>NC_057870.1:30005340-30617840 GCF_019740435.1 Gambusia affinis | reverse complement strand
GTCTCATTAATTTGCAGAGAGCCCCTCAGGATGAGTGAGTGTGCTGCGGTTTGAAGCGCAGGAAGGAGGTGGGGGTTGGGGTTAAGTAGGATGGCGATAAAACCGTTTAGGAGTCGTGGTCAATCAGAAGCAGCTCCTGCTTCGCTCCTCATGGCTCCTCCAGTGTGTGAGCGCTGCAACGTGTCGGTGTGCGTCTGCAGGAATGAGTTTGTGCATCCATGTGTGTCAACATGCATTAATGAATACTGTGTGGAAATGTGCATGTGTGCGTGTGTGTGTGGGTGTGTGTGTGTGTGTGTGTGTGTGTGTGTGTGTGTGTGTGTGTGTGTGTGTGTGTGTGTGTGTGTGTGAGGGGCTTAGCAAGCCGGTCTGGAGAGGCAGAGAAATATCGTCCTCAAAGTGAGACCGACAGTCAGGCAGGAAGATTGTTTTTATTTTAACATTTATTTTTTAATAAATACACATTATAACATCAGTTTTACACCCTAAGAAACTTTCACATAAACAGAGTTAAAAAACTAACTACCACCAACCACAGAACACATGTACACAAAACTTTAGCGAAATAAAAACAAACACAATTATCCAATTATGAAGTTTCTTATTTAATGGAAACATCAATAAGAAACCATGATAAGTTTGTTCAAGTGATAAATCAGTAAAAATCATCGTCCTCCAACCACTTCCTGTCGTCTTCCTCGTCATGACGACAGGAAGACGAACGGTTGCAACGGACTGGTTGCTGATCACATGATGCAAAAATGTTTCCATTGCAGTTTGGTGAAACACATGAACTTTGATGCACAAACATCTTTCATCAAAAGAGGTTTTGAGGTTTTTTGAAATTGCTGTTTCCATTCAGCAAATTTATTTTTGAAATTCCAACTTGCACATTTTTACAGTGAATGGAAATGCAGATAGTGAAAGAAAAACTCAGATTATTAGTGAACAATGTGACAACTTTTCCCTGCAACATTTTATTTATCCTACTAATGTAGTTAAAACTTTCAGTTTGGTAACTTATTTATAAACAAAGTATAAACTCCACATTTTTAAAAACTTCTTCCTACAAAGTAAACGATGGTAGATGTCGCTTTACACTAAAGAAAGAAACAAGGAGAAGATGATCTGTGAAAACCGAGCAGGTGCAGCGATCGGAGCGTGACTCATTTAGAAACATCTCAGCGTTTTTGTTGGGAATTCATGTGCATACATTTACACCCACAGTTTTAACCCTCCAAACTGAACTCTTGCTTAATTTGTCACCAAAAGTTTTCAGCTGTGAACTTCCTCCAGAAATATTTAAAGTAAGACTTTCCTCCCTCTTCCCAAACCTCCATATAAACTTTGTTCAGTAGATTCCTCTCACATTGACAGATTAGAGAGAAACAAAGAAATAAAAAGCAAGTTAAACTTGTGTGTGTTACAGTATCATCACAGGTTATTCTTTGTCTCTAATGCATTCTGCAGCTGCATGAACTTCATTCACATGCAGCAGACACAAAGCAGCATCAGCATTCAGCAGAGCGACGCGTCAGGATCTAATAAGCTGAAAATCGGTCGTCAGCCGAGTCCAACCTGCTGAACATACGAATCCGATCCCTCATTAAATTCTTCCATCGGTTGATTCATGCTGCGCAGGTTTGGAACAATATGTTTGTTAGTTTGCAGAAGCTCATTAGCAATGAGACTGAACAGCACAACAACAAGTTAAAAATACAAATATATAAAAGATTAAACTTGCTGTTTTTGTCTGCCATCACTTAAAAAATGTATTTTATAAACTAGTCACTTTATGTGATCAAAGAAACAAACTACAGAAGAAAGGAAACGGAGACGCTGGTGAAACAGTTGCAGTGTAATCCCAGCTTTGGGACAAAACAATAATTTTACTGAGAGTGATATTTATTATTTATTATTTATTGTAACTTTATGGCTGCAATTATGGGACTTCAGAGTTTGCATGTGCAGAGTGCAAACAGAAAAACGTTTCTGTAAATCAATTCTGCATCCTCTGAAAGCTCAATGAGAGTTATTACATCAGGAGCTTTGAGTTCAGATATAAAACAACTGATTGATTAACGGAAATGCTGCTGCAGAGACGCCAAAGTGATGGGCTTCACAGCTTATTTCAGAAAACCAGAGACGCCAACCGTCTGACAGTCCATCACCGTCTGTGTTTAACGTCCTGAAAATGCAGCTTGGAAAGCAGAAATAACCGGGAGCTTTGCTACTTTATGTTTATCATGGTATTTTAACAAACACCAATAGAGAAGCATTCCCATTTGTAAAGCTTCTTTAGGAAACCAGTCTCATAAAACAGTTTGATTTGTTCCCAATAACAACATTTATTCATATTTTATAATTTATTGATAATTTTAATGAAAAAACAGTGAATAAAATAATAAAATTAACAATCCTGACAACATGGTCAGGTTTTTAAACATGACTAATTGGAATTTATTGTCATAAAATGAATCTAAATCTTATTGTGATAATAAATTTATCATGAGAAACGATAAACGATGTGATAAATAGTTGGCTGTGTCTCCATTGGCAGTTTGTTCCTCACTTTGTGGGCGTGGTCAACGCTGCAGTGATGTCATTGGTTCACCTCTGTGCGGCCAGTTTCTCTGAAATCTCTGTATATTTGTTTGTTGCATGTTGGCAGGTGATGCAGTAATTAACTGAAAGGTTTGGGCCTCCAGGTTTGACCATGACAGTATCAGAATCAGAATCAGAATCAGAATCAGTATCAGAATCAGAATCAGAATCAGAATCAATATCAGAATCAGAATCAGAATCAGAATCAGAATCAATATCAGAATCAGAATCAGTATCAGTATCAGTATCAGAATCAGAATCAGAATCAGAATCAGAATCAGTATCAGTATCAGTATCAGAATCAGAATCAGAATCAGAATCAGAATCAGTATCAGAATCAGAATCAGAATCAGAATCAGTATCAGTATCAGTATCAGAATCAGAATCAGAATCAGAATCACTTTGCAGCTCGTCGTACTGCGATCTGGTCAGATTGAAAATGTTGGTTGAGATGTTTTTATTTGAGGAATTTTCAAGAACCTCTTTCGCTCATTCACTGATTCAACCCAACGAGTGAATCACTGAAATCAGTCTGCAGCCAATCAAATCACTTGTGAGATAAAACAGAAATTATAAAACATTAATTATCCGTTCAGAGCCGAATCAACCTGATTTGTTCATGACTGTCACTGCAGGCGCCGCCTGTAACCCCATCCTCCTCCTCCTCCTCCATCCTCACACCCACCCAACGCTCCGTTCCTCTCTCCCTCCATCCATCAGTCTCTGGGGTCAACCGCTCAGGTGATCTAAACAATCGTTGCCATGGCAAACTTCCAGCAGGAACCAAAACACAGCTAATGATGCTGGTAGTTAACGACTTTCATCATCTGACCTCATCTTTTATAAAAAACAAAACACCATGTGTGTATTTCATTACTTTCCGTTTTGTTGTCCTTCTGCTGTTTGTGACGCCTCCAAACCAGAAACCCGGTTCAGGACCCGGTTAATATCTCAGCTCACTGGCCCGTGATGAAGCTGACCAGACACAACTTGCTCACCTCCATCTGTCGGCTCGTCCTCGTTCCAGAGAGCCGCGACGCGTGACGCTCACATGTCCTGCTAAAAACAAACACCCAGAGCTACAAACCCCCCCGGTGTCCCGTTTTCCTCAGAGGCGTTTGGGTTAAATCCACCCTGACAGGTCAGCGCTCCTCACCGTCAGGCCAAGCTGTCGCTGCCAGAAAAAACACATATGTTACATGTCTATAAATGCGCTGGAACATGCGTGTTGGCAGCAAGGCGTGATGTGTTTATTCACAGAGCATCGCTTCCAAACATCAACCAACACTTCAGCTATCGAGGAATCATCGTTTCTGAAGTTTCAAGTCTTTGCTTGCTTTTTATTAATTGAGGCGACTGTGAGAAAGTTGGTGTTTTGATTTAAATCTGTTTTTAAAACATTTGAGGTGATGGTGCTGCCGTCAACTAATCATCAATTAAAGGGACGGTATCATGAAAACTGACTTGATTTTAGCTTCATTTCGTGTTATAATATTATTCCCTCATTAAAAACAAACCTGGACTGTTGCCTTGATTCTTTCATGTACGTTTGAGAAATCCTTTAATCTCCATGGCAACCATCCAGCTGTGCAAATCGCCTGAGTGGACCTAGCCCCGCCTTCGAGGCGCAGCTCCTCCCCCAACCAGCCAGCAGGAACTGAATCGAAGTGGAATGAATATTGTCAGTTTCCAGTTTGTCGTCACGTCACGCTGCGGATCCTAACCTCCAGAAACACTTAAAAAATAAATTAAAACATTTAATTGCCTTCCTAAAATAAAGGTTTATGTTCTGTTTTTGAAAAAAATAAAATAAAATTCCTTATTTCAGGAAGGTGACATTATGAATTGATTTAGCCAGAGACATTTTCCGTTTTCACATCTGGATCAAGAAGTGAAAAGTGTGTTTACAGATTTTTGTGCTCATTCCTGACTAAAACCGGGTCCACCCAGTGTGACTCAGAGCCTGACGTCCAGATTAAACAGAGTAAACACAGGGAAACTCACCAAACAGAAAACAACTTCATTATTTTTCTGGCACAAAAACACTTCAAACACTTTCAGGTTACAAACAGTATTATTTTTTAAAAGTTTTTATTTGCCTATTTGAACCAGACAGGAAACAGGTGTGTCCAAATTCTTTCCAAGCACCATTACATCACCGCTTTCTGTTAACGCTGTCCAAATTCAAAGACGCCTTCAAATGCATCGTCCTTTTCCCCAATTTGAAGAATTGGTCTGATGATTACCAAAGAAGTAATAAAAAAGCTCAATTTTTCACGGTTGCTAGGCGACCGGACGTACACCAATACCAGGGCGGGAATAAGAAAAGTTACATCCTGGAAAACCAAACCGAGTCAGTTTTACCATAAAGTTGTTTTTGATTTATTCTTATTAAATCTTCATTTACTCAGATAAAAACCCCACTGAGATCAAAATCTGTTTCACAAGAGTTTATGGCTGGAGCTGAATTCAGAGCAGCAGATTCCAGCCCAACTGAGGCGTTTGTTTCAGCGTGCAATGAGAACATAAGGAGCTTCAACACTGAACAGCAATGTGTGTCTCCAGCAGCAGGTTTAGTCTCAGATATAATTTACTGTTTCAGTCAGATTTCTCTTCACCAGAGGGCGCGAAACAAAAGACAGGACAGAGTTCATTGTCTTCTAGTTTATGTAATTACAGCCAAACGTATTTCCCTGCTGACAGTGAACATGTTTTCAACCCAGAATCCAGAAGCATGCAGGGTGCAGGCGTGGGGCGTCTGCAGGTGAGTAAATATGAAAGATGAGAGAAATTGTGTCTCCTGGTGCTCCTGACATTCTTCTGGCTTTCTGTCCCTCCTCTTTAAATCAAAAAGGCTCACGCTGAAACCAGGCCAGCTGGCTGCAAACACAAACACAACATGCATGCAGACAGCAGAGCTCCTGCCAGCCGAGGCGCCTCGACACGCAGCCCATAACACCGACTAATTACACCCAAATTTACACACCGGGGTCGGGTTACCGTGTGCACAAACACACGGCTGTAAAAATGTCTGGCTGCTCTACGTATGGACACACTGCCACCCGGATCTCTTTGATAAAGTGATTTCCTAATTACAAATTCCCTCCCTGCAGCAGAAACACACAAAGTTCACCACACACACGAGAGGAGAAAAGAGATGGCACAATGTGGAGTTTGATATGGTTGACCCAGATCTGGGAGCGTGCGTGGCTGAAGATTTGAGGAGGAAGAGAAGGAGGAGGAGGAGGAGGAGGAGAGGAGAGGAGAGGAGAGGAGAGGTCTGGGTGTTTTGTGTGAGTGATGAAGATGATGAAGATGATGAAGATGATGAAGGAGCTGAAGGCTGGTTGGTGTCGCTCCTGGAAGGGTTCTTTCTCCAAAAGAGTGTAATTTAAAACGCAGCATGAGGTTGATGAGCTGAAATGGACGGATGCAACAGAAGGTCAGAGCGACTGAGACTTCAACCAAGAGCAGAAAAAATAAAGCAAACAGATCGATTTGGTGCAAGTGCTGGAGCCTCTGTTTAAATATGACTTCTGTTTTTTTTTCTGATTATTGAATTGCATGATAGAAAGAAGTCGACTGAATTATTGAAATCCCCTCAGCTTGATGCTAATCATCAATAATTTGCTCCAAATCTTGAAAGCCAGTTGAAAAATGAAAAATTCGCCACCATGGGTTACTGGAGCTGGAGAGGAATCACATGAAAACAACGGCAGAAATTTAAAATCCATGAATTGACATTTAAAATGTTTGGCCCAGAAAAGAAACAGTGTGCAGCCATGAATTCATCGGCCTCCTGCGTCGACAACAGTTGACTCCAAGGAGAAGAAAACCGCCATCAGCACTTTGCATCAACATGGTCACACAAGGAAACTGTAGGAGATACAGTAGGAATCCAAACAGCTGATTCCTGCACACAATAAGAGGGAATAAGAGACACCAGCTGGATGCAACAGAAATGAGTTCATTTGCTTCAAGAATTCATTCAGTACCAAACTGAAACAGGAAGAACAGAAATGGTTAAAAGGAAACTGGAGGAAATTGTAACATCTGGATAAATTGTTAATTTTTCATCACCAAGAATGACGAGTGGCATCAGAACAACATTCACACGTTTATTCTGCTTTAGTCCAGTGTTTCTCAGTTCCAGTCCTCGGCCCCCTCCCCGGCCCCGCCCTGCATGTTTTAGATGTTTCCCTTCTGCCACACCTGGATTGAATCTTTGGGTGATTAACAGGTTTCTGCAGCATTTGGTGGTCATGAAATCATTTGAATCAGCTGTTCTGGTGTAGAGGCACATCTAAAACATGCAGGCAGGGGGCCTGAGGACTGGGATGAGAAGCACTGAATTAATCCAACATACACAATAAAACATTAAAGAAATCTTTAAAGATTACAGCTTTTCTCGTTGGTTATCTGAAAACAGCATTAGTCAGTATTTTTGTCCTTTTCTTTGTTTGATATTCTCACAGATCAAATCAGCACATTTCTTTTTGCCCCTTTAAACATCAGAATGCTGCACTTAAACTTCCACATTGATTCTGATTCATGCCAGATTTTGTCTCTGAGTTTCCCAGTAAAACCTTTTTTTTTGCAAAGGTATGTTGAATTTTGCTGATGGCATTGACTGTTTCTGGTGCAATGTTTTAAAATATGCATAAAAAAACATTAATGAAAATGCACTGCCATTAAATAATTAATGTGCTTTTTACCATTTGCTGCAACTTCTGGCTTATTGCATATTCTGTCTGTTGTTTGCAGAAATCCCAGATTTCTCCTTTATGCAGATGATACTGTAGTCGTATTAATAGAAGCAGCAGAGACAAACCTTCCCAAGAATCATGAAGACAGAGAAATCTTCCTAAGCTTTCAGTATCAGATCTGTTTGCATTTCTTTCTTTATTACTGAAAGAAAAGAATCATTTTGAAACGTCTTTCAGAAGAAGCAGGTCTGACTCGTGTTCAGCGTCAGCTGCTGCTTTAGAGCCTTGAACTCCAACAAAAGAACCTGGACAGACCAAACTCCTTCACTTCAATGGAGGGTTTGAAAATCTTTTCAAAAATGTTTTTATTTCTCACACACGTTCCTTTCATCTTTCTGTTGAACTCTCAAAGACCTGCAAGGGGAAAAGAAGATTTTTCTTTTCACAGTAAAGAAAAAAAAACACTCTGGCTGCATCTGCTGAAGGCAAAAGGACAAAGATGGAAGTGAAGATGGTTTGGAGAGTTTGTCTACAGTCTCATGTTCCTCACCAGTCTGATTCCTGCTGGTTTCTGCCCTCCTTTCCAGTTTCTTTCCAACGGGAAAACGCCACAAACACAGGGCGAGCGCCAGCGGTTGTCCAGTTCCTGAAGCGTGACAGATTCATGTCTCTCTCTAGATGGCTCCATCTATTCTGATTACAGACTCCCCTCTGAGTGTTGGCCGTCTCCTCTCCAGGCGGGTAATGGGAACGCGATGGGAAATAGGAGCAGCCTCGTTACATTTCCTTTGTTAGTCAGAAAAGCAATCATCTCTGAGTGTGTTTGTTGCCATCACCAATGGTGGGGGCGGTGAGAAAGTGTGGCTGTGATGGAAGTTTGGAGGCCAGGATGCAGAAACGGTTTGGAAATCTAAACTGGAAGAATAAAGAGGTGGATGGGGGACGGCTGGATGAAAAGGAAGGAGAGTTTTATCAGACTTTTTCAGCCTTAGTGATGCGACAGGCTTGGCAGCCCCAGGCGGTCCACCATGAAGCCCCCTACCAGGAACAATCCCCTCCTGCCTCACATATTTTCCTGTGGAGATAGAGGCGCACCGTACCTCCACCCGATCCGTCGTCTTCGCCACCAGCCTCCTCCTTCCCTGCCACCCTCCGTCTCTTTGTACAGGATAATCCCTCCCCCACTCCCAAATGCCAGCGCTCAGTAGAAAGACATTTCCAAGAGGCAGTCACATGCTGTCTGCTCACACAAAGGAGCGCGGCTCACACCAACATGCAGACTAACACAAACAGACACAACTCGTCCCAAAAAGCAGATGGCAGCATCTGCCTTTCACAGATAATTAAACTACAACCTTCCTCCGTTTTTGCTGCTCTCCCTCCGTCCCGTCTTCTTTGCAAATTTGCATGTTTGCCATTAAGGCGGTTCATGCATCATTAACGGCCTTGGCGTTGTTGTTGCTGTTTGCTCTCTCTTTCCATGCTGCCTAATGTGAATCACAAGAAGGCAAAGACAGGGACTTGCAATGACTCATGTGAGGCTCATTGAGCAGAGCTGAGGGGAATCTTAGAGCTCATATGGTGCAGATAAAGACGGAGGACCAGAAACCGACCCAAGCAGACAAACCTCTGTTTGTCACCTAAACTCTGAAGCACCAGACTGCCTGAGGCCAAAGAAACAATTATCTTTGTTTGAGGATAAAAATTATTATTGAGATGTTCAATGCATGAAGACAACAATAGTTTATGCATCTCAACAGATTTACAGTAAAATGTCCTGCAGCTAAAAGGTTGTGGGTTTGAATCCGTTCTGCAGCAGAGCTGAGTAGAAACCAGTAACATTTACCTGAGTAACCTGGAAAAAAATCACTGTTAGGAGTATTTGTTTTACGCTGTGGTTTTTACTGGAGTAGTTTAGTTACGAAGTTGTTCTACTGTCGTGTAAATGTTCTGGATTTTCTGCCCACTGAGTGAAAAACAAACAAATTTAAAATTTAAAACTCACCTGCAGCTTTTGTTAAAGTTTTCTAAGATTTTTCATAAAGAAACTGATTTGGTAAAACGTTTATTCAAACAGATGTTATTTTGTAATTATATTAATTTAAAATACCAAAGTTTCGACGTTTATATTTTGGTCCATATGTAAATCATCATATGGACCAAATGACTGATAATTTAATCAGTTACTCAGTACTTGAATAAACTTTTTACCAAATACTTCTTCACTCAGAGTATAATTCTGGGTTCTCTGCCCGGTTCTGCTCTGCAGTGAGTTCTCCGTCTGCAAGCCTCGGTTCTCTCCAGGTTCTCCGGTTTCCTCCCTCAGCCTCAGGTTTTCTGGACAGTCGAGCCAAACTGATGAAATCACATCTTGTGATGAAAATCTTGTTATTTTCTTTTCAACCTCATGAGGTTTTCCTCCTCCTTCTTGTTACGACCCAGCAGGTGAACGTTTCACCTCCATTTATATTCCAACCTGTTGAGCCACTGCTCTGAGTTTCATTTGTGTTTATTTATGTGGAAACAGAGCAACACATCTTCCACGCTCCAGGCAGATTTCAGGAACAATTTTTTAACTGCGTTTTTTTGTTCTGTTAACATAAAATAATAAATTTTTAGCCTGTAAATGATAATTTCCTCTGATCTTGTGGACTGTAGTCGTCCCTGTCTGCCATGACGGGTGTGTTTACTGTGCTGTCGTAAATCACACACATAACCAAACACCACATTACAGCAGCAGGAAGGGCTGGAGTTTCTATTTTATGACTGATAAAAACATCAGTGTTTATTCTAACCAAACTGATCTATTTTATTCCTTGTGTCTAATTTTTAACCTGATGTTATTTTTAGCCAATCGATCAGCTGATCTCATCGATTTGACCCAATGAGAATCAAGTAGGGCGGCCTGTGGTCCTCTGGGTGATGGAGTTAATGTTCCTCACTATCGGCCACATTCAACTGAACCGGTAGATTTATCAGACGTTACCATAGAAACCAGAGTTCAGTTCATCCGAACCCGGACTGAAACTGACCCGGGTTTCATCAGGGTTCACCCAGATCCAGTCCGTTTCTGGACAAACGGACTGGAGTTTGATCAACGTGAAGGAAACAGAGCTGGTCTGAATTCAGCCTGAAACTCTCCAGATGCCAAACTGATGAATTCACAAAGCATCAAATCAAATCTAATCAAAGGAACCAGATTCCCAAACCTGAAACCTGCAGAACGAAGTTATGAAGAGAGAAATTTAATAACCACTCAATATAATGCAACTTAATTTTCTTATTTCTCATCACGTCTCACAGTGGGAAGCCCGGTCTGTATGGACATATTAAATAGATTTATTTTATGTTGCACTATATTATTAGCCTCTGTGTGAGATAATAATCTGAAATGAATGCAGAGCCTTTGTCCCACTTCACACAATCATTTTTTATTTCTTCTTAGTGGTGGCATCGCCAGCTCGTTAAAATCAGAAGAGCAACATGGCGTCTAAATATCAAGCTTCATATTTAAATGTAAAATTTTTATTTTCATGGAAATCATCTTTTAAAATAACTTTTCTGCCGTTTTGACAGCTTTTCTGGCTCCAGTTATATTTGGGTCAAACAGCATTAACCTTATTTTTGCTGAGCATCAAGGTCTAATCAGCGCTCTCCGTCTGTCTGGGTCTGACATGTGCAAGGAGCCGTTTCCCATTTCTGCATCCAATTCTGTCTCCTTTCGTGCTTGTCAAGATTAAAAGTTCATCGAGTCAAAAATATTTCAGGCCAGGAAGGTGCAACTTGTGTTTTATTAATGAGCAGCTAAGAGGCTGCTGCAGGGCATCCTCCATTAGCATGGTGCTGGCTTTGTTAGCTGATCCGCATAAACAGGGCAGGACTGGAGCAGTTCAGAGACCAGATCTGGAGCAGGAGAAGCCGCAGCGGTTAGGCAGCCAGGTGAAGACGAGCAGAAAGGTGTGAGCCCTGAAAAACGGGGGCAAAGGTCACAGAGAGCAGCAGAGAGAAGACAGGAGAGTCATTCCATTTTACAGGGAAGTCACAAGGGATTTGTGCAACCACTTAACACAAGTGTCTCTCCATGCACACACACACACACACACACTCACCCACACACACACACTCACCCACACACACACACACACACACACACCCACACACACCAAGCTCCCTAAAGGTGTGTGTCTTTGTCTGACTGTCTCCCTGAACACGCCCTGCATGGCGGCATCGTCAGATTTACAGCTGCTGGTTCTCTGAATGAATCATCAGTTCTGTCTTATTAAAATGTTTAAAGAAATTTATTTATAAAGCTTCAAATGGTAGAGAAGAAAAGAACCCGACAAAATGTCAATAAATGAAAATATCAGTGGAAGCTAATTTGAACTAAAATAGTGAAACTGATAGAAAGAGCAATAAATCAATAACAATAAATATATTGCAGTAAAAACACATGATCAATAATAGAAAATACATCTGATAGAATATCAGTAAATTATCTTAACTCTGATTGTATTTTTTTATTTCATTCATTGAGTTTAAATGAAAAATCACATGTTGACAAACATTTTGAATGAAAAGGAAAAGTTTGAAGGAAATGATTTGTTCTTTACATTTCAACTAAACACCAATCAACCGTCATCCGTATGGAAACATGTTGAAACAAAACCAGGCCGTGTGTGTGTGTGTGTGTGTGTGTGTGTGTGTGTGTTTGATCAGGATGTGAACTGATGAGCTGATTGATCCACAATCTTTCTTAGCATCAAGTTTTTTAACGTGATCAATTTTCGGACGCAGACATTCAAACGACGACATCCTGGTCAAAGTGCTGAGATAAAAGCAGCGATAAAATTTAACGCCCAGTTAAAGCTATTAAGCAGTTAATGTTTGCAGAGGTAAAAGGAAGCATAACTGTTTGCAGATGATGCTGCAGATGTAAAATATGTTCCTTCCTGCTATTAAAAATCTGCTGCTGGTTCTGGACATGCTAAAAGAAAGAGCAGCAGATTCACTAATGGACAACAAAACGAACGTCAAAATATTCACGTTAAAACATCAAAAACCAAATAAAACACATCATTAAGTGATGCAGAACCAGGAGCTCCACTCAGTTCATGTGTCACATTTTAAAAACAACTAAATTATTATAATTTCACCTCAGTTGTTTTTGCTCCTGTTTTTTGTCTCCACAAATTATTGTTTTGCTTAGGATTGTAATTATTTTGTACACAAGTGAAAGTCTGAACATGTCCCTTATTCTGCTTTATTAAAGACAGAATTATGAAAGAACAAAATGTTTAAAAAAATGCATGAGTTTAAACTGTTTAATTCTGTGATCAATAATTAGAATTAGAACATCAATGAACATGTTGGATTTTTTCTCATTTTGAAGGGAAAATTTAAATACATTTTCTATGATGAGAAAAAGAAAACCCCCCTGACCAAACATGATTGAATTTCGGTTTTGTTTTCGTTTTTGGTTTTAGTTTTGGTTTTGGTTTTGGTTTTGCCCTCGGGACTCCCAGCTGGGCGGGGAGCCGGAGGCCGGACGGTGACGCAGCGTCTCCAGGTCAGGGACAACCAGAGGGTCGCTGCCCGCCTGCCGCTCCCGGGTGGCGCAATTAGAGCTCCGCTACAGGAAAAACGTGAAACACGGTCTCTCCTCTCAACCAGAACATTGTTACACTAATTAATAAGTTGGCGCGTCAGGGTAGCTTTGGCACAGAAGCAGCAGGAACATGAATAACAGGAGGAAGGATTTCACTGAAGAAAATCCACAACCTTTTAAAATATAAGAAATGTGTCATTTGACACCTGTAGCAAACTGCATTTCAGTGAGCTAAAGTTTAAAGCTTAAAGGCAGAGTAAGTCAGAAACCTGGATAGCTAGCGTTAGCTTTAGCATGATGCAGAGAGAAAACATGTCAGAACCAGACTGGACCTGAGACCTGAGACCCAAACGTCTTTACTGACGTCACAGAAAACAAAACCTTCAACCAGGTATTTGATTGTTTCCTCTCATGTCTGTGTTTCTCCAACATCCCTGAAGGAACCAAAGCAACAGTTCAGATTTGTTTCTGATGACTGAATAACAACATGGTGAAAACTCAAATTAACATTGATTTTGTATAAATTCCCCTTCAACTGAAACTTTTTAGCCTTTTTTAAATAAAACATAGTTTCATTTTATATACTAATACATAAAGTCAGAACTCATGAAACAGCTTTAAAGGGGCAGATTTATGTATTTTTCAGGCACAAAGTTTCATTTTACAGTATAATTAAATAACTTTGTTACCTTCAGTTGTTATAAAAATGCTCTATACACAAAATATCAAATGACATCAATTTCCAACTCCTTGAAATTGGGCCTCTGTCTCTTTAAGAAGCTCCTGCTCTTTCTGTTTAAACCTTAAACAACATTTTAACCAGCGTTGCTCTGAGCAGCAGCTCCTATAATGAGATCAATACTTCCATCAGTTATTATTTATCACAAATCATAAAACGTAGAAAATCTAAAATATTTTAACTTGTTATAACTTGTCTATAATTAGAGGCTTAAACTTTCTATATTCGTTTCAGAAACTAAAACTTGTTAATCTGACTCCAGTCTTGATCTTGGACATTTTTACATTATTTATTAATCAAACATTTCCTGATCAGTATTGAATTCACTTCAGTTTTCTCGCTCATCCTTTTTATTGTGTTAGTTTTGTATCGTGTCAGGACTCAGTTCTGCTCCTCTCACGGTCCGGTTGCTCCAGGTTCCTGCTCCTGGTCCGACCCGGTTCTGGTTTGGTTCGGTTCTGCTTGGTGTCAGACGGGACGCCAAGCAGATCATCAAACCAACCTGTGATGTCATCACTTTAACCCTAAAATAAATCCTTCGTTCTGGATCTGCTGGTTCCTAGTGGCTCCTGTTGGTCAGTTTCTCGCCTGCCAGTAATGATAGGTATTTTTCCTTGAACCTACATAAAGAACCACAGACAACGTAAATGAATTTTATGACAAAGCTTTTGCAAAAGGAGAAGTCTCCGAAGCAGCTTCTCCAAGCCGTTTCCAGAGAGTTCTGATTTCCTTTCACGCGAGCTCCTGTTTTATTGTCAAAGAAAAACAGTCAAAACAGTCAAAGGGGCAGAGGTCGTAAAAAGAACAGAGGTTGTAAACGTGTAACCTAATCAACATGTAACCTAATCAACTAGAAAACTACTCAACTGCTCACATGAAGATAAACAGACATCCTGACCTCCACGTCAGAAAATACACACATAAGGAAGAGAACACTTTAATTAGACTGAATTTCAACTAAAGTAATAACAAAATGATAATTCCGAAAATTCTCTAACAAGTAAACCATCCAGTTTTTCTTCCTTCCAGAATAAAACAACAAGCAGATAAATGTTCATAACTGGACAGAAACCCAAACATAGAGAATATTAAATGTTTTTTCAAGTTAGAAGTGGAGCGTATGGAAATCCTTTCCTCCTGAGTTTTGATCGTCCACATCTGATGGCCTCCAGTACTGCAGATAGTGATCAGTTTTCCTCTAACAGAAGATCGTAAACCAGCAGCTGTTACCACAGACGGCTGAGCAGCTGATCGGTTCAGGAACGTCGTCATGACGCTCAGCATGCGAAGCTGATCACAAGTTTGTTTCTTTTTGCATCACATGAGGCTATTTTAGGTTCAAAGCTGTTAAAAAAAGTATTGTGTGAAAGAAAAGTTGTCACCTATTTATGCATTTGCAAAATTATTCTTTGTTACAGCTGACAACACCCGCAGTCAAACTCCTGATTGGACGCTGAGGAGTTTTACTCTCATCTGCATCCTCTCAACATCCATCCATCTCCTCTCAACCTGGATTCATATTTTATCACCTTCAGGCCATAATCACATCGCAGCTCCACAGTCTGAGCCCGGATCCAGACTTTTCATAAAACGGCCCATTAATGAAAACTTATGAGCTCATAAAAGAGTTGAATGAACATGTGCAGCGCCGCAGAATGTGAGAGGAAAAGAAATTACAGCCAAGCTAAACGCTTACAATCCTAACGGCTGAGATCTTCCACTGCTGGAAGGAAGAGCTGCAGATTTCTTCTCCTTGCATGGAGTTCGGCCTCCTGCTGGGCAGGAAGGGCAGATGCTGCTCTGCACATCAGATACAACGAGACTGAACCTGAAATAAAATTTATATTTTCTTATTCAAAGTTGGAATTTAATTATTTCAATGTTTTTCTAATATTTAAAAAAAAAGACTTCAGCGGTTCGATAAAAAATGTGAAAAATGTTCCAATTTTCTTTTCTGATTAATTATCAGAATAACCCGATCGATTAATCGATTACCAGAACAATCAATGCTTGCAGTCCGAATGTTTTGTATGATCCAGGATTGACAGGCAATGATCAAATGTTTTTCTTTAATAGTTGCAACGTTTTGACCTGAGAGGTTCAGAATCCTGACAGACTGGCGACCTGTCCAGGGTGACCCCGTGACCCCGTCACCCCGCCTCCCACCCAGAACGTAGCTGGAGAGGATGGATGGATGGATGGATGGATGGATGGATGGATGGATGGATGGATGGATGGATGGATGGATGGATGGATGGATGGATGGACGGATGGATGGATGGATGGATGGATGGATGGATGGATGGATGGATGGATGGATGGATGGATGGATGGATGGATGGATGGATGGATGGATGAGGTTCAGAATCTTCTGACTCCCAAAAAACTGCTTTTTATTAGAAATAATTTTTGAGTTATTTGCATTTCAAATGAACAAATTTCACTTCATCTGCAGCAAAACCAGCAGAAAACTTTAGGAACGTATCCCATCTTCAGCAGGAAGTAAAAGCAGACGTTCATCTTTCTGTTTCTCTTCTCAGGTTGTGAAATTGAGGAGCGTCCCCCTGAGGCCCCCTGCTGACTGATAACAAGCACTGCGTGGGAGCTCAATGAGTGTGTGCTGCTAACCGGAGCTCCTCCTGTGTGTGTGTGTGTGTGTGTGTGTGTGTGTGTGTGTGTGTGTGTGGCACCATGCTGTGGACGGTGCTGCTGGCGCTGCTGGTGCTTCTCCTGCTGCAGACTCAGCTCTCTGTTTGCTTAAGGGATCTGCGCAGCGGGGCGTCCGTTTCGCCTCTTCAGTCTCCTCCTCCATCCTCTTCCTCCCCCTCCTCAGCATCATCATCATCCTCCTCTTACAACGCTACCCAGCAGCGGCTGCCCGGAGCTATTATCATTGGCGTGCGGAAAGGCGGCACCAGAGCCCTGCTGGAGATGCTCAACCTGCACCCAGACGTGGAGGTGGCGAAGGCCGAGGTAAAACTGACCGAATCAATCAGGGTTTGTGAAGCATATCGTCAACTTTTAGTCATCATGAAGTAAAGTTGTATAATCTCCAGAAGTTTTACTGGATAGTTCGTCTGTTTGACTGAAACGTTTGCATTCTTTGTGTGGGTTCAGGTCGTTTAAGGCCGTGTAACTTTGACAGGCACATTTTAGATGAAACATACAGCAGAAAAATCTGAGGTTGTTTTCACACCTGGTGGACTGGGTTTGATCAGGGACCAAAGACTGTAACATTCGTAACATTTCCAGCTGCTGTGGTTTTCTCTCTCACTGCTCTGAGTCAAACCCTTTGAACTCCCTGTTCCCCTCCTCACCTGTGGAGGCGCTGCACCACGAACCACTGAAGGAAACGACACAAAAGCCTCTGAAGACACTGAGAGCAACTTCCTGCTTCATGAATGTAAACAAAAATGGAGGCGTCAGCTGTAGCATTTCTCTTTTGTCTTTGGTAAAACACCATGAGTCAGTTCTCCTGCTAGCGCTAGGCTAGCAGTTTTATTTACCCAGAATGCTGGGCGCTGTAGTCCACTTCCTGCTTTTGGAGTGGTCTCTGCTCTGCTTGGCGTTCACATATGCATCCGAATTGAATGAGGATTCACTTCAATGGAACTGAAACCGAGGTTTTAATTATTTGGTTCACATCAGTTTGATTATTCATTCACACGTTCACAAGCAAACCAGACTTTCTAGACAAACAAACCGCCGTTCTATTAAAGCAGAATGAACAGAGTTGGTGTGAATCCTTCGACTTATTTATAGCATCAGACCATTTGGAGTGAAATGTTGTTTGGCACCATGCCGATGATTCAAAATGTGACCTAGGGCCCAGTTCTGGAACGGCTCTCTATAACAGTTTAAAAAACTTTAAACTTTAGATAAAATGTCAGAGTGCAAATTTGGGTGAGTCCTTTGAAGAAAATTATAGACAAATGACTTCTTATTTTGAAGACAAACTGATCAGGATGGAGGGTTGATTTGTTGTTTGGTTTTCTCCTGGGTTTGTATTTTTTATCTTTAGTTTCTGTTTGGATCAATCATGATCAATCATGATCAATCATGATCAGTCATGATCGATCATGATCAGTCATGATCAATCATGATTGATCATGATCAATCATGATCAGTCATGATTGATCTTGATTGATCTTCCAGCCATAGTTTGTTGAATCTTCATTTTTAAACCTTTCCCAGGTCCACTACTTCAACGTGGAGGAACACTTCCGCCGGGGTCTGGCCTGGTACCGAGCCCAGATGCCCTTCACCCTGCCGGGCCAGCTGACGGTGGAGAAAACCCCCGGCTACTTCGCAGCCCCCCAGGTTCCAGTTCGGGTGTGGGACATGAACCCGGCCGTCCGGCTGCTGCTCATCGTCAGGGACCCGGCGGAGAGGCTGGTCTCCGACTACACCCAGGTCCTCCACAACCGCCTGACGCAGGACAAGCCCTACCAGCCGCTGGAGGAGCTGCTGCTCCACGAGGGCCACATCAACCACGGCTACAAGGCGCTGCAGAGGAGCCTGTACCATCTGCACCTGGCCCGCTGGCTGGAGGTTTTCCCCCGGGAGCAGATCCACGTGGTGGACGGCGATGCGCTCATTCGGGACCCGTTCCCGGAGCTGAGGAAGGCGGAACGGTTCCTGGACCTTCCACCCAGGATAAACCCCAGCAACTTTTACTTCAACACCACCAAAGGCTTCTACTGCCTCCTGTCCGCCGGACACGACAAGTGCCTGGACGAGTCTAAAGGCCGACCGCACGCTCCGCTGAGCACGCAGGCCTTGAAGAAGCTCTGCCGGTACTTCAGGAAGCCCAACAAACTCTTCTTTGAGATGGTGGGAAGGTCGTTCTCCTGGTGCTGATGCAACTGTCAGGGACAGACAGAGAGGAAAACTGTTTCTGATGGCAGATGATCTTTTTCTAAATACCTTCTCAGGTATAAATGTGCTGCACTCTCATGGAACTGACTGAAAATCTGGTCGATAAAACCCGAACCAAGCCGGTGCCTCTTCAGAACCAACAAAGCTACAACAACTGTGCCATTAAGAAGCTCGGAGCAACCTGTTAGCTCGGTTCACGGACAGGAGCTGAGCAGACGGCTGCCATGTTTGATTGTTGCACTAATGACCAAATTGCTTTAAAAGTCAATCAGCGTAAATATTGTCAGTTCAGAAGATCTCGCTCTCGTTTCTAAACAACTGTACAAAAATGTTTGCTTTGTGAAACTCTTCGTTTCTCATCAGCTGCTTTTGTTTTCATTCTGTTAGAAAATCTTAGTAAAGACAAATAGTGTCTTGTAAACATGTTCTTACCTTTTCAACTTTCTCACATTTTGTCATTTTACAACCAAAAACTTGAATCCATTTTATGTGCTACAGAAGTAAAGGCATCATTTTGAAGTGGAATAAAATTATTTGTAAAAAATATTACTGCAAATTTTACAAAGTGCAGCATGAATTTGTATCCATTGTCTTTTATATCAGTACACATAAATAAATAAAACCCAGTGCAAACAATCCCATTCAGGAGTCGCCTCTAATCCATTTGTGAGTCATTTAGCATCAGAATAAAAACATGTGAGAATTTAGAGAACAACTTTATGTCAACTAACAAATAAACCAAACAGGTCAGGGGAAAGTTATGGAGAAATTTAAATAAAATTATCAAGTTGTCATAATTGTGAAAGTTGGATCAAAACACCAACAGACGTTTGGGTAGATTATGATATGTGAAGTTTGTTAAAGAGCCAAAGAAACCACTTATAAAAACTTTGAATAAAACAGGGAGCTGGAGAAAAGAGCAGATATCGACGCGGCTTGTTTCTTATTTCTGACGGCCACAGAAAAAATCTCAGCCCCTCATTGTTCATAAAGCGTTGTCATGCAAAGAGTTGAATATCGCAGAAATACATAACCACGTATTTCAGATTAATTCAAATAAAAATGTGAAAACTATGAATTCTTTTACTCCACTCCAGAAGTTGGTCTTTCTCCTGACATCCCGGTAAAACGCACTGAAGTTTGTCGTCACATGACAAAATGTGATAAAAGGTACAGATACTTTAGCACTGCATTGTGTATAAATATTGTATTTCTAGCCCTTTTTTAACAACACATTTTCATTTACTTTACAAGTGAAGCCCAACATGGTGTTATTGTTAATATCTGTAGTTTTTTTCCTAGTGTCCTAATAAATGCACTCAGACTTTCCTTCTGTCTCCTGCCTGAGAGCAGAGATCAGGTTTAAAGGGTTTGAACACATCAAACATAAATGAGCGAACGGCCGGCCGCTCCGGGAAAACCTAAAGAAGACGTTCCCTGTCAGAGTCGGTCTTTACATCCAGCATCAAAGCTTCGTTTCATCACAAACTTTTTCCTGATAGGAAGTTAAATCACCACCGACTGTCAGCAACAGCTGCAGGTCAGCAGATTATTCAACCTCCTGCCATGTTTACGTCAGATAACAGTTATAAAGATGGTTTAGCTGTCCACTAATAAAGGACAAGGTGCCTTTTTGTAAGATTTTCATGATCCTAAAGTCAGCTGCTTTGTTATTTTTTATGTTTTTCTTTGGTTAAAAATCTTAACTGTAAAAAGCTCCATGCTTTGAGGCTTTGAGGAAAGCAGGTTGTAACGACACCATGAGGAAAACGGAGCAGAATCAGAGCTGAAGGCTGACCTCCGCCTGCCTCCCATCCACCGCTCCCAGGAGAAACCAGAACCACGGAGACAGGCAGGGCGAAGGATGGAGACGTAAACAGATTATTCTTTGAAGACGTGAACAGTCTTTCATGTCTCCTCTGCTCAGGACAACGCGGCTGACGTCACTTTCAATCATCAGGTAGCTTTACATCAACAGTTCAACTTCTTTGCCAACTTTGTGCTGAGAATCTCACTCTCAGTTTCACTTTAAACAGTCAGGATGACCAGACAGAAATGTTCCCTTTCCATATCAGTGATGATTGATTGAGGAGCCGTGTGTGTGGATCTGGAACGTTTCATGGTATCGTGTTGGGAATCACATGGGAAAACATGTGGAACCTTGTGATACACATGTGATTCCTACTGTGTTTGTTGGCCCTAACAGTTACTGAAGGCAATTTTTACATGCAAAAACTAAACTGAACAATTTTCATCAGAAAGAGCAACTGGGAGGCTGAAACCAAACAACTAAAACCAGAAGACTGAAACCTGAAAATAATGTGTAAAATAAATATAAACCGCAGGTATTTACCTACTCAAACATAAGATGGAGGAAAATATTGGAAAATACAAGACAATAAAAATGGGACATTTCTGACAGAAGGTAAAGTTTTGTTGGTTTGCAGTGTATTTTGTTATATTTGAAATCCTTAAAATGATTTTTTTTTTCCTGAAATGTTTCCTTCCTCTAACATGTTCCCATAACTTCCCCTGTTTTCTTTCTCATGCTGCGTTTTTCAGTTCTGGCTGCACAGCAGGACAGAGGGCCCTGGCGAAGACTTCAACCGCAAAACACGGGCGCTTCGGATGTTTATTTTTAAAAATGTAAAACAGGATTTTACCTGGGAGGTTCAGCACACAACAGGTAACAGAATACAGAAATAATCAGGAACCAGAGAATCGATCAGGGAGCATTTCAAAAACGGATGCAAGTTGCACCCAAAGTTTGGACAGTTTTCCTCATCAGCTTTGCATTTGGTCGACGTCAATCCCTGTATTTCAGGCTGGAAATAAAAACAATATGAAAAGATGTTCAGGATTTGGTCCAGCATGCATTAAACATGAGTCTTCCAGGTGAATCATCAAGTATGTGGGGGAAAAAATCTTGAATTATTGAAAGAATGTTTCACAAAAAAACGCAGATTTTTATTTATTTTTTCTTAAAGCAAAATGTTTTTTAAAAAAAATACTGTACATATAAAAAAAAGTTCATGACTACATACATAAAAGTTTAATAAAATAAAAAATGTCCTGTAAGCCTTTCCTGGGGAAAATTTTAGTTTCTCTAATCTAAGAGAAATTCAGGATTTTTTTTTTCCTCAGAAGAAACAGAGACAACTTACAGAGCGTTTTAATAAATTAAACTTACGGAGCGTTTTAATAAATTAAACTTACGGAGCGTTTTAATAAATTAAACTTACAGAGCGTTTTAATAAATTAAACTTACAGAGCGTTTTAATAAATTAAACTTACAGAGCGTTTTAATAAATTAAACTTACAGAGCGTTTTTCCAGCTCCCCCTGATGTGACCAGAGGAAGCTGTAAAACAGTTTGTAACTTCAGTTTTGTAAAAGTTCTTACAATAAACTTATTTATTTACCGTCATAAAACCAACGCTTACATTACGCCCTCTGGTGGCAACTGTTGGCATGCCAGCTCTTTACAACCTGAATCATCTCAGTGTGGGCTGCACAGTGGCGCAGTTGGTAGAGCTGTTGCAGCGAGAAGGTCCTGGGTTCGATTACCGGCCCGGGGTCTTTCTGCATGGAGTTTGCATGTTCTCCCTGTGCATGGTGGGTTCTCCGGCTTCCTCCCACAGTCCAAAAACATGACTGGTGTGACCTAGATGTGAGTGTGTTTGTCTTTGTGTTGCCCTGCGACAGACTGGCGACCTGTCCAGGTGACCCCGGTCCCCACCTCTCGCCCGGTACGCAGCTGGAGATAGGCACCAGCAACCCTCCCGACCCCATTAGGGAAGAAGGGTGTAAGAAAATGGATGGATGGATGGATGGATCATCTCAGTGTTCGCAGGATGTGCTGCGCGTACGGGCGCCGCCCTGGAGGGGGCGCCAAAGCGATGGGGAAAGTTATTTCAAATCGGCATTTCTGTATTAACAACTGTTAGCGTAAATGTTATCAGTGTATATATGATTATTCATTTTTTCTCTGTTTTGACTGAGATGATGACCTTCTGTAATATGTAACTTCAATAAAACTCTTTGCGTTGTGCCCCTGTGTATGCTCAGGCCAGGTTCGCATATCAATCAGATTACATCCAGATTTAGTAATCTGAGCTGCAATTCTGAGTGGTAAAACCAGTAAGACACTGAGTTAATGATTTATGTGGATAAAATCAGAATTTTGATTTTGGCTGTCTTAAAAAAAGAAAATCAAACTTAAAAACTAAAAGCAAAGATTTTTGCTCCCTATTGTTGCAACCAGTTTTAAATCTTTAAAAATGCTCATAACTTTCTCTCCAGAAGTCCTTGAAAATGAGCAGCAGACAGCAGAGGGCAACACAAACAGCAGCGCTGCCCTTCAAGGACCAGCAGGTGGCTTAAATAAAGCAAAGGAAAGAACTAAAGCATGAGGAATCGCTCAGCCTTGGATTCCAGACATCAGGGGTAATTCATGACTTACTTTGAACAAGTGTCTGAACTGCCCTGGTTCACGTTGGTGAAGCTAAAACTGAAACAGAAAAGCTCCATCAGAGCTGCTGCCCACACAACAACGTTACTGCCTTCAACTAACATTTAACATCCTAACTGACAGTCGGTTGGTCTGTTCTGGGTTTTCAGAACTTTGTGGTGAATTTGATGGGAAATCCACTTGTGAATAATCTGATTACAGATTACTGAAGTTATCTTTGGACCTAAAGAGGAACGACAGAGTCAATGCACAGCTTCAGTTATGACAGCTGGAAACCAGAGATCAGGATGAACTCTGACCTGAAGCTTCAGAGCCACATAAAGACGGTTACAAAGTCAGCCTTTCATCACCTGAAGAACATTTCCAAGGTTAAAGGACAGACGTCCCAGAAAATCCCAGAGAAACTCAGAGAAACTCATCCACATTGATCACTGCAACAGTTTTTCCTCTCCACTGTCACTACATGCTTTGTCCAGGAGTGAATACTTTAATCTGCTGGAAAGCTTTCAAGTTTATTCAAATAATAAACTGATTATTGATGCAATTTTTTGATAATTAGAATTTTTATAATTGACAAACCATTTGTAAAGTGAGTTGAGATAAATGTGTAAATTTTATTGAACCGGACCAATAATATTAGTCTGCAGGTAACATTTGTTTGACATCATCATGTAACGACCTCTGAACTGCCTGAACGCTGCAACACAAATAACTTGTCCTGTCTGACGGCCTTTAATGCTGCAACTAAAGAATCTGATAAGCCTGTGAAGATTTGTTAATTATCTTCACATGCCAGTTTCCAGGTCTGATTTGACAATTAAATTTTGCACATTAACAGATGCAGTCAGTTTATCAAATCGCTTGACATTGCCATGTTTGTGCTGGTGGCGCCCCCTGCTGGTGTGTTACAGATCTACTGACGGTGCTTCTTACTTTGCTTTGAACCGGATCAAAAAAACAGAAAAAAAAAAGTAGTTTTCTGTTTGACAGGAGTAAATATCCTCTAAACTTAAAAATTACTGCAAACAGAAATATTTTTTGCAATAATTATTGAATGTTATTATGGTGTTAGTTAAAGTTGCTGCTGTTTTATTTATTGTTTTATCACATTGGGAACCAGAGAGGGAAAAGTTTCAAACAACGCCAAGACATGTCAAGGGTATTTATTTAAAAGATAAAATATGCAGTCATTGTCCTGAACACGCAACTATTAGAAAACGCTTCGAGTCGTTTAAAAATAAAATGAAATGGACATGCGAGGACAGTTCGGTCTGCCAATACATATAAATCTGCAGGTAGAAGTTTTGATCTTCTCTCTGGTTTCCTGACGTTCAGAACGTCGGAACGACGCGGCGAACCGGAGAAAAACCAAACGCTGTTCGCTCAGTGTTCCCAGATCACATCTGTCAATACGGAGTTTCAAGTTTAACAAGTTTTAAACACTGTAAACATTCACAAAAAATAAAACACTGTAGCAGACTGGTACAGTACGTGTTCATTGATATTATGATGCAAAAAGAAAGACGGCATCTCTGTGCAGTTCAAAAATGTTACAGTAATAGAAGCAAAAATGTCACATTTAGCTGCTGTTACCAAATCAACCATCATTTAAAAAAAAAAAAAACAGGTTATAGGAAATATTGTAACTTTAGGAAAAATAACCACAAAACAAGATTTTTTTTAATATAAAAAACGTTTTTTTTAAACAATTTCAGTATAAAACATCACATATTCCCAGGCCAATCAAACAAATTCACGTCATTTCAATAATCATGAACTCCCCAGTCAAACGGACTACAATGACATAAAAAAGGATTTACTGCAGTTAAGGGGGTTTTCTGTACTTTTAACTATTTACGGGAGAAATATACCAACACAAAGTCTAACAATCACTCTTCGTTTGCTATAATATTAATAACAGAAAAGAACAAATGTGAACTCCTGGTCCGAACAAAGCCCAAGCCCCCAAATTTCCGGTCAACGTGGCGTCTACGCAGTCTTCTGCTGGCCCTTCTTCCCGATGAGGGATTTGTGGATGTGAGGGATGACACCTGACAGAAACACACCACATTCAGTCAGACTGAAACCACCTGACACGACGGCAAACACAAACCAACCGTAACCAGGCATGAGGAAAATAAAAGCTCCTCACCTCCACCAGCAATCGTTGCTTTGATAAGAGAATCCAACTCCTCATCGCCGCGGATCGCCAGCTGCAAGTGGCGGGGAGTGATACGCTTCACCTTCAAGTCTTTGGAGGCGTTTCCTGCCAACTCTAGTACCTGATCAGATAACACGCATTTATCAAACGTTCAGACACAGCAGAGCAGCAAGCACAGCCAGAGCAGGAGGACGTACTTCAGCGGTGAGGTACTCCAGGATGGCGGCGCTGTAAACGGCCGCTGTGGCTCCGACGCGGCCGTGGCTGGTTGTGCGAGTCTTCAAGTGTCTGTGGATACGACCCACTGGGAACTGGCAGGAAGCAGTGAAAAAAAAAACAACAACAAAGCAACTAAATCTTTCAGTTCGAATTAACACCTGCAGCGCAAAAACCACAAACTGCCAAATGAAGAGACATTTACCTGCAGCCCAGCCCTCTGGGAGCGCGACACCGCCTTGGCCTTGGCTTTCCCGCTGTCTTTTCCTGCCTTTCCTCCTGCCTGCAGAAAGACGCTGCCTCATTAAGAACTACACAACAAACTGAAACAATAAGCAGAAGGAAACTTACAGACTCAGACTGAAGATAAGGTTGAGTTTATATAAATAAAGATGAATCTTATCATGAAAAATAGAACTGATTAAACAACACTCAGATAATGCAACATTATTTTACATCTCAATAATAAACTCAGATTGAATGAATCTGGACCAACTTACATTTGATCTGAAATATTCCAAAAATATTCATTTAAAATACAAGTTTAAGATTTAATAAACCTCAATTCTACTTTTACAAAATCTTAAAAAGTTTTTGGATTTTAGAATAATGTTAGAGACCTTCAACAGGCATCCATCTGGAGAATCAAAAATACCTGCAATAATCAAAACCAGCCTGCTTATTCTGCAGCGGTTAAAAACAGTTTGGTTCATAAACCCTCCACTTCGCTATTTGAATTTTACATTATTTAAATAACTTCAGATGAAATCCATCTTAAAATTTATAAGAATAATCCAATCTGGTATTAGTTATACTTTGCTGATTTTGTCCTAGTCAAAGGTCATACATGTGCCTAATGAAAAAGAAGATTTAAATAATTGTTTTCAAATTAGAAAAAGCATAAGCACGTGTGTTTACATAATATATTTTGATCAAAATAATCCACTGCAGTATATCAGTTTATTACATTATGAACCAAATGTAGTCCTGATTACTTAAAAAGTAAGAAATAGCCCTTTATTCAAGTGCTGATTCGGATGCGAACTTCAGCGCCGAACGTTACAGACGGTCGGTTGAGCAGCTTAGCTTTCCCGCCAATCTTAAACAAAACAAACCCAAAACGACAGTCACACAAGTCAGGCTAAACTGCGAGCCTCCAAGCGACCTCAACACGGACTGGCTATGAAACTGAACATATTCATCAAACACGTTATAAAACAATAAAAACAAAACAAAAACAGAAGCTGTCAGGGGGCTGATGTCAGAATCCCCCCCACACCGTCAAACGCAGACGCGCCGACTGCAGACTGCGAGCGGTCAAGTTTTCATTCACAGCCATTACAAAAGGAAAAGTTCCTTTACACACTCCTCTGGCTGCTCAGCGACAACTCCAGGCGATTTCCGTCAATCTAGTCACTAATATTACAACTTCCACAAGACTACTAACCACCCACTAACAAGTGTAGCACACAAAAACATGTTGACTAAGCCTGCTAATAAGCTTTAATACGATTTAACATAAGCTATAAGTCGTAAAACTGACACTTTAGTTAGTTAAAGCCTGCATTATGAATGAAGCATTGCACCCAAAATAAAAATGAAGCATGAAATTATCATGTAACCCTGAACCAACGGCTTAAACAGCGCATGCTAACTCGTTAGCTGACAGCCCGTTCAGCGAAGCTTTCTAGTCACTCACATTCTAGTCGAAATTTCTCAGCTCTAATTCAAAACAGCACTTTCTGCCCACTGCGTGATTATTACACCAAAAATACTCTATCGCCTCGGGAATGCATTCGGCATTAATCGGAGTTTACGTACCATTGTTTTCGTCTGGAAATTTGATTGAAGAACTGAGGGGTAGCAAACAATTTCAGCTCCCGAAAGCAAAGAAACAATAAACCCTTTTGCAAATCTTTTGCTTGCGACCCCTCGTGGGAGCCAGGCCAGCCAATCAGATCGCGCGTTATTACTTCGAATCTGCCGTTCAGCCAATCATCGAAAGACGTGCAGAAAAACCAACCCATCCCCCACCCGAAGATCTCCGTTGCTCTGTTTTTGCGCACGGAACCAACAAGTAGGCGGGACTACGTGTGTGTGGAGTGTCCTTCCAGTCACATTCATCCCAAAAATGTACGATACAGTCATAAAGTAGAAATTAACTGTTCAATTACAGTAGGACGGTATTTATAACGTCATTATACTATAACATTCTGGTCAGGATGCATTGAGGAAATTGATATCCCATCAGTAAAATTAACCCATGCATAAGTTATAGGCTGTAGAAATAAATTTGATATTCATTTAATACTTGAGGATAGCTGTCATAGATGTATAAGAATAGATGTTTTCATGGGCCTCCGGAGCGTAAGGCAACCTCGCCGCCATATTCAGAGTGGCATTTTGTTGAAACTCATAAAACGAACTATCAAGAAAAATCATTTTGAAGGGTTTTAGGTACAAAGTGTGACTACGATCTTTTATGACCCTGTAAGATAATTATTTCACCTTTATTTTAAATAACGTCATCCAAAACCACAAGGACTTCTATCAAACATGTTATTGAGTGGAGGGAAAAACATCAAAATAAACTACGCTCGTAAGCTTAATGTAATGAAAGAAATTATAAGAAAAAAATCTGTGTTTCACATCCATGTGAAATTTTTGACATCCAGGTAAAAAATATAGCACATTTTTGATAAACAATTTGCTAAACTAAGTGTAGTTATTTTAAGTTAAATTTATTTTAATTGTTTGGTGCTGATCACAGTTATTCGTATTCATACCCAAAGCATATGTTGTGTGTGGGAAAAATATGTAATAAAATTAACGAAAGAAAATCTTTGTGTTTTTTATTTAATTTTGAAACCCCACGTCCCTGAGTGGTTTTGGAGGGGAAAGTGCCAGTCCTAATATGGTGGACGCACTGACGTACCGTTTTTGTGGGGCAACGTGTGGTCTAATCTTCTATGTCTATGAAAGATGTTACGATAAATAAAATATCATATGGAAGGAAGAACTTGATATGATTGGCAGAGAAAAGGGCGAATGAAAACACCGAATCTTTTTATAATGCTTTCATTGGCAGCAGAATTAGCCAATCAGAGCCCAGAAAGCAGCGCCCGGTATTCTCCGCTAGCTTTGCCATCAGAGAAGAGAGAAGGGGGAGGGTTTAGGGGTCAGAGATACTCAGAGAGACGGGCTGCTGGTGGCGAAGATGGCGGATGGGGATAGCGGCAGTGAGCGCGGTGGCAGCAGCGGTGGCGGAGGAGGAGGAAGCGGTGGATTTCAACATTACCAGCGGGAGCCAGAGACACAGGAGCTGGCTTCGAAGAGGCTGGACATTCAGAACAAACGCTTCTACCTTGACGTGAAGCAGAACGCCAAAGGCCGGTTTATCAAAATCGCAGAGGTCGGCGCCGGGGGCTCTAAAAGTCGTTTGACCCTCTCCATGTCAGTTGCTGCCGAGTTCCGCGACTATCTGGGGGATTTTATAGAGCACTACGCCCAACTCGGGCCTAGCACCGCGGAGCAGATCGCTCAGTCGTCCGGTGGGGATGACAGCGGGCCTAGACGGGCCTTGAAGAGCGAGTTTTTGGTGCGTGAGAACCGAAAATACTACCTCGACCTGAAGGAGAACCAGCGGGGTCGGTTTCTCCGGATCCGACAGACCGTCAA
Source organism: Gambusia affinis (assembly GCF_019740435.1). Classification (NCBI taxonomy): domain Eukaryota; kingdom Metazoa; phylum Chordata; class Actinopteri; order Cyprinodontiformes; family Poeciliidae; genus Gambusia; species Gambusia affinis. Next base: position 30,588,783 of record NC_057870.1, on the reverse strand, counting down.
CCGAGGCCCCGGTTTCGGCGTCGGAGTGGGGGGCATACCCGGTGCCGGCATGCAATCCGGCCAAACCATCGCTCTCCCGGCCCAGGGGTTAATAGAGTTCCGCGATGCTTTGGCCAAGCTGATAGACGACTACGGGGGAGACGAGGAGGAGCTGGCCGGCGGCGGAGGGGCCGGGGGCTACACCGAACTTCCGGAGGGCACTTCGATCATGGTGGACTCCAAGCGCTTCTTCTTCGACGTCGGGTCCAACAAGTACGGGGTCTTCTTGCGGGTGAGCGAGGTGAAGCCCAGCTACAGGAACTCTATAACGATCCCCTTCAAAGCGTGGGGCAAGTTCGGGGGAGCGTTCAGCCGCTACGCCGAGGAGATGAAGGAGATCCAGGAGCGGCACCGGGACAAGATGTACGAGCGGAGAACCGGAGAGGAGTCGGAGGGAGACGACGTGGACGACGATTGACGCAGAGGGAGAAGCGGCTTTCTGTGGGCTAAAGTTGACAACATGATGCAAAGCCTGGAGAGAGGAGCGACTATTTTGTGCATGACGAATCGAACTATAAAAAAAAAAATGCTTAAAAAAAAGTATATTTGACTGAAAAATTTGTTTATGTAAGAGAAACATGTTCTAAAGTTTAGGTGGATGTTATAGCTAAAAATGAGTGCAGACTGCAGTAGTCAGCCTCTGTATGAGATTCCCCGTTGATAAAGTATATTCTATTTAATATATATCTATCTATATATTGATTGTCCCATTGATAACCTCACATGTAGCCCAGCAAGTTCAGTTTGGCAGAAACACAACAGTTGGTTACCTGGACTCCTGCTTGATATCCAATGGTGAGAGCTCACTCAGTGCTGACCTGTAGTCTGTGATGATGAGGATGATGATGATGATGAGGAAGAGTAAAATGTGACATACTCAATCCAGCAGTGGCTGTGAGGGAGTGCTGGCATCGCTCACCATGGCTGTTTGTGTTTTTTCTAAAGCGATCAGAACCAAACGGCTCGTCCAGACAGAACCGCCGCGTCCAGCAGGCCTGGGGGCAGAACGTCCGGCCTGGAGGCAGTAGGGTTACCAGCTGTAAGCACACGTCATCTCGGCCTCTCCAGCCCAGTCCGGCCCTGGTGCAGACCTGGTGCTGACCCTTGACCCTTGCTGCGGCGCGGCGGTGAGGCCTGCTCAAACGTGGCTTGTTGTGTCTCAGGGCTAAAGCATAAAACTAAAATCCAAGCCCACATTTTTTTGGGAGGGTTTCCCAGCATTCCCTGTGCCTGTCGCTGCAGCCGAGTCGTCCGGTGCGGGCCACCTTTGACCTTTGACCCGGTGGCCTTCTCGTTCACGCTGGTGTCACCGTTCCCCAGCTGCAGCTTAGCGTTGCCAGGTTTGATCTAGAATCACCTCCAGGGTCGTCCGTGTTGACTTGCTTAGGGTGCATCATTTGGATCCTCGAATCTTGAACTCTGACCTTTTATGACTGGAGCAACATTCAGTCTGATTGTAACAGAATAAATTAGGTGCTTTTGAAAAAGAACCTCCTGCGGGGGGAGTTGTATCTAAAAGATATATATATATAAATATATATATATGTACTGAAAGAGATTTACTAACTAAAAAAATTGATAGAATTATTTTTAAAGAGATATATTCAAATATGTCTTAGAAATATGAGATTTATTAGATAATGCTGCCTAAAGTGGCCTATTTAAAACACTAAACTTGGATGCAACGGTCCAGGGTTATATTTCATACCTGCTTTTCTTTTTTTTCCTAATATATCTTTTATTCCTTAGAGGAAACTTAAGAGAACAACAGATTGGTTCCGCCGTATGTTAAAGCAATTTGTAGAAGCAGCTTCTCTGAAGTCTGTGAACTCTCAGCACTCCAGGTCACTTTACCGCTTCGTTTCGTTCCCTCCTTTCAGTCCACCGCCGTTTTTCACTCCACAGCGTTTTCCCATCAGTTGCCATGCGACAAACGTAAACACCGGCAGCCGTCAGCGTTTGGTCCTTAGTGCTCCTTTTACTGATGTTTTCTCTGTTTTGCATGAATGCTCTCTGACGCAGAGCCGCCTTGTGTTCTTTTCTTTCTGCATTTTCAGATTTGCTGTATAATGGTATTTATCCTTCTTTTTTGTTTTTAGAGCGGTTGCAAGTTTTTTTTCTGTGCTGCAATAGACAGAAAGTTTACTTTCCAGCCTGACGATGGTTTTTAAACGGCCACAGCGTTCCCGTGTTTTTTGGGGAAACCTCACTTTCATCGTCTCTCTTCCTTTTGGTGTGAAAACTTCTCGTTGAATTTTACTTTTCCTTCTCCAACACAGCAGAGAAATGCCATATATATATATATATACATATATAAATATAAAAAATACATGGGAGCAATAGATTTTTTCCTTTTCTATTGATATAATATGCTATATATAAAGTTACACATGCGATTTGAACTACATCCTTCTTCTTGTACTGTGTTACGTGAAATGGCAGCTGTTTCAGTCGTGTGTTCTGCTGTAATATTCTACCAACATCCTTTCAACGAGAAATAATAAAAAAAGGTTTTTGCTCAGGAGAGTTGTTGTGTTTTTCTTTATCCTGTTTTCACAAGTAATTTATCATTTTTATATCTGCATCAGACACAAATGGTTAAGATTCTTCTTTTTCTGGCTAAAGTATTAATTTAATACTTGTTTCATTTATAAATAACTTTAATTTATTCAGTTAGAATCATAATATCAAACCTTTATGTTGTAAAAACAGTGAAAACATTTTTAATAAACTAATTTACAAAAAATGCATGAACAATTAAAACCCAGAATTATTAACTCCTGATTATTTTAGGTGTAAAATGAATGTTTAATGCTAATTTTGAATGGAAATATTTTGGAGTGGCCTAGTCAAAGTCCTGACTTAAATCCACAAAGGCAGCTAAATGGCAAAGAGCTCAATGACCTGAAGATCCTCAAAAATAATAAAACATAAAACATACCAGCAGAAATGTGTAACAATATAGTCAGTAATAAATATTCTTCCATTATTGAGAAGGAAATAAAATATTTTCTACAATCATTTTAAAAAATAAGAAAAATTATTCAAATAAATTCAGTTTGGATGTAAATAAGTTTATGTCAGAATCTGAATTCTTTTTATTGACATTGTGCACAAAAAAACAACGAAAACTAAACAACAGCTTTCAAAGACAAATTCAATAAAATATCAAAATAAATATAAAAATGGAAACAACTGGGATGTTCAGGAAAAATAAAAACATATAAACCTAAATGCATCAACATAGAAACAGTTTTTATTCACTTATTTTCAAATGCATGTAGAAAATATTTGATTTAAATATATATTTATTGAGAATATTTAATCCAATATACAGATTATATATAGATTGTAGCTGTAATCTAATTGTAGCCGGTACATTTTGATGAAACTACATCTGTAGTTATTTGAAGCTGCTTATTTCAGCAAAGCTGCATAAAATATTAAAGCCAAGAACTTTTCATATGTAATAAATGACAGTTTATTATTTTTGATGCTGCTTCATGAAGCATCTTCTGTTTCTGCTGTTTGGAAAAGTTTTTATTTGTTCGTTTCTGAACCAGATGTTTTTATGAAAGATCGTTTCTGTGATCCACTTTAAAAGTTTGAATCCTGATTTATGATTCATGAACCAAACAGGATGACTCTCCGTTCCTCCATCTGAAATCTCAGAACAATAACTTTAAATGAAAACTGGTGCAGCAGCTGCAGGAACAGAAACTGTGAAAGGTTTCAACATTTCAACTTTTTGTTTTCTATTATTGTGTTTTAGTTAACTTGGTGCTTCAGTGGTTTTGTTATTTAATGTTTCGACTTTTTAATATTTAACCACTTCAAGATTCCTGTTTTCTTTTGTTTTGTTTTCATTTTTATCTGATTATTTTCCCTGGATTGCCTTGGATTGAAAATCATCTCTGCAGCAACCATGAGCAGAAAACTTCCAGACATTTTTAATCTAGATATTTTCTGAACTTTTGAACATTTCAGTAATGCATTCGGTTTTATCCTGTTTTCAAAATACAGTTTCCACTTAATGTGATCATAACCTCAGTGACTCTGTCTCTCCTGCACTCTGACCCAACTGCTGGCATTGCAACATGCTGTTTTGAAATATGCAAGATTCAGCATTTCTGAAGCTAAATGTGACCTAAATTATTCTTTCACACATTATGAAGATAAATACATTTATATTTTCTTGTGTATAAAAGTCTTTTTTAGTTTTTTTTTTTAACGTGTCCCATCCGGAATCATTCTGACTGTCAAGCTGAAGCCAAACAGATTTACTTTCATCAGTGGAGCGTTGCAGCTTTCACAATGATGCTGCATTGTGAAATATTTAATAGATAATACATAATAAGACACGTATGTATTGTGCCAGAATGAATTGATAAAACTATTGATAATTAACAAACTGTCAATACACTGCTAAATAACTTTAAGCACTTCTTAAAATTAAATAACTCAGAACATATTTTCACATTGATCATTTATGATTGTTTCTGTGATTTAAAAGAAAAAAATCACTGATATTGTATCAATACTTTTTCATTTATGACAGTAAATATAACTTTTTTTACTCTCCACATCGATGATAACTTGACAAGGATGAAGTAGTGAGTTATACTGCCACCTTCAGGTGGGAGTTAGCATCACCTCAATGTTTCTCAGCAATTCTGCTTTATAAACAGTATTGTTCTATTTTGTTTTTTCACCTTGTCATTATTCAGCACTTTGAAAATGCTTTATTAAAAATATATATTATTATCGGCATGCAAAAGTGAAGGGATTTGTTGAAGCATTAATTTTGGCGATTGCTAAATCATAAAAAAACGATCTAAGGTTTTCATGATTTAATTCAAAATTATATGTTAAAGAATCTATTTATCCTCTGGAGTCTCGAGGGCCACATAAAATGCTGCAGGGGGCCGGATTTGGCCCCCGGACCTTGAGTTTGACACATGCGCTCTAATCAAGGTTATTACAGTTAGCTAAAGCTAACAAGATAACAGGAACTGAAATTGAGAAAACATGAACCATTAACTGAAATAAATCCATCCATCCATCCATTTTCTGTTCACCCTTCGTCCCTAATGGGGTCCGGAGGGTTGCTGGTTCCTCTCCAGCTGCGTTCCGGGCGAGAGGCGGGGTCACCCTGGACAGGTCGCCAGTCTGTCGCAGGGCAACACAGAGACACACAACCATTCACACACACACTCACACCTAGGGAGAATTTAGAGAGACCAATTAACCTGACAGTCATGTTTTTGGACTGTGGGAGGAAGCCGGAGAACCCGGGGAGAACCCACCATGCACAGCGAGAACATGCAAACTCCATGCAGAAAGACCCTGGGCCGGGAATCGAACCCAGGACCTTCTTGCTGCAAGGCAACAGCTCTACCAACTGCACCACTGTGCAGCCCACCTGAAATAAATAACAGTGATAACTGTAGATATAATATCCTATGTTTTTATGGTTATGAATTTATGTAAAATTGATTTTATTTTATTTTTTTTCTGCACAACCAGTTTATGTCAGCCGCCGGCAACTTACGGTTCTCCACATCCTGCTGGCAACGGCAAACATTCAGAGAAACACCAGAAACAACCAGAAATGGTTGGTTGGTCAACAAAAACTGAATACAATTTTTGAAAATGGTATCTCCCTCCTCCTCCTCTTCCTCTTCCTCCCTTTGACCTTGTGATTCAGTCCGCTCCTTCATGTTCACACAGACACACATTTCCGGTTGCAGACACCCTCAGTGACCCTCGGTGACCCCTGGTGATGAGCAGCGCGCCCACAGAGGCGAAATGAAGAGGATGGAGCTCTAATGTGTTTGAGTCAGTTTGGACCAGCTCAAGGCCACGTGGTGCAGGCTGAGCCGGGCGCCAGAGGAGGAGAGGATTAGTGGCCCCGGCGTCCTGACGGCCTGCTACAGAAACACAAGCCCCGCTAAGCTGCCGTCGTCACCCAGAGCAGGTGAGGAGGGACAGACCGGCTGATCTCCCAGAACCGGAGCCGCTCGGCTCAGCAGATCCACGCTGCGCCGCTGAGGGACGTTTGTTGGCGTGATAAATGACGTGAAGTCGCTCAAAGCTGAGTGTTTACAAACAGCATCTGTCATAAAACTGTAATCCGTCCAAAGTGCACGTCTGAGATCATGTGCTGTTTGTAAAGGTTTCCTTCTCCATTTAGTCACAAATTTTACTGGGAATTCTTTGCTTTAGAGAAAGAGGGGTCAAAGTTCACAACTGGAAAAGAAAAACGGGAAAAAAGAAAAAAGAAAGGCTTTTTTAAAGCTGCAGTTTGTAACTTTAATTACATTTTTTATTTTATTTTATTACATTTTTGCTAAAACTGTTGTGACAGTTTTATTATGAGACAGATGAAACATTGATCTCCTTCTTAAACTGTGAATACCTTCAGAAGAAATACACCAAAAACAACCAATCAGAGCCAGGAGGACGGGCTTAGTGCTGTCAATCAACCTTTTGTAAGTGCTGCTGAATGTGCAAAAACAGCTGATCAGTACAAAAATAAAATGTTTATCTGCCATCATTGATAGTTATGATAAATCAAATCAGAAATTATTAAATCTGATACAGAAGGCAAAATGTTTTTGATCATTTGTTTTATGACTGGCGGCTTTGAGTCGAGTCAAAAAGAAAAAGGATAAAATGATGCTGCAGTGGAGAGTAAAGCATAAAAATGGAAAAACTAAAGAAAAAACAGAGAGCTGCACAAACAAAATAAACTTAGTAAAAATAGAGAAGAAAACTGATTCAAAGATGTGACCCATTTAATCTGACAGAGCGAGTTATGAATGCAGTGCAGCTGTGGCGATGAAATGAATTTATTTCTGAGGTTTACGGAGAAAACAAGAGTTTAAAATGGAAAAATGAACCAGAAATCCAGAATTTTCTGATCCTGAACAGAAAAAATGGCTCGAAATCAAACCTGAAGTTGGAATTACTTCTTGAAAATAAAGTTTTTATTGTTTAACATGTTTAACATCTTCAATACGATGTTAAATATGATAAATATGATAAATATGTTAAATATGACGCTTTCTTAGGGAGGAAAAAATAATCTGCTTACCTTAATCTTTTTCTGAAATATATTACAAGTATGTCATCAGCTTTTAAGAATATATTACAAAATTTAATATATAACTTTAAATATTTTTGGTACACTAATCTATATATAAGAATCTATATTTTATAAAATATTCATTATTTTACAATTAAAATAGTAATAAAATTATACTTTGGTTACTCTTTTTTTAAAATATACGCTTTGAAGTTGTTTGAAAGAATTATATTTCAAATGCAAATGTATAAATGTACAAACTTTTCAGAAGTTGTACTTCAGGTATTACTTTAAAATCAATTTTGTATAAATATTTAAACCTTAGTTTTTAATCATTCTTAAAATAAGTACAATATTTGTAGCTAATAGTGTCTCTCATGTTACAATGAAAACTGTTTAACAAAGTGTCATGAATTGGTGTAGAGGTGGTGAGGCAGCAGGCGGGAGACCCAGGATGTGAGGAAAAATTATATATTTAATGACCAAAATGTCCAGCAAAGAAACTCAGTCCAAACAAAGTCCTAGACACCGGGCAGCACGACCGAGCGAAAACCAGGGCTCGACGCCGGTAGCAACCGGTTACACGAGAGACCCAAAGACGGACTGGACACACAGAACAACAGCGACATGACGTAACAAGACGTGACAAAGACGTAGGACCCGACAAAGACACAGAGAAACAGGTGACACTAAATACACGGAGGGTAATCAGGGAACGAGACACACCTGGGGACTAATCAAGGGGAGACAGGACAACACAGAGACTCAGACACACAGGAAACTCGAAATAAATACACAGAAAAACATGGAACCTGACACAAAGAATGTCTTAATTGTCTTAATTATTCTGTTACTATTCTGTGAAAATGTTAACAAAATAAAAACAAACAATTACTGTGACACGAGAATTTACATTTCCCAACCTTTTAGTCTCTTTCAACATTTGACAAAATAATAATAAAACTTGCTCCCGGCTCCTTAACGCCCCACCAATAGAGTAAGAGTAGAGCAGTAATAATCCAGCAGCAGGAACAACCTGTCATCGGGGAAATGGGTCACCGGGGCAGAGCTGAGGATGCCTGGCGGAACCGACCGCTGCTTACGTCTGATTTGGACCCGAGCGGAGAAAATATCCTGTAGTAACGAAAAGCTATTTATAGCCTGTTGCCATGAGTGATGAAGCTGCGCTCTCAGGAAAAAACACATTTTCTATAGAGTGTTGACGCAGCTTCGGCTAACCGAGGAGAAACGATCCGCTCAGTTCCACTGAAACTACAGCGATTAAAAACTAAAATATTATTACTCATTTATCATTGTTCAGTTAATATTAACAACACAGACCTGAAAATGCATCTGCCCCATTGAATCCAGTTTTTCCTTCAGAACTACATTGATTGGTTTGAGCTTGGTAGTGAAACGATTAATCGGATTAATTGCAATGAATCAATTATTGAAATAATTGTCAAATAATTTTGTAAACGATTCGTGATTAACTGGAGTACAAAATCAAGAATGACCATTTGAGTAAAGAACAACTTACTCAGAACAACAATTTGCATCCAAACTGCTGATATACTTTCTGCATTTAAGTCAATAAAAACTCTTTATCTAAAACTCCTCATCTTCAGATTTATTTAAAACTGAAAATAAATCTTCAGATTTATTGTAGCTTCACCTGATTCAATAAAGCAACTCTTAATAATCACCTTTTCTCTTCCAATAAATAACTGGTTAATCCAGCCAATAGTCAATGTATCAGCAGAATTTTCTGCACCAGTTTGAGTCCATCTGAAAACCGAACAGGACAGCAGCGCAGCATGGAGGGGCGCCGTCCTACAGAGGGCGCCAAAACGATGGGAAAAATGATTTCTTCTCTCCATTTTCTGTATTTTACAATCGAGTGTTTGGGACACACTAAGAAAATAAAATAAACAAATTATGAGAAAAAAGTCATAATATTACTTTTTTCTTATAATATTAACTTTATTCTCCAAATATTATGACTTTATTTTAATATTAAGAATTTATTCTTAAATTATTTCACCTTTATTGGAGTACAGATTTATTCCTGTAATATCATAAGTTTTGTTTAATATTACTTTTGTTTAATTCTTGTATTATTTCAACTTTCCCCTGTAATTTCATTTTTTTATCTAAACACTAGAACACTGTCACAGTCTTCAGATTTATTCACCTGAACTCTGAAACCCTTTTGTGAGTGGAGAGGTCTGATCATGTCCGGCGTAGACCTGAGAAAGTTCACATCCTCTGGCTACAACCATCATGTTTGCCAGTTGACTCGAGGATCTTAGATCTGAAGCCGGACCTCAACTCCTTCTATCATAATTCTTGTCTTTTTTGGCCAAACTGCTCAATCTTTGTCTCTAAATGCTAAATTCTCCAGAAAACATTTAACTTGGCGTAAAGATAGCAGTAGTACCACAAAATGCCACAAGGTGGCAGCAGAGACTAACTGACTGTTTTTATCACTTTCTTTGTTCAACTCTAAAGAAATCGGAAATATTCATGAATCACAAAACTTTGTCAAAGTTTGTTAAAGCTACTAAAAAGTACAGATTAATATATAAAAAACAAATGGATGTAACTGAAATTAAATGACCAAATATTCACTATTTATCCTCTGATGTTGTTTAAGCAACTTATGAAGGGAAATAATGAAAATTGTTCTGGATGCAGTTGAACAGTTCTGTTAATAAAACAACTCAAAGTGAGCAACCACAAAGAAAACTAAAAGTTATTTTCCCTCTTTTCTTCATGTCTATATGGATATTGATGAAAGTGATTTCAATTTGATAAACTATTAAATGAATCTGTGATGAAGTGGCGACCTGCCCAGCATTGAGCAAGGCTCTTGTTGGATAAATTGTATTATTGGTATTATCAATTATTTGTTGTTCATGTAGTCTTATAGTTATATCTTTATAATGTCTTACTTATATGCCTTTACTTCATTTTACTTCATTTTAATCTTAGTATAAAGAGCGTTGTGTTGAATAACTGTGAGTGTGATTGGAGGTATAAATACCACTTGGTGTTTTATCTCATATAAAACAGTAGGATTGTAACCAGCAAACCTGTCTTGGATGCAGAGGCAAAGAACCTCCCACTTGAAAGAGTAGAAGTGGAGGTTACCACTACAGGTATTTTTAATTGCTGGCCTACTGAAAAGATCTCCAGTTTATAGGATTCCCTAGGAGTCGGAAAAACTGGACCAAATTTTATTTAAAAAATAAAAAAACAACAAAAAAACCAAAGTCAAACCCAAAGAAAATGCGCAAAGAAGGGTATGATGATGTTAAATTTTGGTTAGAATTAGCATTAAAAAGAGAAGAAGAGGTCCAATTAAATCTTCAGGATTTATTATCTATGGACAGTGTAAGACCTATCGTGTTTCATCCATTAACATTAAAAGTACCACATGCAGTTTCAGCACTATTATTGCAGACAAATATGACTTTCTTATCACCTGCTAACCATCTTTCATGTATGTCCACACTTTTAACTCAACCTCATCTGACTATTGAAAGATGCACAGTTTTAAATCCTGCAACTTTGTTACCTCTTCCAGATGATGGTACAAAGCCTGATTGTCAGGAAATGGCAGAACAAACAGCAAAGAGTAGAAATGATTTAAAAGATCTACCATTAGATCAAGGTGAAATACTTTTTGTTGATGGTTCATCAAAAAAAAAAATGAACAAGGAAAAACTCAAACCGGGTATGCAGTAGTGACTGACAAAATAGTGCTAAAAGCTGAAAAACTTCCCTCACACTACTCAGCTCAGGCTGCAGAATTGATAGCACTAACCACTGCTTGCAAACTAATGAAAGATAAAGAAGTGACGATTTACACCGATAGTCAAAATGCGTTTGCAACAGTCCACACGTTTACACAGTACTGGAAAAATAGAGGTATGATAATTTCTACAGGAAAACCAGTAACTCATGCAGAACTATTAAAAGATTTACTACAAGCTGTGCAGCTACCAAAATGACTAATGTAAATGTGCCGAACACACCACAGGGAAAGATAAAGTGTCTCTAGGGAATGCCTTCGCTGACAAGATGGAAAAAAAAAAAGGAAGGCAGAGGAGGGACAAATAAACGTCTTACATATGGAAAAAATCAAACTTATGAAAAAAGATCCTAAAAGACATGCAACAATTAAGTCCTAAAAATGAAAAAGATTTTTGGATAAAAAATGGAGCAAGAATAGAAGATGAAATCTATAAGTGACCTGCAAACAAACCTATCCTACCAAAAAACATATATAGGTGGGCTGCAATATTGAGCCATGGCGTTTCGCATGTCTCAACAGGGGGGATGGTAGGACAGATACATCAACGTTACACTACTTATAGATTTACTTCTTATTCAAAAAAAATTTTTTGTAGAGCCTGTTTAATTTGCACTAAACACAACCCTAATTGATAAAAATTTAAAAAAGGGTACATTTAATACAGTGCAAAAAGGTCATTTCATTTCAAAAGTAGCTAAAAGAAAAAAATAGAAGACAAGCTTGGGACGCTCACCGACCTGCAGGGCAAAGCCCAGGTAAACAGGGGACTAAAATAAATAGAGGTTTAGCCGTCTGAAACTGGTGAAGATTGTCCACAACCCTGTAGTGTCTTTAGGAGCTGAACAAGTTTGCAAATTTAGCAAAATGATAAATAAATGTATTGTTTTGTTTTTATTGTTTTTGGTTTTTTGCTGTGTTTTCATGTGGAGAAACTTTATGCAAGGAAGAACTCTTGTAGCCCTACTCATGGAATGAGAGTAGGGATTCAAGTGTGTATTCCACCTCGTTCTACTACTATTGTTTCAGTCTCCTGGGTTGTTATAATAACTGGTTGTTAATGGTAGAACAAGCTGCAAAATGACTAAAAAAGATTGTGTAGTCTGTATGGAACCAAGGCCTCTACTTTGTGCGACTCCAGCAAACATCACAATGTTTATTAGAGGTAATGACTAAAACTAATCCTAATAGCACCTGTGTGACTTATGATTTAATATTTCCCCTTACTGCAACAGATGACAAGAAACTTTTATTAAGAAAACAGCTCCAGCTAACGTCACATGTGTAAATATAACAGGGACGGGAAAAGATTGGGAAATCTGTCTGAAACTATGTGTACTGCTGTAATCACTGTAAACAATGACTTTAACCCTGTTTAATATATTAACAGATGTTTGGTGGTGTTGTGGTGATGACAGACTTTTTGATAGATTACCTCGAAAGGTAACAGGATTTTGTGCATTAGTTTCTCTGTTATTACCTGTATCTGTCTATCCTATATCTGCTAAAGACCTAATTAACACTTTGTCTAGTGTTTTACCTCAACAGTGGCATCACATACAGAAACGTAAAGTGACATGGAAAAATACAGATAATGATCCTACATACATCGATGCCATCGGTGTCCCTCATGAAGTACCTGATGAATATCGACTAGTCGACCAGGTTGCGGCTGGTTTTGAATCTACAATTTGTTGGTGGTGCACGGTAAACAAGAACGTAGACAGAATTAATTACATCCATTACAACGTACAAAGGCTGGGCAACAGGACACAGGATGGTTTCGAGGCGGTCCATGAACAGCTGGCTGCTACCTCACTGATGTCTTTTCAGAACCGCATCGCTCTTGACATGCTGTTGGCTGAGAAAGGTGAGGTGTGCATGATCTTTGGCGAAAGGTGCTGCACATTTCTGCCCAACAACACAGCGGCTGATGGGAGCTTGACGAAAGCCATTGCAGGGCTTCGTACCCTGAATGGCAAAATGAAGGAACTCTCTGGAGTGGATACTTCCATGTGGGACGCATGGATGGATGCTTTTGGGAAGTACCGAAACCTTGTGTCCTCTGCCTTGGTATCAGTTGCAGTCTTTGCTGCAATTTTAACCTTGTGTGGATGTTGTTTTATTCCTTGCCTGCGTTCTCTGTTTAACTGTCTCATTACCACAGCGATTTGGCCCATGGAGGACCAGATGGCACAGATGTATCCTTTATTAGCCAAAGATTCTGAAACTGACAAAGGATACTCTGATGAGGGTTCTCCTGACAGGTATCCAGATCCTGACCTTTGGACTGAATACGACCCTTGAGTGTGAGAATATTTGCGTTCAAAAAAAAAAAAAAAACTCTCAGCTGAAAATTGTTTGAAGTGGAACAAATATGTGATAAACAGGGGGGAAATGTTGGATAAATTGTATTATTGGTATTATCAATTATTTGTTGTTCATGTAGTCTTATAGTTATATCTTTATAATGTCTTACTTATATGCCTTTACTTCATTTTACTTCATTTTAATCTTAGTATAAAGAGCGTTGTGTTGAATAACTTTGATTCCTTCCTGAGAGAAAGCAGTGACAACCGCTTCCAGCAGAGTTTACGGCCCGAACTCTGCTGCGCCAGAACTCTGCTCTCCTTGACCTGTTAGATAGAAACAAACCCATCACTGTGAAGACATACAAATTGTTCTGCTCGACGCCGTGTCTGGAACAGAAGAATCTAGTGTGTAGATAACATGTGTCTAGGTAGTGATTGTCATTAGCGCTGCAACTATGTGATGATTTGTTTTCCCCGACCTTTGAGAGTTGCAGCGCCCAATGTGATAGGGATCCTAAATGCAATAAAAAGAGAGGAGCAGGCAGATGTGATGTCAGAGCAGTAGGAGATTGTAACTGAAAGCACATCTCTGTCTGTTCTCCTCGCGAGTACAAGAATCTAACTCTCTTGTCTTTCTTGTGTTTAATTAATTTTGTCTTTGATAGGTGTTTGAACCTGACAGCTCTGTATTATCAAAACATTATATTTGTGTTTTCAATAGTAGCATTTATTTATTCTAATTAAAACAATGAATCATCATGTCAGCAGCAGACATCAATGTAAATGATTCAGCAAACAGTGAATCACTTCTGTTTTCATCACACCAAACGGAGCAAAAATCATCTTTATGTCATATAGATGATGTTATATAGATAAAATCTACATGACACAAATAACATGGAGTTAGAGTAAAATAGACAAAGTAATCTTCTTATGATGCTCCTCCAGTTCATTTTCTGCTCATGCAGCTGCTGGTTTAATAAACTTCTTATCTTATCTCTACAGTTTGACTCAGAGTTCACAGGAGAGTCACAGTCAGCATGAAGAAAACGATTTTTTAAGCTTGGAGGTGAAAAATGATTCATTTTACCCTCATTTTACCCCACAAAACTTTGCTAATATTCCCCTCAGGTTAAAAACACAGTTATGCAATCGCGATGTTTCCTTTAAATAGGAGAGGCACTTAAAACCACACATGAATGAGCTTGTTCAGGCCATCAGTCATTAGAAATCATGCCTCCTACCACTTCCTGTAGTAAAACTGGTTGTTGATCTCATGTCTCATGTGATGCATAAAAAGGTTTTTCATTGCAGTTTTGCAAAATAAACAAATTTCAATAAGTCCAATAAACCAACTGATCCCGGCACCAGAACGTTTCATTGAAAACCGGTTGACGTTTCTATTAAGGAAATTTATCCTTGAATTGTCAAGTTGTGTAATTCTATGGTCAATGGAAACAAGGCTATAAGAAAAACTTTTTGAGTGTTCTGTAAATGTATTAAAAGTAGAAAACCAGGAACTGATTATTTAAATATCGTCAGCCTTCGCTGCTCCTTGTCCAGGCAGTTTGGTCCGTTCTTCCCTGAGGTTCTTCTCCAGCTCCACCGGCTTTGATGGAGATGTCTGTGCTGCATTTGTCAGATGTTCTGTCAGATTCTGGACATTCTGCAGGACATTCTGCAGGACATTCTGCAGCGGTTCTGAAACCTTCAAGGTTTTTCTCGTTCGCTTTGGGTCGTTGAAGCGTCGCCCCAGTCTGAGGTGAAGAGCGTTCTGGAGCAGGTTTTCATCCAGGACGGACGCCGCTGCATTCACCTTTCCCTCTATCTTGACCAGTCTGTCAGTTCCTGCTGCTGCACAACGTGCCCACAGCATGATGGTGCCACCACCATGCATCGCTGTAGGGATGGAGGAGTTTCCTCCAAACATGATGTTGGTCTGACAATCAGATCAGAGCGTTCAATCTGTGACTCTATTATTCTTCCATGAACATGTTAGGACAGGTCTAAGGTCTAATCAAAACATCTTCACTACATTTCTTGCACAAAATCATTATTAGATAATGAGATTTTAGTCTCCTCAGTTCTGCATTTTACCTGTTTTATCTGTTTTAGCCACAACTCAACGTTTACAGTCACACATGAAGACGCCTGCAAGCAAATACGCAGCTATACAACCGAACAGCTTTGAAAAGCAGAAGTGGAGCCTCCTGCACAACCAATAAGAATGCAGCAAGTGGTTTCTGGATAATAAGTCAACAACAAAACAGTTGTGTTTTCCAGCAGCCATTGTGCACAGCATACAGCAGTAAACCCAGCTGACCAAACATGCTGGAGCTCAGCTGGGGTTGCTAGGTAACGGTTTGGACTGGGGAGGTTTTTGCAGATTTACCTACCTTGAAACAAAGGCTGTAAATATAAATACAAAAATGTTTCCTTTTAACAAACACTCACAGAAATGTAAAGTCCAAAACCAGAATTTTAAGTCCTCTGCTTTAGAACAATGGATTTGTATCTAATTTGGATGATTTCCAAGATGTTGTTTTTGAAGAGTCGGCTGCAAATGATGCAAGGACGACCTCTGGCCTCGGGCCTAAAGTTGTGAGACTGTTGTTCACAACATTTGCATTTTGCCATCCACTCCCTGTTTGGGAAGCATTAAGTGTAGAAACCAACCGGTGAGCGTTAGGCAACGTCTCGACGTAAACACCCGTCTGTGGCCTGACCTACACATTCATCAGCTTCCATCCAACACCAGCTGATAAACACAAACATGATGTCAGTCAGTCTGCCTCCTGCAAATTATCCCCAAGAATGTTTTTCCAGAACCAGAACATTTGTCACTGCTGTCACAGTTTCAGGGCTCTGACTAAACAAACTGACACTAAATGTTTGTGAGGTGAAATATGAATAACCTGAAGAAGTTTGTGATAAAGTTTCCAGCCTGTCTCCATCCTCACTGCGTCAGCCTCGTCTGATTCAGGTCCAGATTATTTACAAAAGACGCTTTTAAACAGAAAAATCAGAAAATGAGTGCAGTTACAGTTTTTTGTGGAAACACATTTTGCACCTCAAAGGAATTTATTTTGGCAAGGCCAACAACTCTGGGGATCCAGAGGAGATTAAATCACTCCTCAAGAAGAGATGTGCTGACAAAGCAAAAAACTTTTTGAATGTTTCTGACTTTAAACATTTCAATCTTTCTGCCATTTGCTTGTTGTAAAAAGAGAAGCAGGAAGTTCATGTTCCAGTTAAAGATGTTCCACTACCAAAGTTTAACTTTTCATGATTTTATTTTATACATTTCTGTAAAATGTGTTTTATTTTTGTGCATTCCTTTTATATTATGTATAGATATATCGCTGGATTGACTGTCTGAAGAAATATTTACACAATCAGAGCAACTTGCCTGAACCTGCACAAATCTACAGTTAGTCACATTAAATCAACTGGAAGTAGAAAGACAGATAAAAATTCATCAGAGGTCAGTCATAAAGCGCTCATAAAACATTAAAATTCAAACATTAATTATTGTAAAGGTGGCAGAGGCTGCATAGATTTTTATAGATATATCAATTTATTATTATTGTCATATTATTATAGGATTTCATTTAATTTCACTCATATTTCCACTAAGGTAGAAAAAACAATTGCTGTGTTTGCATCACATAACAAATGACCTCTGACAGGTTTATCAAACCCTGATGGCAGAAAGACGACTCCTTTCATTCACAACTGTTCTTGCTTTTGTTCTTCCTTTTCTTCTAAAGAAAACCAACCAGCTGAGCTTCGACACGTCTTGATAACGGAGAGACCAGAAGAGCCGAGGCTCGACTTCTGTCTTCCTCTGAACGCGGCAGAAACAATTCGGACAGAATTTCTACTATTCAAATGAGTAAAAATGCACAAAAACACACAGAGAGACTATTTTCACTGTGATGAAGATTTAGCAGTGATGTCAGAAAAAACGTCTTTTCAGTCGTCATATTTCCCATGGAAACATGTTACTTTGTTCAATGCCGCCTCTTTTCCAAGCCGCCTCTAAATGGCAGCAAAACGCAAAGAACTTAGCAAACTTAGCACATTCAGAGGGATCAGTTTAAGATCACTGCTTTAAAGAGCCCATCCTTTCAGGATTTTTTGTTTGATAGTGTTGTGTGTTAACAGTTGATGTTTTTTATTATTCTTATCTAATTTGTATAAATTAGGATTAAGATTTATAAAGAGCATATGTTTATTTTCAGAGAAAGCATGGCAGTCATCTCCAGCAATACCTTGCAATGACTGCAGTGGTCGTCAAAAGGAAAGGATCTGACTCCAATGAAGGTGCTTCAACCAGCAAGCAGAGAAAACTTGAGGAAAGCAGTAAAGTTTCTCAGAAGAGTGTTGACCATGCAGTGATAAACTTCATTGTCCAGGGTTTGCACCCTTTTGGAATAGTAGAACAGGCAGGATTTCGAAGCCTGGTGCAGCAGCTTCAGCCTAATTCTACTGTGATAGAATCAGTTCCGGCAGTGTTTAATTTGTCTTTAAAAGTAAACACACCTTTGCCCGCCTCAGCAGCCTGCGAAAGACTCTTCAGTATAGCAGGACAAATTTTCTCACCCAAAAGAGCCAGGCTGGACTCTAAAAACTTTGAGAACCAACTTCTGCTTAAGCTGAACAAGAAATTCTTGCCGTGATGTTAAAATGAGAAGTTAATGTGGTGCTATGATCAGAGTAGGCTGACTGAAGCTGACCCCCACACTTTCTTCAAATCATTGTCAAATGTTTTGTGCAGCAAAATTTGAGTTTCTCCTGTTTTATCTTTGAAAATATCAATGGACGTTTAAAGGTAATTTTGACTTCGTAAATGGGGTGGGGGACTGGTTGACCTTTGGACCTTTAGACGCTCATTAATATCTTCAAAGGTAAGCAAAACAAACAAAAAAAATTCTGCATAAACAGCACAAATGTTTGACACCAATTGTCTGATTTGAAGAATGTGGGGGACCAATTTCATTCAGATCAGGTGCACCCATAAACAGAGGCTACAGAACTTTATGTGGCTGTTCCAAGTTGGACTCCTCTTCCTTGATTGAATGTCCTCAGCCCCTTTCTGTTGAGAGTTCTCTCAAAATAGCTGGCAAAAAAGTTAAGTTCATGTTTTGTTAGGACGAAAGACTAGATGTTTCCAAATCGCTTGATGTTTGTTAGGTCAGTTTAAAGTCCCTTTTTTCAGGGAAACAATTTTCTTTTGAACGTGTTTATTTTGAATTAATAAAACATTTCAAATATAATAGTTTCTCATTTTGCCTAATTACATGTAAAAGGTCATCCCTATATTCTGATGCATAGAATAAAATATCTAAATCTAAACTGTCATTATAAAAACATGCTTTATCTATGCATGAAAATGGAATAAAATTAAATTAAGTAGTTTTAAAAGCTTGTACTTTCTTACTTTTACTTAAGTAAAATAATAATGTGGTACTTTGACTTTTACTTGAGTAAATTTTTGTCTGTGTATTTGTACTTTTACTTAAGTACATTGTATGAGTACTTTCTCCACCACTGGTGAGGAAGAATGTGCTGCTGGACCAAAACACTGAGCTTCCCCTGCTTGGTTCTGGTCCGGTGTGGGAAAACACCAACACATTCTCTTCTTTCTTCTTTTTCTTCCTTTTCATAAGATGGATGTAAATCATTTTCTCCTCCTCCAAACTTGTGAACTCGTAATGGTCGTTCCTCTCCTCCATGATCGCTGCAGCAACCGGAAAACAACGTGACGTTGCTGCAGCAGGACTCGTGAGTTTTGGTGTTGAAAGAAAAAAGCCTGAGTTTAAGTTGCTCATTGCATGTAGGAACATTTAACTATTAATCCACAACTTCCTGTTTCCCTAGGATTTCATTTAACATGACACAAAGGCCCATTTCTATAGGCCACTGTTCAAAGTCAGAAAGACAACAGAAGATGTGAGAAAGGCAGATATGTGGAGCCGACACATGAAGGGAAGCCAGGCTGCAGGCTGCATGCTGTCAGCTCCAGGTCGCCGCTCGGCTTCCTGAAACCAAGTTGAGAAACGGGAACTTTTCGGGACGCATGAGTCAGAAACACTCTGTCATGTCTGCAGTTAAATTTAGGAAGTGAGTTTGACGAGTGACGGGTGTCGGGTCCACAGTGAGAAAGAACGGCGCCGGTGGGTTTTTGGAAAGCAGGGACATGTTGCCACTTTTCTGTAAAACAAACAACCATTTTACCCCAAAGGAACCCAAATTATTTAAACCAACTGCTTAGCACAAAAAATAAGTCAAATGCACTTAATTTATTCAATTAAAGTTAAGATTGTAATTTACAGATTCATTGGACTTAAATGTATTGAGTGTCAGCAAAACCTTGACCAAAGTTATATCCACTCATCTTTTTAATTAAACACGTTATAACTGACAGTGTTTAGTGTCTTTTACCCAAAGTAACACATATTTTGAATTCACAACCTGTGGAGATTCAACAGAATCAATTCAGAGAACAAGATAAATGTTGTTCCAGGTTTGTGTTTGTGTGGAATTAAAAAATTAAATCATTAAATTAAATTAAATCATTTAAAACTACGTCACCATAGCAGAGAGAAAGGGGTATGAGCAGCGCCACCTGGAGGGTGATTGACAGCGCTAAGAGCCGCCTCCTGGTTCTGACTGGTTATTTCTATAGAACTGGAAGACAGCAGGAGTTCGATGTTTTACACATTTCATCTCTACAAACTGTCACCACAGGTGAAAGTTTCAGAAAATAAGTAAAAAATTATTTTTATTAAAGTTACATACTGCAACTTTAATTGTGATTAATTAAAGACGGCAATTAAAAATGTAAATCCCACCACTAGTTAAAGGTGATCACTTTCATCTGCTGACTGGAAATAGTGTAACAACAAAGGGCCTAAATCTAAATGTTTAGATTTTTATGATTATTATTGCTGCTGCAAAAAAAATCACAGCACAAAAGTTTGTTCATTAAAGTCTTCAAGCCGTCGCCTCCTGCAGAACCAAGGGGATAAAAACTGGACAAAATGTTTTTCAACCTGTAAAGATGTGATGTGAACCTGCTGCACTTTTAGTCTTTATTACCTATAAAGTATTTCGTATCCATGGTTACGTCTGAGACAAATGTTTCTCATTAAGACGATGTTTCCCACCTTCAGGACAACACAGTCAGGAATTTTTGCTGAGATGAACAATCGTCTGAATTTCTGCAGCAGGAATAATATTAACTCTAAAAACCTTCAACTATTAACAGAGCAGCAGCTACTGGCAGAACTCTGAATAAGTTATTAAGTTTCTGTTTAAATAAAAAGCTGTGTATTCATGCATAAGGAGTTTTGGGTGGATATTAACAGGAGATTGTTGGTTTTGGTGAAGAACAGTCACAGGTGAGACATTTTCTCACAGATCTTGCTTAATTTCATGAGAATAGAATCGTAAAAAATGACAAACTGCACTCTTACTCATTACTCAGACCTGGGAGAGTTTAATGACTGGATGTCATCATGCAGATTTGATGACATCCATTTTTTAAGGGATTGTCTTCATGTGTCACTTTACTGTAATCTGATTTCTGCTGATTCCAGACATTAAGGCGTGAATGTCTGGAATTTCCTGTCGATAGAAGAGCTAACGATTCTCCTGTTGTTTAGAGAGCAGAGCTGGTGACGCGTTAAGCTGTAAACAAGAAGAACGTGAGACACTTTGCAATAAAATGTTAGTTAGAAAACTCCCTCTGTAGTTTATTACAACATTTCAGTGGCTTCCAACACGTTTTCCTTCATGATTACCCAGTTTTTATAATTTATTAAGTCAAATTTGCGGCTTTCTTTCCCGTTAAGGTGTCAGACTTTATCCCAATAAACTTGAAGTTGTTCAGAGTAACACTGAATCTTACAGGTGAGTTTTCAGGTTTAAAAAAATTGTTGCTCAACTTTTAGTTTTACCTGCCTGCAGGAGCGTAACCAGCTAAAACATCAACACGCAGTAAAACTTCAGCTCTTTAATCACTTTTTAAATAACAACATTTAAAGTTTTAGCTGCCAAATTCTGGTTGATTTGACACAATTACCTTCAAACATCTGCAGGATAATTAGCCAGATCGCTAAGAGCCAAATAACAACAGCTAGCATGAAACACCATTCCTACCAGTACATAAATTATTACCCAGCACACAAAATGGGACGCAAATGACCAGGTAATAAACCCAGTAATCTAAATTAAAGAAACGAAACCGAACTAAATAAATATAAACAACACGGCGTTTTCCTGTAATCCAGACCAAAGTAAATTCTCCTCAACTGAGAAGATCCTGTATCATCATCATCATCATCATCATCATCATCATCCTCATCATCATCATCATCATCATCATCTTGCTGGTTTCTGCTCTCACGTCTCCTCATGACTCAGGCTGCGTTCACACGCAAATCTGACTTATCTGCCCTCAGTGAAACGTATCTGACCTTTTCTGCCCCGACAGGATGGGGGGGTGTGGGGGGGTTGTTTTCTTTTGAATTACCTCACCAAAGGTTTTGTCTTCTCTCACAATATAACCTTCAAAAAAACACTTGAAGGTTTATATCTTGCAAAATGCAAAGCATAACAAACACCGGCTTTCTATATCTGTCTGTTCCTAGAAATAAACAGAAACTTTCCATAAGAAGGTAAAAATACGTCCCGTCTGGCAGTAAAGGGTCGTTTTCCTCCTCAACTTTACACAAACACGCACTAATAGAGCCATTTCTTTTTGCACCAAAGCGTTAAGAACGGATAAATTCATTTTCACTTAGGCTCTTTAAAGGTATTTGCAATTTTATTTTGACATCTGTTCTCTCTGTCACTGTCTTCAAAATATCTCAGGGCGTATCTGTTAACTTACTGCGAGGAAAAGCAGCACTTCAGATTATCTGAACAGTCTTATCATGCGACTGCTTTCACTTTGACCTCTGCAG
This sequence comes from Gambusia affinis, assembly GCF_019740435.1. Lineage (NCBI taxonomy): Eukaryota > Metazoa > Chordata > Actinopteri > Cyprinodontiformes > Poeciliidae > Gambusia > Gambusia affinis. The sequence continues at coordinate 30,566,556 of NC_057870.1, read as the reverse complement.
GGTCGTAAAACAGCAGATTAAAACTAACAGATCAAAGATCAAATCTGCCCACAAGAAACTTTTCTTACCCAAAGGAAAATGACAACATCTCAGTTCAGGTTCACCGAATCCTTGGAGATGAAAAACCATCAAACCTTCATGTCAATCAAGCCTCTTTTCTCCTCCATTGAGGTTTTGATAGATGCATCTATTTTCATCCTGCTGCAAAAAAACTTTTAGCAGAAAAAGGGATTTTTTTTTATGTCGTGTTTCCATTGAGCAAATGTATATTTGTAAATCCAATTTTAAATTAAATATTAATATCAGACAAGAGTAAATTCTAAAGGAAGCTTCTGAGCAATAATTTAAATTATTTCTTTAAAATAAGGGTCTTTTTTGAGAGGATGTGAAACTTCAGCCTTCAACTGTAAATCTCCTTCCTTCTCTGGAGCCATCTCTCTGCCTCTCTACATCTGTAATTGAGGGCCACACAAAATGGTCCCAAGGGCCACAAGTGGCCCCCAGGCCACACCTTGAACACCTTATAGCTGGCTGTTTCCCCCCCTGCTGGGAACAGCTGCTGCCCAGGAGTCCTTTCGGCGCTGCAGAGGCATTTACACCCACACCACAGCCTATCAGTCAAATTTAAGTTTGTACTTTGACTAGGCCTTCTTTTTGGATATTCAGAGGTGGGCTTGGTGATGTGTAGAGAGCAGAAGTGATGGTTCAAATCCACCATGTTTCATTGTTCAGATGTTCTTTAGCTAGTTTTATCTCGGCTGTAGCGGGACATGAACTCTCCAACTCCTAACTGCTTTCATCTCATCGGTTTACAGAATATTTCCCCAGAAGTCTTCAGGACAAATCGTTAAATTTCATTTCATCAAAGCAACTCATTAACTGTGCGGGCGATGAGTCTCCGACACGGGCCGATCATGATCATGAGTGGAAGTAGGAAAACCGTAAAAGGGGCAGCAGAAACTCGGATTCTCATGAGGATAATGAGTCTCTTTTATGAGTCTATTATTGAATCTGTCTTAACTTTTTCTATGGTTTCATGGTTTGGAAACTGAAGTGTTCAGAATAAAAACTGCCTAAACAAAATAGTTTCTTCTGACGGCAGCAGCCCACAGAGGAGGCGAAGGAGATCAAGTTTTCACAGATCTCGTCTCAGCGAACTGTGACCGTTTTAACAAATGTGTGAAAACATTGTGCTGCTCCGAGGCGGTGTGGGAATCTGATCCTTTGGAGTTTATTTGGAACATGTAAGTGGAACTGGACCGATCCTGGATCCCAGTTACAGCAGCTGGGGAAGAGAAAACCAAAACAGACAATAACTTTTGTTCTCACACAAGCTTTTAGCTTATTTATGACGTTGTTTGCAGGACTTTTTTTTTAAATATTTGCTCTATATGTTTCTTGTGGATTCTCAGTAGTGTGAATATGATCTGCCTTAACTGGGATTTAAAAGCTGGTATACTAGAATAAGAATAACAACACTGACACTAATTTATTCATAAAGTCCATTGCTACTGCGTGAGTCTTTAAAATACACTCCTCCAGGTCTCTGCAGAACATGATGCCAAGCTACTGAGATTATTCACACAGGATTTAATGTGGGCAGACATTTAAAACCTGCAGCACAGTGTGTGTGTCCACAGGGCTGGAACTCTAGTCTGCATTACATCAACAAACAAAGGTTTGCAAACAACATGAGTCACAAATTTGTGGTAAACCAGCTTTGCACAGCAGCTAAACATGCAGCTTGTGGTTTCTGATTCTTCGTGACACAACAGCAACTTTCTAACAAGCATAAATTATTCCACAGACAACAAAATCATTTAAAAACCAATTTTATGACAAAATGAGCTTATACATTCACAAGTAGCATTGTCAGTAGACAGTATGATACCAGAGAGAGATAATAAATGCACCAATATGCAGGCAGTATTCTGAAAAAACATCAAAAGACATACAGATAAATTAATACTAAAGCATTGTAATAAGTTGAAGTAGCGTTTTTGTGACATGTCTCCAAAGTTTTTTAGTAGCTAACGGTGAGTTAGCCGCTGAACGCCAAGAGTAAAACACAGAGAAGTCCAACCAGTTTGGAAGAGTGGATCTGCACCAAAGCCTGTCTGGCAGGAGAAGAAGCAACGGCTGTTGGTGATGGATACCTGCTGGACAAACAACAAAACGGACAGATAAAATTAAGAAGTGGTCAGTTAAAAGAGTGGAAAGGTACGGAAGAAGAATTTCACTTACTGTGCATGTAAATAAAGATATGTGATCTTAGTGACTCCTGTAATTTATGCCTATAAATAAAAAACAAGATGTAAGAAAATATTAAAGGATGGCACGAAACAAAGAATGTAATCAAATCCTAAAACAATAGCTCAAAAACATCATAAATCATAAATAAATTCATAAATCTCCCTGATGTTAGAGAACAGCTCATGTGGGCCCAAAACTTAAACTTGTTCAGACTTTTCAAACTTCATCCCAATGAATCCTCTAATACTGACGCAGCTTGTCTTTTTAATGAGTTATTTATTCCATTTTTTGACACGAAGCTACATAAAATAGCTAAAAACATTATAAAATGTTGTGTTTTCTTTAAGCTAACAGTACCTGAGCCTGTGCAGTCAGCTGTAGAGAAATGCTGAGCTCATGAATAATTAGATTGTTGCTCACAGTTCTTTGGCATTCAGAGAGATTATTTCAAGAGCAGAACATTAAAATTGTTGTATTCATTTAAACCATATTCACTTATTCCAAATAAGTGAATATTTGGAATAAATGAATCTACAAAAATGGAACTAGGTAAATATTACACAACAACCTTATTTCCTCTTTTTTTTTTTTATTCCAGCTTTCAGTCGAACCTCTACACAAAACCAAAATTCTTGGTTTTAATTGCTAGCAGGAGTTTTTGTTTAAGGATCTGTTTAGAAGAATATAGTGGCACGTAGAGACGTGAGATGCAGGTGTTTGCTGTATTATGCTGATCAATAATTCCACAAATTATTGATCACTGTGGAAATCTCTGGTCTGCATATTGGAGAGAATCTGTATTCATTCAGAAATACAGATTTGTATTAATCTTGTGTTTAAATAAGACCAGTGATGGACTTTTGTGTTCATCTATTAGTGTACAACCTGAACCTTATCAGGCAGGTATTTATAAACCAAAAACCAAACATATTTGTCTATTTTCTTGATATTAAAGTTCTGCCCCGACCGAGAAATCACTAGTTTTATTACAAATTGCCCTAAGCCCAAATCAGGGCCAGCAGGATGAGCTTACCCTGCAGGTTCTTTGACAAGCGACAGATTTTGACAGAGTGAAAACTCACCCTCTCATCTATGATGTACAAACAGTGCTGAGGCTCAGTGGTGAGGCTCAAAGGGCTTCCGTCCGTTTGAATGGTGACGTACTGCGGCCTTTCAACCACCGACTTCAGACTGTAGACTTCTCCTGACTGCATGTTGACTCTTTCAAACCAGTGGCATTCCAGTGTCAGTGGCTTTTCTGGAACAGGAACTTTCTCCAACTGTGAACACACGATGCATGACGCAGGACGGTGATGTAGCAGAAATTTAGCTATAAACAGGACAGATGATCCAAACAAATAAATCCTGTGGCAGCTATTAAAAGTAATTAGTTGAGGGATCAGACATTAGTTCAGACGGCTGCACAGTGGTGCAGTGGATAGCACTGTTGCCTTGCAGCAAGAAGGTCCTGGGTTCGATTCCCGGCCGGGGGTCTTTCTGCATGGAGTTTGCATGTTCTCCCTGTGCATGGTGGGTTCTCTCCGGGTTCTCCGGCTTCCTCCCACAGTCCAAAAACATGACTGTCAGGTTAATTGGTCTCTTTAAATTGAATCCTTGAATCCTTTTAAGGACCATTTATCTGACATGGGAAGCAATTACAAATATTTCTACAATTCTTCAAAGAAATACCTACAAAAATGGTCAGAAATCTATGAACTCCTGAGTTCATATAGGTAAGTGTTTGTCCACAGAGGAGAGAACAGTGTGGCGCTCTCTGTGGCGTATCGGCTGCGATGCATCCTGAAGCAGGAGGGGAACAGATGACCTGTCGTTGACTGTTCAGCTCCAGGTGAAACGTGGGAGAACCTTACAGCTTCGGTACTTAAACAATGTAAGAAACCTAACAGTCTGCTGCACAACACTGCATCTCTCAACAAATACCAGAGAGCAGGTTTGAGTCCTGAGCCACATAAAAGCAAGGAGTCCAATCCTGGTATCTGATTCTGAATTGCCATCAAAGGTCATGGAAGCAACAGCGGAAGTGGAGGAGTTCCCTCCACCATCAGCTACCACAGGAAATGAATTAGCTGTCTGCAGAAAGTGATTCACAGATGATTGATATTTCAACAGGGGTGTGTGTTTACCTTTATGTCTGCTCCTTCCACCTTCAGGGAATAGTATTCATCTCCATATTTAAACTGAAAAGCCATTTGCATTGTATCGCTCTTTTTACGCGTCTGAATAAACACAGAAGTATCTGAAAATATAAGCAAAAGAAATGACCGTCAGCTCTTCCAGCTGGGCTGTTTTCAGCCTTTTACTAGTTGCTGTAACTTCAGGGCTCTGTTCTCTTTCTGTGTTTGGTGATTCCTCATATCAACATAGATCAGAGTTTCTCATTACTGCCTTCAGGTACCACTGCCTGCCTGCTTCAGGTGTTTCCCTTCTGCCACACACCTGACCTGAATAACTGATTGCTGAAACAGGCTTCTGCAGCACTTGCTGGCATACGTTGGAGGTCCTGCAGTCACTTAAATCCTGTGTTTTAGAGACATCTCAAATCTGCAGGCAGAGGTCACTGAGTGAGTTAACAAAGCTTTAAGAAACCTCCTGTTAATGTGGCGCGCCTTGGAATGATTGTTACTGCTGATTACTTATTTCTTACTGAAACACTTATTTAATTTGTAAACAATGCTTTCACAGAGTTTTCCCTGTGTGTGTGTGGGTGTGTGTGTGTGCGCTGTGAAACGAGTATTTGATGAGTGTAATTCTTACTGTAGTCCTGACTATCAGCAGCACACAGTTTTACTTCCTTCCGCTTGTTCCGACGGACTTGAATGTATTTCCCCCCTCCAGTCTTCAGAATGGCCTTCTTCATCTTGTGTCTGTTCTGGAATGAGGGAAACAAAAGTCATTTCAAAATATCACCATCAAATATGTCCAGGAATTAAATTTTACATTCAAAATACATTCTTAATTCTGTTCAAAATCATTTCAATTACTTTAAATTCTTCAGTTAATTTAATTGCTGTAGCTTTCACAATTCTGATGCAAAACCATATTTTAAAGCAACAGAAATAACCTGATGGTTGGGAAGACTGTGATTGTAACAAATGTCTGAAAACACAATGATGGTCTTTAGTTGCTGTTTTAAGTGTGAACACTTTTTGGAGCCAACATGTGATAGAAGCAAGTAAACAAATGCTAAATCTTTCACAATATTTAGCACAAGAATATATGTCTATATATAAATTCAGTATAAAGGTAACTACATGTGTATCCTGAGATTTCTCAAATCTTAAGAAACACAAAGGCTATGCTTGTGAGTGTTGTAGAATTAGTCTATGTCTAGTTTATAATCGCCTAATATTGTTAATAGTGAACCTTCCCAACATTTCTCTACACGTCGGTATTCATCTTGTAATAAATGCATCAAGAAGTAAAACCTATATTCATGCACACACAAGTGAAAAATGCCTCTCACCTTCAGAAAGCGCAGAATCGGAGCTTTAGTTGAAAATGCTGCGTCAAATTTGCGTGGTGGGGATTTAAGTTTGCTGTTTCCCTCGGGGGAATTTCATGGAGACACGCCTGCGATCCACGCCACAGTCTTTCTGCAGCAGAAACACAAGCATCGGTTCTTTCTGCCAGACCGAATTTTACTACTACATATTAATGATTAATCAGACAGAAATGTGTAACAAAAGAGAAACACGTCATACCGCCCAGAAAGTGAATAAATCCGATGTCATGTTTGCATAAGCGTGCAGAAAGGAAACTCTAAGTGACTAATGGTGGCCTTTCATCATAGTTTATGTGGAATTCAGATTTCTGATACTGAAAACAAACCGAGCAAGACAAAGTAACCCACACCATCCCAGGTCAAGCATGTGGAAACTATTATTATTTTAACTGATTACAGAGATGCATTTCAGTTGTTTGTTTTTAATTCCATCGCGTCTCAATCATTTGTTGTCTTGAACAGCTCCCTCTAGTGGCCGTCAGAGTTTATTTCCCGCCAGAAGCTGAATTTTCAGATGATGCAAGTCAATGCTCTCCTGTGCATCCTTTGACTTCTCCAAGCATCTTTTTATGATGCTAAATAACTGAATTCCTCTCTGAACTGTCCCAAAAACATTTTTAGAGAAGTAATTTTGTTTTTCTAAATATGATTTTTTTTTAAATTTGTTCTGCTACGTCCCTTTTTTTCTGGTTCAAAAAACGGCTAGAAGTGTGAACTTATTTATACTGTTAACTATAAAGAGCCCTTATAAGGATCTTGGGATCATGAATGCATCATATGTATAATATAAATTCATGACCTTTGCTAATGACAGAAAAAAGTAAAAATAAAAATCTTAAGATGGCTGAAATCAAAGTTTTTGATACTCTACTTCATATGTGATTTGCCATGAACTGTAAACTATAATTAACATATATTTTAAATAACCTTCAAAATGTTCCAACTCTTTTAATAAAAAGAAAAGAAGTTTAACATTGGCAGGCACAGTTTTGCATAAATCATTGTTTTATTATATGTTTACATTTACATCTTTAATCAGGCATGTACAGACAGAAGTTATTATTCTGCATATAAATTAGTGTTTTATTGTATCATTTTTACATTTACATATTGAATTAATCCCTTTCATTGCAAAAAGCTTTGATTTTCTGCACCCAAGACATGAGAAACATATTTTTTCATACATCTGTAAATGTTAGAAATTTATGAACTTTAGTCTGTTTACATATTTATTTAAATCTCAGAATCTACAGCTCCCTGTAAAGCAGTTTACACTTCAAATAAATAAAACCACAAATCTGAATCACAAGTCTACAAAGCTGCCCCAAGACCAAAACCTTTTTATATTACAGAACAGAACCTGACAGACTAAAGACTGACAGAACGTCATCCCCCAGTGTGGATGAGGTCCGGTTGGTTTCAGGAATCTACATGAAGCAGAGAACGATTCAGGAAGATGGTGGAAGCTTAGCTGATCGGTTTCTGCAGAGCAAAACACACAACAAAAGGTTAAGAGCCAAGAAACTGACTGCTCATATGTTCTCCACTTTAAACACTAAAACGTTTATTAATGGGGAAAAAAACTAAATATTCCTGAACCACAACAACAATTCTCATTTTAGACATTTCCATACCTGTATGAATCTCACCGGGTTGCTGCCTCCTATACAGAGCTGGTCCTCTGTGTTGGAGACACGTTTAACACCAATTTGTCCTGCAGTTGTGGTCAAGTAATGGCTTTCACCGGCTTGGATGTTCTCCATCTCCAACCAGCTGAGCACAGATGGACACGCTTGTTGACCGGATACCATCTGTGAAACCAGAAAAACACATTTAAAAACAGAGCTTCAAACATTTTTAAATCCATTCTCTCCAGGAACAATCCGTTTTCTGTTCCAACGGCTGTGAATGAGGTGAACTGAGGTTCACCAGGGATTGGATCAGATGAGTCAAATCAGTCTAAATAAACCAAAACGTAACGGGACGTCAGATTATTTGTCGATGTTACAGTGAGCTCATGGACACGTAGGTTCATTGTTTCAGGGAGCTGCTGCAAATTCAACGTTAAGTCATCAGAGGGAAGAGCAACTCTTACAGGAAGTCATTTATGTACAAGTGAGTAAACAGCTTAGCCAACTGTGCTTTTGGTAGTTTTAACTTATTAGTAAAACGTAACAAAAAATTTAAATTAAAAGTTCAGTTCAATATTAATGTTGTCTGAAGGGACTTTAAATAATATTTATCATCAGTTCTGCTGTTGGAAATGGTTTTCAAAACAGTTCATATTTGGGTCACACCGGCTCTGCTAAATGACGCCATAATATTTTCATTTTTAATATAAAAAGACTGAAAATTCAACATATTATTTTGGAATTATTGTGATTTTACATTAGTGGATGCTTACCTTCAGGGTTTCTCCTTCTGTCTTAATAAGATAAGGTTCTGAGCCACGTGTGACGAAGAAAGTCACATATTTTTTAGTCTCTCGTGCACATGTGAAAAATGTGAAAGATTGCACACTGTCTAAAAACAAAAAGAAGAAAAGTCAGAAATCAGTGTTGATTCTTCCAGCCAGTGCATTTCCCAACAAGTGGACTCATTTTTAACAGTTTTCCCTGATTTTTGTAGGAGTAACGTCCTGTTCGATAATTTGTTTTGCATTTGATGTCACAGCTAATAATGTCATTAATAAATTACATTAATGAAATATTTTACTAAAGATGTTCCAGGTGTATCTATACCTCAAACATGCAGCTCTAACTGTTCAGCTTCACTAAAACATAACTCATTATTTTGAGGGATTTTCCTACCTTGCTCTCCTTGCTCGTCAGCCAAAATCAGCTCAACTTCCTTTTTTTTTGAAGTTCGGGCTGTAACATACTTCCCATCCACCATAAGATGAACCGTCGTAGACATGTGTACATTTTTACAGACGGGCTAAAATGTGAGCAATAAATACAATTAGTGACGTTCACTAAGCACAGATAGATCAGTTTGTACCAGAATTACCAACAGTTCGAATTTGATTTTAAAACCTATTTGTGAGTCGACTTCACAAACGACAGAACATTATTAAACAATACATGGCAGAAGAGAGAAAAAACAAAACAGTACACTGTAAAATGCAAGTGTATTTAATCAGGTTATTTCTATTTATCTTACAGGGAGTCAGATTTCTCAGATTGAAACCAAAGGTTTACATACACCGAATGTCTTTCGTTTTGGCACAGTTAGGATCACTAGATCTTTAATATGTGTATGTTAGTGTCTGTAAACTCCTGGTTTACATTATAAAAATATTATATATAAATATGTATTGACTGTGGTTCTTTGGGTTTTTTAATAGGAGCTTGTTTGTTAAGATAAGACGTCATTAGTTAAAGCAGTGAATACATTAAATGAGAAAATAAAACAATGTAATTATTCTTCTTTAAATATCAGCTAAGTAATTGGAAAACTCTTTTCTCTTTACATTTTAGATTTGTCCTCATTATTTTAGAGTTCCTTTTTTCCTTTTCTTTTGACTAAATAATTTGGAGTCTGATTAGTGTGTAACATTATGACCTAATTTTAGTTGTTAATATTTTAGTTTTTTTTACAATTATAGAGTATCTGTGTTTTTTCTCAAAGCAATCTCTAGCAGTTTAGGATTGAGAAGACAAATTAAAGGAACTTGTTGGGAAACTGGCAGTAGCAGATACTATAAAACATTTTGCATGCACAAGCTGTAGAAAACTAGTTTTCTGATCCTTTTCTCCTGCAAAATTGTTGAATGTTTTAAAATATGAAATGCTGTCATACTCACCATCTCTTGAGACATTATGTGGAGCAGAGAAGTCGCTGCCTTTTGGAGAAGGTGATCTGTGCGAGTTGCAATGAAGAAGTGAAGGTTGTGTCTCACACTGGAGCTATTTAAGTGTTTTGGCTCTTGGTTCGGTTCCAGCACAGGGACGTAACAATGACGTAACAATGACGTCAAAATGTACGGCACGCTGTCGGGCTGGATATTACTTTAGGGCATTTCTCGCACAAATTACAACAACTTTAAAAGTTTTTCTAAATAAATTTTAAAAAAATAAGTGAAGCGGATTTTCATTTATGAATCTCCAAACAATTAACAAATTAAAGTTTTCATAAGCATGTAAAAATCCAGTTTTCTAAGGTAAAAAGTAGATTTCTTTCCTTAAGTTGAAAACTTTCGATTGTGATTATAAAGTGAACAACAGGATGTTCATTTATTTATTCAGACAACTCTGAAAAAAATTAAGAGACCTCTTAGTTTATTTTATTCTTTATAGGTTTATGTTTGCGTAAAATGAACATTGTTCTTTTATTCTATGAACTACTGACAATATGTCTCTGAAATTCCAAGCAAACATTTTGTATTTATTTGCAGAAAATGAGAAACGGTCAAAATAATGAAAAAGATGCAGAATTTTCAGACCTCAAATTACGTAAATAAAAAAATTAATATTCGTTTAGATACAAAAATACAGAGGTTTTAACTCAGGAAAAGTTCAGAAATCAATATTTTGTGGCATAACCAGGTTTTCAGTGCAGAGGTCTCTTCATTTTTTCCAGAGCTGTACGTACAGAGGTACGCCCACAGCATCGCATACATTCAAAAAAAAAAAAAACGTTTCAAAATTTAAAGTGCGCAGATATTTTCTAAAATGATGAAAGAAGTTTTCATCCACCAACATTTTTACCCCTCGGCCAAATCTGAAGAGAAGTAACAAAAAATAGACCTAAAATCCCCTCTACTGTAAATTGTTTTGTAGTTTCTCTTCTCAGAAAATTAAACATTTTGAAAATTCTTATCACAACAAAGATTATTATAAACCAAAAAAGGTGATGCATACTTAACATGGGATAATTACTCTTTAAGATTGTAAATGGGTGATGATCTTGCTTTGGAATAAACTCCTGATCTGCCGCCATTTGATCGGAAACGTTGATTAGGAGCAGGGAAACTGGTTCATCAAGTTTAAAGAGCTCCTGAGCCTAACTCACATTAAACCGAGCCTGATGTTAGATTCAACAAATACGTTTTTTTCCTGTCAGTTATTTAGTTTTTTTTAATAAACCTGAGAAATGCCAGATAAATCAGATTTAGACTGTGGGACTTCATCCTCCGATGCAGCAATCCAGAAATCAACCTACATTTCAAGCAAATGTGATCATGACATCAGGTTATTAATCGGCAACAGTCAAAACCGGCTGATGAATCACTGTTTACGGTTCATACCTCAGCTCAGGTGTGTTCAAACGATTTTGTAATGATCTGGTTTCACTTCACACTCATCGGCAGACGCTGGATCCAGGCGGGAATCCAACAGACGCCGAAACCATCGGTTCTGTTGTCCCATTAAAGAATACTGCTTAGAAAGCACAACTTAAAGAGTCAGCACTGAGCTTAGTCTATTACTTTTTACAAAGATATGACAGTCTGATACACTAAAAATTATTTTAGCTGCTGCACTGTATCAAACCAACCAGACCTGTTCCCCTTCTCGCCTGTGGGGGCGCTGCACCAAGAACCACTGAAGGAAACGACACAAAAACCTCTAAAGACACTGAAACATAAATAAAAATCGAGTGGCATCAGATTTTAGTGGTTGAAGGATTTCTCTTTTGTCTAAAAGAACGCAAGACATTTCTGCCACTAGCAATATGTGTTTGTGTCAGTTATATTTACCCAGAATGCCCTGCTTTGTAGTTCACTTTCAGATTAATCTCGTCCCATGAACTCAACACCGTCTCTCATCTTGTTTTATGTATTGCAACACAATACATAAAACATTATTACACCTAATTATGTCAGATAGTTCATATACAGCCAAAACTGATCCTCCATGTTGGTGTCATCATGGCTGACTCAAATAAACACAGATATTTCATTTATCCTGTAGAAAGTCATAATGAAAACAATTCATATACATTGTAGCATTTTATCTTTACTTCTTTAAACAACATTTGCATTTAGTTAATACAGTAAAAATGTACAAATATCCAACCATGAACTTCATTTTGTTTAAAATTCCAAAGAATATGTTCGCAACGTCAAACTAAAAGCAACGTAATCCTGTAAAATTTAACTAACCAGAAGGTTAGTTTCTCCCTTCTTCATTGCGTTCCGTTCTTCGGAGCCGTTCTGCTCTCACAGCTGACAAATAACGATCATTCTGCTGCAAAGGTTGACCCACTTCTGGCGCCGCTCGTGGTTCTGCTGCTCCACACTGAGCAGCTCTGAGCGCAGACAAACATGTCCGCCGCTCCATGCTGCTGTTTGGAGCCTGCAGAGGCGTAAGTCAATCAATGGAAGCCGTCGATCAAAAATCGCTTCTGCACAATACCTGGGTTGGCGCAGCTGGAACCAGCCCAGCTGGAGAGGAACCTGGATGGTTTGGACTGGGTCAGAACCGGCTAAAACTGCTCTAGTGAACAAACAGCTAACAAGCGGCAAGATGTTTTACTCAGAAATAACAATAAAATAAAATAAATATCAGTCCATAAATAATTATTGATTAGTTTTCTTGTAAATATCTGAAATATTACCAAAGGGTGACGTAGCCGTTCCTGCTCCATCAACAGCCTCCTCTCCAGCAGATAAACTAATTTTCTCATTTCACTCCACAACCTTCTGTTAATTTTTAAGCAGTTATGAGTCATTATGGCAAAACATGAAACTGCTCCTGCTCAAGTTACTCAGCCTGTTGCTAGGTAACCAGAGAGTGAGGGAGGTCATGACACCAACCTTGCTGAGCCGTGAGGTTCTGGGCGGGAGTTCAGTGACATTATTGAGCATTTTATTGATAATAATGATGTGTTTTGTCATGATAATTACTGTTATTGAATGATTATTCATCCTTGTCTGAGAGTTTGATTCCTCTATAACCACAGGCTTTTTTGTATGTAAAATAAATAAATTCTGGTAAAAAGACAGTTAAAAAAAAGAAATAAGGATTTTATTTTTCACTTTTATATCTTTCTTCTTTTTTTGCAGAACAAAAGAAGGATTCATGACCTAATATCAAAGTTTCCCTTCTGTACAGATGGATTTAAAAAATGATTACTGGTTCAAGTGAAAAGTTTAAAAATCACAAAATTCATTTGTATCTGCGAATATGAACATTTGGGAGGTAACAGACTACAGACAACCTTTATCTGTCTGTTATTTTAAAAATCATGAAGGTGGGATGAAGTAAGTTGATGAATTTAAAACGATGAATCGTTAAGGATGAGTTTGACGTTGACTTTGTCTTCAAGCGCCTCGTTCTGTCTGTAAATGTACATGGGTGTGTTGCTACCAGAGCAGCTCGATTGTCCTTCACTGGTTTCTTTGTCCTCCTCCGAGATCAGATCGCTGTACGAATTCACGCAGACGTCGTGGTCCTGGAGCGACGGCGGATATCGGGAACACGACCTCTCGATTCGCACAGACCGTCGAACCGGGGTGAAGAACCGGACCTCCTGCCCTTTGACCCTGACTGGCTCCTTCTGCTGACTTGCTGGGCCCCTAAGGCAGGAAAAACAATCAATAACTGAAATGATTTATGCCATTTTACTGATCAAATACATATTTATTACAACAAAAACAGTCTGCCTTCCTTTCTCTGCTTGCCCAACTTTCTACACATCTCTTTGGTTTCCTCACTTTGGTTCGATTTGTTTCAGTCAGGACTGTTCCAGTTCAGTGAGTCCTGGCTGAATTTTTTTAAATTAGTCGTTTCACTGTAAATTAGACTGTTTAATGAATATGAATTTAAACTTTTGGGTTAAAATGTCTGAAGTAAAAAAAAAAAGAAGTGAAACACGTCAGTTTAATATAAACCAATCAAAGACTACTGCATTTATCAAAAGTCTGGGAAAAAAAGGCATTTCCATGCTGATTTTTTTCCCCATGACTAAAAGTAAATTTAACTAAAAAAGTAAATTTACTCAATTTAGTTGCAAATAAATAAGAGTAAATTTAGTAAATCTGCTGGTTACTTGACTCGACTGTATCTGGATCTATAGACAGATGAACAGCTTGAATGTCAAACCAAATGTAAGGCTGCATTCCTGCCAGCCCTGTCTTTAACCCAACTCCAGTCTGTTTGCATAAAAAGTGTCAATGCGTTATCAAACTCTGATCACATGAAGAAAGTGAACCAGTTTGAAATCATATGTGAACGCCAAGCAAACCAGATCGCTCTAAAAGGAGGAGGCGGACGAGGGCTGTTGTAAAATAAGTGTAAGTCTAAACGATTATGTAGATAGAAATTTCCAAGCATCATCTGAATATAAATTTTTGTGTTTAATGAATAACCAAAATACTTTGAATTGAAAAGATTTGCTTATTGTGTTGAATATTTTTACTTTATGTACGACTGATTAGCATGATTAAATGTCATAAGTAACACACCCGGGAGTCGCAGTGATCTTGTACTTGACCATGGATGAACCTCCTCTCTCTCCTTTGATGAGAACTCTGACAGGTTTAGGGGTCATCAGCGGGTCGTCGCTACAGTCTGGAGACGTTTCCGTGGTTGCAGAGCCATCGTCCCGTTTTTCATTTTCTTGAGAAAGAAAAAAGGAGAAAACATTAAGGTGAAGGCAAAAAACAACCAGAGACTCTTCAGTCGAGATGTTTTTGTCAGATAGTGATCGGTGATGTGGAGTCCTGGTCTGATGCTGAATTAAAATGTATAAAATCACAACCAGCTCAGCAACTTTTAAATGCAGTGAAATGACAGTACAGCTTTGGCTGCTTTAGTGCTGGGTTGCAGCTACAGCTTCTTATCTTCTCTTTGTGACAGCAACACAATTTGTCTGAAGAGTTTTTCCTCAAGTCACCTTGAAATGTTACCCTGACAGAGCTGCGTTTCACAGCAGTCCAGTTAGAAGCTGCTTTGCAGCAAGAAGAAGAAAAGAGTAATGCTTTCTATTTGTTTTTAAAAGATTAATTTTACTTGGCACATAAAATCAGCGCTATCTCATGAACTCATGTTTTCCTTCTACTCAATGTTTTAAGTCAATCAATCAAATTTTATGTGTATAGCACATTTCAGCAATAAGGCATTTCAAAGTGCTTTACATCATAACAAACAATCTACAATCAAAACATTACATCAAGACAAGTGCCATCGTTAAAATTGTAACTGACTATGTTTCAAATACAACTCTGAACAGGTGGGTTTTCAGTCTGGATTTAAAGGAAATCAGTGTTTCAGCTGTTTTACAGTTTTCTGGAAGTTTTTTCCAGATTTGTGGTGCATAGATGAGCTGTTTGTTGAAATGCTAGGCAAATGTTAGCATGTTTTTCCTCCGTTTTGCTATCACTTACTGACGAACACAAGTCTAATTATTTGTGTGACAACCTGCAAAAATATGTGAACTTGCTTACAAAACATTGCAGAACTGAAAAGCCAACAACAAACAACCAAAACAAATTTCCATGAGGCAAAGTCAGCACACCCAGGAGTGGCCGTGTGTTCAGACAGCTGTCGGAGCGAACCGGTTCACTGCCGTGTTTACTGGAATTTACCTGGACCAGTTACTTCATTTTGATAGTGATTCATCAACCATTCCCTACGGAATGTTAGAGCCACGCTATGACGAAATGTCAAAAATAAAATTAATAGAATGACGTCATACTGTCATGAGGACAAACTGGCACAAGGATAAAATCGTTATATAAAATAAAGTTGAAATAATACAAGAATGAAGACATTATATTTTGAAAATAAAGTCGTAATATTACAAGAAGTCACAATATGATTAGAATAAAATCTTAATATCAGAATATATTCATTATTTCAAGAATAAAGTCGCAATATTACAACTAGTCAGATTATGATTTTATTGTAGTAATATCATGACTTTATTCTCATTATATTAGAAGTTTGATCTCATGACTTTATCCTCATACTTTGATGTTTTAATGTTATGACTTTTTCTCATAATTTCAAAGCTTAATGTCTTATCGTGGCCTTAGCCTCGTTACCCATGGAGTGTTTTAGAAAAGTTTCTTGGTTATTTTCTCTTGTGTGCTGCTGTGAACCGTCAGGATGTGAAGTCTTTTCAGCAGACATTATTCTTTTTATACATGCAACCAGCCCAGCTGTCGTATCCATGGAGACTTTGTTACCTTGGATTTCGTCTTTCTTCTTCAGAATGTCAAAAACTGCAGTCCGCAGCTCATCCACTGGCTGAACAAACAGAGACACAAAAAGGCAAAACACAAACAAGCAATTAGTGTTCCCCCCCAGATGGATGGTGAGCCTTCATTCATTAAAAACTGCTTTGTAACAATTGTGAACTTGAACATATTCATGTGCTTCATATTAGATGCTGTCGATAGAAACTAGAAAATTGTAAATGTTGCAGTGCAGACCATGCACAGTTGAAGCACTGTCCTAAAGTCTGAAGAGTTAAAAAGAAATCTGAAAGTACGGTATATATAAACCAAATTAGTCAGTCATTTACATATCAGTGATTGACCAGAAAATGGATGGTTTATCCAGAAAACAAAGGATAATGGTAGGGGAACATTGCAGTAATTGAATATAACTGTAGCTAAAGCATCTAAGCTCAAAATAAATTGATGCCACCGATGATGGAAAACATCTGTAGTCGATCAGATGATAATGTGCTGCAATCGCAATGATCTATTCAAACATTACTGCTTTCTTCCAGTGAGAGTAAAATACCCTCCCCACCTCCAACACAACTCCAACAGCTTCTTCAAACATGGGCAGCACGTCCAAGTTTCCCTCCTGCTCCATCAGACGGGCTCGACAGATCCAGTACTTGGCGAACTTCTGAGACACGGCCGGCAGCCGTGAGAGGACGTCCTTCACCCGGTCCGCAGGGCAGCCCTGACCAGATGGACCAGACAGTGAAGCTAAACTGTGGATATGGTTTTTCATTTGTTACATTAATTTGAACAAACCAATTCCAGGCCTCTACACGTGTTAAAAAGTGATATTCCTTACTTTGCTTCTTTTAAAACGTATCAATTAGTTTTTCCTCGCTAGATTATTCTTATTATTGGTGTTTATCACATGACTTATGGTGAAATTAAAGTAGCTCATGGGAAAAGCAACCAGAGTTACAGTGAAGGTTTGTTAGTTATCAACTATTCTGGCGGTTAATTGATTCATCGGATTGAAAATTGGAACTTCCTGCAGATTCTTTATTTAGCCACTTGAGTCATTATTATGCAATATTAAAAATATATTAGCAAATGCAAATACATAATTCAATTTTGTCACCTAAATGTGTATTCCTTTAGAGAACATTTCATCATTTGTACCAATTGCAGTTAAAAAATATATATTTAAACATCAACATGTGAAAAGCTCAGGCCTTTCTACTGGACTTATCAATATGGCTGATCTATTGATTATTGTTTTATTAATAACTGGATAACAAAAGCTGCTTAATAGCAAATTGACAGAATTTGAACCAGATGAAGTTAAAAACTGCCAATTGAGGCCCTGTGGGTAGAATATATTCACAGGGTTTTTTAATCTGAAATGCAATATGTAAATATTTTTTGTACAGTTTTGCCTTCTGAATATTTTGCTCGTTCAGCAAATGGCCTTTGAGTCTAAATCCTCCAGTTAACAATTAATAAATTTCAGAAAAAATTAATTATTTCAATAAATGACTCACGATAAATCACTTCAGCCTTAGGATCTACCTAGAATTAAAAAATGAACAAAAAGATGCCCACCAGTTCTCTCTGTTTACCTCGGCGAGCAACTTGATGCAGTCGTCCAGGGACCGGTCCACGGCACAGATGAGAGAGCGGGCTTCGTCCTCTCGCTCCATGGAAGCCCAGAAGGGCTGAGGAACGGACACGGTGCGCGTGGCTGGCGCTTTCACGGTCATCGGAGGACGTTTGTAGGAAATCCCCTTCGATTCTCGCCATTCTTGGAGTTTCCTCCTGACAACCAAATGTAAAACAATTGCTGGCTAGATATTTAACTCCATATTTTAACCTTTTTTCAAACAAATAGAAAGAGTGCTACATTCGGCTTACATCCTCTCCTGCTGTGCAGCAGTCAGTTTCTTTACTTCAGTCTGGGGAGCAGTTTTAATCATGACCTTTGGAGTCTCGGTGGCTGCAGTCCGGCCCAGCAGGCTGATGGACCTGGAAGGCTGCGGTGCGGTTCGGTACCCCACTGCAGCAGCTGCACATTTTGTAAGCGGATGCCCTGAAGGAATATTTCTAGATGTTTTCTGTATTATTTGCGTCTTTCTGTTTGTCTTTGTTTCCCTCCCATCTTTAGACCAAACGCTCTCATCCGTCTTGACGGCTGTCGAGCTGCGTTTGATTGATGGCCTTGAGGTTGCTGAGCCAGCTTTTACAAATTGAGTGTTTTTGTTTACTTGAGTTTTAGATGTGTGAGCAGGCTGCCCTCCTGTTTTACTGGTTAACACGCTCTGCTCTGGTTTGACAGTTTTGCATTTGGAAGGCCCAGCTGAACGAAGTCCAGTCCATAACTGGTTCCTTGCAGTTGTTGGTGCTGGTTTAACGGGAAGCGGTTTAGGTTTAGACCTGTTCTGAGCTTCGGTTTTACTACTACCTCTGGAATTTATAGGAATCACCAAAGCAGACCTCTGGGAAGCAGAGATAGATGACATTCTGCCTAACTGCCCTTTCAACGGCTGGGAAGTGAACGGCTGACGCTTTGGGCCAGGTGGACGTGATGCGTCTGATTTTGGATTCCTCGGCTGGATCGCTGCAGGTACAAGCCCTGTTTTGGTCTTAACGAGTGGGCCAGTACTTATTCGACTGCTCGCCATTTCCAGTGGGCATAACGTAGCCCGACTTGAGCTTATGCTTGGTTTGGGATCTGACTTTGCTGCATGTGTACAACGTCCATTTAACTGCACCTTGCTCAGATTTCGACTCCCTCTGTTGGGTTGATTTTTCTGAGTTGCAGCTGGAGTGAAACTGGATTTGGAAGACACTACAGTGAATGTTTTTCTGAGCAGAGGATTTTGATTAACTTTTGTCGGTGCTGACACGCTGCTGGATGATGAGCAAATGGCAGTTTGTTTTCCATTTGTCACATTGACTTTGTCAGAGACACCCAGTGCTCTTCTTCTGGGAGGATCCTGACTGCGCTGAGGCACCAACGTTTTATCTTTAGAATCGTGCCACCTGATCCTGTCAGGTGGAGCTTTGTTTTCTTTTCCCATAGCAACCTGTGAAAAATAAATAACTCAATTACTTATTTTTCAGCATGTACACCATCCAGTTTATCTCTGCAGTGGCTTTGTTGGTGACGCCACATTAATCAATCATAAAAAACAAGTAGCAGTAAACAGAGATCTACACATTCCACATTTCTAAAGAAGTTCCATGAATGATCAGGGAATCCTGAAACACTGGAAACAGCACTTTATTCACGTTTACTAACCTCAACAACACATTAAGAGTAATAAATGTCTTTGTTCTTGAGCTTATGTGTCTTATTTATTCAACAATTTAGCAGCAAAAATGGTTTTTGAATTGAAAATGTAGTTTATTTTGTTTTCAATATTAATGTAATTAATTAACTAGACACTATAATTAACAAAAACATTTAAACAGAGAAAAAAAGGCAATACAATAATTAACATTCACTACTTTTACCAGTTTTTGTGACTGTTACAAGTATGTTTATTATCTATATTTGATAGTTATTATTGTTATTGGGGCTGCATTATAGAAAATATTGCAATTGTTATATCAGTTTCAAAATCTGCCTATTTGCTTCTTCCATATGCAGATGACTTTGTTCTCTGCATATGGAAGAAGCAAATAGGCAGATTGTGAGAATCTCCTGCTATGAGACTGTCCAGCTGGATAAATATTACATAAACATGAAAAAATAACTTTATAACACTTGGAACATACCAGCCACCAATTATTGCATTCCCAACTCTTTTGCTGATAATGTGATGATTATAAGTTTATAACTTCAGAATGTTTGAGTTTATTGACACTCCATTCTGAGTAAAAGTAAAGTTAGTTTTCCTGATTGCTAATAGCCTTGAGTTAATTATAGCGCTTGCGGACGAACACGCCCTACCTTCAGAGAGGTTTTTACAGCAGTTTGATTGTGAGAACCCCCGTGGATGGATTGCCTGAAGAGAAAAACAACAATTAAAGGACCTCTGGCATTACAACTCACAGCAACAGTTTTGGCATTCCTACTTTTATTCTTACGGGACGTTTGGAGGTTTCAGCTTTCCTTTTGCTGCCAAGTATTCCATCAGCTTCTGTTTCCGCAACTCTGTGACACAAAGTCAGAAGTCTGGTTATTCTAAAACAATGCAGTTCCAAACTATACTTTGAAAATGGATGTTTACTGATAGCCTTAAAATAATTTGGGCTTAAGATTTCATCATTTAACAAGCTTGTGATTGTCTCAGCTCCTCCTACCTGAATAACTATAAACTCTGTGTTAAAGAGTCGGGTCTCTCCATGGAGCATTACTTCCACAAATCTCTGGGACATTTGAGGGAATGAATGCTCCTGCTTGGAAACATTCTCTCAAAATTTGGCACATTCCTCAAAGATTTCAGACTTCCAAGAGATTTATTTAACTTATTTATTCGACAATTATGACATTTTTCTGAAGCAAACTTTTTAGACTTTAATTGTTAGAAATGCTGTGGGTAAAATAAGTTTTAAAACCATCATTAGTTAAAATATTTCTAATGTGAACTTTGCAATTTAATTCATAACAACTATTGGTAACAGCTGAAATAATCCACAAATACAAAGAAATTAAAGAAAGTTGGTCCATAAATGACAAAGTTGATGAAGTTATGGGTCAGAAAATTAGAACAAGAACCGAATGTGTGAAGAAAAACATAATCAAAAAGTCACTGGAAAAACAGCTTGAAACTACAAGATGGGAAAATACGTTTTCTATGACATTATAAGATGATATTGAACAAACGTGATAATATTGCATAGACTGATAAACATGATGGAAAAAATTACATATCCATAAAAAATAGCAGGTGGGTTCTGATGTGGAATAAATGCAAACCCAACAATATAGTTCTCTGTGTTATGCGTTTCCACAAACAGATTAAGGTCACAAAAATATATAAATATATATGATGAATGTTCATGATGCATAAAATAATCCAAGTCACGTTTGATGATTCATAATGTTGTCGTTTTCAAAACAAGACCAACTTCAATTGTTTTTAAAATGGACATAATCAAAAACAGTGAAATAGTCCTTTACTCAAATGCTCGCATAGAAGCTAACAGTGAATTCCTGCGTTTAGCATTGTCCTAACTTGTTTATTTCAGTATTAGTATGGAACAAACTCACATCTAAAAAGAAACGTCACTTTAGACGTCGAGTGAATCCAAACAAACACAAAGAAGAAAACAATAAAGTAACGTGTCAGTTATTTCAGCTAACGTTCACTAGCTATCTACTAGCCAAAACAAGCCGAAACAGATACATAAATTAGCCGTTTGTACAAATTAAATCTGCCAACCTTTTCTGGAAAGCAACGGTGCCAACTCACTCGCTTCCATATTTACTAAAGTTAACTTCCTTATTTCCACTTTACTAAAACTTTAAAGAGTTTAGTTTTAGAAGTGCTGAATAATAGACGTTAAACTGTGTCCATAACAACTGAGCTCGCGCATCCGCATTTGAAACTACCGCGAGTCTTCTCCTCCTCTTCACTGATTGGGCAGTTTGAACGTTTGAATGAAAGGATAGTTCCAAGGACAATACGCTTGCGCACAAATATTGTGCTGATTGGGGGAAAGATGTAAACAAACCACGAAATGAAGACAGACGTTTCTGGGATTTTGCATTTTCCTCCGGAATTAACAAATACGTACTTTATGTTTAGTTAACATGCTAAAAAAGGCAATTACGATGAAAAACATTTTGTACAAAATTCGGGAGTCTTCGTTAGAACAAACGCTATATGCTTCGAGCCTCCATAATATTTGTCAAGGTTCATGAAATAAAAATCTGATTAAAATGAAACAAATACAAAGCAAGATCTACCGAGTTCAATTAAATTGCATTTTATGGATATAAGTAAGCTGAATACTTAAACAAATGAGATTCAACATATAAAAATATATACAAGTACAAAATATAAAGTAATGTAGAGTACTGATCATGTAAAATGGATATGGATTATTTAACCATTTTTGGTTGTGTATGAGCTGATGCTGGTGTATATACATGCAAATGTATTTATGTAAAATTATTTGCATACTTTTGCAACTTAATGGACTCCAGCAATCCGTTAGGTTGCTATAGTCAACCTAACAGATAGACTATAGCAAATCAGTAAATATTTTAAAATTTGTATTAAACTGATCATCTAAAAGTGTGCATTTGTACAATTAGTGGATTAATTGTTTCATAATAGTACATGGAGATGTTGTGTGAGTTCATTATATCTCTGCCACTATGTTTAAGTCACCTGTAGTGCCAGTGATGCTGCAGTAACAACTTTCTGTAATTAAAGGCTAATTATTCATCTTTTTGCTTTTTGTCATATTACCTTTTCACAGACACTAACTAATTCTCGTCTTCTGGAGAGTCCTGACTAAGCTGATCAAACATTGACCTCAGAAATCTGTCATCTTAATTTGTGAGGAGGAGCTTTTTCTTTCCACGTTACAATCGACAGTAAAAAAAAGTTTCTTTTGCTTTTATTTTTCAGCACGTACTCTATTGCATTTATCCCTGAGGCATCTTTATGGCGTTGATGACACATTAATAAACTATTACCCTGTCAAAACCATTGCCAACAGTAATGGTTAGTTCAATTGTCTAGAATGTCACTCTTCATTGAGACTTCCTTCTGTGAATTTATTTATAGCATTTTAGTTATTAATAGCCTTTCTTATTAATTGCTTTACTGACAGCACTTACTGACAATCACCCTACCTTTGTGATGTTCAAATTACCTTTTGATTCAGATGCAACTCATGAGAGGTGTGCAAAATTAGATTTCCAATATTACTTCATTTGAAGAAATACTCATCAAAATAATATGATGCGTGTGTAATACTGGATTTGTAACCCGTGTAAGCATCTTTGTGTGTAACTTGGGATATGTGTCTATGAAAGATGATTTGTAAACCTTAAAAATAAAATAAACCTCCTCCTTCGCCTACAAATGTTGAAAAAGTACCTAGACACACACAAAACTGCATTTACTTCTACTTACTTCAGAGGGAAGTATACAATTCTGAGTAGAATGACGCAAATCTATCATTTATCGTTCTGGGATCAGAAAGAATCTCCCCTTTGGAGGTTAAGCCTCCAAATTAACCCCGATCTGATGAATGGGTTAATTTGGAGGATGCCTGAGCTCACTCTTGGAAAGCTAAAAGCCAGATTCAAAAAAGCGCTGCCTTGTCTTGGTTAGCTGAAGTAGAGCAGTCGTAGATGTAGTCAAACTGAAATCGGTTTGGAGTTTTACACGCTCATTATAAAGGTCAGGATCCAGGTTGGCTGCATATCTAGAATCCAGTTCATTAATCAAGTCATTGGTGTAACGTAACCTCTTCCTTGTCATATTAGAAGTAAAGCTAATGAGCTGACCTCTTATACGCTTTTGAGGCTTCCTAGAAGGTGCTTCTCAATATATTGGGTGAATCATTAAGATCAAAGCAAAGTGAAAGCTGATTTCTTTTAAAAACTGTCTATAATTATCCTCTGTAAGCAGTATAGAATTAAATCTCCAAAATTTAAAACAACGGGATTGACAGAGTAATTCTAAATCTAAGGAGACTGGAGCGTGGTCGGATATAGTTATAGTGTGATAATCACAGGCTTTTACTTTAGAAAGCAGTCTGAATTAATGAGAAAAAATCTATGCGTGTATTGGAACGGTGGGCATGGAAAAAGAAGGAAGGAAAAGGAAAAGAAGGAAAACTGCTTAAGTGGCGGGTTCCCATGTCTCCACCAGTCCCAACTCAGTTTTAAAAACATTAAGACTTTTAGCAGCATTAGATAATGAGATTGTTTTTTTGTTTTGTTTTTTGAGGAACTGTCCAAAAGGGCAACCTGGATCATGTTAAAGTCTCCCACTAAAATTAAATAATAGTTTTCAATATCAGGCATAGATGAAAAGAGACTAGACACAAAGGAATCATCATCTCAGTTTGGACCACAGACCCAAGCTAGTATTGCCAAAGAGTTTTGCAATTTGTAAAACACAATTATAAAGCAGCCCTCTGTGTCTGCTATTATTTTGTGTAGTTCAAACAAGCTGGACTGAACAATTGTTCTGACAATGGTAAGGGGGGGACCAAAAAATTTCTTATTTTTTTCAGATAAATGGCAGATTTATTTTTGTCCTTTTGCCTTGTTCATATTGATATTATTTAAATGCAAACTTTTCTTCAATAACTTTTTTTGGGGGGGAAATTCTAGACTTTTCCAAGGTTGGGAGGGTCCAGGCCCCCATGGGATTTACGCCTATGTGTCTACCAGGTGACTTGTGTACTTTTTCAACATTTGTAGGCATAGGAGGAGGTTTATTTTATTTTTAAGGTTTACAAATCATGTATTACACGCGCTCAGATACTTTTACACGCACAGATATTTTGAGACTATTTTCACTCCACACTCATCCATCCAGCAGAGTGTGGCTGTGCTGTCAGCGATCCGGCTGATGAGCGCCTCCTGCAGGCCGGGTTCAGCTCTGCCGCTGGATGATGAAGGTTGTGTAGCGGGAAGCGGACTTCTGGCACATGGTCACGGGCCAGTTGTTGTCGAGGTCGGTGCTGATGTACCAGTTGGGGCAGTTAGCGGACATCAGAGTGCTGATGTTCAGCCCCGTGTCGCGTTTGTAGAACAGGAAGCGCATCATGTTGCTCTTTGCGCTGATCTCAGAGAGGCTCGCTTTGTCCTTCACTATCTGGACATAAACAACAAAAAACATCAGTCAGAAAGTTTTTCACTGGAACTTTCAGATGATTTAATGTCTGCAGATCGCTGGCGGTGGGGTTAGTGGGAGGAGCTTACCTCCAGATGCAGCGTTGGTTTGTCGCCGTCCTTGTAGCAGGACAGGTAGAGGTCAGAGTTTTTGATGCCCAGAACCACAGGCTGGCCCAGCCAAGTGCTGAAAGTCAGGTGAACGTAAGTCGCCATGTTCAGGTAAACTGAGGAAAAAATCAATAAAATATGTTAATAAATGAAGAAAAGTCGTCCTCCCTGCAAAAATACAAAATATTAAAAATGTGTTTTCTGGTCTAGCTTCTGGTGCAAGTATATTTGAGGACTTGAAATAAAACAAAACTAACTTACAAGAAATGTTTCAGTAAGAATTAGAAGATTGTTTTAAGTAAGTAATTCCATAATATTGTTTAAAAAGTGGCAGATTAATTTGATGAAGAAGTACTAGTATCACCCTGTAAAAAGATTTCCAATATTACTTCATTTGAAGAAATACTCATCAAAATAATCTGATGTTGTGGAAAAAAACACTATTTCCAAGCACTGTTCAGGTAAAATCACTCAATCAGGTTTATTCATGAATTGGGCACAACTCAGAGAGCTTGTAGGACAATCAACAATGAAGCAGATCTGGATGAAAAGATCTGCCTGGCAGAGAAACACATGAGTTTTATACAAAGGGATAAGAGATCCTAAGCATGGGAAACAGACTGGTTCTCATGCAGCTGTGAAAAACAACGTCCAACCTTGTACATGTAACCCAAATGTTTAGTCCTGTGACTATACAGGAACTTAGAAGAAACATATAGCAATACAACTAGCAGGTGTGACCTTATTGTAATTTTTCCACATCACTGCCAATGAAGCTGATACTTTTTCATCAATATTAAGAAATTATTAACTCAAAACAAGCTCCTATATGTTGCTTAAAAGTTACTTTTATTTTAGTTTTTAATCATCTCAAGTATACTGGGATAACTTCACTAGAAACTACATCAAAATACTTGGTAAGATTTTGGGTTTTGCAGTGCTCTCTATATTTTCTAAAAGTTTCCTTGAAATTATAAATGTCTAAGCAACACAAACTGTCAATTTAGTTGCATCTTAACTCCTTTTTTCTTCAATTTACACTTGAAATTAAAAACTGAGCTTATGCAAAGTCTAAATATCTGATCTGACAGGAAGAGGGAAGTTTGCAGAATTTAAATCCGGTTTTACCTTTGCGGCATTCGTTCCCTCCCTGCAGCATCACTGCCAGAAGCTCCCTGTTGTTCCGGGCCAGAACCAGGCTTCTTTTCTGTCCGTCCGTCACAGAGCAGGGAAACACTTTACTCCTGATAAACTTGCCTGGTACAGCTGAAGTTCTCTCAAAGATGAATCTCTCTAAATAAAGAAGTACACACCTGGTTAGTTGCTATTTTATTTATTAAAGATGGACAAATTTCTAATTGCACTTTCTGAATCATTTGAAAGGTTTGCTGCGGTTTATTTTTTGCATGTTTGACCAATGTAATCACCTTATTGTTTTAGTCAGTGTCATTTTCTTTATTATTTATGTTACATTGGCTGTTCTGACTGAACAAATTAAAGTCGTATTTACATGTTTGACCAAGATTGTCTGCTTAATTTTGAATAACATTTAGAAATGTAATTTTTATTTAAGATAAAAGTAGGTAGCTAAGCTAACATAACACTGCTAATTTAAGTTACAGAATTTTATGCACAAACTTATTTTTGTTTAAAGTGTGAAATTGTAATGTATCAAATCAGCAAACAAATGTTTATTTCAAATAATTGGCTTCAAATGAATATTCTATTCTATCTTTTCTCTCGTCAGTCAAATAATTTAAACACAATCTCTGGACCGTTTCAAAAGAAAAATCAGTTCTGAATCAAATTGTGATTTCAAAATCAGAATCAAACTGCTGAAATATTCACATCTCTAGTTTTAAATCAATCCAGGTCTGATTTTTGGTATCAGCCGATACTAAATCTCAGGTATTGGTATTGGGTCGGTGCATCTTTACTATCTAACAAAGCTTGAACACTGTAATCATTTGAAAACTGTAGCTTTGTTGAACTTTATAGAGGGAATGAAAGTGGAATCTGAGGATACCTTCCACCACACTCTCCAGCGTGATGCTGAGCAGGTTTTAGTCAAAAGCACTGTGAATTGCCTTGTTACTGAAAAAGTGCTATATAATTAAAATTACCTTACCTTCGTCGCTGAAGTTGGGGCCCAGGACCGACTCTGACATGCCGGCCTTCAGCCTATTGATGGCGATGATCAGGTTGGCGACGCACCTCATGGATGGGGGCTGATGGGAAATCTCCAATTCTACTCCTTTGGGCATCTTCTTGGTCCACTTCTGGCTGATGCTGCAGTTCTTCTTGGACTCCATCTGGATTGTGATTTAAAAACAAAAGTTCTGTGGGGAGAAAAAAAGACCAAAACTTAAATGTTGGTAAAATTCAATCTTGTAGAAACCAGCAGAATCTAAATCAATACCCTAATTTAGCTTTCTAGGAATATTTGCAGCTGAAGCTCCAACAAGTAGAGGCCAATTTACCTGAAGAAGGCAAGTGAAGAGAAGCTGTGCTGCTGGGTTTGCTTTGTTATCAGTGGTGCTGATGTTCTGCCTGCCTGAGCTGACCAGCTGGCCTTTTAAAGACACCGAGAGCGGAAAGTTTTCTCAGACCAGATGTTGCACTGCTCAAAACGGCCCTCACAGGTGAAGCAACCTTGTGTTTACTGAGGCAGATTGCAAAATAAAGTACAAAATAGTTAAGATCAACAATAACACTTGCTCTCACACGTAGGACTCGTCGCGCCACAATATGCGAACCTTCAGGGCCGGTTTTTGTCTAAAAGCTCAGAGTAAATAATATCTCTTCTTTGACTTCATGGGCTTCCACTATTTTATAACTAGCTGGCAAAGCAACAGGAGTTGGTACTATTGTTTAATCTTGTCAAAGATTAACCAATAAGTACTAGAAGGGAATCTAAAAAAAGAAATAATTTCCCATTTTTAGAACAAATTTTAGCAGCAGCTTCCCTCCAAAAGAAATTTTACATAAATGTAAGACCAGATAAATAAAAATTTTAATTTGTGTATATGATATATAGCTAGGCAGCTAGATAGATGGAGCACATCACTGTTCATTTTATAATTTGTGTAAAAAATTTATACATAATTTAAAATACATATACATTATATTATATATACATTATATTTATACGACATAAAGGTAACAACTCCAAAACCATCTTGGAATTATGATCCTGTGATCTCAATCCGACGGCTGAATAACTTTAAAATCCATCTGATATTAATTTGGTAAACAGAGCGCTGCTGTGTGACGTCAACCATCTTCTTCTGCGCATGCCGGTCGCTTTGGGGTCAGACTGGATGTGGAATTGGACCAGGACTGGTGGGATTGGGATGTGAAGCGCTTTGCTAGCGTTACCATTAACCGTATCATGGCACAATTTGACATTTCAGGAATAAATTGGCTTAATGGAAACACGACCATTTCGAACAATTGTTTAGGCGTCATACAAGTGATATGATTGACAACCGGATGCTGCCTTTTGCGAAAACCACGAAGAAGAAATCAACCGGAAGTATTTGGGGGATACTTCCAGTAGATTTAAATTAATTTATCTCATGAATAAACTTATTTACATGTCATTTTAATTATTTTTCTTATTTAATAGAAACACCGCAATTGTTAAATTGTGTTTCTCGACATTAACGGAGTCCTGATAGTTTTGTGCACATTTGTAATGGAAACGCAGCAACTGACACAGACGGCTTTCATAAGATCATATTTATAATTTTCAGCCGCTGTTTACATCCAGATTCACAATGTCTGGCTTCTTCCGGTGTAGAATTAGGATCCATGTAAAACACGATGTTAGATGACTGGTTAATTTTTTTAACAAAATAAACGTAAGTACCTGTGATATCCTCTTGCTGCTAAGCTAACTGCGACTTCACAAGGAAACTTACTTCTTCTTTATTATGGCGGTTGGCAAGCAGCCTTTAGATGTGCCTTAGCGCCATCTACTGGAATGGAACGGGATGCTAAATGTAATACCATAGACATGAACATGAATATTACACAGATTTTAAGGACACTTCGGGCTGAACATATCAAAATAAAAGCACTAACTGTTCTGTTCATGCAGAAGATTAGCATTTGTTTACTTACTAAAACGTGTTTCAATATGTTATAATCTACTCGCTAAATTTGAACAACTTTGCTATTAAGAATTAAGATTGAAGGTAAAATATTTCCCAAAACTCTTAGCAAAATCATCTCAGTGTGAGAAGAAAACCCTCTTCTCACACTGTTAGAAGAAAGCGTTGTGTGATATAAAATGAAGAGGTAAACAACATGAAGACAGGAATTAACAAAGTCATTACAAAGAAAAAGGAAAACCTCTTTCTTCAGGATTTATCGCTGATATTTTTCATAAAGTCCTACTTGTATTTCTAGTTTGGCAAATATTACATTTGATTTCTTTCCAATATAATAAAATCACCTTTTAGTATATTTTTTAAATGATAAAACAGATAACTGTTCTTAAATATTATAACATTGTAACATAATTCCTAAATGTATTTAACAAACGGCACAGCCCTGGATTTATAACCAGCAGCTGGAGTTGGCACAGAGGTCATGGAGTTCATGAAAAAATGTTTCCTCTAATTAAATCATTTGACCTGAATTTGGATGACAGACTTGGGGACTTGACTTAGACTTGGATAATTGACATGTACCAAGTTGGTTTAGATCTTTTTTCCTCCCTTTGTAGATAAAATTTCCATTTGAGACTGCATCTGATCTCCGTTATTTAACCTCCATATCACAAAATATTCATGAAGCGGACCTGCAAATTATTGAAAACTTAATTTAATGAACATATTCATGTAATAAAAGTACTAATTATGCAGCAACACTGTCTGGCCAGCATGTTATTACAGGATTCAGCTGCAGCTTCAAGCGTTTGGGGAAATTTTCCTCATGCCAGTTTTTTGTTTTTTGTCTTTTTCTCCGTTTCCAGGAGCTGATGAGTGACTCCAGGAATTTACCTCTGAGCCAATCCTGAGTTTTTATGTGCTCTGAACCGTCTCGTCAATCTGAAGGACTGAGTTTCCGGTACCAGAGTTTCGAGGAGGAGTCCTTTAGAAGAATCATGTTTAGAGATTCTGCTGCAGTCATTTGGTTGAACGCTGTTTGTTATTGCTCCACTGAGAACCATTAGTGATGTTTTATCCCACCAGACCACTTCCTGTTTTCTAGTCTGACTCAGTCAGGTATCTGTCAACATACCAATGACTGTCACTGAGTTTGGGGTTTATTTAGTTCATTTTCTCTCATTTCATCACAGTAACATTGTGCTTTTCCTTCTGTTCAAACTGAAAACATGATCTCAGTTTGTAAGTTTTTGGAAAACCTTTGTCAAGTTAAGATTTAGTTTTTCACTGTGGTAAATTACAACTTGACCTGCCAAGGTTTAGGATGTGTTCACACCAGAAAAATCCTTTGGTCCGCTCGTTTGGGCCGAACCAAACGGACTTTATTCTATTGGTTTGGTGCAGTTTGCTTTCACATTGTGCTGTTTGGAAGCAGACTATAATTTGTAAATAATATTAAAGGTGACGATCTTTACTCCTTTTGGACGGAGCACAGACCCAAAGAAAACAAACTTTGGAAGTTGTGCGTTTGTGCTGCTGCTAAAACTGTAAAATCTTCATGAATGTCACTTTATACAACACTGGTTTCACAACGGGATTTTTGTCTTATTCCAACACTGTTGGAAAAATGTTTTAGGATGTATTTTTACCATGCTGCCCGGCAACGGTGGCTCATGAAGTCCAAAAAGACTTGGATGGGATCGATTCTGGTCTGTATTCAAGGCGAACAACACCAGAATTCATTTTGAAACGGACCGAGACCAAATCAAAACGGACCGAGACCAAATCAAAACGGACCGAGACCAAATCAAAACGGACCGAGACCAAATCAAAACGGACCGAGACCAAATCAAAACGGACCGAGACCAAATCAAAACGGACCGAGACCAAATCAAAACGGACCGAGACCAAATCAAAACGGACCGAGACCAAATCAAAACGGACCGAGACCAAATCAAAACGTGTGTCTCGGTCCGGTTGTTTGGTCCGCATCACAGCTGGTTTGAATTTTTTCACACCTGCACCAAAAATCTTGTATTGTAATATTACTTAAAATAAAGTTGAAATAATACAAGAATAAAGTAATAAAAAATAAAGTAAATTTATTATTTCAAGAATTTATTGTCGTAATATCATCACTTTAAGCTCATATTAGAAGTTCAACTTTATCCTCATACTTTAATCTTATATTTTTATTACTTTTTCTCATAATTTAAAGCTTAATTTCTTATCGTGGCCTTAGCCTAGTTACCCATGGAGTGTTATAGAAGATATTCTTGGTTATTTTCTCGTTTGTGTGGTAATGCGGCCTCGATTTCTATTTTTGTCATGAGTTAACTTTATGTTTCTTACATTGCTGTTCGGATTGCTTGTTATGTTTTGAAGTAATTTACTTTTCTTAGCAGATGTAGTTTGGGTTAAGTTCTTGTTGTGTTGCATGTTTTTCTGATTTTGTTTTGCTTTTGAGGTGACAGTACCACTCATACCCACTGCAGCAGCACAGGTGTTCCCCATTAGTTAAGCAGCGTGCCGGTAATAAAGAGGTATCTGTGCAGTTGAAGCGAGAGACGGAGCCGGACAGATCACAGGTGTAGGAGCAGCAGGGCGGCGGGACTGGTGGACTGGTGGACTGGTGGACTGGTGGACTGGTGGACTGGTGGACTGCTGGACTGGTGGACTGGTGGACTGGTGGACTGGTGGACTGGTGGACTGGTGGACTGGTGGACTGGTGGACTGGTTGCCGCAGAGATTCATCCAACTGGTCACCATAGGAACGAATGACCGGGTGTTGGAGCACAAGTGGCCGGATCGCTGCAGAGATGTGCTGCTGCCAAATGTCAGAATGTGAAGTCTTTTCAGCAGACATTATTATTTTTATATATGCAACCAGGTTGGCTGTTGTATCCATGGAGACTTCATTACTTTGGATTTCGTCTTCTTCAGAATGTCAAAAGCTGCAGACCCCAGCTCGTCCAAACTGTGTGAAACTGGATTTGGAAGACACTACAGTGAATGTTTTTCTGAGCAGGGGACTTTGATTAACTTTTGTCGGTGCTGACACGCTGCTGGATGATGAGCAAACGGCAGTTTGTTTTCCATTTGTCACATTGACTTTGTCAGAGACACCCAGTGCTCTTCTCCTGGGAGGATCCTGACTGCGCTGAGGCACCAACGTTTTATCTTTAGAATCGTGCCACCTGATCCTGTCAGGTGGAGCTTTGTTTTCTTTTCCCATAGCAACCTGTGAAAAATAAATAACTCAATTACTTATTTTTCAGCACGTACACCATCCAGTTTATCTCTGCAGTGGCTTTGTTGGTGACGCCACATTAATTAATCATAAAAAACAAGTAGCAGTAAACAGAGAGCTACACATTCCACATTTCTAAAGAAGTTCCATGAATGATCAGGGAATCCTGAAACACTGGAAACAGCACTTTATTCACGTTTACTAACCTCAACAACACATTAAGAGTAATAAATGTCTTTGTTCTTGAGCTTATGTGTCTTATTTATTCAACAATTTAGCAGCAAAAATGGTTTTTGAATTGAAAATGTAGTTTATTTTGTTTTCAATATTAATGTAATTAATTAACTAGACACTATAATTAACAAAAACATTTAAACAGAGAAAAAAAGGCAATACAATAATTAACATTCACTACTTTTACCAGTTTTTGTGACTGTTACAAGTATGTTTATTATCTATATTTGATAGTTATTATTGTTATTGGGGCTGCATTATAGAAAATATTGCAATTGTTATATCAGTTTCAAAATCTGCCTATTTGCTTCTTCCATATGCAGAGAACAAAGTCATCTGCATATGGTGTGAGAATCTCCTGCTATGAGACTGTCCAGCTGGATAAATATTACATAAACATGAAAAAATAAGTTTATAACACTTGGAACATACCAGCCAACAATTATTGCATTCCCAACTCTTTTGCAATATGAATATTGCTCACTGATAATGTGATGATTATAAGTTCATAACTTCAGAATGTTTGAGTTTATTGACACTCCATTCTGAGTAAAAGTAAAGTTAGTTTTCCTGATTGCTAATAGCCTTGAGTTAATTATAGCGCTTGCGGACGAACACGCCCTACCTTCAGAGAGGTTTTTACAGCAGTTTGATTGTGAGAACCCCCGTGGAGGGATTGCCTGAAGAGAAAAACAACAATTAAAGGACCTCTGGCATTACAACTCACAGCAACAGTTTTGGCATTCCTACTTTTATTCTTACGGGACGTTTGGAGGTTTCAGCTTTCCTTTTGCTGCCAAGTATTCCATCAGCTTCTGTTTCCGCAACTCTGTGACACAAAGTCAGAAGTCTGGTTATTCTAAAACAATGCAGTTCCAAACTATACTTTGAAAATGGATGTTTACTGATAGCCTTAAAATAATTTGGGCTTAAGATTTCATCATTTAACAAGCTTGTGATTGTCTCAGCTCCTCCTACCTGAATAACTATAAACTCTGTGTTAAAGAGTCGGGTCTCTCCATGGAGCATTACTTCCACAAATCTCTGGGACATTTGAGGGAATGAATGCTCCTGCTTGGAAACATTCTCTCAAAATTTGGCACATTCCTCAAAGATTTCAGACTTCCAAGAGATTTATTTAAATTATTTATTCGACAATTGTGACATTTTTCTGAAGCAAACTCTTTAGACTTTAATTGTTAGAAATGCTGTGGGTAAAATAAGTTTTAAAACCATCATTAGTTAAAATATTTCTAATGTGAACTTTGCAATATAATTCATAATAACTATTGGTAACAGCTGAAGCAATCCACAAATTTAGTCCTGACTAAACTGATCAAACGTTGACCTTTGAAACCTGTCATCTTAATTTGTGAGGAGGAGCTTTTTCTTTCCACGTTACAATCGGCAGTGGAAAATAGTTTCTCATGTTTTTATTTTTCAGCACGTACTCTATTGCATTTATCTCTGAGGCATCTTTATGTAGTTGATGACACATTAATAAACTATTACCCTGTCAAAACCATCGTCAACAGTAATGGTTAGTTCAACTGTCGAGAGTGTCACTCTTCATTGAGACTTCCTTCTGTGAATTTATTTATAGCATTTTAGTTATAAATAGCCTTTCTTATTAATTGCTTTACTAACAGCACTTACTGACGAACACCTTTGTGACGTTAAAAATGACCTTTTGAATCAGATGCAACTCATGAGAGGATACTTTGAACGTTAACCAAACAAACGGCAGATAAACCACAGGTATGTTTCAGGTCTTCTCATTTAGATTGTTGGCTCGCAGTTGGATGTTTTCTTTGGCAACCAGTTTGCGTTTCGGTGCCTCCGTCACCGGCGTTGTGTAGAAGTTAGATTGCGTGTTTGTGCATGTGTGTGTGTTCACATTTCTGAAGCAAAACACAATGTCCAGTTTACATTTTATTCTTTTATATATGGAACCCCAAGTGCATCCGGCAGCACAAGGCATTGCATCATAAATACAGAAAAAAGTCAGGAAAACCCTGAGAATGAGGCATGAGAGGCAGAACCAGGCAGAACCACCCATAAACCTGTAGGGTTCTGATAGGAACATCTGGACCAGTCTGATCTCTGATTTATGATGGAGTTTGATTATTAAGGGCTTCAAATGTGAGAAAGAGAATTTTAAATTCTGTTCTGAATTTATGAAGAGAAGTAAGTAAGGAGCTGGTGTAATGGTGCACTAGAGGGACCCAGAAATTCAGCCACGACACAGGAGTGAGCAGTAACTCTGATATTTATTTAAAGGCAGCGTAAACCAGGCACAGGATCGTCAGCTGCAGCACTGCGAAGGGGGGAGAAAAGGAAAGGTTGATGACCGGAGAAATAGCAACAAAGGGGTCTGTTAGCATGTGTGTAAAGGGAAACACTAACCTGGCGTTCAGTAAATGTGGGGATTGGCTGAGGAACAAGGAGTGGAGCAGATGCTGCGCTGACGCAGAGCTCGGGACGAAGTGCATGGGGAGGGAAGCGCTGATGCAGGACAGCGTGCCAACTTGTGGGGGCAGCAGAAGAACCAAATCCAGATCCTGAATCCTAGTCAGACGGGCGGAGGTCATACACGATCGGGGCAGAGAGCAGAATCCGTGGGAGTGGGCGAGAGCGGAGTTACAACAACAGGCGTGGGTCGAGATCCAGAAAGGCAATCAGTAATAGTCCGACAAGGGCGAGGCAAAAGGGACAGGTCCGAGGAACAAGGCGTGGTCGTGATTATAAGGGCGAGGTAGGAGTGCTGGAAAACTACTTGCTGAAAGCGTTCAATAATCTGGCAGCGTGGTTGTGACTGAGGGAGGTTTAAGAAGGGAGATAATAGGAAGAAACACAGGGTACAATGTAAACATCACAGCTGGTGGATGATACAAAACAACAAACTAAATTAATTCTTTGGATCTAGGATAAAGGAAACAAAAAGTTTTTAATCTAACAGAGGTATTTTAAAGTCTACTCTCTAAGATACAGAAATTAAAGTTCAAGTTGATCTAATAGTAAGAGACAAGATGTTTTTTAAATTAACAATTAGATCAGTCTTGTTGCTATTATGCAATACTGCTACTTTAAAAGAATTATTTAATATTATGCTAGAAAACTCCTTTCATAGCTGAAAAAGTCCATATCAGCATTATTTTCCTTATATTTTCAAGTTACATTATCTACTTATTTCAAATTACAAGAACTATAACAACTGATTCAGTTAGTAAGTATTAAATATCTAATAGAGCATTCTGTTAAATATTATGCCGAATTCTGTTTAGGAACATTTATTTTCAACAAAGTTTAGCAATGTGTGAAAATATTAACCTCAAGAGGCAGGTCAAAGGTCAAATCAAAGTAACACTTCCATCTCACTCAAAGTGAAACGCAAGATTCAAAAACCTGCCACAAAGCAAGTAGGGAAATAATTTTCCTTCCCTCTGTTTTCTTCAAAAAAATCCATTTATTCAACTCTTGGAGATACAGTATAACAAAATTAATTTACTAGTGTAAGTTTATCTTTCAGAAACTCCCATGTTTAAGTTTGAAATGTAAAACTTACAAAGAGTAGAAGTTGGAAGACAACTAATTGTGGCTCAAATATTATTGTAGTTTTAATATTCTCCTACTGTCAAAAAAATTTAGGATCATGTCTTTGTTGATCCGTTTCTAAAATCAGGCCCGCCTGGAAAGTTTGGGAATCTGCTTCACCAGACCAGTCAAGCCAGACTACATGATTGAAATCTGCTGCCACCTAGCGGCAGCTTTCTGACATGCACAATAAGCGATCACCGTCTGTCACGCAGATTAATATCCTGCTTTTAACTCATTTATATCAATATTTAAAAGATTCTTGAGCAAATACTTCAATTCCTTTTTAAAGAAGAATATAAACATTTTATTGCCTAAAATACAACAACATAACATTCCTTTAGCGAACGCTTGATTAGCTGTGGCAAAAGGTGAATCTGTAGCTAAAAAATACTTCTAACATTTTAGGATGATGACCTCATCGTCCCGTAATCGGTGGGTCGCCGGTTCGAATCCCCACTTCGCCTGTCTGTTGTGTCCGTGGGTAAACATTGGGGCCACCAACAGGTGGCGCTGTAGCATAACATAAATACTGTGTAGAGCTTATCTGTTGATTATTTTTCTTGGATTAACTGATTATTAATTGCATGCAAATAGTTCTTAATGGGAGATTTTTATCTATTTTTTACTTTTACATAATTTAACCAGGTGAAGCTAAAACTGACACTTGAGAATTTCTGGGTACATTATGACATCACAACCAAAGAAGATTTTTCTTCTTAAATGCAAATAGGAATAATTTTTGGCTTAATTACTGCTCTGATTATGTTTGTTCAGTAAATGGTCATTTTTGTTGAGCAGGTATACTGAGTTGATTGTCTGAGTAATCAATTCATCACGGTTAATTATTGATTCTGCTCTACCATTGATACTCTCCACCCTTTCTGCAACGTAGAAACAAATGTCATGTAAATCCTCCTGGATTAGCTGACCTTTCTTTACGGAAAATCAGTTCCACTAAAATGTATGTCAGGTTCAACAGTTTAAAGCTGTTGAAGGTTGGTTAAAATATATCTATATATTGTTTCTCATTTAAGTTAAGGAGAATAAACACACTATACGTATGTTTTAAATGACAGGGTGTATTCACTCTGTGGAGCAACTACATGTTGCACTGTAAATAATACACATAATACATAAAATATATGTAGTTTGATCTTTATTTAATACATTTGCATGTTCTCTAAACAATGATTAGCAAGCGGATTTCCAGATCATGAATATAAAATTAGCAATTTTGCATAAATACATAAATAAATATTAAAAATCAAGTCACAAATATTAGGCCAACCATATTTACAAGGTAATGCTTCTTGGATGAAACAATGGCACCACCTTGTGTAGAAATCTGACAAAGTCAATACATTGGGCAGTATCCTTTCTGTACTTGGTACATACAGTAAAATACTACATTGAACACGCACACGTCCATCCAGCAGAGTGTGGCTGTGCTGCAGCGATCCGGCTGATGAGCGCCTCCTGCAGGCCGGGTTCAGCTCTGCCGCTGGATGCAGAAGGTTCTGTAGCGGGAGGCGGACTCCTGGCACATGTCCACGGGCCGGTTGTTGTCGGTGGCGGTGCTGATGTACCAGTTGGGGCAGTTAGCGGACATCAGAGTGCTGATGTTCAGCCCCGTGTCGCGTTTGTAGAACAGGAAGCGCCTCAGGTCGCTTTCTGCGCTGATCTCAGAGAGGCTCGCTTTGTCCTCCACTTCCTGGAAATAAACAACAAAAAACATCAGTCAGAAAGTTTTTCACTGGAACTTTCAGATGATTTAATGTCTGCAGATCGCTGGCGGTGGGATTAGTGGGAGGAGCTTACCTCCAGATGCAGCGTTGGTTTGTCGCCGACCTTGTAGCAGGACAGGTAGAGGTCAGAGTTTTTGATGCCCAGAACCACAGGCTGGCCCAGCCCAGTGTCGGGACTCAGGTGAACGTAAGTCGCCATGTTCAGGTAAACTGAGGAAAAAATCAATAAGATATGTTAATAAATGAAGAAAAGTCGTCCTCCCTGCAAAAATACAAAATATTAAAAATGTGTTTTCTATTACTTCATTTGAAGAAATACTCATCAAAATAATCTGCCAATAAAGCTGATACTACAAGTATACTGGGATAACTGCACTAGAAACTACATCAAAATACTTGTTAAGATTTTGGGTTTTGCAGTGCTCTCTATATTTTCTAAAAGTTTCCTTGAAATTATAAATGTCTAAGCAACACAAACTGTCAATTTAGTTGCATCTTAACTCCTTTTTTCTTCAATTTACACTTGAAATTAAAAACTGAGCTTATGCAAAGTCTAAATATCTGATCTGACAGGAAGAAGGAAGTTTGCAGAATTTAAATCCGGTTTTACCTTTGCGGCTGTCGCTGCCTCCCTGCAGCATCACTGCCAGAAGCTCCATGTTGTTCCGGACCAGAACCAGGCTTCTTTTCTGTCCGTCCGTCACAGAGCAGGGATGCTCTTCCCTCCTGCTGAACTGACCTGGTCCAGATGAAGTTCTCTCAAAGATGAATCTCTCTAAATAAAGAAGTACACGCCTGGTTATTTGCTATTTTATTTATTAAAGATGGACAAATTTCTAATTGCACTTTCTGAATCATTTGAAAGGTTTGCTGTGGTTTTTTTTTGCATGTTTGACCAACGTAATCACCTTATTGTTTTAGTCAATGTCATTTTCTTTATTATTTATGTTACATTGGCTGTTCTGACTGAACAAATTAAAATCGTATTTACATGTTTGACCAAGATTGTCTGCTTAATTTTGAATAACATTTAGAAATGTAATTTTTATTTAAGATAAAAGTAGGTAGCTAAGCTAACATAACACTGCTAATTTAAGTTACAGAATTTTATGCACAAACTTATTTTTGTTTAAAGTGTGAAATTGTAATGTATCAAATCAGCAAACAAATGTTTATTTCAAACAATTGGCTTCAAATGAATCTTCTATTCTATCTTTTCTCTCGTCAGTCAATCTGAGCTTACCTTCCACCACGCTCTCCAGCATAATGCTGAGGAGGCTTTCGTCGCTGAAGTCGGGGCTCAGGATCGACTCTGACATGCCGGCCTTCAGCCTCTCCATGGCGATGATCAGGTTGGCGACGCACCTCATGGATGGGGGCTGATGGGAAATCTCCAATTCTACTCCTTTGGGCATCTTCTTGGTCCACTTCTGGCTGATGCTGCAGTTCTTCTTGGACTCCATCTGGATTGTGATTTAAAAACAAAAGTTCTGTGGGGAGAAAAAAAGACCAAAACTTAAATGTTGGTTAAATTCAATCTTGTAGAAACCAGCAGAATCTAAATCAATACCCTAATTTAGCTTTCTAGGAATATTTGCAGCTGAAGCTCCAACAAGTAGAGGCCAATTTACCTGAAGAAGGCAAGTGAAGAGAAGCTGTGCTGCTGGGTTTGCTTTGTTATCAGTGGTGCTGATGTTCTGCCTGCCTGAGCTGACCAGCTGGCCTTTTAAAGACACTGAGAGCGGAAAGTTTTCTCAGACCGGATGTGGGACGGCTCACTGCTGCACTCACTGGTGATGCAACCTTGTACTTACTGAGGCAGATTGCAAAATAAATGCCAAAGAGTTAAGAGCCACAATAAGACTTGTTCTGACACGTAGGACACAAAAACCTTCAGGGCTGGTTTTTGTTTAAAAGCTCAGAGTAAATAATATCTCTTCTTCGACTTTATGGGCTTCCACTATTTTATAACTAGCTGGCAAAGCAGCAGGAGTTGGTACTATTGTTTAATCTTGTCAAAGATTAACCAATAAGTACTAGAAGGGAATCTAAAAAAAGAAATAATTTCCCATTTTTAGAACAAATTTTAGCAGCAGCTTCCCTCCAAAAGAAATTTTACATAAATGTAAGACCAGATAAATAAAAATTTAAATTTGTGTATATGATATATAGCAGTTAGATAGATGGACCACATCACTGTTCATTTTATAATTTGTGTAAAAATTTATACATAATTTAAAATACATATACATTATATTATATGTACATTATATTTATACGATATAAAGATAACAACTCATAAATCATCTTGGAATTATGATCCTGTGATCTCACTCCAACGGCTGAATAACTTTAAAATCCATCTGATATTAATTTGGTAAACAGAGCGCTGCTGTGTGACGTCAACCATCTTCTTCTGCGCATGCCGGTCGCTTTGGGGTCAGACTGGATGTGGAATTGGACCAGGACTGGTGGGATTGGGATGTGCAGCGCTTTGCTAGCGTTACCATTAACCGTATCATGGCACAATTTGACATTTCAGGAATAAATTCGCTTAATGGAAACACGATCATTTCGAAACAATTGTTTAGGCGTCATACAAGTGATATGATTGACAACCAGATGCTGCCTTTTGCGAAAACCACGAAGAAGAAATCAACCGGAAGTATTTGGAGGATACTTCCAGTGGATTTAAATTAATTTATCTCATGAATAAACTTAATTTACATGTCATTTTAATTATTTTTCTTATTTAATAGAAACACCGCAATTGTTAAATTGTTTTTCTCGACATTAACGGAGTCCTGACAGTTTTGTGCACATTTGTAATGGAAACGCAGCAACTGACACAAACGGCTTTCATAAGATCATATTTATAATTTTCAGCCGCTGTTTACATCCAGATTCACAATGTCTGGCTTCTTCCGGTGTAGAATTAGGACCCATGTAAAACACGATGTTAAATGACTGGTTAATTTTTTTAACAAAATAAACGTAAGTACCTGTGATATCCTCTTGCTGCTAAGCTAACTGCGACTTCACAAGGAAACTTACTTCTTCTTTATTATGGCGGTTGGCAAGCAGCTTTTAGATGTGCCTTAGCGCCATCTACTGGAATGGAACGGGATGCTAAATGTAATACCATAGACATGAATATGAATATTACACAGATTTTAAGGACACTTCGGGCTGAACATATTAAAATAAAAGCACTAACTGTTCTGTTCATGCAGATGTTTAGCATTTGTTTACTTACTAAAACGTGTTTCAATATGTTATAATCTACTCGCTAAATTTGAACAACTTTGCTATTAAGAATTGAGATTGAAGGTAAAATATTTCCCAAAACTCTTAGCAAAATCCATCTCAGTTAGAAGAAAGCGTTGTGTGATATAAAATGAAGAGGTAAACAACATGAAGACAGGAATTAACAAAGTCATTACAAAGAAAAAGGAAAACCTCTTTCTTCAGGATTTATCGCTGATATTTTTCATAAAGTCCTACTTGTATTTCTAGTTTGGCAAATATTACATTTGATTTCTTTCCAATATAATAAAATCATCTTTTAGTATATTTTTTAAATGATAAAACAGATAACTGTTCTTAAATATTATAACATTGTAACATAATTCCTAAATGTATTTAACAAACGGCACAGCCCTGGATTTATAACCAGCAGCTGGAGTTGGCACAGAGGTCATGGAGTTCATGAAAAAATGTTTCCTCTAATTAAATCATTTGACCTGAATTTGGATGACAGACTTGGGAACTTGACTTAGACTTGGATAATTGACATGTACCAAGTTGGTTTAGATCTTTTTTCCTCCCTTTGTAGATAAAATTTCCATTTGAGACTGCATCTGATCTCCGTTATTTAACCTATCATATATCATAAAATATTCATGAAGCGGACCTGCAAATTATTGAAATCTTAATTTTATGCACACATTCATGTAATAAAAGTACTAATTATGCAGCAACACTGTCTGGCCAGCATGTTATTACAGGATTCAGCTGCAGCTTCAAGCGTTTGGGGAAATTTTCCTCATGCCAGTTTTTTGTTTTTTGTCTTTTTCTCCGTTTCCAGGAGCTGATGAGTGACTCCAGGA
The DNA here is from genome assembly GCF_019740435.1 of Gambusia affinis. NCBI lineage: Eukaryota > Metazoa > Chordata > Actinopteri > Cyprinodontiformes > Poeciliidae > Gambusia > Gambusia affinis. Next base: position 30,524,690 of record NC_057870.1, on the reverse strand, counting down.
ATTTACCTCTGAGCCAATCCTGAGGTTTTATGTGCTCTGAACCGTCTCGTCAATCTGAAGGACTGAGTTTCCGGTACCAGAGTTTCGAGGAGGAGTCCTTTAGAAGAATCATGTTTAGAGATTCTGCTGCAGTCATTTGGTTGAACGCTGTTTGTTATTGCTCCACTGAGAACCATTAGTGATGTTTTATCCCACCAGACCACTTCCTGTTTTCTAGTCTGACTCAGTCAGGTATCTGTCAACATACCAATGACTGTCACTGAGTTTGGGGTTTATTTAGTTCATTTTCTCTCATTTCATCACAGTAACATTGTGCTTTTCCTTCTGTTCAAACTGAAAACATGATCTCAGTTTGTAAGTTTTTGGAAAACCTTTGTCAAGTTAAGATTTAGTTTTTCACTGTGGTAAATTACAACTTGACCTGCCAAGGTTTAGGATGTGTTCACACCAGAAAAATCCTTTGGTCCGCTCGTTTGGGCCGAACCAAACGGACTTTATTCTATTGGTTTGGTGCAGTTTGCTTTCACATTGTGCTGTTTGGAAGCAGACTATAATTTGTAAATAATATTAAAGGTGACGATCTTTACTCCTTTTGGACGGAGCACAGAACCAAAGAAAACAAACTTTGGAAGTTGTGCGTTTGTGCTGCTGCTAAAACTGTAAAATCTTCATGAATGTCACTTTATACAACACTAGTTTCACAACGGGATTTTTGTCTTATTCCAACACTGTTGGAAAAAGGTTTTAGGATGTATTTTTACCATGCTGCCCGGCAACGGTGGCTCATGAAGTCCAAAAAGACTTGGATGGGATCGATTCTGGTCTGTATTCAAGGCGAACAACACCAGAATTCATTTTGAAACGGACCGAGACCAAATCAAAACGGACCGAGACCAAATCAAAACGGACCGAGACCAAATCAAAACGGACCGAGACCAAATCAAAACGGACCGAGACCAAATCAAAACGTGTGTCTCGGTCCGGTTGTTTGGTCCGCATCACAGCTGGTTTGAGTGTTTTCACACCTGCACCAAAAATCTGGACCAATGAGGGAAATTAACTCTGGTCCTAGCAGACTAAATGTATTATTATTATTATTATTATTATTATTATTATTATTATTATTATTATTATTATTATTATTATTATTATTATTATTATTATTAAATTTTTGCGTTTTTCTGCTACATCTCCAAACTTCTGCTCTTAAACATTTCTGCAGAAATGTTCTGATTTACTTAGACATTTGGTCTGTCAGTTTCCAGTTTGGTGTTTTATGAAAACCTTCCTGGGTTTCAGCAGAGCTCAGGTTTGTTTACTTCCTATATACTCCAGATTTGGGACCGTAAGAGAACTTATAAAAATGATGATATGTTCCCTTCAAGTTTATTTATAATGTGACTAAAACAATGAGAGTTTGGTTGAAATGTCGTGAGATGACTTCTGAAGGAGAAAGAAAACAAAGTGGAAACTTTCTGCTATTAAACTTTTGTCTCAGGAAAAGTTCATCAAGTGCAATTCCAAATTTTCTCCTGTTTCATTTTCTAACCCTCCTACGTCTGTGAGCGTCTCTGTGTAACTTTGTGGTTGTGTTAATTTGAAAAACAGAATTTCCAGCGGTTTTCCTGACCCTGCTCATTGTTATAGTTGCTCAACATCGGCTGCCTCTCTATTTCCTCATCTGCTGTCAGACGAACTGCGTCACTTGACAGGTTGACAACCAGCTGGCTCCGGTTCTGCAGGACTCCCACCGCAGAGCTGCATGAACCGTCACCCTGAGGGGTTCAGTTTTCATGTAGAGAACAAATTAAACGTTTAAATAAACAACAACACAATAGCTAATCTAGTAATTTACATTTTTATATTCCAGAATTCACATATGAGAGAAGAAAACCACAAACAAAATAATTTATTTTCTTTCGTGGAGTGAGGTTATAAAAATGAACAACAACTCTGATGGTCATAAATAATGGCAGAGAAAACAACAACAACTACACCTTCTAATTATAGCCACAGATAAATGCTATCTACTCATAAAATACAAGATATTGCATTATTATCAATCATTAAACTTTTACACATGAGAAGAATGTCTGACCTCAGTTTGGACCAAAGACAATTTAGTTTAATGACTTTATGACGGTTGCTTCAGTATTTCCTGTAATTGGTGAAATATTTCCGCTGTTTGGACTCGGACCTGATCCCCCCTCTGGGCCTTCAGCTCTGTGACAACAGGACTTCACACATGATCTGAATCCACTTTTTCATTCCTGTGGTCTTTTTGTCTGGTTTGGTAAAAATGTGTTAAACTGCTAAACATACTGATAAAGATGATCTAAAAACTGTTTTTCATATAAAAATGAAAAACATATGTAAATAATTACTAAGATCAGCAGATCTTAATAAAACTGGCTCCTGATTTAAAAACATCCATTAACACCACCAGAGAAACCTGGATTGTTTTTGTCATAAATGAATAAATTTGTCATTGGTAGAAAAACCTAAAGCTTAAAACTGTGTGGTTGTTTCTGTGGTTCTGGTTGTGTGTTTGAAATAAATTATACATTTAATTTATTTGTATGTTTTCTCAATATTGACTTTATATTTTGGATATTCATGTTGCGTTATTCAAATTTCTTTATTTTTTTTGCTCTTTTCCTTTTTTCTTATCTTTCCTTCATTTTTCCCGTATTCCTCTTCTCTTCTTTTTGTTACTTTCTGTTTTTCTATAAATTAGTTACATTATTGCAACTTTTAGTTGGTTCCATAAAAAGTTCTCCATGCTTCATATCTGATAAAGAAGTTGTATCCAAACAGAGTTTCAGGATATCAACATTGTCATCAGAGAGGTTTCCTGGAAAACAAACGTTGCTGTAGGTGAGTCAGATACACGAAACACCGAGGACACAAACAGGATCAACGTCAGTCGGACATTTTTCTGTAATACTCACTATTTCTGAATTTGATGTTTCCATTTGATGAGGCCTGTCGCAGTAAATCAGTTAATTGCATGAATAATTTATTTTTGATGATAACGTCTTCAGTTTGATGCTTCGGTCTCAACTGGCCATTTTTAAGGGCAGTTTTGTTTACAGAGACTTCATAATTAATTCATCTTCTTTGTTGTTTGTGTTGTTTCATTTATTTATTTTGAATATTTAAAATGTTTTCCAGTTCCAGTCTTAAACGTTCATTAGAATTTAAAGTTTATTGATCTTTGCGAATGTTTGGGTTCTTTTTTATTAGGTCATTATATTACTTGTAAATTTTCTCAAAACAAAAAATATTATCATCTATCATAATAACTTCTGGGCCAATTTATCATCCAGTAAAATGTGTTATTGTTACAAATCTATATATGAGTCATAATAAAAAAATAACAGACATAAATGCTCTAAATAGATCAGTGTGTGTGTGATTAGTCAATATATTTGACATTCTCTTTTTGACCTGAATTACTGAGATGAAATGAGTGTCACCACCAATAAAACACACTGAGTAATTATCTCTTCATTTTATACAGTTTATCTGCCGTCTTGTGTCAAACTGAAGGATCGAGGGCCAAATCTGTTCCGCCGTAGCTTTTTATACGACCCTCTAGACCACGTCAATAAGTCCCTCCAGTTTTTAACAAATCAACAGAAAAACTAAATCAACAGATCCCCACTTTAAACATTTCAACATTGGTTAATACGTTGGGTGTAAATAACTGCTGCCTCAGCCTGATATGGTGATGAATAAAAGTCACATTTAACATCATTTAGTGGAAATATTGAAAAAAATTCCTACAAATATTAGTAAATTAGCACCACAAATCTATGATTTTGACGGCAAAAAAAACACAAAAACAACAATGAAATCCTGGAGGAACAACTATTTATTAATATTTTAACAGTTTAATGCATCAATCATACCAATGCATCCTGGCACAACCGGCCCTTTGAGGACCGTCAGATTTTTTATTTGGCCCAAACTGAGTTTGACACGCCTGCCATAGAACATAAACTAAGACTTTAATCTTATACGTCTCATTAGAGAGGAAAACCTGGAAAATCTGGACGGTCAACATCACATCAAACAAAAGCAGTGGAAATTTCTGATTTGTCTCAAGCCAACATAATTTGATGATGTGTCTGCGGCAGGTTTAAGAGTCTGGGCGTGGCGCCACCACCTGCTGCTGTCGATCCTGCATGAATCACTCACATTTAATTGCTGCTGTTATGTAACAGATCCGGCTGGCCCTGGGAAATTTGTTTCTACGCAGCAGTTTCGCACTTTCACATTTCCCTGAGAGTTCAGGACAAATAAGGAAGCAAGAATTCACAGAGGTGAAGATTTAAAATCTGTGAAGTCACACATGGCAGAGCGTGTGAGCAACAAACAGGGATTTTTTCAGCTTTTCACACATCTTCAAACTCCTGACACTAAATAAGGAAACAGCTTTGACTAATGAGTCTGCGTACAGTGGAATATACCACAGTTACAAATACTATAACACACAAAAAGTGAGAAATTCTTAGATTATGCTTGGACCTCCTGTTGTTACTCATCTAGTCACTTCAACGTGGCGTACTGCTGCGTCACTACATGAGTAATGCTCACCAAAAACAGAAGTTGAGTAAGAAAAAGGAATAAATAAACAATTTGGTCAAAAACATCTAAGATAAACGATGAGTAAACAGATGGATGATGAAAGAATCTGAACTTTATACCACAAGAACAATATGGGCCAAGATCCCGGGTTGTTCTGGTTTTTATGTTCGCTTTCTTACTTCCTTCTTTTTTCATAATTAGCCTTGGTTTCTGCTTTTACGTTTGACCAGCCTTCCTTAATATTTGTGTATTTTTTTAGGTGCATTTTGAGACCTCTCCCTCAGCCTGCCTTCGGCTCTCCCCTCACAGCTGCACCCTGTTATGCCACCGCTCTGATCTCCCCAAGACAGTCTGAGCAACACAGATCAGATCTTTACAAATCTGACCCAATTTTCTTGGATGTGGTTCTAAATCCGATCCATATCTGATCTTTTTAAACATAATCTGTACGGCCAGGCCGCATCCAAACGACATGAACGTCATTGACACTCGACAAACGTCACTATTCTGCGTCCTGATACGTGGAAACAGGAAGAAAAACAACAACCATGACGGACAGGTAATCCAGATTCATTTGTGCTGCTTTTAAAACTAAGATACGTTTCACCGTTAGCGTCCTTAATGACATCTACGAATAGCTACACGTCAAATGAGGATGATGAAAACTGGAACAGCAAATTCAATAGTGGGCCGTTGCATCATTTAAATATTTTTATGATGCTACCTCACCGTCTGATGTTCAGAATAAAGACGGCACAGGCCCAGAGGCAGGATTACCCACTGACTGAACGTTATTAGAATTTATAAAATGATTTTTAATGAAACGTTCCCTGAACTGCCAGATGATTAAAACTGAACTGAAATGGATCACTCAGCTCCTCTGGTTCTGGTTCTGGTTCTGGTTCTGAGTCTGGTTCTGCACCCAGAACCAGGAGAAGCAGCATTCTGGAAGTTTGTTCCACAAATCTGGAACAAACTTCCAGAAAATTGCAAAACAACCGAAACACTGACTTTCTTTAGATGCAGGCAAAACCCTCCTGGTTAGAAGCTGCGTTTGAAACATAAAACATAAAACATAAAACATAAAACATAAAACATAAAACATAAAACACTAACCAACATGTTTGATGCAATGATGACTTTGATTTTGGCTCTTGACAAAATGTAATTTGTTTGTTACTAGTTTTATAATTGGTGAAGCACTTTGAACCAGCTTGTTGCTGAAATGTGCTACAAATAAACTTGATTGATCGATTGAGAGATTTCTGCTGATTGTTATTTTTACAATGTGACTTATTGTCCTGGCTTTACACTACAAAAATATTAAATTTGATGTATTATGTATTTAAGTATTTTGGTCGAGTTTCTAGTGGAAATATCTTAGTACACTTGAAATAAGACAAAACTGACACAAGTAACTTTTTACTAAGATACACCAGTTTGTTTTCAGTCAATAATTCCTCATTATGGATTAAAAATGACTGATTCCTTTGGCAGATTATTACACTTCTAACAAGACATTTTCCGCCTCTCATAAGAGAAATAATCTGCCTGGCAATTTTTCATCAATATTAAGGGATTATTGATTTCTTGCTGAAAAGTTACTTGTAAGTCTGAGTTTGTAATCTGAGCCGGATTTGGAGGGCGGAGGTTCTTGTGAGGGACGTTTCTTACGACAGCAGTCATGTAACGACGCATGTCCAAACTAACAGCGGTCATGATAACGGTTGGTTCCAGTCGTGGCATCATAAAGGTGCTTTCATCACATCCTGTTTACACACATTCCTTTGCTGCTCCCTTTGTTGTGCGTCTGGAGTCGAACTGGTGGAGTTGCTTTTGCAGAAAAAATTCCCAGTGATGACACACGTTTCACCTCACCTCTGGGAGTTTTCTGGGTTCTCATTTCACCGACTTCCTTCAGCAGCTGCATTTCCTCTACAGGTGAGGTGTGTCTGGAGGCTGCCTTATTACGTGATGCTACAGTTACCATCAGTGTGATGCAGAAACAGGAAATATTATTCTCATTTTATACTTCCTGGTGTCTTAGCAAGAACTCTTAGAGTGAAAAAGGTTGAAAAACGTAAAAGAAAACAAGAGTAAAAACTTTCAGACATTTGTTGCGAGGACTGAAATAAGAAGGTAACAAGTCAGTTCAAAGTGCTTTAAGGTTTTTTAGTGATTTATAAACTGTTGTTTTTGGGTTACTGGTTAGGTCTGATTGGTTGGGTTTAGGGTTAGGAGTAGGGTAAAGGTTAAGGTTAAAGGTTAGGCTGTAGAAATTAATGGAAATCAATGTGAAGTCCCCACAAGTGATGAAAACACGACTGTGTGTGTGTGTGTGTGTGTGTGTGTGTGTGTGTGTGTGTGTGTGTGTGTGTGTGTGTGTGTGTGTGTGTGTGTGTGTGTGTGTGTGTGTGTGTGTGTGTGTGTGTGTGTGTGTTTTCTGATATAATCATCCAAACTGGTATTTTGCGGTTAAGTTTTCGTGATTTTCCAAGTGAGATTAAAGTAAAACTGAACATCAAACAATAAAATATGTTTCCGTCTCAAATTGGTGATTAATATTTTTATGATGTAAAAACTCTTTTTGCTGAAATGTTATAAAGATAAACTTGATTGATTCATTAACTGACTGAAGCAAAATCACAAACAAATAGATAAAAATATCTCAGGTTTAATAGTAATGCTCTTCATCCTCAAACTCAATAAGACATAAATTATAAAACAACGGACACTTCTCTCTCTTTTATAACAGAAAGTATTAAAGCATTCCTCAAATATCAGCCGTTTCATTTACATGAAAAATAAATTCAACATAATTACAGACATTCTGAAAAAAACAACCACTTATGAATACATTGACAGATTAAAATAAAACCAGAATCAGAAGCAGGTGTGGTGGGCAGAAACAAAGGGAAATCAGGTCCCAGCAGTTTGTTGGGTTGAGTTTGATGAATTCACCGTGAAAACCCTCCAGCAGCTTCCAGCGCGGAGGACAAAACAGAGTCATGGTGCGGCCTCAGAGCCACGCTGATGAAATCCCAGCCAGTAACTGTTTTGTAAGCGTGTCTCAACTGCAGCTGTGCAAGACATTTTGGTAAATTCCTCAAATTTTTGAAAATACTGCATCGATTGCTAAAGTGCTTTTATTTTTAACAACAGGAAAAGGATTGTTTTTCGCTTTTCTTGCTCAGATTTTCTAAGAAGCGCAAACTGAAATGTGACTGGATGAGGCCGTTTTGTAATGCTTCATCCAGTTATATGTACACATATATACAGATAGATAGATAGATAGATAGACAGATAGATAGATAGATAGATAGATAGATAGATAGATAGATAGATAGATAGATAGATAGATAGATAGATAGATAGATAGATAGATAGATAGATAGATAGATAGATAGATAGATAGATAGATAGATAGATAGATAGATAGATAGATAGATAGATAGATAGATAGATAGATAGATAGATAGATAGATAGATAGATAGATAGATAGATAGATAGATAGATAGATAGATAGATAGATAGATAGATAGATAGATAGATAGATAGATAGATAGATAGATAGATAGATAGATAGATAGATAATCAGTGACGTGCGGTCAGGGGTGGCAGAGCTTCACCTGTCATCATGAAGAATAATATAATGATAAGATAACTTATATAGCTATTTTCACCCTGTGTTTTGTAGTATAAAATATTTATTTTTGTTTAGCTTTACCAATTTTGATGATTTTTTTTTTCAAAATCGCTGAATTTTTCCATTTTCCCATTCAAATGCTCAGAAACACAGATGATGAGGTAGCTGGCTAACTGCTATTTCATGAGAGCCTGCTCCTCCCTTCAGTATGTCGCCAATAAAATGGTTAAAAAACATTTCATAAATGGCCTGATTTTCCATAATTTAGCTTGTCTATATAATGTACAGTGTTTTCTGTCACCAGCTGTGTGTGTAACGTGTTTCTTGTGCTGAGGAGCGATCAGAAACCAGAGAACAGATTGGAGGTGAGGCAGGCAGTTCTCTGGCCTCATGGCAGGGGGCGCTCATGATCCCAGACATTGGGGCTCCACAACTGCAGAGTAAGAGACAGTAACAGCGAGCTAGCCTTACAGTAAATAAGTGAAGCTACACGCTTGGGCGTTCTCTGTAGCTGGGCCGATACAGAGATCGAGATAAAGGTGGTTTTGAGTTGTACTTCAACGGGTTTTCCCTTTGCTGTGCAGCACAGCACTAAATTAATAATATCTATATTTCCAAATTTCATTGAGTTAACGGAATTATTCTACCATGGCAGCACGGCCATGGATGGCATAGACGTGCTATACAAGTTATTTTTGCTCTTCAATGTTGTCCGCATGTGTGAAATTTCCGTATGTTAATAACATCCAGGGAGTCTTATGATTTTGCCTCACTAACCATGAACCTCACCGCACATCACTGATATATATATTCATACAGTAACTGGAGCTTGTTTCTACAAATGCACATTATTTTAAAGCTTTATCCACTTCAACCCAGAAGAGGAGAAAGTTATGACTTTGTTGACATGGAGTCAAATAGTTTCATCAATTTTTTAAAACTATGCTTCTGGACAGCAATAAAACACATTCAACAATCCAATTGTACAGATTTTTAACAAGTTTCACAAGCTCAAAAATAAATGCACAGTTACCAAATTTCATCACTGCTGTATCAATATACAGCAGAAATAGCAAAAATATACAACTTAGTTACTGGAATCAACTTGAATAGAACATTGCAAAATTACTTGAAGAACACAAACTCATTTACAAAATTATAAAGCCTTCAGTTTAGAAAGAAATTCAGAAATATATATCACAAAAGATGCAAATAACTATTCTCGGACTGGAGCTAGAAAACAAACTAAAGTTTCTTAAGGCACAGGAATCTAAAGCTCCTGAACAGTAAAGTTAACAACAAGCAAAATGCAGCTGCCAGAAAAGCTTTACAGAGCAGGAATTTATAATGTGTTGAGTCATGTTTTAATGCTGTGAAAAGCAGCATTTTTATCTGAAGGGAAGACCAAGTTGCTGCAATTTATCAACTGTACAAGCAATTATTTTAAAGATATTTTTTAATGTTAATACGGTTTATATATTGGAATAATATTTACATTTATCAGCCACCACAATGACTTGAACTTCAGAAGCTAACTGTAAACATCAGGAGGAAAAAGCAGCTGATTAAAAAATGTGATCGTCTGCCATGCTGAGCAACGTTAGCTTAATGATTCCTTCTGCTGATCTTCTCATTCATTCATGTCCCTATTCTAGTTCTAGTTCTCACACAGCAAAAATAGTGAAAACATGTCTGATGGAGAAAGAACTGTTGGTTACAAAGACAAAACAGCAAGTAAAGAGCTAAGCTAACATTAGCAGGCAGTATATATGATTAGCTCAACGTGTGTTTAGCGAAGAGTTGAGAACTCTCATGCAATTGAATTGCTATAAAGATTGTGTGTGAGAGATGTTTTAGGTGATTAAAATGATCTTTAACACAGAGTCTGTTAGTACAGCTTGTTAGTTAAGCAGTTAGCTTAAAAACTGCAGTCTGAGTCTCTAAACCAACATAATGTTGCGTCTGAAGCTCAGATGTGGGAATGAAAACATGTCGGAACAGAACATTCTAGTTGTAAATCAGAAAACAAGCTGGATTTGCTAATTGTCGTGGTGCTAACTGAATTTAGAAAGATTAGCTAATATTTCTGTCCCTCTTATGTATTCAAACACAAAAGGACCGTACTAATGTTTCATAGCATTCTGTGTTTCTGGTTTAATGAGATAAAGTAAAAAAGTGGGAGCAAGTATAAGATTGTTGTGTTGGTTGTTTCTGTTGTTTAATTTTTAGTTCAGTTTTTTGTCAGGTTTGTTTTGGGAAATTGGAACAAATACATATTGTTTTTCTTAGCATAGTATCTATATGAAGGCGATAGCCAGCAGCAGCTGTGGGAAAATCATTTGCAGCTGATTTTAGAAACCGTTTTCTGAAACAAACATTTTGAGTCACACTAGCTAAAACAGGAAGGCACGACCATATAAGGATGATGACATAGAATCTGAAAATCTCTCAGGGAAATCACAGAATGATTTGTTTTCTTGACAAAATAAGCAAAGGAAATTCTGATGGTGTGGGTGTGGTGCCTAATCAGCCACAAAGGAAAAAGGCTAGAGAAAGCTCTAAGACCCTGAACTTCATGAAGATAAACACAGAAAAGCCAGATTTCTCTTCACCTCTATAGAAAAACAACTTTTATCCCAAGATAATAAAATGATTTGAATCTGTGACTTAAGAAAAAGAACAATAAAAACAGTGAAAACAACACAACATGGTTCATGTCATGGCTAAGACTGATAGCTTGGAGGTGAGGATGGCTGTTACTTCTAAGAATGTTTTGACACCTGATAGTCGGTTGGGGACCAAAGTTGCAACATTTGCTCCATTTTCAGCTGTTGTGGTTTTCTCTCACTGACCTGAGTCAAACCAACTAAACCCTTTGAGCAACCTGTTCCCCTCCTAGCCTGTGGGGGCGCTGCACCACGAATCACTGAAAGAAACAACATATAAACCACTGAAGACACTGAGCACTACTTCCTTTTTCACAAAATATAAACAAAAAAGGAGTGGCGTCAGATTTTAGCGGTTGGAGGATTTTTTTTGTCTTTGGTAAAAAACCATGAGTTATTTCTCCTGCTAGCGCTAGACTCCGTGTTTGTTTTGGTTGTATTTACCCAGAATGCCCTGCTCTGTAGTCTGCTTCCTGCTTTTGGATCGGTATCCGGTCCGATTGGCGTTCACTTATGCATTCGAACCGCACCAGAGTTCACTTCCACCAAACTGAGACCGAGGTTTGAGGGCAAATTGGAGTTTTGCAGAATCACACACGCATAAAGTCGTAAAAGAACATTGACCGCCGATACCCACAGGCAACAACACAGGCCAGACTGGAGAATCTGCACGACAGGAGCTAATTTCAGTGCCTTGATTTAGTTTTTGTTAAAAGGGATCAAAATGGCACCTTTCCTCTCTCTATGTGGGGAAGGTTTGCTGGGTTTTCAAGCTAAGGTAAACACCACAACATTAGTTTCAATTCTACAATAATGACTAATGACTACGTCTAGAAGAGTGTGACTTTTAGCTGCTTCCATTCACCATTGCATTTGTTTACAGAACATAAAGTGGGAAATTCTGGTGACTGCAGATTGTGGAAAAGATAAAACTGACAAACACATCAGGGCTGCAAAGATAGCGAAAACCGGATAAGAAATTACATTTTAGTATTTCAGATGAGAAAGCTTTTAAATTCCTAGGCAGGGTGTCAGTTGGTTAGGTCTCCAAAATGCTCTCATTTTGCCTGGTTTTCTCATCTTCAATAAACTAACAACTCTTCAGTTTATGTGTAAAGATTCAAACTGGAGACTTTAACGCTTCTTTTGTCTTGGGTAGAAAGTGTGATATGTATTGATCTAAACACAATCTGCATTTTTCCTTTTTTTTTTTTTTACATATTTCTTCAACTTTGGACATAAACATTTACTGAACTGTCTGATCTGAACACAGTTAAAAACGAAAAGTTACAAAAATGCCCTTCAGCAGGAAGCTCAGGTCCAGATTATGTCAATGAAAATCACTTTGAACTTTCACAGAAATCAGTTTCAGAATGAAACCGGTGAGATAAAAGGGACTCAAATGATTTCTTCACGTAAACTCCAGCCGGCTCCTCAGCACTGTGTTGTGTGTTTTCATGTGCAGCAGTGGAGCCTGACGTCTTCTCAGTTACAAAGTACAGAAAGGAATTTTTTCTGTTCCTCCATTGTGACACAAAAATTCAAATGTAAACAAAATTAGACACAGGAAGTTTTAAAAACACAAAACATTTCCCACTGAACTCAAAAAAGAGAAATGACTCCATCATTTTCTTATACCTTGGTTTCAGATACGAACTGAAAGTGCAAGGAAAAGTGATCTTCAGTTCCTCTTTTGGGGCAGAAAGAGGAAAGTTTTGTTTGACTTTAGTTTATGAGGATTAAGAGGAAAATTTTCACTTGACAGTGAGAAAACAAAACGGAGCAAAAAGGAACAAAGATCAGGGAAAAAAGGAAAAAACGTCTTTAACAGCAGAAAATGTGAAACTGTCTTTATGTTCCTCAACATAAAGAACGTTTAAGAAAACTTTTTGGTTTTATAAGACATCACAGAAAAAAATCCATCACAAGAAAGGTAATTATATCAGTTTTATGATCGATTCTCCTCTCAAAATCTCTTTGGAAGTTACAGTAAAATATAACTGGAGTGTACGCAGCTCAAATTGAAAAAGAAATAAAGCACTGATGATAATAAATGTACAGAACAGTTGAACAAGAAAGTGACACAATGCAGCTGAGTGTTTCAATGTCATGGTTCCATAAAGTCATCCCACAGCCCCCAATTTAAAAACAAAAATTACCAAACAATAAATGCAAATAATTGCAAAAAAAATTACATTTTTTGCGCCTCAACAACAAAAATATGTACAAGTATTAAAGTAAATAAATAAAGTCTCTGATTTCTTTAAAGTACTTTCCTAGGAGGTGATGCAGCATCCCTCTTTTGGTTTCTGATCCCACCGAGCGATCCCCGTTTTTGGTCACACACACACACGTCTTCTCACTCACTCACACACACACACACACACACGTACACAAAGGTGAAAAGAAAAGTCCCGCCTCCTTCCAAAGGAAGGAGAGGGTTCGATGAGTCTCTGAGCTCTCAGGCCGACTCCTCTCTGTGAAAACCGCCACCTGATTTCTGTGGATTTGGCCTGAATTCAGCTTTAAAACAAAATTACAGATTTCTCAGAGACAAGAGCAGCCACGGTTAACGTACCCTACACATTTCATAAAACATTCATTTCATTTATGTTGATTGTCTTAATCAAAATACAGACTGGCTGTCAATCAGTGTGAATTTCTTCACGGCTTCAGGATATAAAGGCTCTTGGTTAGTCACCGGAAACAAAAAAACTAAACGAAGATGAAACCGCCATCGCAGCTCCTCCGGCGTTGCAGAGGAAGCAAAAAGTTCATCAATAAATATGCAATTAGAAATCTTTATGGAACATATATTACTTTGTCTGAACTCCGACGGATCCTCTCTGACTTCTGGTTGCTGATTGGAGGAGGAGGACCAGACTGCTACAAATGCTGCGACGCCATTGGTTCACGGCTCTCCGATACGGGATTGGTGGAGGCAGGAGGGCGGAGTCTCCCTGAGTCTCTGAACTGGAAGCAACACGGAAACCGGGGCGGCCATGACGGCGGCCATGAAGGTGCCGGCGGCCATGACGGGATGAAAAGGTTAACTTCCTGGTTTCCACAGACGGTCAGCTGGGTGGTCAGCTGGGTGGTCAGCTGGGTGGTCAGCTGGGTGGTCAGCTGGGTGGTCAGCCTGCTTGCATGGTCGTGGTAAAATAAACTTTTGGTGGGTTTTCTTCACGATGAGCCAAAACTTTACAGCAGAAATCCACAAAACAAATTTATTCCAAACCGATCGGCTAAAACCGCAATAAACAGGGAAATTTAGGTTTTATTCAAGGTGCTTCATAGAAAAATGACTTTTTGAGGAAATTACAGACTTCAGCTGCATCCACACTGAAAAATAAACTGCATATTATCAAGCATTTTTTAGTGGAAATATTTTAGCATTCTTGAAATACAATAAATTAACTTACAAATAACTCTTCAGCAAGAAATAGGAGCGTGCTTTTTGTTTCAAAATACTTAATATTGATAAAAATTCACAAGTTCCACTGGTAGAATATTTCACTTAAACTTTGGGGAAAATGTTTTACTGGAAGTGAAATAATCTGCCAATGGAACAAGCACTTTTTAAAGATAAATATTAAGGAATTATGAAGTTAAAACAAGCTCCTGTATTGTGCTGAAAAGTTACTTGCAAGTTAATTTATTTTATTTCAACATATTTTCACTAGAAAATAGACAAAAAAAATACTTGGTATAAGTTTGTTTTTGTAGTGCAAATAAATCCTGATGCTGATTTGATGGATATTACAGCTTTAGATATGAAATCACACAATTTTACTTTTATTAGTTCAGCATAAAATAACTCAAGAGATCCAGATATTTTATCTAAGTTCACATGAAAAGAGACAAAAATAACTTACAAGTAACTTTTCAGCAAGAAACAGGATCTTATTTTTAGTGAATAATCTCTTAATCCTGATTTTAAAAAGCAGCACTCAGCAGATTATTTTATTTATGGGGGAAACGTCTTGTTTTAAGTCAAAACAATCTGCCTGTAGAACTACTATTTTTCATGAATATTAAGGAGTTATTGACTAATAATCGACTCCTTTATATTCAAATCTACATAAGATAAGTAAGTTTTTTGAGTTTTTGAGGGAAAATAAAACCTGATGCTGATTTACAGCATTAAATATAAAATCTAACAGGTATGATTTTAGGTTTCTGGGTGTGTCTTTCTTCTCTTTCTTGCTGAATTATGGATATAAACCTTTTCTATTTTCAATCTGAAAGAACTAAAACAATCCAGGTCAGCAGTTTTAAGTGGTTGTAATGTTTTGGCTCATCAGTGTTTGTTTGGTATTTTGAATTCCCACATATTTACATCATATGCACGCATGGCTTATCTCGTTGGGACTTTAAGGTGTGTTTGGTGCTGACAGCGCCCCCCCCTGGAGGGGAGGGGAAGCTCGGGGTCAGACGTTGTTGTCCAGGTGGTTGTGGTTCGCCGTCGGCGGCGGCGGCGGCGTCTGGTCGTTCAGCAGCAGCAGCAGCGTCTTCTCGTCGGTGCCGTTCTCCATGAGGGCGGAGTCTGCTCCCAGGTCCGTGATGGTGATGGCTGCCGGGGGCGTGGTCTCCTCAGCGGAGTAGTGAGAGCTCTCTGGGGACTGAGGCGTGCTGTCCAGACGAGACGCAATCAGGCCGTTCTGGTACTGCGAGCGTGTGATCTGAGGGAGATTTAGAAAAATATCTTAATGATGTTTTTGTAAATGAGCCGAAAGGATATTTTTCATCCGCTTTAAAGTTTAACTTTGTCAATAAATTTAATAAAAACTGGGGATGCACCGATCCACTTTTTCTCCAATCAATCAATCAATCAATCAATCAATCAATCAATCAATCAATCAATCAATCAATCAATCAATCAATCAATCAATCAATCAACCAATCAGGTTTATTAGTATAGCACATTTCAGCAACAAAGTCATAAAAACACATTACTATCAGTCAACAGTTATGAAACCCAGAAAACATTTCATAGTTTGTCGTGCCATCATTAATGTTTCATTTATTGCGTTTTTATGGTTAAAAAGCCAAAATAAATGTTTTTTAACCATTTATTATTAATCTAAAGCAACTCTAACCAGGTGGGTTTTTAGCCCTCAGTGTTTCGGCTGTTTTGCAGTTTTCTGGAAGTTTGTTTCAGATTAGTGGTGAATAGAAGCTGATTGCTGCTTCTCCATGTTTGGTTCTGGGTGATTTGCTGGCCGTTCTGGACCCACCTTGACGAACTGCAGGTCGGTCAGCGCCCGGACGTTGAAGTCGGGGGTGTAGTGCTGCAAAGCAGTGCTGCCGTTGAGCTGGCTGTTGCTCCCGCTGACGGCCAGGGAGTCGGTCCGGTCCGTTCCGCTCAGAGACGTCGTCCGGTTCAACCCGCTGAGGTGGGACGGCGAGCGAAACTCTACTGACAACACAACAGAAACTCAGTTAAATCAGCTCCGGATCAACATTCCAACACAGAAACGTTTTATTTGGCCTGCAGACACTTTAAAACCGGTGCTGACTGGGTTCATAACTACTGCACTGCAAAAACACTAAATCTTACCAAGTATCTTTAGTGCAAATAACACAAAATTAACTTTTTGGCAACATGCAGGAGTTTGTTTTGAGTGAATAATTCCTTAACCTTGATGAAAAAGATCCAGTTATTTCACTTATTACAAGACATTTTTCCCATGTTAGAAGTGAAATAATCGGGCGATAGAACGAAAACTTTTTAAAACAAGCTCCCATTATTTGCTGAAAAGTTGCTTGTCAGTTAGTTTTGTCTTATTTCCACAGTGTACTAAGATATGTTTATTAGAAACTGGACCAAAATGAGATTTTGAGTTTTTGCAGTGTGGTTCAAAGATGCGATGAAGGTTAGGACTGATGAGGAAACAAGCTGTGAAGAATGCAGGAAACGGCAACAGAAAGCATCAAACCAACCATAAACGCATCAGGATGAGGGGTGCAGTGGAAACAAACGTTTATTTACTCAAACTTTATGCGGCCAGTCAGTGACACAGAAAACTTTCCATCTAAAGTGACTCTAAAGTCAGGATCTCACATCAGCCACACGTTACAATTTCTTCAAAGCAAAGCAGATTAAAGCTGTTTTTAATTCATCATGTTAGGATTTATCTGCGATGAAACAAAGACAAGTTACACAGAGTTTTAGTTTCCAAACTTCAAACCTAATAAAAATGTGAAATAAATGCATCAGGCAGCAGAAATTTGATTAATATTCCATAACACATTAATGATTAAATAAACCTTTAACCCTTAAAATGGGACATAATCCCCACTCTGCTCCAGGTAAAGATGGATAAAAAAAACCTTAAAACATTCATTTTATATTGCAGTTTAGTCATTAATTAGAAAAAAAGGTAGGCAGAAAAATCTGGTGTGAAGAAATCCCAAAAACACTGGACTTTTACCGGCTGGATTTCACAGTTTCAGTTTGAACAAGTTTTACACACGCTAAGCTAACTCTAGACACGCTAAGCTAGTTTTACACACGCTAAGCTAACTCTAGACACGCTAAGCAGGTTTTACACACGCTAAGCTAACTCTAGACACGCTAAGCAGGTTTTACACACGCTAACCTAACTCTAGACACGCTAAGCTAGTTTTACACACGCTAAACTAGTTCTACACAGGCTAAGCTAGTTTTACACACGCTAAGCTAACTCTAGACACGCTAAGCTAGTTTTACACACGCTAAGCTAACTCTAGACACGCTAAGCTAGTTTTACACACGCTAAGCTAACTCTAGACACGCTAAGCAGGTTTTACACACGCTAACCTAACTCTAGACACGCTAAGCTAGTTTTACACACGCTAAGCTAACTCTAGACATGCTAAGCTAGTTTTACACACGCTAAACTGGTTTTACACATGCTGAGCTAGTTTTACACACGCTAAGCTAACTCTAGACACGCTAAGCTAGTTTTACACACGCTAAGCTAACTCTAGACACGCTAAGCTAGTTTTACACACGCTAAGCTAACTCTAGACACGCTAAGCAGGTTTTACACACGCTAACCTAACTCTAGACACGCTAAGCTAGTTTTACACATGCTAAGCTAACTCTAGACACGCTAAGCTAGTTTTACACACGCTAAGCTAACTCTAGACACGCTAAGCTAGTTTTACACACGCTAAGCTAACTCTAGACACGCTAAGCTAGTTTTACATATGCCTTCAAGAGAGAAATGATTTACTTAAAACAATCTCTTACATCTCACAGATAAAACTAACTTAAACTCAACTTCTCTTAATTCAAATCTAACAAGACAATTTCTGGAAGTGTCTTTTGACGAGTTAAAATTTATTGTAAGATGAATGATGGAGATTTCTTGAAAATGTTTTAATCTGGAGGACTTTTCTAGTTCAGATATCTTTTGTGTTGTGGCATTTTCTGACCATTTTGTCCAGAACAGCCAGTGCCTGTCAGCCCAGCAGCATCACCAGGGAGATTTACGTTCAATTCTTAATTCAGATAAATAAAACTGTCCTTTTGAAGATATCGTAACTTGTAAGTGCAGACATTTTAAATGACCGTTCAGGACAGTCAACAGGTAGTTGCTGCTAGCCAAAACTCCTGTTTAAATCCAGTTTGCCACTCACAGTGCTACTGTTAGCTGCAGTATTTCAGCCATATTGTGAGCTTTGGAGACAACTTGACTGAGCATTTCAAGTCATTAAAAATTCAAAGAAATGCTGATTACTTTGGAACATTTTCTATAGTTTGACTTATTTTAAATGGATTATAAGATTATCACTGATTAGCATGAAACATTTTGAAGCACCTAAATTAAACAAAGTTTTCCATTTTTTCCAGCCGCTGCAACAAAACATAATCTTATTTTATTGCTTTTTATACATCTTTACCAGAAGTGGCAACATGCATGTAGATTTGTAAACTGAGATGACTAAATTAAAACAACTTATTCATTCAATCAAATATTAGAGTCTAAACAGATTAGTTCAAATAAATCAAAACTAAGATAAATCATAACCAATATCTTTCAGGCAGTCAGTATGTTTCTATAGAAAGTGACTCAAATGAATCGCTAACAGCATTTTATTGGAATATTGGGTAACAAACAGTTTAATTTATGAATTGATTCAAGTACAAAATGTCACACAGAAAATGTTCAGTTTGCTTTTATAATAATCAGAAATCAGTTTCTATCCGACAGTGAATGACGCTTGAAACCCATTCTCCTAAATGCGTCTTACCCCCCCCACACACACACACACACTACACACACTTCACACACAACACACACATGTCCACCCAGTGCATTATTATTATGATTACCAGTTGACGTGAGTCGTCCAGCAGGGGGCCTCAGTGAGTCATAGGAAACTGTTTTACCTGGACACGTCAACCGCGTTAGTTTCCCAGGAATGAACCGGGACGTTCATCCCGGTTTTCCACAGCTAGTTTCACAGTTAGTGGTTAGATTAGACTGGATTAGCCAACTCAGCTTATTGGGAGGAGATTTTGGTAATCCAGCAGGAGATTTTTCTTTCTGGTTAAATAAGAAAACTGCTTTATAACTCAAATTAATGACAGAAAAATCATAAACATTCTCTTTAGCAGTTTTAAATTAGCCTCCCTTTTAGAGAGTGAAAGTGACAAAAATCATCATGGATTTTTATTTTAATAATGGAAGGCTGGAAGGTTTTCTTCCTAATTTTTTTGAAAATGCTTAAAAATACTAACAACTTATCTTGAATTTTTTTTTTATCAAAACAAGTATAATAAAAATGTAAATTTCTTTCAAAATCAATTTAACCAGCAATTCAAATTTAAAAGGCCACTTGTGATTTTAAAATATTTATTTTAATTAGCAGAAGAAAAATTATTGCATTTTAATTTGATCTTTAAACACCAAATAAAATATAAATAAAAAAACCTACTGCTTAGAGTCAAAAAATGTTACATTATTAATAATAATTGCTGTTATTGATTATTATGAAAGTTATTAAAGGTACAAATTCAGATTTGTTTCAAAAGTCTAACTGCATTGGTTGATTTAGCTTTTTTTTTTTTTTACTTTTTCAAATTTATTTTGTAAAAATGAAAGATAAATAATAAAAAAAGAACTACAATATAGGTTAAGACTTCTCTAAGTTCTGAAAAACCAATTTAATGTATTTCATCTCAGGAAACATTAAATTAAACAAAACCTTCGATTTATCGGTGGAAAAAACTGCATATTTTCCTAATTATTTTTGACAAATTAACTATTTTTATAAACACTTTTAAAAATGTATATTTTATTTAACTTTGGTATAATGTTGAACAGT
Source organism: Gambusia affinis (assembly GCF_019740435.1). Lineage (NCBI taxonomy): Eukaryota > Metazoa > Chordata > Actinopteri > Cyprinodontiformes > Poeciliidae > Gambusia > Gambusia affinis. The sequence goes on along the minus strand of NC_057870.1, from coordinate 30,504,466 downwards.
GACATTTAGCAAACAGAATCATGGATTAGAAGTAAAGAAAAACATTATTTTGTCATTTTTGCTCTCGTTTTCAGCCCATCTGGTGTTAAAAGTTGCTGAAAAGTCTCTGACTGGATCTCTAAGAATTACAGTCAATAACATCAGGAAACCAGTTTCTGTTTGAGTTAGTGTTTCTAAAATGCAGCGATCGCAGAATTGACCCAATTCCAAATAAAAACCTTTCAACAAACCGTCTTCTTTCATAACTACAACATTTATGTGGGAATACATTTGGAACTGGGTGGATCTTCAGAGACAAAAACTAAATCCTACAGCAGCAGTGAAAGTATCTAAACTATCATTAAATGAATAAACAAAACAAACATGATGATGCTTCATTCATAGAGAAATAATCAGTCAACTAGAAGAAGATCCATCTAGAAGCGGCTCAACGGTTTTATTCCTGGAGGGAAATCAGTCATCATGTCGTCCCTCTAAAAGAAAGCTGATATTTTGGCAAACAATTTGGCCAACAGTCCTGAAAACAGAGGAACTCTTCATGTGAGGCGGTAATCTGCTGAATATTTCAGTTTCAAACAGATTTCACATCAGAGGCTGAATTATTGTCAGACTCACTGCAGCTGGTTTTTAAGTGAGATGGTGCTGTTGGGTTTGTGTTTTGGTAAATGTTTGGGACGTCGGCTCCAGGAAAGATGATTGTTTTATTAATGTTAAATCATCTTTCTCACTGCAGAATGACGGAGTTCATATTGATGGGCAGCAATAATCGATCACTGCTGATGTTTTTCCACTGTGGCATTGAGTTCAGACAATTGTCGGCACTTCACCGTGACAATTTTTATTAATTAATTACACAGATTTTAACCTGCCAAAACTTTTAGTACAATTAAATTTTTTGGTTTGTTTTTAACAGTGGGAACCTTTGTATTGGCACGTTTCTGGTACGCCCATAAATCCGATGCACAACCAACATCTACAAGCAAAAAATATGATGGACACAAAGTTGCTTCTATTGAGCAACTAGCCGTTAATTTTTGCTTAAAAAAAGGTCAACACAACCACCTACTACACTGTAAAACACTAAATCCTACAAAGTGATTTCTGTCTAATTTCTCCTGCAAATATCTTGGTTTTGTCTCATTTCAGGTGTACCGCCTTAAAAGTGGCGGTATTATTAAGTTATTCATTTCTTAATATTGGTGAAAAAGCTCTTGTTCCACTGACAGGTTATTTCACTTATAACAACGGAAAACTGTTTTGTTTTAAGTTTAATATTCTGCCAGAGGAACTACGTACTAATATTTTTCCCATCAATATTAAGAAATTATTAACTTAAACTCCTTTATTTTCCTGAAAAGCCACTTGTAAGTTAGTTAAGTCTTACTTCAAGTGTACCAAGATATCTGCACTAAAAACTAGAAATAAGATTTTGTGTTTTTGCAGTGCAACTGAATCCTGAAGCTGATTTGATGGGTTTAACAGCCTTATTATAAAATAATAATTTAACTGATGTTAGTTTAGATTTCTGGGTTTAGTTTACTTCTCTTTCTTGTTGCATTAATGAGATAAAACTCTTCTTAGCGTAGATTTTCATCCTAGATTTTGTGTTTTTGAGAGAAATCTCCAAACATTGACACTGATCTACTGAAGAGAGACGTTCGTTTTCCCAACACAGCTTCAGAATTAAATTTTGTAAAATATATTGTTTTATTTTATTTTGAATCCTAAAACCATAAAACCTTTAATAAAGGAGAGTTGTTAGAAAGTATAATTACTGTTCCAGGACAAATAATTGTTTGCCAAAATGCAGCTTTTATGCAATCCTTAAAGATCAAACCTACAGTCGGTCGCATGAGTGACAGAGCAGGAACTGTGGGTTAAAACCTAAAAGAAGTGACAATAGTCAGCTTTTTCTACAGACTCTATGGATTAAAACCTAAAGAAAAGACAATAATCAGGTCTTTCTACCGACGTTGTGCCCTTTGACCCCCCACCCAACCTGAGCTCGGTGTTAGGCCACCCAGACATGCCGGCTTTTACCTGGCAACCGAGAGAACAGAGAAAACCTCTTAAAGGAGAGGAGGCGAGGGCGCGGCGCGGCCACTGAGAGCATAGCAGAGAGGGGGTGAAAGGGAAGGTCAAAGGTCAGGGAGACAGGTCTGCACAGAGCACAGGGGACATGCAGAACCCTGGAGACGTTCTGCTGATCCCACAGAACCCAGAGAGCCCGCAGCATGATGCTGCTGCTGCAGAGCTGGAATAAAGGCTTGGGTGTAGATCAGGGGTGTCCAAAGGGCGGCGCGGGGGCCATTTGTGGCCCACAGCTGCAGTTCAAGAATAAATCAAATCTGACTTTGCTGCATCCCAATCAGCTTTTATTAAATTCATTAAACTGGGTTAAATTAGAAAACATTTTTGAAGGATAGTGACCCAAATCTGGTTTTTAAAACATTTGTTCAATTGAGCCCAAAAGAAATTGAAAACTAGATGCCTTTCTTTAAATAAAGCAAATGTGCAAAATCATTTGAAATGTTTGGATTTACAATGAAAACACCCCAAAAACAAACTAAGCTAAATTATTTGCTTGATTTTATTTTACTTTTAATTTTTCTTGGCATGGAAGAACTTTTGACCCAACATGAGAAAACGTTTGGACGCTCCTGATGGAGATGCTGAAGAGGAGAGAAAGATTACAAAATAAAAACAAAAATAATTATTCATTTTTGGCTGTTTTTCCTTGTAAAGCTCCTGAAACAGAGAATAACTACACATTATAGGAAAAATATGGAAGTGAGGAAATCAGAACATTAATGCCTTTATATTTATGTTCTAGGTTTTGCTTTTAAAACTCTTCTTAGCATCTTTTTTATTTGGTTCTGCTGAACCAAATAAAAGAGAGTTGAAGAAATTTCAAGAATTGAACATCTCTTTCATGTTGCCACAGGGTGGCAGTAGAGAGACATTTTTTAAATAACTCTCTCAGATGTAGTGAAGCGGCTCAGTAAGCGGTTGTCAGGTTAAAGAACAGGAGGTTTGTGGACTCACCCAGAGTGGAAGCACTGAGCGCCATGACGCCATAATACGAAAAAGCTCCGGCTTCAAACTTCATGTTCTCGTTTCCGGCCTCCACCTCCACTCGGCCCTGTGGATTTAACACAAACATGCTGTTTTCAAAACAGAAACACCAAAAACAGCAAACAATTCCTCTCAAAACAGGAAAATATGAGGGAAATTGTATTTTTTTTTGCAAGCGGGTGAGTTTTGATGAAAATACACCGTCTGACCTCTAGATGGCGCCACATTTCCAAGTAAATCCCAACGTTTATCACTCCGGAGAGAAGCAGAGGAAACCGTTCAGAGGGATGTTGGGTAAAAATATGAGAAAATAATGAACTTAGTGGGTGACAGAGGACAGACTGGGCGTTAAGGAAGCTGATGTACTGGTACAGAGCGTTGGCCCAGTTGAACCAGCTGGAATGTGTGACTGCAGCAACAACGCAGCACAGTTAATCCATCCAACCGTCCCCTCTTTCCTTTCATCCCCTATGAAAGCAGGACAGGTGGGAAAATAAAAAAATCGGAACAAAAACACTAATTTATTCAAACATCATCTTTCTACACATTATTTCTCTTGATATTTAGATTATAATCCTAATTCTTTGGACTGTATTGACTAAAGTTTTGAACTAATCACAGTTCATCTGCTAATATTTAAACTCTATAAAGCTTCAGACGGCTGTAAGTGAGAAAACCCCACTATGCTACAGCAATTTAAAGGCAGATATAAAGACTCCACACACTGGAGAAAAAAGTTAATAATTCATCAAAGTGATCATAAAGTAGCCACAATACATAAAAACATTTTTGCTTGAGTGTAAATTTTTCTGTCAACTTAAAACATAAAAGGCTGAAAATAACCTTCAGCTACTTTAGGAAGTTAACAAAGTTTAGGAAGTTTCTGTTACAAAGTAACAGGAGGGAAGCTGTTCATGCTGTAAACACTGCAGAGTCCAGCTAACAGCAAGCTAAGGCTACAGCTAAAGCTACAGCTAAGGCTAAAGCTAAAGCTACAGCTAAAGCTACAGCTACAGCTAAAGCTAGAGCTAAGGCTAAAGCTACAGCTAAAGCTACAGCTAAGGCTAAAGCTACAGCTAAGGCTAAAGCTAAAGCTACAGCTACAGCTAAAGCTAGAGCTACAGGTCCTGCTCCTCCAACTATCAGATCGGTTCTTTCTAAACTACAAATGAGAAAAATGGAAACATGTTCTGGAGTTGCTCTTATTGTGGGGAATTATGAACTTTGACATTCCTACATATCTGCATTTTAAAACTGCAACTAACATTATATTAGTAATTATTCTGGTTAATCAATTAATCTAATAAAATGTTTGCACATTCTGCAGATTTCTCATTTAACCACTTTAGCCTTTTTTAGACAATATCAGAAATATATTAAAATATGCAAATAAACCCATAACTCAATTTATTTTTTGCAGAAAATAAACATTTTAATAACATCATTCCTTTGATGAATGCTTGATCACTTGTGGCGAAGGAGGAATCTGCAGCTGAAAAGTATTTCTACCATCATCAAGTAAAATCCAGTTGCTTTCTGCTGGACGTCAGATCAGCAAAGGGCTGATCTGGTGATTATTTATTGGATTAACAGATTAATAATTGGACAAATGGTGACCAATAAATCAATCATTAATCACAATTAATCCAAATAAATGGTTCAGTAAATACTTATTATTTATTGACGGAATCTGACTTAATGTTCTGTTTTGATTGTTGATTCTATGTTGCATTGTGTTTTTGTGTTTGATTTGATGTAAAGCACTTTGAAATGCCTTGCTGCTGAAATGTGCTGTACAAATAAAATTTGATTGATTGATTCAGCACTAATGCATTTATAAACCAGAAACATTTTAGTCATTTGAAGCTCAAACCGACAAACTGCCATCCTGGTAATCTGGTGCAGAGAAAGACTTTTGTTTCCACTCTGACCTCCTGAACAGAGCTGAACTCTGACATTCTTCGGATGCTTTGGTGGCTTTTATTTACGTCGTCAGATCATGTTTGTCCTGGTAAAAATGTCACAAATGTGACATGCAAAGGGTTTTTCTAAGCTAACCTAAAACCAGACAGACTACACTGTTGGCTCCTAATCTAAATGCTTTCAATCCTCATCAACTGAAACTTAAAGTGCAAAAAAATGTGAATAATCTGTTATATGTCTAAACTGATTGCAGTTACACCTCCTGCAGAGATTTGTCATCTGACAGCCACTGAGTCATCAGGAGGAAAACATGAGCAGATGTTCACTGGCTGTAATGATTTATTATTAAATCAACCAGAAGCACAGAAAATAAAAACATCCACATTTCTCTGCTGCTTCCAGCTCATCAGAGCAACTGAAACACCACTTAATGTTCGACGTGCGGCTAACGGTGAGAGCTCAGGTCGTGTTTTCACTGCAGCACGTGTACAGGAGGACTGACCAGCCACAAAACGACTCGCTCTCCGCTGGTTACTGGGAGCAGAAACAGAGGCGCTCCAGTAAAACCAGTTCCTCCAGGGGTAATCCCGTCTGCAGGTGTTTTAATCCAGAATAAAGTCTCATCAGTCTGTGAGGTTTGAACACAGAAAGCCTGCAGGCACTTTTTAAAATAGTCTAACCTTTATTAATTATTCACACACATCAGGAGTGACTCTTCAGCACTCAGTGGCCAAATGTTCAATATATTTACATTATATTTTAAAGCAAAAGGTCAATAATTCCTGCCTTTATGTTGCAGGAATCACCTGACAACCTTCACATCAAAATCACATCATAAATTAAAACAAGCTCAATAATTTCCATTTGCATTATTTGTGTCAGGATTTGTATAAATTTAATAAATCAATAAGATGATCAAATCTTATTCAGGACTTGTTTGTGTTATGTTTTGATAATCTGATGTGATGACAGACCTCTGACTGTTTGGTTATTAATGTGGGACATCGTTTTCCAAATTTACTCGAGTTCAGAACAAAACAGACAAAACCACCAGAACCAGCACAAAACATGTTGAATTATTTGTCCATCTGCAAAATAAAAGCTGATAAATGATCTTATGATGAAAACTTGGTCAAAATGACTCAATCTGAGGAATAAAATGGAGAGTAAATAAAAAATACAATAAAAAAAACAACAACCTTGAGCTGCTTTCATCTCACTTCAACAAGATGATTTTAGAGCTAAAACAGCAGCTTTGTAAATATTGAATCTTTATTTTACCAGAATAAAAACCCACCGAGATTAAAAACCCCTTTTCTAAAAAGTCCAGGCCAACAGGCAGCAACAAATCCAGCACAAGAACTAACACCAACCCAGTGCAGGTTCATTTCTACCAACAAACGCTCTTTACTTCCACTTCATCATGACCTTTTGAACTCTACACTCTCCAAGCCTCATGCAAAACAAATGACTAACAACAGGTGTGGCAAATCTGAGGACCAGTCAAGTGAGCAGACACTCCCAGGCCAGCCTTTCATTCACAGCACCTCAACATGACGATAACGTGTCTTTATGCACCAATTATTGCTGTTACTGCTAGAGGGTCACTGAGGCCGAGCCATTATAACTTAAATAGCTTTAAGTTTAAGCTATTATAACAAAAAGCTTTTTAAGACCTGACAACCAATGTTTTCATTTTTAATTTACCATTAATAACTTTATATTGTCAGGTTTTAGATTTTTATTTCCAACCTGGGAAAAGTGTCAGAAGATTCTGAACCAAATGTCTAAAACTTACAGACAGAAAACTTTAAATTGGTTATAATTTATGCACATATATTATGAACTAAACTGTAAGAAATAATATTCCCATCTCTCCTGTGCAGTAATGCAGCTTCAGGTCCAAAGGAGCCGTTTAAGAGCCCTGAACCTGCAGGACCTAAAGTTCAACATGCAGCATTACGAGTCATAAACGACCCGATGGAGAACTGTTTGTTCCTGCTCAGGTCCTTATCCACCACAGGAGCAAACAGAATAGCTGGTGTCCTTGCAGGTTTACACCACTGGCCTCTTTGTGGCCCCGGGTGATCGATCATGATTAACAGAAAAGAGAGAAAATCTGTGACGGCAAGAAAGGTTTTAAAAAAAGAATTGACTGTGAGAAAGTAGAGTTTGGGAAAGTTTAATAACGTGTGAGCAGCAGGAGGGAAGCTCAATATGGAGTAAAAGAAAAGAGGTGAGGAGGTTCAGAAAGTCCTCAAACAGAGATTAAAATAAGCCTAATTCCATTAGATTACAACTTTATCTGTCTACAGATTACTCAGCGATTCTGTGGTTCATTTTAACATCTGAATCCTGAAATCTACAACTGAGAGCTCAAGAAACCAGGAATAACCATCATGTTTAGAAATGAAGTTAAATAATAACTGAATCTTTTGAAACATTGCATTCAAAATGTTTAGTGGAAACAACAAAATGTGAAATTAAGAAACTTGAGGTGTTTTTTTTTTCAGCCATACTGAAATAGATGTATTTCACAAAACTGCAATGGAAAAACTTTTTTTGCATCATGAGTCACGTGATCAACAGTCAGATCTTACTACTGACGGAAACGACAAAGAAGACGACAGGAAGTGGTCGGAGGATGAAGGTTTATTTAGTTGTTTATCCAGGTACCAACACTTCCAACTTGTTTTGGCTGGATTGAGGTGAAACTGGAGGAGCTGAGTACTCTGGATGAGAAGGTTTTCATCTTTACAATAACCAACGACAGCACTGAAAAGCAGCCGTCCTGCGGGGGCAGTTATTCAGTGTGTGAACTAATGCAGATAAAAACAGCACAGAGCAGGATGAGGTAATGTGGAACCAAGCTGTCTGAAGACGCTGTGTGTGTGTGTGTGTGTGTGTGTGTGTGTGTGTGTGTGCGTGTGTGCGTGTGTGCGCGTGTGTGTGTGTGTGTGTGTGAAGCTCAGAGATGAACCCCTGCAGTGGCCGGAGGACTCTCTGCTGCAGGCTGTTAACATAACAAAGCCAGTGAGAGGTTTCTTCCTTGAATCACGATGAAACACTCAGCCGGCGTTAAATCTGCCTTAACATGTGACGAAACCTCAGAGTTTAATGGTTTGTAACAAACCAGTTTTAAAAATCCAGGATTCACTCTAACATCGGGACGTAACGCCATGACTCAGCAAACTGAATCACAGAGTGGAAATATCTCCTTTTTAGTCAAGGAATATTTCTTATCCTCCAAGGAATCAATTTTCCGTCTCTGGTTCACAACAGGAAGAACTAGCAGATGCACTTTATTTAAAAACACTCGTCCACATTTGCCTTTTTTAGGAATACTCAAAGAAAACATGTGAAGCAAAACGTTGACAGATGTAACAATAGATAGAGGTTTGTCGTGTTTGGAGTGGAAAAAGGAGCCTGCTTGTAATCCAGGGATTTTCCCGTGGAAGAGGAGAAAATTCCTTGAATGCAGCAGAAATGTGACTCTGAACAGAGCAGCTGCTTTGTGAGAACCTCAGAGCGTCTTTATGGAGACATGAATCAGTGTGGTCATAAACAAACATCCAGCCGGCTGACGGTGATCATCCCTGCCCACACACACACACGCACACACACGCGCACACACACACACACACACACACACGCACACACACACGCACACACACACACCCACACCCACACACACACCCACACACACACGTACGTGATTATCTGCCCTTATTAATCATCACATTGTCTTCCATTCATTTGAGAAAAGTTCAATCTGAAACGATTAATCAGTGATCGGCCGATACTTTAATGTGAAAATGACTTTTTCAGACCAAAGAAAAAAAAAATTAAAAATCTGCATTGGTCAAAATCTGAAGCTCTTTAAAGATCGGTGATCGACCAGAAAACAGCAATCAGTGAAGCCCTAAGAAAAATATATATCGACTAATGTTGATATTTAAGCTTAAAAGTGTTTTCACCTGACAGTCCAGTAGATATTGCAGAATTTACTCCATTTTGACAAATTAAACAGGAATCAGACCTTAAAACAGAAATCCAATCACTCAAGAACAAGTTGGTTCACATCTGGCTGCAAAAACACAAAATCTTACCAACTATTTTTGGTCTAGTTTCTGGTATAAATATCTTTGCACACTTGAAATAAAAAATAATTAACTCACAAGTGACTTTTCAGCAAGATATAGGAGCTTGTTTTAAGTCAATAATTATTGAATACTGATACTTCTAGCAAGACATTTTCTCAAATTGTAAGTGAAGAAACCTCCCTGTGGAACTAGAACTCAACATGTTAGAGGGTGGGAATACTTTTGCAAGGCACAGCATATATTTACAGAGACAGCTGATCGTTTTCTGTGTATTGAAGCAAACTGGAGGAAACAGGTTTGAAGCTTCACGCCTGTTAAATCGACCTCGTTAGCAGAGTAACGTGAAGAAAGTATTCAAACTGAAGCCAGAATTCAGAAACTCCCAGAAAGGTGTTGGAGGATTACACTACGTGTGCGGTCCATAATGACTGTTTGGGAGCAGAAAACCAAGACAAAGTGTGGGAAGCGACTCTGCTTGGAGCGCTGGGATTAAAGCGCTCACAGGCGCTGGCTGGATCCAGCAGAACCGGAGAGTTTTCTGCTCCGTCCACAGGGTGGAAACAAGCAGGACATTTTTCATATTGTAGGAAGATTCTCCCAAAAGATGAATGATAGCAAGTATTTAAAGTGATAAGAGGTCAATTAGTGGACAGCAGCTACGCCTAAAATTACATTCAGAGATAATAACTGGTCATTACTTCAAACGGGAACACAATCCTCCGAGGTTACCTCAACCGTTTCAGCAATCCGACAACATTGTGACGTGATATTCAGGTTCCAGCTGCTTCGACTCGCTGATTTTATCCAGTTTTACTTGTCAAAGTTGATAAAAAATGTTCTCAAAGTAATTCTGGATCTACAGCATCAGACCACTGAGTCCTTTTTTTACACAATAAAAAGCAGCTTTCAGCTTCTATGCACCACAAATTTGGAACAAACTTCCAGAAAACTGCAGAACTGCCGAAACACTGAGTTTCTTTAAATCTGTCTGGAGTTGATTAATAACTGCTATAAACTTGTCAATTTATTCTACTGTGTTCTTGTCTTTGTGCAGCACTTTGGTGAAGTTTTAACCTGTTTCTGAAATGTGAAACTTAAACACAAACAGGATTCCTGCTCATTTCAGATTATTTTAACACTCTGAGTGGAATAAGTTTACTTTAAGATGCTATTTTATCTGCAAAATAACTGGAAAATAACAGCATCTCACTCCACATGTCAGGAACCCAACAACAAACAGCTGCTTTGAGGAATCAGGAAAACGTTGCAAAGGTTAGTGAGTCATATTCTATCACACATAAAGAGAAATCACCTTGTCATTTTCTCATTTGTAAAACATTTTACAACAATTAATACTCATGCTAAGAAACATGCAACACCCTACAAAACAGAGAAAACTCATATTGCCAGGTCAGACTTCAGAGGAAACAGGAGGACGAGTCTGACTGCTGTGTCTCAAAACAAAATCAGGCACAGAAAAGAAACAACAGAGAATCATGAATCAGCATCTAAAGTAGACAGACCAAAGTGAATGACCTCCATTTTCAGCTCCCTACCTGCAGGATGAGGATGAAGTAGTCGATCGCCTTGCCTCTCTGATAGATGTAGTGACAATGCGATCGCTTGTCATTTTCGTTGAACTTGATCTCCTGGATGACATCAGGATGGCGGAGGATCCGCAGCAGCACCTTTTCAGAGATCTGAGCCGGACTGAACAAGCTCACTTCTGCAAAAAAACAAAAATATCAAGTTTAAGTCTCTTTTTTTCCAGAATGAAAAGATACTGAAACTATTTAATGAAGATGTTGCAGTGCATAACTATTGCATTGCCTTTACATTGTACCTCATGTTAAAGCATAAATAAACTTTGGGGAAAAAAAAGATGCTGCAGTGGAAGAATAGATGAGAACAAAATTCATTTTTTAGAAGTGAAGGGAATAAACAGTGAACACACCAACTCTAAACAGCAGGATAGTTTTACTAGTTTCTTTCTTTGCTTTGCTTTCAGGTGACAGCTGTGCAGACATGTTAAATGTTATTGTTTGCATTAAGAAACTTTGTGCATGCGCACGTCTCTGGAGGGCAAAAAGACGGTTCTTTTATTCGTTGCATTAGAATAATTCTGCTAAAACCTGGAGATGTATGGATTATTAATTCAGTGCACTGTGCCACAACAAAAGGGAAAATAACAGAAAAACTGTTGAAGACAGTAGCCTGGTTGCTACGACAACCAGGCTATTACACACACACACACACACGCACGCACACAGCCTGGTTGTCATAGCAACCGACAACAACGGCACCAAATGCATCAGAATTCAACCGTTTCCCATCCAGAACCTGCAGTCTGAGACAGTTTCATGTTTTCAGGCTTCATGTTTGTTTTGTGATTATTAATTAGTGATCGCTGTCGCAACGGTGTCAGGTGTTAAAGTCCTTTATAATTTAAAAAACTGACAGGGCTGAGAGCAACAGACCTGACAGTCAGGCTTGCAGCAAAAGCTCTCAGATTTCACCTTTCAGCCGCCGGCTGTATTTATAGAGTAAAAGCATATTTTAGGATAACAACTGAAGAGTTTTTATATGTTTTTGTCATAAATCTCCAGGTCTAGCAGAAATTTCAAAGTTACTTTTCTTTTAAAACTAAGTTATTTAGTTGGTTTATTATGTTACGTTTATTTATCTCGTTTCCCTTCTGTCAGTTATTGTAATTGTTTACAATAATTTTCTGCTCTCCTATTCACCTTGTTTGTGCTTTATGTTACTTGCAGATCAGAAACGTTTCCAGCTGACAGCCGTAAGGGCCGCGTCTCCGCCCAAGCTTGGAGCAAAGACGGAGTACAAAGGCCTTTTCAAACAAATACTCCTCTTACTGGTTTCACATGTCAGGTCAGCCCACCCAGTTTCTACAAATTCACTGGGAAAAATTACATTTTTATCATCTTATACAAAATGTAACATTTCTAAAATCTGCATTTATTGTTGTCTCTATACATTCACATCACATTATTACAAGGAGATTTGAGACCGAAGATTATTACTGTTAAATTAAAGTAAAAGACAAAAAAATAAAGCTAGCATTTTGTTTTAAAGAGAAACTGTGAAGAGATTCAGTTTCCTCACAACAAAGAAATCATCATGAGAGAAAAATCTGTGGTGAAGTCACCAGAAGCTCATGTTTTGCAACCTGTACAGGAAGTACAGGGAGGAAGTGCTAACACATGCCGTGTGTGTGCAGCAGTTTCATATCAGCTAACACACATGCTAACCCCACAGACTGCAACACGATCAAGTTTGAGACGGCAGGAGCAGAGCTGAGTTTGTGGTGAGCTGGTTGATAAAAACAAACATCTTCTGTAGGTGTAAATATCTTCACTGCTCTCTGATTACAGCCAATCAGTTAATGACGACCTAATTAAACAAGATCTGCTGTTTAAAAACACAATTTACTGATACGTGAACAGCAATCAGCACACAGAGGCAACAGTTAGAGAAAGTCAATCAATAAACAGATGTTTTAATGTGGATTAATAACTGATATTGGAAACATTTAGAAAGATCCAACCTGTAATCAAATTATACTTATCCAGTGAGGAAAAAACTAATGGGAAGAAATTGTTGCCATTTATCTTAAACTGGGACACTTTGTGGTTTTCTGCTGTAATAATTCACCGTTTTCAGTTTTGTTTTAGAGGCTACTTGGTTTAGTTTTTGTTTTTTTGTTGTTTTTGTTAAACATACTGATATCATAAAGAGTTAATAAGAGCCATTGGCTCCAACCAGAGACTCACTGATCTGATATTATCTGTATATTTTAAAATAATCTGGACATCAGTGACAAAGTTCCCGTTACATAAGGGCAGATCTATTCAGTCTAATTCTATGCTTTATTATTTATTTTACATTATATTTAGAACCATTAGAAGATTTGCTGCAGTTTAATTTTACATGTTTGACCAAGGTAATCAGTTTTTTTTCTGTCAGTTTCAATTTATTATTATTATTATTATTATTATTATTATTATTATTATTATTTATTTTACATTGGCTGCTATACTCCTAATTGCACTGACTGAATAAATTAAAGTTGTTTTTACGTGTCTGTGCTGTAATGTTACAGAGTTATCAAATATATTTCTGATCCAGCACATTTATGTCTGTATTTAAAAAACAAAACCTTTTAATAAAATTCAGCAGAAGTTTTCTGTATCGGATCGGGTGTTGGCCGATACTAAACCTCAGATATTGGTGCACACTTCATAAATGAACTCAAATTAGAGGTTGAATTTTTCCAAATCTTCCTGTGAGAATATGAGACGGCAGTAAAAGAGGAGCTTGTTTTGTGGAGTTGTTTTGTGATGTAATGTGGGGGTGAAAGCAGCCGGGTGTCAGTTTCCTCAGTAAATCCCCACCTGTGGCCAGGAAGCGATGCGCGGCCAGCAGCAGCTGAGGAGAGATCTTCACCTTCGATTCGCTCTCCTGTTTGAAGGCAGAAAAGTCTCTCTTGTTCTTATCAGGTGCAACTTTCCTCCTGTTGCGATTGTCAGCTGAGAAGTGATGCAAACAAACAGTTTACAGATCTATAAAATATCTTCTGAAATATCCCACAAATCCAACAATTTATAGTAATTTGACATTTAAATTTAAAAAATCAGTAGTGTTGACAACAAAAACCTACTGTAGAGGTCTGATTCATCCAGAATCTCTGATTTAATTATCTCCTCGATCACGTCCTCCAGAGTGACCAACCCCAGCACTTCGTAGAACGGATCTCCCTCGCCCTCGTTGTTCACCTTCTGGACGATGGCAAGGTGGGACTTTCCTGAAGGACAGAGACGCTCAAACAAATGAGGACGGAAAATATCTGAATGCAGATTCTTCTCACACAAATCATTAAATTTAGGAGTGAACTCATTTTCTGGCTGATCACCGGTTATTAAAAAGCCTGGTGCTGGTTTCTTTATAACTGGTCAAAATCTTATTTTCACCCAAAATTGCAAGAAATTCACCGATCAGGCCTGAAACGACCAAACTAATTTACTGATTTATTGATTAATAATTGAACTATAAGGACGAAAAAAGTCAATTAAATGAAACGATAACATACTCAGAATAGTAACTGAGAGAAAAATATATATTTCGCTAAATGAGTGTCGTGAAATCTATATTTATGAAGAAAAAAAAAAAAACGCCATACATTTTGCATTAAGATAAGGAAAACCTTCTTTCTTAACTGTCAAGGTTTTAGTTTCATCTGGTTCAAATTCTGAATAAGAAATTCTTCTATTAATCACCTTATGATGTCCAATAATCAATCACTTATTAAAGAAAAACAATCACCAGATTAGTCCTACACTGTATTAATATAAGATCAAGCAGAAAGGACTTTAAAATGTTAGAAGTATTTTTTAACTGCATCCTTTGCTACTAATGATCAAATGTTCACTAAAGCAAAGATATTTTGTTGTATTGCAGGAAATAAAAATGTATTTTCTTATTTAAAAAAGGAAATTGAATTAATTTAATGCATTTCTAATATTGTGTAAAAAGGTTTAAATGAGAAAGCAGAATGGGACTTTTTCATCTTTTATTAATTGATTGTCAGAATAATTGATTACGAACAAATTATGAGCTACAACCGAACAATTTATCTACTGAAAATGTAATGAAGATCTCAACATATAAATTATATTTCAATTTTCTTAGCTTGTGAAATATTTTGTAACAACAGGAGCAAAAGCATTTCTTACTGTTGCCTTGCCTAGAGCTATGTCTAACAGATCTAGGTCTAACAGATCTAGGTCTAACAGATCTATGTCTAACAGATCTAAGTCTAACAGATCTAAGTCTAACAGATCTAGGTCTAACAGATCTAGGTCTTTCAGATCTAGGTCTAACAGATCTAGGTCTAACAGATCTAGGTCTAACAGATCTAGGTCTAACAGATCTAGGTCTAACAGATCTAGGTCTAACAGATCTAAGTCTAACAGATCTATGTCTAACAGATCTAAGTCTAACAGATCTAAGTCTAACAGGTCTATGTCTAACAGATCTAAGTCTAACAGATCTAGGTCTAACAGATCGAGGTCTAACAGATCTAGGTCTATCAGATCTAGGTCTATCAGATCTAGGTCTATCAGGTCTAGGTCTATCAGATCTAGGTCTATCAGGTCTAGGTCTATCAGATCTAGGTCTAACAGATCTACGTCTATCAGATCTAGGTCTATCAGGTCTAGGTCTATCAGATCTAGGTCTATCAGGTCTAGGTCTATCAGATCTAGGTCTAACAGATTAAGGTCTAACAGATCTATGTCTAACAGATCTATGTCTAACAGATCTATGTCTAACAGATCTAGGTCTAACAGATCTAGGTCTAACAGATCTATGTCTAACAGATCTAGGTCTAACAGATCTATGTCTAACAGATCTAGGTCTAACAGATCTAGGTCTAACAGATCTATGTCTAACAGATCTAGGTCTATGTACAATAGAAACCACACACTGACTGCAGATAGATCAAACAGTGACTCACTCTGTTTATCATCCCACACATTTTTGTTTCAACTACAGTGAAAAAATGTGATAAATTATATAACAACATAAAATACAATTAGATCTTTGGGTTTAATCACATAAAATATAATTTCCCCTCCTTTAATAACTTGATCATCAGAACTCTGAGCCTTCTTGTGAACGTCATGCAGCTTCCTGCAGTGATCGGGTTTGTTGCTACCAAACTATCAGAGCCGGTTATGATATCAGGCTGATATGCGATAACCTCCCTGTTCCAGCATCAACTCACTCCCTGCGCCACAAATAGACTGTTCATATGAGCTCGGTGCTGGGCTGAACTTTGACCCCGTGTTCAACGCCACGCCAAGACGCTTTCCAGAGAGCAGATGGCAGCCGACCCGGTGGAGTCCTGAATAATTTATGACACAGTGGACCGTTCTCTGGGCCGAGAGTTTCCTGGATCTACAGAACATTTGAGATTAAATTAGAAAGAATAAAACTCATTCCTACGCCTGTCACAATAAATCAATTAATCGCAGGATAAATTAATAATTATGCCATTATTACCGTTATATTACTTGAAAATGGTCTCAAAATAACAATATTATCGTTTATCATAATAACTTATGGGGCAGTTTATTATCAAGCAGCATTTGTTATTGTGACTAATTAGTTCAGATAGTAAAGGATGAATCTGTAGAGTCAGATCACAGATGCAAAACACCTGTCTGTGTTTCCAAAATAAAAGCAGCACATCAGTGGGATTTACAGAGAGCTCGTATGACCGGCAATTAGACCAAAGGCCAAAGGCTCAAAGTGGTTTTGTTGTGCCCTTGATGTCAAAGCGAGCGCCACCAGCGCCGCCGCCACCGCCGCGTCGTCACACAAACGGACTCCACACATGCTCAGCCTTGACCCCGCCGGGTTTCACACAGAAATAGACTTTAGGGACTTTGAGGAATCGGTTTCCCTCCAGGACGGATTCACAGTCTGGCTCTGTTCTACGATGGCATGACATGCTGAGGATCATGTGTTGAAAGTTTAGTCTGGAAATGTGTAGAGGAAGCTGGAGAGCAGCCTGAGGCTGTGAGTAAAGCCTTGTTGACTCTGACATACAGAACAATCACTGAGTGGTTCATTCTTCAAATTATGTAGAGATTTTTCACATTTTCTTGTCAACATTTTGGCAGAATAAAGGATTTTCCTTACTGTCATTAATAACTTAAAGTGTATTGTTTTATCAAAAGGAATATAAATCTATTATTCTTTTAATGGATGGACGATATATCAGTATCAATACTGAGCGATATTACGTTTTTAAGATGTCGCTATTCCTCTATTTTCTGTCAGACGGTTTTAAATCCCCAACTTCTCAAGGTTTTGATGCATCAAAAGATTTACTAATTTCTAATAGTATAATAAATAATAATAATGGGTGGGCTTCTGGACACCGAATCCCTGCCTGACATCACATCAGGGAACGATGGAAAGAATCTGTCAACAGAGTCCAAAGAAGACGAATCCCCCAGGGAGCATTCATTAGCCCATCGTTGTTCATCCCACAGAAAAATAATCACAGTAGCAGCAGAACCAGAGACATCATGTAATGGAAAAGGCCTTGTGTCAGTGTTTGTGTGTGACCTCTTCCTGTAGTGCTGAGTCAATATTTCAGAGGAAGTTGGACCCCAGGAGACGCTCCACTAGGCCTGTCGCGATAAACGAGAAATCGATTAATCATATGATAAATTAAAACTATCTGCGTCATTTTAATTATCGCCGTTATCGTCTCTTCCAGCCTTTTTCTCTTTCTGTTGATGACGCTAAATGAAAAAAGGTTCAACTCCGGTGCTCTCCACTGACCCTCCCTTCCTCATTTCCTTAGTGTAATGTCCAGCGCACACGACACCATCTTAGTGCTGTCAGTCGATTGTCGGCCCATTTTCAAAATCTGAGATCACACATTAGCCGACAGAAATCCTGGGTATAACGGTTCCATCGGGTTCGATGTGCCGACAGTGGGCACAACATAATGGCTACAAGTCCAGCTAACTAATTTTAAAACCAGGCATTGATCAATGCTTTACTACAATCTCCCTGCAGTGCATGCAGCTCTAGTGTCAGCGTAACGTCCTGACTGAATGAAAATCATTAGAACCGATTTATGTCACGTTAACGAAGAACAGCTGAAAAGTTACCGGGTTCATCAACGTAGCGATTTCGCTCCAACTCCTCCCCTCGTTGTTTCTATATTCTTTGCACGAAATGTTTTATAAACATTAATGTTGTTTTCACATATCATCTCCAATGTCCGCTGGACTTCGGGTTGCACCGTGTCAGCTGTTTGGGATTCCCCTCTGTAATTTCCCCTCAGAAAGCAGGAGGAGAATCTGTGCTTTCTGATTGGCTACCTGTCACATTCAACAGGCTGCGGTAACGATCCCAGTGGGGAAAACCCTGATTTAGATCGGAGGGGCCACAACGATCTAGCCTAACACACCACACACTACAGGATGATCACAAGAGACAATCTTAGAACGATCAAAGTTCTAAGATTGTCTTAAGGGGAAAATGTAGGTGTGAACTAACGTGTAGTGTGAACTATTGCATCAGGTAGTCGATGTTCCATCTTCTCTATTTAAATCTAATGATTACTGAAGGGCAATATGGTAAACAGACTTCATAATCTGCACTCTTTTGGTTGAATGCAGTATTTATTTACACTTTGGCTTTATGTTATTTCGTTTTTATTCAAGTACATTTTTGTTAATGGAGACTGAGAATCGATATTATTTTTATTTTTGGTTGTTTTGTTTATTTTGTTTATCAGTTCCAATGTTGGGTGTTCTTTTAAAATTAAAGTGTATCTATCTTTGGCAGGAAATCGCATGCATTATTACGTCATTTCCATTAAATCAGTGTCTATCAACTCCTTCACAGCACACGAATTAACAGACTTTATCTAAACACAGACTGATCACTCAGTCACCTCTGACCTGCGTGACAAGATTCTGTCTGCGCTGATCTTCTGACGCAATATTCATTTACCACAAAACATGATTAAAATGAACAGATCCGTACACAACCGACACCTGAACAGAAACACACACAGCTGAATCTGAACTGTCACACACCAGCAGAGGGTTCACCTTAAACAACCAGCTCAAGTAACATAATGGTAATGGCATAATAATTCACAAAGACATTCAGTCTTAAAGACAATTTAAATATCCAAACAACATAAAAACAAAGTAAAAAACAAAACAACAAATAAAATGAATTATAAAGACTTATAAAGTCTAAAAACAAAACTGTCCTGCAAAAAAGAATCTAGTTGAGACCAAAGCACCTGGAAGACTTTTATCATCCAACGTTTGGTAGAAAGAGAAAAACAACAAACTGAACCACTAACATAAGAAACATGGAAGTTTTGTTTGCTGTTAAGATGTGGCAAGAAATCATCTGGTGACCAAAGTAGGAAGATTTTTAGTTTTATCTGTGTGACCTGTGACCTCCCAGTCTGAAACTGAAAAATCGGATAATTTTCCCAATCAGTGAATGCACCAGAGTCCCAACAAGTTGCTCCAACAGCAACAGTCTCTGGTGTGGAAGATTTTAATAGCCACAAAAATCAATTGTCAGTACTGCCAGTGAAATGTTTCAGAGGCTCCTACAGTTTTTTGTTTCCGCCATCACTAATGCAAATTTTCTGCAAAAATGGTCAAAAAACATTTGAGTTTAAGTGACACCAACTCCCACCAGCAGGGGGCAGAATATCTTAGTCCCACTCCACTGCTTCCTCCACCTTACTTGATATCAAGCTATTGTCCATGATCAATAATCCATCCATTCATCCATCCATCCATTCATCCATCCATTCATCCATCCATCCATCCATCCATCCATCCATCCATCCATCCATCCATCCATCCATCCATCCATCCATCCATCCATCCATCCATCCATCCATTTTCTGTTCACCCTTGTCCCGTAAAGGGTTCGGGAACGATCAATAATCAAGCTATAAATTATTTTGTCAAAATTGTTTTGTTTTAAAATAAGTCTAACCTTGTAGAGCAATCATTTTCTCTCTCACACAGTGTGACGTCGCCTCTTCTCCTACCATAAATAATGAATGAATATCTTAAATATGATTCTTAGTTTCTAAATGAAGCTTGAATCTGCTCAAATGGGCCAAAGCTTTACAAAAACTTTACACAAAACTCTACATCTGTGCATCTCTATAAGCATAAATTTGTCCAGTAGGGCGGCGCCATACTTAGAACTGACGTAATTGTGAAACTTTAGCCTGCATTTTGTAATCTTTTCATCTTATTGTTGCAATATTGCAACCATTTCAATGTTGTGCAGCTCTGCTGTCTAATCTTTGATCTAATTATTGTGAATGATTTTAGTCCTGTTACATATCTTGTACTTGCAGGTTAGAAAAGCCCTTCAGAAAGCATCACATGGACTGAACTTTAAACTCTTCTTGTAAGGAAAATATAAAGGAAAAGGGAGTGAATTTAATCTGTACCTTCTAGAGTTAGAGATTTATTTTCTCTCTCAAAAAAGAAAGAAATGAAAAACAAAGATTGCAGCGACTCAAACTAAAAACAGGAAGTGAGAACCAAACTGACCTTTATCAGAAACGTTAAACTCAGCTTCTCCTTTTCTTTCTGCAGCACTTCCATTATATTACAACCAAATTAACAATAAAACCATTCACTGACAGTTTTTTGTGTGAGGCAGCATCATGTTTCCTCCAGGAACTGTCAGCCACTCATCTGCACACACAGACACATTCTCAGCAGGTGATTTGACCTTGCAGTTAGGTTTCTCTACCCTCTGGCTTTTCCATCAGCCAGTAAGCCGGCCTGTTTGTTGACACAAAACATCCACAACAAAGCTGCGAGGGGGAGAGCGATGAGTCTTTACAGGAGAGGAATGCCTCTCCTGCTGCCCACGGAGCAAAAAAACACAACCGGTCGGTTGCGTATCAGCAGCAACGACCGGCGGTTTCAAAACAAGCCTGCTGTGAGGGAAAGAAACAAAACCATGCAGCTGCAAAAATGCTCCTGTTGCGTTCACACACACAAACAGTTGTGTAATAACCGAGCTGAGATATGAGGGCCTGCAGTGGGGGACAGGTCAAGCTCTTTGAACCTGTTTTTCCAGTTAAAACTGGAGCGCTGTGCACCCAGGTCTGCTGTGATCCTGAGGCGCAGCGCCGCAGATGAATTAGATCACAAACCGCCTCACTGTATTTCACAACAACATCCTCAGCAGCTCCTGCTGCAGAGGCGGCTAAAGGCTAAAGGTTCGGGCTGAGCTCTGCTTCTCCGCAGCGCAGGACAAAACTCTGAATCAAAGCAAATGTGTTGGTGCTGGAAAATTTGTTTGAGGTGGAAAACAAGGAAAAATATCTGTTCAAGTGTGGGGGTCAAAAGGTCAGCTGCTGCCCAGAATGAAAGAGTTTTATGCAAACTTTCTGCACAACTTTAAGAACAGATTGGAACAAAAATCAATACAAAATACATCCTTGTGCTCTGCTAAATAAATTAACAGTGAAATAAATGTTAACATTGTTATTGGTAGTATTTGTATAAATAATAGTGAAGCGTCGTCTTGATCAAATAATCTGTCAGGGATAAATTACAGCCTGAACAATCTGACTTGAAAGGACACTGACTGTACGCAGCTTTAATTAGCTTTATGATATTCAAAGGTCAGAACACTTTATGCCCTGATAAGGCTCTTATTGTGAAGGTTTGCTGTACTGCAGCTATAAATAGAGGCATTCATCATCGTATTATTTTGGTGGCTCTGCTGAGTGTCTTCAGACTGTTAAAATGACGCTGGCAGTCAAATAAATCAGTTAGACAGAAAAATCTAACCATCCAGCTAAATGCTGGCTAGCTCACCATTAGCCGCTAGGAAGCCATTAGCCGGTAATTTCCACCTGCATTTATTTAAGATACAACATCTCCAGAAAGCATCTGTAAAGTCCAAAGAGCAGCTACATGTTCCACTTAGAGGTCTTGGCTGGTTTAAAAGTATCCAACATTTTTAGAGATTTTGTTTTAACATATTTGTTGAAATATCGAGATTGATGTCAGGTGATGTTTGTCTATTTTTATCATATACTATCAGTAGTAAATGATAAAGTATATGATAGTATATGATAAAATGGGACGACGTTAACAACCGACGTTTGTTTCCAACTTGCTGCTGTTTGTGTTTAGCCCTCATCCGTTCAGGCAGAATTACTCATTTTAGATTTCACTACCATCCACATAAAGTGTAAGTCTAATGAGTAAGTAAAATAAGCAGCAGAGAGTTTTTGTGACAAATTTCTGCTGAGTTGCTCTTTCCTCGTGCTCACAAACATTATTGCTTCACGCGCTTTAGATTTGGTAACCTAAATGAAGATGGGTGCAAAAAGACTCAGCATGTTAAAGTGTTGAGTGTGTTGAATGTGAGGGAATAAAAGCACAAGACGTCCTATAAGAAAACTGAGTGAGAAGCTTAATGCCTCAACAGCAAGACGCCAACTGGTCCAGTAAAGGCCTAAAATTATTTACAGTTAGGGTAAGAATATCATTTAAAAATATTCATTAAAATACAAATACTGTAATACGAATATGAATGATTGTTTTTATTTAAATAACTAACCCCCCTGTGGAAGATTGGCCCCGCCCCCAGAACGGTTTTAAATCCCAAAGTGGGCGGAGTCAACAGACTCAAATTCTTTTTTCAAATAAGCAACAGATCTCTCGACTATTTTCAAATTTTTTTCAGAAACGTCACAATTTGACCAGAAAAAGGAAAACCTTAACTAACTTCCACCGCTTATGTACCAAAAGTTGATTTTGTGGTTTAGTTACTCTTTTAATTCTTTAGGGTTGTAAACCTTTTATATAACTACCGTAAAAAAAAAACAAAAAAACAACAACCTGCAAATGCACATTCTGAAAAATGTGATGACAATAAAATGTTTAACAGCCTGAAAGTAGAAACATAACAGCAAAAATATTTAATAAACATTAATAATAATTATTTGAGGCTCTAATAATTGTGCTCTGATGATCAAATGCAGTGAAATCTCATCATCTTTAAGCTTAAGTAACTAAATGAAGCCATTATGTCTGTTGCAATAAGCAACAGAGCAATTAATTGGAGGATAAATTAAAACAATCTTAATAATTTCCATTTGCATGATTTATCTTTTCTCTTTTTCTACCAGAAACTGGATGATAAACCTTTAGTCTGGTGTTTTGGTCTCAACTAACTTTTTTTAAGAATAATTTTGTTTACAGAGTCTTCATAATTCATTTTATTTGTTATTTCTGATGTTTTTATTTACATTAAATATTTAAAATATCTTCCAGTCCCAGTGTTATTTGATCTTTGAGAATGTGTTTTTATATTAATTAGGCGTTAACATTACAATTAGTCTCAAAACAACAATATTATTGTTTATCGCAATAACTTTATTGTCCAGCAAAATTTGCCATCATGACAGGCCAAGCAGCTCTCTGTACTAGTTAGGTTGTCACAGCAACGGCAACAACAAAGGTTTTATTTTCTGCGCCTTAAAGTTCAGACACTGAAGAGAGAAACGCCATCTAACAAAAGTAAGAGTAAATTAATGAGGGTGTGTCTGTTTATTGTCTCTTCAGAATCCCTGAATGTCGTCAGACCCGTAGAAATATACCTGCCTGCAGCAGCATGACTGGTGCTCTGCAACTCCTACATGCAGCCATAGTCCAGATCATCAGGCTGGACCATGGCTGATGAGCTGGACTATAGCATGCTGAGGGACTATAGCGTGCTGAGGGATCATAGCATGCTGAGGGACCATAGCGTGCTGAGGGACCATAGCGTGCTGAGGGACCATAGCGTGCTGAGGGACCATAGCGTGCTGAGGGACCATAGCGTGCTGAGGGACCATAGCGTGCTGAGGGACCATAGCGTGCTGAGGGACCATAGCGTGCTGAGGGATCATAGCGTGCTGAGGGACCATAGCGTGCTGAGGGACCATAGCGTGCTGAGGACCATAGCATGCTGAGGACCATAGCGAGCTGATGGACTATAGCTAGCTGAGGGACTATAGCGTGCTGATGGACAATAGCGTGCTGAGGGATCATAGCGTGCTGAGGGACCATAGCGTGCTGAGGGATCATAGCATGCTGAGGGACCATAGCGTGCTGAGGGACCATAGCGTGCTGAGGGACCATAGCATGCTGAGGGACCATAGCGTGCTGAGGGACCATAGCGTGCTGAGGGATCATAGCGTGCTGAGGGACCATAGCGTGCTGAGGGATCATAGCGTGCTGAGGGATCATAGCGTGCTGAGGGACCATAGTGTGCTGAGGGACCATAGCGTGCTGAGGGATCATAGCATGCTCCCTCAGCACGCTATGAGATTCTCTAGAGTCAAAGTCACAGTGTTACGGGAATAAAGTCGTATAGAAAAAAGTAATAAAACAAGAAAAAAGTCATAACATTACAGGAATGAAGTAGTAATTTTATAAGCCCAGCACAAAAAAATCTTAAATTAAAATGAAAAATGTTGCCATTGGTTTTAGAAATAGAATATATTTAATCTTCTAACACCTCTGCATCAAATTATTGTGAATAGAAGAACTTTGGAATGATTGTCCAAACGACTGAGTTTATTTTAAAGAAGGACAAGCTGTTCATGCCACATCTCCAGAACTGTATCAAAGACTTTCTCTCATTCTAACAACTTTTTTCTGGTTTTATTCAAGGCTATTATAGTTCCACACAGTAGTTTACATGAACTGTCAGCAAATTACGGTCATTTGGTTGTTTTTTAACGATTTCTGAATGCTGAATAAACTTTTGAAAAATTGCGTCTTCTGTTGAGAGTTAATTACCCAATCGATGTGAACATGATCCAAACACAAACATTAACCAAAGTATAAAATAATTAAAACTACAACCACTAAACTGAAACTAAACCGTATTTAACAAAAAGTCACAATGAAATTAAACTAAAATGTAATGAGGACCCTAAAACTATTATAACCCTGGTGATGTTGTGTCTTTATTCTGTGAGGGACGGCGGAGACCCAGAGCGAAACCCAGGGAAAGAGGAGAACGGACCTGGTGCTGGAAGCCCTTTGAAAGGCTGTTTACATGGTTTTAAACTGGTTAGAAAAGGCTATCCTGTAATTTAATACATTTATTCAGAAAAAAAAAACCCATACAATGAATCATACAAAAACAAAAATTACTGGCTACAAGCTCCACTAACAAGTCCTATCTAAATAAATTTAGCTGCACCTGTTTCTGACAGACTGGAGAAGTTTTGTTACTTTTCTGGACTTTTGTTCATAATTTTCTTTGGTTGCGTCGTATGTTTGAACAGTTATTCCCTCTGGTCCTTGTTTTTTTTTTTTTTTTTTTGTTTACTTTCAGACAGCTGAGCATCTATCAAAGCCTCCTGGGTGTCAGGATGCTTTAAACATCTACAGCAGGCTGAATGTGCCAATGAGAACTAACACCAGTGTTCTCTTAATTTTAATAAAATGATCACTCCAGAAATATGTTTGTATCAAACCACATGACTCACACACGGCGGGTGAACAGAACAGGAGTCTGCTGGCTGGGGTTCCTGAACCCAGATAAAATGCCTTGACAACCACAAACAAAACGGAGGCCGAGTCATTTCCTCAACGGCTTCAAAGCCTTTGAGTAAAAAGTGCTTCGTCTCATACGAACTCTGCTTATCCACTCAAAAGTCAATCTGTCCAATCAATAGAGCACAAATAAAACTGAAACTGAGCTACTTCACAGGGTTTCCCCCTGAAAACGTCCAAGTCCAGTGCTGGGTTGGCAAGGCGGACATCCAGCGCCTTACCAAAGAAAATGTTTAAAGTCGACTGGAAATTGAAAATATTGCTTACATATTAAAGGAAGAAATTATTTACAAAACCTAAACACCGACAACAAAGTCTTAAAAATGGCAGACCTAAAAACTGAACTATAAAAATAAATATTAACTTGTTGCACCTGAGTTGTTCATCCTAAAGTTTCTTTTTTATCTTTTATCCATATCACTTTATTTGCTGAAGTTGTTGGCATGTAAAACTATATTATTCCAGTAGTTGTGTGTTTATAAAGCTAACTAAAATATACTGAAATTATAGATATAATATCTTTCATTTTTGTGTTTATAAATCTATTTAACTGCTGTGAAATAATTTTAAAAAACAAAAAACAGAAGCAGTTTCCAACAGCTGTCTGCATCCAGTTATGCTATTCCACAAAAGTTGAGAAAAAACGCCAGAATTAGTTCAACAATAATTCAAAACATTTTTAGAGAATTGGATCTTCAGTTAAGTATTCGTTACCCAATCGATGTGCACATAATCACAATAACATGTTTGAATTCTGCACCTAAAAAAACTTAAGTATGACAAAACAGGAACTACTACTATAACAAATAAAACACTAAACTAATAACTAATAGAAAAAAACTAGCAAAAACTAATTAAAACTATCAACCGTTTATCCAAAGAGACTCTTTAACATGTAACACTGTGAATGATGTACATAAAAACCCTATAATAAATAAACAAACACTTAGCCTGGTGGCTCGCCAGGCTTGTATTACACTGGGGGAACCTGCTTACAGATGTAAACGTTATAGTAAACCACTCGTACTCATTTAACCCAAATAACGTTTCATTTACCCACAGAAAGATAATGTTGCTTTATCAAATAGAGGTTTTGATGTAGCAGCAGTATAACTCAGAACCGGAGCTTCGTCGTGTGACTGTTGACAGAGTTCCTCGCGCCTCCAGGACCTTCATGCTTCACTTGTCGTTGTGTACCTTTTGAATTTACGCCTCATGTCTCATATCCATAAACCCTCAAATGTTATAACGGTAAACATTTACCGTTTAAGCTGTCAATCAGCTTAAACAAATAATACTTATAACTTATAAGTTAGCTTGAGTTCACTCCTCCATCTTTCGAAACGATAAACGGGAAACAAAACACAGAAAAATCACAGCTGCGCATTGTACATTTAACGAGGTAAAACCATAAATGTGACATAACTGGAGCACTGGACCATAAGGAGAGCTGTGTGTGCACACACTGACGCCGCTGGATGCCTTCACTGTGGTAACCGATGCCAACGGCAGGTGAGAGGAACTCGGGATGCAAGCGGGGAGTCGGGTCAGAGCAGGAGGTGAGTTCCTCTGTGTATCCACTGACCGCAGCGCTACAGGTAACAATAACATCCAGCATTCAGCACCATCTCTGGCTTTAAGTTCACAGTGACGTTCAAATCAAGGTGGAGATTTTCATTTTTAGTGGTTGATGTTCTGCTGGGATTATTTCAAAATAAAAGAGCTCCTGTTGCTCTAAACTAAAACTGATCAGTTAACAGGAGATCTGTTAGCAGATAAGAAAATGTTTGCTGCATGGTGACTTGCAGGAAACAGATAAGATCTGTTCTTACATGAACTGCAGTGAAGCATCACTTTAACAGTCCGTCATGAAGCCTCCAGCCTCCCAGTTAAAACGAACATGAACCTTCTGCATTTAACCCTTTATCAAATCTGGAGATCTAAAAGTAGGATTCTGAAGCAAGATCCAAATTCCATAAATATGGATCATTTATCATAAATACAGGTCATTCTAGGGGTGGTTATCGAAATGAAGTTAAACCAAAGATTTAAATAGTTGTATGGAGCATAAATGACCGTGTTGCCACTCCTCAACATGCTGCTGTGCAGCACCAGGTTCTGACTGAGGACCTGCTCTCCTGTTGACCATATTTAACAACTCCATGCATTTTTAGTTTAATAACAAGGTATTCTCTAATCCCACTAATCCAATAAACATACTAACTTTAACTACTTTATCAATGGATTTATTTAACATCTATTCAGAAGTTGGAGCTCTTTTGAAAGGTCAGCTCTCATCCAAGTTTTTCTTGACTGATTTTGCATTAAAGTCTCATTTTATGACATATCAACGTCAAAATTAAGTTTCAATTAAATTTACCAACATCGAATGGTCGTGTAGAATATTGCTAAACGCATTGAAGATCATTTCATAAAGACATGATTCTTCTTGTGAAAGAAGTGAGGCACTGGGAATTGACAAAAAGCAACTGTGTATTAATATTACAGCAACTTATCCTCTGCAGGCAGATTTATTGATGTTTATATAGAGAGACTGCAGCTTGTTACCAAAGCCTCCCACCTTCCTGGCCGAGCCCTCGTAGATGAGCTGCAGAGCCTTTTCTTTTGCCAAATGTCACGCAGCACCATGCGTCGCTACAACAGCTCTAAACCTGATTTATGTCTGTTAATTAGGGACCTGAGACCAACAGAAACAACAGCGCATGAGAAGCAGACACAGGTGCTTTGGTAAATGCATGCAGTCGCTTCCTTTATGACCACGTCTTGAATTAAATCAAGCTTTTGTGTCAACACACAGACATGACACCAAAGTGTCCTGGGGGGATTTTATGTCACACTGAGGCCAAATTAGGATCCTGCTGCAGATGCATAAAAAACAAAAAGTTAATTTGTGTAACTTGTGAAACCCGTCAAGCTGCTGCCAGGATAATCTGTCTTCACACAGCTTTTGGTGAAAACAGCAACTTTTTTTTTTTTTTGTGGATAATGACTATTTATACTTCAAACAGACCTTCTGTTTAGTAATCCTCCAAGTTCAATTACTAAACACCTCAATACAGCAAACTAGCATTTCCTCCATGTTTCAGAGGCGGTCTCCAAACTCAGGGCTTCGTGTTCGTACCAACCGGTTAACGTCTCCTGAGGTTGACTCATTACAGACTCGGTTCATCACTTATTCCTAAAATCCGCCACAGTGAACACAATGTATTACCAATTAAGTTTCTGTCTGATCTACATGCAGAGAGGACAAGAACAGTACTGTTCAAAAGTCTTGAGTCAGCACTTCTAACTTATCTTTCACAAACAATAAACCAGTTATAGTTTTGGGGTTATATTTCAATATTTTTTGGGTTTTCAGGGTCTTGCTACGTTTTTCTTGGTTCAGTGTTTTACCATGTTTGAGGAATATTTTTATTAGTTTTTTGCTACATTATTATTCCTCCTCCAGGCAAAAAAGGCTCCAGATCTTAAAGAATGGAGCACCTAAATGCAGGGTTGAAATTCTGATGCATTATTTTCAATTAATTAATTACATAGATTTTGATGCATTAAATTTTTTTAATTCAATTAATGGCATTTTTTCTTTTTTAAATTTTCCCCCTGATCCTTTATATTTTCTAGTTTGACAGTAAATCTGTCACACAAACTACATCCAAGCTCATTTCTGCATCTAAACACAATCTGACGGGACGCTGAAGAAGATTGTTGTTGTATTGAAGTTGTGCTAAAAGCAGTTAGTTTATCAGCAAAGCTATTCAAGCCTAAAATAGCATCTCAATGCTAACAGGTAGCAGCAGTGCGGCTAACGCTAACACTTTGCACCAATCTGATGGGTGAATAAACCGAATTACAGATTAAAATCTATAAATATTGTTGTTATTGGGCTCATGTCTACTCAAAAAGGGTGTTTGAATTGAAAATGTTGCTTATTTTATCAATGTATGGTTTTCCATTAATTAATTACTGACCCTAAAGTTAACTTGAAATTTTTTAATCTAGTCCAACAATCACTTTAGACAAATTTAGCCTTAGTCACAAAGGCTACATTTTCACAATTTAGAACATTTTTAAAAAACTTTCTGCTGAACTGGAGATCAAGATCACCTTTAAAACCTCACAACAAAGTCTGGCTGTAATATAAAAACAGAATAGTTCTAAACTTTAAACAGATATTATCTGAATCCTAAACAATAAGCCCCGTTCAGGCACAACATTATGACCAGCAGGTTTTCCTGACAGATCTTTACTGTTTTATTTGATTTGACATGTTTCTGTCAAAACCAGCTTTGCCTTCTGACTTTGTGATTTAGATTTTGACTAATAAAGATTATTTTTCCTAATGACAATAACAAACAATTTAAGGAGAAAAAATTGCTACATAGTGATTATTTTAGTTATCAATTAATCTCTTGATGATTCTTTCAATTCGATTAATTTTAAATCAATTAATCAGATTTTAAAAATGACCACATTCTGCAGATTTCTCCTTTTAATATTAGAAATATAATAAAAGATGCAAATAAACAAATAATTCAATTCCTTTTTTGAAAAATCTAAAAAATGTTATTGTCCAAAATGTAAAAACATAGTATTCCTTTAGTGAACATCGGATTATTTGTAGCAGCTAAAAAATATTTCTCACATGGGAAAAGCTCAGCATTTCTGCTTGACTGAACATCAGTTCAGTGTAGGGCTGAGCTGGTGATTATGTTTTGGATTAAATAATTAATAACTGCATAACAAAAGATGAGCTATGAGTATTTTTTAGCTGCAGATGCATCCTTTGCTACAAATTATCAAGCGTCCACAAAAGAAAAGCTGTTATTGCATTTAACTCCATAAAATTTAATGTTATTATTGAAAATGGTTTTTTATGCATTTCTAATATTGTATAAAGAGCGGATGAGTGAAAAAACTGCAGATCAATCTGATTAATCGCCAGAATAATCGATAACTACAATACTGAGCACTAGATATAATTGTTGTTAATTGCATCAGTTAGTTTCTTGTTCTCCATCTTAATGTGGGGAAACTCTTCGAAACAACAACATAAGATTCCCACAAACCTTTCTTAAACTCCTCCAACATGGCGTCCAGCTTGGTGTCATGGAAGACGAAGTGGACCGAGTGGTTGTAGAACTTGGTGATGGTCTTCAGGGTGGTGCAGTCGTCCGGGTCCACGAAGGCCAGGTCTTTGACGAAGAGGATGTCCACGATGTTGGACTGCTCGTGCTCGTAGACGGGTATTCGCGTGTATCCGCTCTCCATGATCTCCGACATGGTGTTGAAGTCCAGCACCGCGTCGCTGCTGATCATGAAGCAGTGGCCCAGAGGCGTCATGATGTCCTCCACCGTTTTGGTCCGGAGCTCCAGCGCGCCTTGGATCATGTTGAGCTCCTCTTTCACCAGGTCGTTGTAGGGTTCGGTTACTTTCAGCATTCCCACCAGCTTCTCCCGGTTATATACAGTTCCGATCTCCTGGCCCAAAACGCAGTCCAGGATCTTGCTGATGGGCCAAGACAAGGGGAAGGTGAGCAGCATGAAGAGCTTGGTGAGCAGGATGGTGTTGGCCCCCACTGCCAGGCCGTGTCTGGAGCACAGCGCCTGGGGCACGATCTCTCCAAAGATCACGATGCCGACGGTGGATGCGACCACAGCTCCAAGTCCGGACTTGGTGAGGTCGTCCAGGAGGATAGTGAGGGTAGTGTTCACCAGGACGTTCCCGAGCAGCAGCGAGCACAGCAGGTAGTTGCCCTTCCTGCGGATGGGCTCGATCTTCCGGGCCCACTTCTTCTCCTTGTCCGTGCCGCAGCTTTGCACGATGCGGAGCTCCATGGGGTCCAGCGCCATCAGCCCCAGGTTGAGTCCGCTGAACATCCCAGACAGCACCAACAGGCAGCAGATGAGGATCACCTCCAGCCAAAGGGGCAGCAGGGACGTGCTCTCCTCCTCCACCACCAGTACTCTTAACTCCTTCTCCTCCTGAAGTAACCATTTGTTCTCCTGGGGGTCGAGGATGCACAATCCGAACACTTTCTTATCTTCGTTTTTTCGAAGCTTATTTACAGTGATGTTGACAACCCCGGCGTTGTTACGGTAGTTTACCTCCATGCGCCCTTTCACTAACATACCATTCGAGTGTTCGGGACAAGTCCTGTTAGGAGACCGGTACTCGTCTTCATCAAGTTCGGCGAACCTGATGAGCTCCGAGCTGTTGGGTAACAAGTGGGTACCGTAGAACCTGAAGACGTTCAGGCTGCCCTCGGTCACCTGAATCATCCCCTCATTGGTGATCCCGGCCGGCAAGTCGCACTTCTCCAGCCGCATCCCAAGTATCTGAGTGCCGCCCTTGGACTCCCGAGTCGCTGCTTCGGCCTCCCTTCCCGCCAACACGAACAAAAACACGAATAAAGTCAGAGGAAAGCCCAGTCCACTCGAGTCTGTCGCCATGTTTGTTTCACTCTATGCCAACGTCCGACCTGACGTCAACTACTCCTTTCCTGGGGCCAGCCTACTAGTTAGCATAATCACTCACGGCCAATCAACGAACGATACGTCACTCGAAAACTTTCCTCGAGCTCTCTATGGTAAGCTATTTTACCATAAAATCGGCTTACTGACACCCCAGTTATAAGAAATGGGTTTATTTAGACATATTAGTTCATTGAGATATTTCTAATTAGAATCTGACGACATTTATTATAAATGACGTCAGATTTACCAATAAGTTCAATGGAGGCTTCATATCAAGATCTACAATGAACTACTGATGTTTTTAGCAACATGTACAGTGGCTTGCAGTTATCCCTTGAACTTTTTCATATTTTGTCACATTACAGCTACAAACATAAATATATTTAATTGTAATTTAATGTGAAAGACCAACACAAAGCGGTGCACAATTGTGAAGTGTATAAAATATGTTTTGAATCGTATAATTTTCTTTCTACTTCACAATTGTACACCACTTTGTGTTGGTCTTTCACGTTAAATTCCAATCAAATATATTTATATTTGTGATTGAAATGTGACAAGATATGAAAAAAAATTCAAATGGTATGATTACTTTTGCAAGCGACCGTATTTCAGATATCAACAATTAAATTATGAGTGGTGAAAAAATAATTTAAGATATCTCACTTTTTGTTCTGACTTGTCAAAATTCCAACTAAAGAGAGCTTAAATTACACAAGAATTCCACATATCTTAAATGTATTTTCAGACAGGAAATTTGACAAGTAAAATTTCAGCCATCTTGAAATTCAATAAGGAGTTGGAAAAACAAAGAATTTTGTCTTGTTAAAAGTCTTCCTAAGATAATATCTGAAAAGATTAGACATCATGAAAATGTTTTAATATAAACAGCTTTTCTGTTTCAGATGTCTTGAATTAATATTCTGACTAATGTAATTTTGACTAGCCACAGTTAAGATTGAGATACATTACATTTTAATTCTAATGAATTCTAATCTAATTTTAATGTGACTCTTCAAACCATGACTGACATCATTTGAGATGTCTTAATAGGACATCTCAAATGTAAATGTAGTCAAATTGTGTCAACACTCATATAAAGACATCTGGAATGAAATCATAGATATTCAGGCAAACCCGATTTTATGTTAAAACGGCCTGCCGTAAACTCATGTTGGACTTTTTCAAACTCTGATTGTTTTTGTTCTTAAGGTAGTTTCGCCTGAGCTGTTTTATTAATTCACCTCTTCATCAATTTATGCAAACATTTGGCTGCTTGCTTCTTCAATTTTGCACTAAGCTACTTAAACCAAAGCATTTCAGATGTTTTCACTTTAATTACAATTTTTTTTTCATTAAACCCAAAGAAAAATTAAATGCTGTTAGAGCTATTATCCAAGGTTCTTAAAACAGTTGTTGCCGATGCTGATGTGTGTGGCCAGGAAGGATCTCCTGTAGCAGTCTGTATTACAGCGAATCTGAAGGAGCCTCTGACTGGACATACTGAAATCTTAACTTCCATCAGACTATTTTATTCAGGCAAACCTTCAATGCCTAGAAATACTGTGGCACTTCTGGTCTTATCTCCCTATCTACTCCATTTTGTTTTATTTATCTTGTTTTTAAGCCACTTTTTATGGTTTAATATGTTGATTTTATCAAGCACTTTTGCCACCAATATTGTGAATCTGTAATGTAAATGATTATATTTTGGATTTTCCCTTTGTTTGAGGTCAACTGACTCAACTGACTCCAACAAAATCCAATTCAATCAAACAAATATCAAATAAAAATCACTTTTAATGACCTCCTGTTGATAATTATTATTTATTAGAGTCACAAAAACAAATTTATTTAGACTATGAATAAAAAATAGAAGCATCTATAAATCATTAGTTATGTAGAAAATGACTCAGGCTAGCTACAAATTGGTACAAAAAGTGCCACCACTCCATTGTCCATGTGAAAAAAGTTGAAATGGCAGTGAAGATGATCGTTACAAGATTTCATCATTTTGTATTTCAGTATCTTTGATTGTTATGTATTCAACTTTTCTGGGTACAAAATTCAGCTTTGATGGATGCTAGTCATTTTGCCTCTTCATCATTTGTTTCTTCAGTTGTTTTGGTCATTTGGTCAGGGCACAAAATGGAAACTTCACTGAAACATACATGCATAACACTCTGCACTGCTGGGCAAATGTTTTAAGCTTCTCTGTATAATTTGAAGAAGACGTCAGCTGATTTATTTTGGTTTCACTTAGATTCAAGTAAATTCATTCAAAATGAAACAAACAAACAAAAAAAGTTTACTTGTGTCAGCAGACAAGTTTCAGACCATTAATGTCACAGCTCTGTTAAATACTTAATAATTTTGAACCTCTGTTCTTAAACCATGTTGTTTTAGTTTTCATTTATGAACTGATTAAAGCGTTCATAAATGAATGTTTAACAGTAGGTTGATGTATTTGGATAATATCTTTAAAAAATAGTAAGGGTGGTTAATCGGTAAGTTTTAAAGACAGTTCTATTTTTAGTTTTTGTTTCTGATTACCGACTCATTAACAACAACATTATATAACAATAAAGCTATAATCAGGTCAATCAGTTCCAATAATTGTCTTTGGTGCAATTATAGCACCACCTTGTGGTCAAACCATGTACTAGAGGTCTGGTGTTCCCCTTTGCTCTTTGTTTGGATGTTTAAGCGGGAAATTAAGTGTCAAACATTTATTTGTTGTGCAAAGACATGGAAAAGTCCAGTTCTCACCTATAAAACGCACTAAAACCAAAAATATTTCACTTTTTGTCTGCATAAACATCTGAAGAGTCCCAGCTGCAGGAGGAATGTGTTTGGCTCACAGCGAGTTGCATCTGAAAACCTGGTAGATAAACGTAAACGTTCACTCTGTTCTGCTTGTGTTGCCCAATGAGCAGAAATCCTGGAGAAACCAAAACTTCCCACTAAACTGCAGATTTCTGTGGAATATTAAAGCTAAAAGATAAATCTATCAGGACGCCAATACATTCCTGCTGAGACATTCACAAGTAAAGCAGCAGATGATACACTTTACAAAAGTATTTAGGCCTCTTGAACCTTTCCAACAAAACAAAGTAGCACATTGAAACTATATATTTACAAACACCTAATAAAAGCACAAGTGCAATTTTTCTCACTGTGAAGTTAAATCAGATCAAACTTTTCTTGTTTTGGGTCGTTTAGAATCACAAAAATCACGAGGAGACTTGAGAGAACATGTTAGTTTCTCTCCTTCACTTTGGTTCATCTCTCAGAACAGAACAGAACTTCTCAAAACCATTTGTTGAAACCTCTAATTATGTTGTCATTTGTTCAAGTTGAAAATGCCTTTGTACCTCATCCTAGAGATGATGTATAATTCTCCTGTTTCCTGTATTTTCAATTGATTTTGTTATGTAGATAAACCTGCATTACACAAGTTAAATTCTCTCAGCCTCCATAACATTTCAGTATAATTTCCTTGCTGGGACATCTGAGCTCTGGTCTTCAATACAGAGGCTTTGGGCAACTGGACCAAGTCAAAATTATTGTAATTCCAGTAAATCTGTTAATTCTAAGACACTTAAGCTTATTTATTTATTTTGCCTTGAATGCAGCGTTACTATTCTATTTTTCAGGTATCCCAGTTTTTTACCAGCCTTGAACACATCATCTCATTTGTGAATCGCTTGTGGTATGAAAGTCTCTAAAGTAAAGCAGCTGGTGATTGGAAGTGTTTTACTACTGTTATTTTATTACTTGTGCAGTTTGAAATGTGTCGATTCGAGAAACTGTTTACACGTTTTTATGGACTTTATTATATTATTGTACACATTTGTGAATTATGTTGTATACTTACAAATCTTGTTGTGTGCTTTGTAGATCTTTTTGAGACTAATTCAGCTCCATACTTTGGGTCAGCAAGGACAGCGCTAGACTTCCGTACAGTTCTGGTTCTGTCCAGCAGGGGGAGCAATACCAGACTCATCCCTGTTTTTGCTACACATCCTAAGAACCCTGTTGAGTCTGCTTATTTTATAAATTGAAGAAAATGTTAAAAGTGACTCGATAAAACAAGAGTAAAACATTTTCATAAAAACGGCATTAACATGAGATGGATTTTGAAAAAGAAACTGGGTTTTTCAGGTAATCCAATAGTTTTGAGAAACGCTCTAACTATCTTACAAATGATTCGAGAAAAACACCAAAGTGACAGAGTAACAAACTTCTGAGTTTGACTTTTTAAACTCAGAAATCGCCAAGTTTCTTTTTTCTAGAAAATGCCTGAGATTAATTTCAAAATTTCTGAATTTACTCCTTTTTTTTCTAGCTACAATGACCCTAATACGTTTATGTTCAGATTCATTTGCATCGTACCGAATGCAGTTCGGTGTCCTTAAAAACACATAAATACAAAGTCGTAAAAGTCAACCAGTAACAAACAGGACATTTTTATAAGTGCCATCACCAAATTCATCGATACAGACCTAATAAGTTGGTCAATGATTCACTTATCATGGCTCAAAAGTACAATTAATACCCAGTTAGGTTGTCATGTTTCATGTTCGCCTACTAGAGGTCCGTACAACTCCAAACATCTTCATCAAATCTCTGCGTCACGTGACCTCGCAGTTAGGTTTCCTCCTGAAGCTCTGCGTAAATCTAAAGCCAAACATCGTAGGGAGTGGAGGCTCCGGGAGGGAGGAGGAACAGAGGGAGGAGAATGAAGCCGGGGCGAGTGGGAACATTTTAGACCACGTCTGGGGTTTTTGTTCTTTCTTTAATTTCTGTTTATTCACACAAACCCGCGGGGAGACGCGCAGCTTTACGGTAAGAACCAGCCGCTCACCTTTTGTTTTCTCCTGTGTTGAACCGTTCAGAGGTTGAGGTGAGGTTCGGTGCTGTGAGATGGATTTTTTTTAGAGTAAAAATATGTAGAAAGAAAGTAGCTGTCTTCTAAAGTAGACCGAGAAAGTTACCGGTGGAATGGAAAGGAGAAGTTTGGGTCTTTTGGGTTCAGAAACTTTGCTTCGCTCTGTTTTCTTTAACTTCTAGTAATTCGAAACTACACTCGACTGTAGAACATCTGCTCACTTCTTACTGAGCTGAATTTTGAGACGGGAAACATTCCTCCTGAGACTGTTGTGTGGTTGCTGTCGTAAAGTTTTGGGAATATTGCTAAATGATGTAGAAAAGCAGATTTTTCTACCTCGGTGTGATGGTTTTTAAGCTGACTGTGATGTCACTGATGTGTCATCTTTACATCATCAAGAGGCTTTCAAAAGTTCATTCACATCCGGTAACCCTGGAGCAGATACTGTATCTGCTTCTGTTATCAGGAGGCGATCAGAACTTATTTTAATATTAAAAATGGCCCCTGATCAATAATCCAAAATCATCAACAAATTCATAAAGAAATGTATTTATTGTTTGTTTGTTTGTATATTTTAATGTATAATATTGTATAACACAGTGGTTCCCTTACTATACCCTCCCCCCCCCAAAAAAAAAAAAAAATCAACTGGACACACACATCTTTAAACCAGACATAAACCTACACACATATTTTGTGTTCAAACTCTACTGAAGTTTATTTCACACTTCAGGTTGCAACAAACAAACTATAAACCATATTTACAGTGAAACACTTTTGTGTAACTTTTGTGTTTTTTGTTGTTTCTTTTCATTCATCTATACGCCCCCCATCCTCCCCCCTGCAATGGCAATGGCCCCACACTTTGGGAACCACTGGTATAAAGAAAGGCTTAAGAGAAAAATCTGCAGAAAATGCTCTTTTTTTCTCAGATTAATCGATTAATCATATTAGTTGCAGCCCTATTATGTTTATAAACTTTTAGCCAGAAAACTGCAATCAGTGCTCTCCTGTCTTTTACTATAACTATGCATTAGTATAATTACAGAAGAAGCTCATATCTTTAGCTGGAATGAGATTCTTACAACTTTAAATGGAAATACCACAATGCACCGGCCACTTTATTAGGAACTCCCTTTTTGCCTTCAGAACTTCCTCAGCAGAGATTCAAAACATTTCTGAGTGTCTTTTTGGTCCAGTTGACATGTTGGCATCATGCAGTTGATGCTAATGGGTCGGCTGCATATTAGCTGTTTATCCTTTCTGTTCAGTAAAGAACCCTGCAGTTAGCTGCAGTTAGCTACTTTCTAACGATGTATTTACTCTCAGAAGAATGACGAGTGATCATTAGTTTCCACATCATGACTGTATTTTTTTGCTACTTTAACTATTTACTTATATATATTTTACATATTTCTAGTTCTTTCTGCCAGCTGAGTGGAAGTGCACAGCAAAGTAGCTTTCATTAAACAGGCCAGGGGTTCCCAAAATGTGGGTCGGGGCCTCAGGAGGATCATGAGACGTCACAAAATCGTCCAGGACCATATGTAATGTAATATAATATAATGTAATGTTTGTAGCCAAAATGGACAAAATAAAATAAAATAAAATAAAATAAATACGTCTTGAAATGAGTAAATGTAGAATTAAATGTATCATTAAATAGCATGCAGTAGTATACATTTTTATTAAGTTTTATAAAATAAATACTTTTAAAATATGTATATTTATTTGACTCTAAATTTATTTTAAATAAATGCAGGGAAATAATTTAATGTAATTTTAGGGGGTTACTAACTGTTATTTTACAGCCTGGAAAGTTTGGGAACCCATTGAACACTGTAACAGCAGAGTGACTGAATATTTTAAAACCTTTTTGACGCTAAGCTGTGCTTGATTGAGGTACAGTCTTATTTTAAGGAAGGAGATATTTCAAACAATCAAACAAAACAGCAACATGGTTTCAATTAGACACAATTATCAATGTTAATGTTTATCATTTAACAAAAAAGGTTCAAATACATAACCTTGAGGCACTCCATGTTTCTCTTTATCTTCTTACAACATTTAAAAAATGTTCTTTAGTACAACAGATAAACCAGTTCAGTTGCAACATTTCAGCTTCATTTGATACACAAAGAAATTAGAAATTATCTTCAAACTGTTAAAAAAGACAATGAAAAGATTATAATATAATTTCTGGAAATAATTTGAGGTTTCTTTTCATTTGTTGTTTTACTGGCAACCAACTGATGTTATTTCCTGTGATTCAAAGAGAACATCCTAAAAAGCCAAATAGATAATCAGATTTTGTGGTTGGTGGTGAAATATTTTCTTCACAGTAAAAAACTCCTCCAGTTTCCTGCCACAGACTAAACCCGTCCCGTTTCAGAGTCAGTTCATTGTTGTTTGCTGTGAGTCTTTTTTTAGCGTTGTGGTAGCCGTCAGTTGGCAAGAAGTTCCCAATTTCTGTTATCTCCAATCAAATGTTAGGTGGATCCAAATGTGAAGAATTAATGCTTGGTTATCGAAATAATAAAGTCAAATAAAAAGCAACTAAACATGATAAAATTAGACATTTTAAAATAAAGCTTAGCTTAGCCGAATCTCTTCTATTGGGTAAAATGAAGGAATGAAACTGACAACCATTCAGACCCGTCCTGTTTAATCTGCTTTATTCCAACTCTAGTTTGTGCATTAAACCGGTTCATCTGGGCGGTGAAAGGAACTCAAACTGAACTCTGGTTTTTCTAAAAGCAAAGGTCTCGGTTCAGCTGAAGTGAACTCTCATGTGGTTTGAATGCCTATGTGAACACCAAGTGAAATACTAGGAAGCAGACTACACCTCAGGGCATTCTGGGTAAATACAACCAAAATAAACGCGAGCGTCTAGCGCTAGCGGGAGAAAAGTCTCGCAGCCTTTTACAGAAGACAAACAACCGCCAGAATCTGACGCCACTCCAGTTTACATTTTGTGAAGAAGGAAGTTGCCCTCAGTGTCTTCTTCAGAGGTTTTCATGTCATTTCCTTTAGTGGTTCTTGGTGCAGCGCCCCCTCAGGTGAGGAGGGGAACAGCCTTTTCAAAAGGTTTGGTTGGTTTGACACAGTGCAATGAAAAATGCAAAGAAAAAAAGCGAAAATCTCATAAATTTGCAATTTTGGTTCCCAGGCAAACCAAATTTAAAGGAATAGGTGTGAAAACACAACACACTCTGTATGAGCGCCCCCAAGTGGTCAAATTAATAGTACCTGAATAATAAGTGAGTAAGTCCAGCTTTCCTGCCATGCCAGCCTCTTAAAAAGATTCCAGCTTACCTGAGGAGAAAAGAAATGTTTG
The DNA here is from genome assembly GCF_019740435.1 of Gambusia affinis. Classification (NCBI taxonomy): domain Eukaryota; kingdom Metazoa; phylum Chordata; class Actinopteri; order Cyprinodontiformes; family Poeciliidae; genus Gambusia; species Gambusia affinis. The sequence goes on along the minus strand of NC_057870.1, from coordinate 30,464,464 downwards.
AAAATCTAAATTTCCATATTTTCACCCAAATCTACTTTTAAGGATCTGATTGTTTGACATGAACAAAGAAAGTGGTATTATAAGTTCTAGGAGGTCAATCAAACTGTTAGCTTTTTATGGGGTAAGATGAGAAGAGGAGTGGCTTTTGTGACCTGAGAGGTCAGGTGAATAATTCAGAGGTTGATTGTTTTGGGTCTTTTTGTTCAGCGCTCGGTCTCAAAGCCTTCATTCTGTCATAACAGCACCTCGTTTTCCAACGCCTGCTCTGCTAATTTCTGTCAGGCTCCTGTTCAGGTCACTGCTTTACTCTTTAGTTTTACTAACAAATTAAAACCTAAATCTGTGTGAGCATTTCTGGGCATCAGAGTCACAAATCAGCCCCGTTTTATGGAGAGTTTTCTAAAAAAATAACAAGTTGCTGGTTGGAGTCAATTTCCAGGACATTTTAATTCTGTGTTTACTTATTTACTCCCAGTCGAAGGAGGACTGACATTAATCAGTAACACGCAGAGACCTTGAAAAACCTTCACAAACAGCCCGATGTGATTCACAGAGTTTGTTCAGCCTCGGTCCGGAGAGTTTGAATCAGTTTGGGCTCAAATCTTCCCGTAACGATTGACAGGTTCAAGAAACAGAAATCTGAGAACCTCATAAACAATCGTCATGCCTCAGTTCAGTTCTGTTTCCTTCCTTATGTCGTTCACCTCTTTACCTTTAAATATCAAAATATTACAAGAACGACATTTATTCCAAGTCTTGGTGAAAAAGAAATACAGTTTGATGTATGAGGATATAAGGAAAACTTATTTCTATTCTCCTACTCTGGTTAAATTGAACTTCAGGTGCACAAAAACAGAACTTATTCCCACTTTCATTATTTATTAAATGAAAGCAAAGACAAAACATGAAAAAATGATTCTACTGTATCGGGAAAGATTGTGTATTTGTGGATTTTTTTCTAAAATATTTGAAAGAATATACATCCTGGGAACAAATAATGATACTTGACATGCTAGTAATTGGTGTTTGGAAAGCAACCAATCAATGAGCAGCATTTATTTTCCTTAGTGCTGATTGGCTGAAGCCTCAAACACGGAGATAACGAGAACCAATTCAGATTCAGATTATCATCAACAACAAAATCATCATCAGAAACTAAATGCACAAACTATGAAAAAGGATAAAATAATAAAAAAATAGAACAAAATAAGATCCAGATGAAAAAATGGAAGTCTGCATAAATAAAGTACAAACTTTTGCAATTTGTGAAAGAATTGCATAAGAAATAACATGTGCAATAAAAATTAAGTAGACAAAATAGTAATAAGCTATGGAAGACCATGGATGATTTTATTTATTTATTTGGTCATTTTAACCATTTTATAGACAAGGAGAAAAATATAAAAAAAACTTCACACACAAAGCTGGTTATAATGTTGTGAAAGGGTTAATAGAGGAGCCATGTTGTGATGACTTCCTGAAGTTTCAAAAAGAGCAGGAGCTTCTTAAAGAGACAGAGGCCCAATTTCAAGATGTTAAATTACAAAATCAAATTTCTGTTAAGTCATATTTTACATATACAGCATTTCTAAAGTAAGTGAAGTTATAAAACGCTTCAGGTTTAGAACTCAAGCCAGGTACAGATGATGGACGGAGTAAATATTGGTAAAAGTGAATGACCTATATCTGGATCAATAAGTCTAACCCTGAAAACAAAAGTCATACCTGGATTTTCATCAACTGAATAATTAAATTTAAGCAAACAAAGATCCTACCTGGATCGTTATCAACTATCCACTAGTTTCACTTGTTTGTGTGTTTAGTTTTTACCTGTTCCACGCAGAATAAAAACTGCAAAACAAAACAGGCAAAACGTTGGGGGTCTTAGCTGGCCGTTAACAGGAGGTTATGGACTCTGTAGCATGGTCTGCAAATTTAAAATAAGTTCCAATTAATCAGGGAAAATAGCTTTCCATTGTAGAACAAACCACTTCACAAAGACAGAACATAATTAATAGAGTAGAAGGAACAATAAGTCTGCTGAGTCTCATTAGTGACGGATTCATGAGATTCTCCATCATAACTGAACTTGTTTCTGTCAGAAACAAAATTCCCAGCATCCTTCCTATTATCACATTTAGGATTTAATGTGTCCTGACCTTTTCATTCGATGCAGATGCAAAATGTCTTCTGTGACTGTGTGGGTGAGGTGTAAGAAAACATGCATTGAAAACTGAATTTTCTCTGATTCACCATCTGTGGTGGTTTTCTTTCCAACTAAACATCAGAGTTTCTGGTTGAGTTGTAAAACTTTCTGTGGTTGAACCGCAGCTGTAGGTGAAATCCAAAATGTTCTGCACTTTGAACTTTTCACTCATTTCTGCACTTTCTCTGCTGCTGCAAGTTTTATGCAAAACAGAAAGTCACACAGATGTGAAGGAAGCTAACGCTTTGTCTTCTGGCTTTTATGTAGGAATAAAACTTCCCAGAAATCATCTCGTTTCAGCTCAGCTAAAAAAACTACGACTCACTTATATGGTATACATTCAGTGCTTTTTATTATGTTACATATTTGTATGATGTAACACTAAAGCGCTACATCAACATGGTATTTAGGAGCAGCTAACGCTAAAGCGCTATGCTGACATGCTATTTAGTGGTAGCTGATGCTAAAGCATTATCTGCCCCTAAAAGACTGAGAGCCTTGAGCACCAATTTAATTTTGACATTGTAAGTTACATATTTAATCATGCCCTTAAGTCTTGTTTCATGTTTATATCTTGTTCTGTACTAACTGTATTTTCTTTTGTTCTTATCTTGGTTGATTAGACAGAAGTGCTGCTCAAACAGCCTTCACCTACTTCAAAATAAGAGCATGAATATGAGAAACATTCCAACTGAAAGTTTACAAAACAGCCAAATAAATTAGAATTTATCTGGTCGAATTAATTTAGGGGAAGCTAAGTGCGCTTAGCATCTTCATAGTTAGCTAAAAATTAGCCACACTATCAGCACAACTAGTAGAAAACAACAGACAGTGTTTCTGTTGGATCACCAATGATTATGGTGAAAAACAATAAAACACTAATAATTAAAATACTAAAACATGTAAAAGTACGTTAAACAAATGCAGGAATGTGTATAAACTTAACAGTAGTTGAGATTTCAGTCGACTGGTCGGAAAAGTGTGAAACTATCAGGTTCAGAGGAGGAACTTCTCCTGTGTGTTTCTGTGTACCTGATGTTCCCTCTGAACAGCTGCTGTGATAACAAACAGAAGATAATAAAAACATTTTGTCTGATGGTTGAAACAAAGCAGGAACTTTAACAGCACATTGGCTCAATCAGGACCAGTCAATTCAAACACTTTTCTGCTGAATCTGAACCTGAAACAGAACCCAAAAAATTACAGAAACAAGTTCCACAGATTCTTTTCTGGTTTTCTAAAACATCACCTTCAGTCTTTAGTACTGAACCAACATGATTTATTATTATTATTATTATTATGGATAAATTCACTGATAAAAAACAGAAACATAAAAACAACTGTGTAAGATGAAGGACGATTTAGACTGGAAGAGAAAAATTTGACAAATTTGTAATTAGTTCATATCTGATCAGATGTTTACCTTTATTTTTACGGTTTATGATTAAAACTTCACCTTTCTTTGCTCAAAGTTTAACTAAAGTTATGAGAAATGCTGCGATTAAAGCTGGAGAAGGAAATGTTTTACTTGGAAGCTTGAAAGTGGTTGGATGATTTATTTAGTTGGGAATTCATCAGAATTGGCTCCTTTTTTTAAAACAACTTCCCCCTTTTCTTGCCAAACTATCGTTCAAAGGAAGTTCTCCCTTTCATCACTTCTTCCTGCTATTGTCCTCTTACTGTAACAGGTTTATGTGGAGAAGCATGCGAAAGCCGAACCTCCAGGTTGAATCATGCTTTTATGCTACTGTGTTAGGATATCAATTCAACCGTTCAAACAAAACAGAAAAAATGAAGGAAGAAAGAGTTTGGTAATTCAAGTTTCACTTTTTCTGTTATTCTGCTGAATTTTTAGTCATTTAGAGTTTGAGTCCAGACAGCAGCATTAGCCTCAAAGATAAAGCTGAAACATGGAGGATACAGTTAAAATTAGATTTCAAAACATTGAGAATGAAATGGAAATAATATCCTGAAAAACTGGAGTAGTCCTCCCAAACAGCTTCATTAAAGGCGGTCCAAAGCAGCAGTATAAAAACCAAATACCAGAAGTCTAAAGGTTGCTGTTGGAGTTCATCGTCCTGCTGATCAACTATTTAAATAATCGTGTCGTTTCTGATCCTTCCTACAAACCAAACGGCTCAGAGAGTTTCAGCGTGGCTGCTGCTATTTTTGGAAAAAACTCTGATAAATGAAGTGCTTGTTGACAGAGACGCAGCAGAAAATCCAAGCAAGAGGCTGAACACGTTTCACATTTCCAAAGCAAGATTTGTTCCAGATATGAATGAAATCATCCACGTTTGAAATATTTAAATCTCCTACCGAGTGAATCTTCACTCAAACGGGAAGGTTCACGTTTAAAGTTATTGTTAAATGTTCTGGCAGGAGTTCAACTCTAAACATGGCAAACATAAACAGAAGAAATATTTCTAATGTGACAGGAAAATCTGTAAAAAGATTCAAATTGACCACAGAAAGACAAACAATAAGTAAAATGATCAGTCAAAAATTAAAAAGAGCAAAATACAGCATAAATTTAAAAACTCCTACTTTTATTTTGGACTCTAAATGCATCACCAAACAGCAGGATCTTCAATGCATGTTCAGATTGTCTTTTATTAAAAATAACATTAAAGTTAAGTTAAAGTTAAGTGTGCTTTTGTAATCCTTTGCTTTTCAGTTTGACGTGGATCAGAGAACCTGTTGAACGTTTTATTTATTTTACAGGTAATTTCACGTTTAGTTGTTCCCCTGAAACAAAACAACTTTATTTGTTGCAGTTCTTACATCCTGGAGAAGCAAATAATTAAATGTAGAAAAACTGCACAAACTCTAATTTCTTATATAAAGCCAAATGTTTGAAATCAACATTTGAAGTTAAATCAGAACCACAGTAAAAGTAAAATAAATAAAAATAAACTGGTTTTCCAGTAGAAGATGGAAACCCAGTGGTCCTCTGTTTACTGGAACCATTTCCAACCCATCAACACCAGTTACTCACTTCTTGCTTCTCGGCTTGTTGCACGTTTCTAAAAAACAGATTTGTGTTTGCTGTGAGGAAGAACCACAGAGGGAACATGCTGGAAACGCTGCAGCTGTCCTCAGGCTCTTATCTGTTGGAAAATAACAACTTCTGTTTAACTTCACTTTGATCAGGAGGTTAAATGCATTTATGACCAGGTTTGGATGAAGAGAAGGAAGCAGAATTTCTTAAATTACTCAAACAAACTTCAGTGCAGAGTGCAAAACCAAAAAACAATGAAATTATAGACAATCAGAACAAACAAATAAAACTTTTCAAATTTGTTGGTGCATTTTGATTAATATTCAAATCAGAGCAGAAATATTTTTATTTGGAGGTTATTTTTATTTTTGGTGCCCTGAAGTTTTTGTTCAGGAAAGTCCTGCCAAAAATTGAAATCAGGATGTCCAAGATGTCCAGATTTTAGCAGTTATAGGAATTTTCTCCTGCTTTTGGTAAAAAAAAAAAACAACAACGAAAAACACGAGCCATCTCTCCTGCTAGCGCTAGCCTCACATGTTTGTTTTGGCTGTGTTTACCCAGAATGCCTTTTGCTGAAGTCCATTTCCTGGTTGTCCGGTTGGTGTAAGGTTTCAAATCATTTCATTTGAGCTCATCTGAACCAAACTAAGACCTAAAATTATTGACAGATCACAGTTCACTTCTTTGGTCCACATCAGAATTTGATTACACATTCACACCGCTCCAAGTAAACTGGACTCTGAAAACAAAACAAACGGGCTGGAGTTGGATTAAAGCAGGATAAACGGAGCTGCAGGATAATTTGTGAGTTTTTTTGCTCAGGACAAAAAAACTCTAAGTTTTATAAAATGTAAACAAAATTGGAGTAGCATCAGATTTTAGCTACTGTAGGATTTATCTTTTATCTTTGGTAAAAGGCCGTGAGTCATTTTTCCTTCTAGCAATAGACTCAGTCGTTTGCTTGGCTGTATTTACCCAAAATGCCGTGCGCTGTAGTCTACTTCCTGCTTTTGGAGCAGTCCCTGGTCCACTTGACGTTCATATATGCATTAAAACTGAACCAGAGTTCACTTCAACCGAACAGAGGCTGGTGTTTGTGTCAGAGTTCGGTTACCCATCCACGCCCCCCAAACCGGACCGGATTAAAGCGGACTAAACCGAGCCGGTGTGAATGCATCGTTAGTCCCAGACGAGTTTGTTTGAAACTGAAAGACATTTCAGAATCTGCTGTGTTTACCTCAAACTGAACCACCATCACTTTCAGACTGACTCAGGAGGAAGAGCATCAGTCTGCAAATCAGAACAATAGGCCTCATTGATTTTAGCTTCTCAGAAGCAAGTCAAAGGAAATCTGATAACCTCCAGGAAGAAAAGTGCCACATAGAACGACAGAAACCTGTGGTGTCTGTTGTTTTTGCTCAGTTCATCAGGAAGAAGCCCTTTCCTTCAACATCTTGGCAGCTAATGACTCTTCAGTGCTCACACGCTTCGAAGAAAACTGTTTTCCAGTCGGTTTCGATAAAGGAGCCCTGTGTGCCGTGTAGAAACGAGACCAGCGATGGGACAACGCCGCCATTCATGAGCGTGACCTCTGACCTGTGAAGCCAGTCACAGGTGATTCTGAATCGGCGATACTGTTACGCACCTATGTGTGCCGAAAATAACAAAAAAGGAGTTATTGACTCAGAAAGTGCTCATAAAATAAAATAGGTTATTTTTGAAATTAAAGGTTAGTTAATTTTCCAGATTAAGAGGCGTAATGCAGAATAATTACGACTACATCTTAGATTAGACATATGAGATGATGATGCTCACAGAAACACTCATTTCTGGGCTTGAATCACAGAAAAACTGCATCTTGATGCGTATTAATCACCATTTTCTTTGCTGTTCTGTCGGCTTTAATTTGGGCGTTCCTGTAAAAGAAAGATCTGGACCACACGCGGTCCAGATGTGTATTTTTATATTTTCCTCTCAGTCAGATTGTAGATGATGTAATTTAATGAAGTTGTAAGAAACTTTGTGACATCATCATTATTCATCAGAAAAACTGTTTCCAAGTGAAAACCAGCTTCTGAAACACAAACATCAATGGAAAGTTTTGTTCCGGGCTTTGACTAGGCCATTGCAACACTTTGAATGTTTATTTTTTTGTTTGAGATTAATGTCATATTATGACAAACTAAATTATGCTCTAGTTTGAGTTCCTGACTCAATAATCTGGTTTCCTGCAGTCCAGCATCGTCTTCATTCTTTTAAATCAGGTTGTGATTCTAAAACGTTTTAATCAATTCATGTTTTCATGCCAGCAGAAATCCTTGCTGACGTTTCTGGACTTTTCCAGTAATTTTTTCCCCAGCTGCTCTGTGACATTTTTAAAAAGCCGCCTTTCCCAAACTGACTGCTGCCCAGCGTCTCGTTTCCAGCCTGCTTTAAAAACCCGCATTCTTCTGCAAACTAACACGGCCGATATTTATAACTCACTTTCTGACATCATCCTGGAAAGGAAACGTGAATTTACTAAAGACCTGAAAGTTTGTTTCCTCACTTCTGGACTCGTTTGTCTCTTTTATTCAGAGTTTTATAGTTTCTGTTTTTCCTCGTTTCTCTGGTTTATTTGGTTAGAAACAGTTTATCTGAGGAAACAAGTTAAAGTTGTTCACTTTTAACAACATTATGAGTTTATTAACAAGTCATTATCGCAGTGGCAGAGCTGGCAGTGGGTTACATTTTATTTACTTCAGTAACTTTGTGAAAGAACATTTCTTCTTGAAGTTTTACTTCTACATGTGTAAGAATATTTTGAAGCCTCTTCTTACTCCGAAACAATAAATGTGTTTTGGATTAACTTTTTTATTTTATTTTTTTCATACAGAATAAAGGTGTTTGCAAATGTTGGATGCAATAATGTCAACTTCAAAATGAATGAAAAATGCCTAAAAAAAAAAATAAGAGACTAAAAAAATAAACTAAAATAAAAAATCAAATAAAACAAAAATAATAAAGCCAAAATAAATAATAAAAAATAAATATTCTGTATATACTAGTATAAATACAAAATAAGTGAAATTAAAAGAAAATAGAAAAGTGGGTGTTTACATCAACAAACATGTTTTTATCAAAACTGCACAAGACACAGATATATTTCTTAAACTTTAAATTATAATGAATATTTAATATCCAAATTAAATAAACAAAACAGAAACAGCAAATAAACTGAATTAGAAAGTCTCTGTAATATAAATTCTTCTTCAAAAAGAGTCTAATTGAGACCAAAACACCCGACTGAAGACATTTATCAAAAGAGAAAAACAATAAATAAAAAACTTTAAATCATGCAAATGGAAATTATTGAACTCTTTTTAATTTATCATGTCATCTATTGATTTATTGATTTATTGCTTCTTGATTGAACCAGCATAAACTGGGATTGTGCTGCATTTACTCCCTTTGACATTTCATCGTCTGGACCTTTAACGGTTGTTTAGGTCAGAAATGAAGCTGCAGATTGGAAAATTTAAAGGTTCCCTGTTGGAAACGATTTCCTCATGAAGCAGATTATGGAAAAGGTTGTAAAGACGGAGCAGCTGGCAAACAGGAGCGTCAACATCACAGCAAACGTCGATTTAAAGCTGCAGAAACATATTTATAATAAAGGTTACACGCATTTAAACAGAATTAAGACTAATTCCTGTCATTTAAATGAATGTAAGTAATGAAATTTAATTGGATGTCTGTTTCCTCCTCAGATTGTTATGATGGAGAGATAACAGAGGAAGAGGAAGAGACGATGTCGTTCTTTGGGTTGGATTGTTTCCCAAAGACTGAGGGAGGTAAATGCAACACTTTCTACAGATATTTATATCATTTAGCTTTTTGTCTTTGACATGGAGTTCATTTGCTGTGCACTGTCGTCTCATTATTATTCTACACTGTAAAAAGTAATAAGTTCACTTTACTTAAAAAAAGTTAGGAAACCGATTGCCTCAAAATCTTCAAGTAAAGTAGCTAATTCATTTTAAGGTGTTATTGCTAAAAATAACTATGTTTAGACCACTCAGATAAAGGCAGTAAACCTGAGTGCCGTTAACTCAAAATCATTAATTGGGTTAACTGTAAAATATTCATTCAGACAACTCATGCAATGGCAGTAAACTTGAGTGCCGTTAACTCAAAATCATTAGTAAAGTTGACTATAAAATGTCAGTTATGTCAATTAAGCAGTACTCATAAAAATAAGTTATGCTTACACGTTTAAGAGTTCACATTACTTGCAAAATATCAGGAAACCGATTGCCTTGATATGTTCAAGTAAGATGAACCAAAAGTGTTAAGTTATTGGAACGAAGAGCCAACAGACAACAGTTTGAATGGAAAAAAATGTTTAATAATTAAACAAGTTTACCTTAAATACAAGGTTCTCAAGTGTGGTTACATACACACTAACCTGGAAACAAAGTTTTCCATAGACTTTTTTTAGGGAAAAAAAATGACACGACTTTTTTTCTAGGGTAGCCTTCAATCTAATATTGAATCCTTCAAATGGCCCTCAGTCTTTAAAACTTTGAGAATCCCTGCTTAAATGTCTTTGTTGACTGGTGTGAAACAAAAACTCAATTCTCAATACTAGAGCCCAACATTTATCATAACATTGATAAAGTAAATAATGAAGTAGTGAAGTGAAGTAATGTTTCTCCTCATTAACATAAAACCATTTAGTAGTCTGCAAGTGCAATGATGCTCTCTCCAACAAAAAAGAATCAAACAAGAAATAAAAATCACTTTTCCAATAAGGGTAAAGGTATCAACGTTGATCCATAATGTCACATCACATTCACTCATTGCATCAGAAGATTTTTGAGTGATTGTATTTTTGGTTTTAGGGATTTATGTCCAAGTGACAGAAGCACCCTTTGGATGAAGTCAAAGGTGTACTTCAGTTGTTGAGGGTACTCCAAATTCAGAGAATAAATAAGTCCAAAGAGCAAGCACATGGCATGTGGAAGATTCCCAAGATCATTCATGACAAGACTTCCTTCCAAAATGATGGCAGTACTTGAAGACTGGAGGTGCAGTGAGTCAGTGGAGGCCTGCCTGTCCTCAGGAATGATGGTCAGGATCCCAATGGGGTGTGAGACACGTCTGGGTTCGCAGTCCTAACAACAATAGAAGCAACACCACAATTACATATCAACATAACACTTCTTTAGGGTGACCAGACGTCCTCTTTTTCCCGGACATGTCCTACTTTTCAGACCTAAAAAATGTCCGGGGAATTTAAAATCGCCCAGGATTTTGGTCAACTGCCTCAAAACACATTACATAGCTTACAGTGCATTGTGATTACATTGCCACTGCTCCACTACTCCATTCCAGGTTTCTTTGTATGGAAAAAGAAATCGGTAGCACATGTACACACATGTGCTACCGATTCTTCACTAGTTCTACCCCCCACACACCCCGTTTCCCCCATTTCCACCCCCCGTTGGCGCATGTGTGTCCGCCGATTCTACCCTCCCGCCAACAAAAAAAGTGTCCTCCTTTTCAGAAACCCAAATCTGGTGACCCTACACTTCTTCATCACGGCTGCTTCTCCTACAGTTTACAGCTGTCCCACCTACGGCAGTCTACTCATCATAAGCCTTCTATAACAGTACAGCGGCTTTTTTAACCCGCCAACATCTTTATCCTTATCCCTTTTCCTTTTTTGTTTTGCGCCCCGGACAGCTTTTTTGCTCTGCCGCTCCATCTTGTTGCCACTAAATAAACATGATATTTTCGACTAACGTTAGTCCCAGGCATCGCTAAATCATTACACATAAAGTTAACCTCAAAACCTGGACTTACGGATGAATTATACGGCCGAGATAACGAATATAAGTTTGCTAAAAAACAGTGGGACTTACCGTGACAAAATTTAGCTGCAGCAACCGCCGTATTGTTGACAGTTTGGCGCTTCTTTCAAACACGTCGTCACTCGTCAGTGTCCAATGCGCATGTGCGTTCAACGAGAGCTGCCGAATGATGCCGAGTTTTTTGCTGGTTATGCAGATGCGTTTTGCTCACTCATAACTCCAAGTTCGGGTTACTTGCTGCTGATGAGTTTGATTACTTGCCTCAGTAGAAAGTTGTCTTTGCTAAGTTTAAGTTAGTATAGTCAACAGAGTAAGCTGGAATGAGTTCAGGTCACTTTTCTTTTTGAGTACACTTTACTTTTACATTTTACAGTGTACAGATAAATATAAGTAAATATCTAGGATCAGTTAAACACGTTCCTAAACGTATCACAGACATTTAATTTACAAGTTTTGGGGTTTTTGCCATATTTAATCTTCACATTATGCACTGACACTGTTAATCTAACAAAATAAAACAACTTTAAGTTTATAAATCTTTTAAAACCTTTAAAATCTAGTTTCTGTAAAATGTTCAGTTCTTGAAACAAACAAGATAACTACAGAATGGATTCATAAAACATTTCTAAACATTAAATAATTACCAACATCAAGAAGAATCCAACAAAAACCTTTGAAATGTTGCCTGTTATTATGAAACTAAAATTAAAGCATTTGGCCATAACAATCCTTAAATAAGGTGAAATAAAAATAAAATCCCAATCCTGAAAGCTCCGATCTCCACAGTGAAGTTTGGGTGTGGCAGCATCATGCTGCGTGGGTGTTTCTGCTGCCAAAGGGAGAAAAATCAGGTGGAAATGTTAAAGCTTCATCTCAACAAACCTGCTGGTAAATCTAATACATGGCTATTTAAAACAGACAATGATCCAAAGTGTAAAACAAATTAGCAAATTATGACAAATTATGACTCTTGGGCTAAATGAATCCTGTTATTATTCCTTCCTAGTGAAATTCAGATGAAGCAGGTATTACATAAAGTTACTCCTACTGGTTTTCTCTCACTTGGCACAATACGATGTGGAGTCAAACAGACCTTTCAAAGTAAAACATCACACTTCCTGTTGTCAGGGGGCGGGGCTTGGTGATGTCAGCATTGGATCAGTTTGTTTTGCCAGGGATCAGTCAAAGTTTGAGGCCACACCTCTTCACCATCCACAAAAAGTCAGAATTTTAATAACCTTGCATTTCCTGTAACTTTTGAGCAAATTCTCCAAATTTCAAGCAGACCAATCAGAATCTCTGAGGAGAGACTAAAAACACCAAAATCCATCAGAATCGCACTTCAATCCAAGATGGCCGACTTCCTGTTTGTTTTAGAGTCCAAGAGAGTTTTGTGCAGGTTTTTCTCCCAGCGTACCAATTTCCATCCCTCTACGATAAAGTAGAGTAAAAAAGCTGCTGTTGGCCTTTGTCTGTTGTGATTTGTATAAATCCTTAAAATCTGTAGATTTCACACAAGTTTGTAAAATATGGTGAGTTCTGTTATATTTTCAGGCCTCCAAAAAGCCAATTCATTTGGGAAGAATAAAAAACATTTGAAACATTTGGGTTTGACTGGGTTTTTTCCAAAGTTGAACTGCTTGACCAACATGAATACTCTATTATCTGTAAAGGCCCAGGAGGGTTGGACTTAAACATTATGCTGCTGTTTGTTTTGAAAAGTTTCCTTCCTTTCATGCGTCTGTTCTGCATTAAACATCGTTCTGTAAATGATGCTCCTACAATAATAGGTTCTTTGTCTTTTTTAAAGCGGAGCTGGAGAGGAAACTCAGAGCCAACGACCGAGAGTTCAACCGCTCCTTTAAATACGCAGTAAGTGGCAACATTTTCAGAGTTTGTTCTATTGTTTTCTACTTTTGTGACTTTTATCTTGTGTACCGTCAAGACAAAAGTGATTATTTTGTTTGTATGCAGAGAAAAAAGCCATTCAGGGCATGTCTTGATTTGTTTGTGTCTGGTTCTGGTTGTTATCAGGAGACTGGATGTCAGCCAAAGAGCTGAAGGTAGAAACTTCTACTGTAGTGAAATCCTGCACTTTTCTAGAGGAGCAGCCGAGGATACGATCAAACAAACCTCTAGTTTTCCATGAAACAAACTTTATTAAACCCATCCTCCACACGGCTTCTCAGTGGAATAAACACTCATTTCCCCTCATTTACGGACAGAGCTGTGTGTGTGTGTGTGTGTGTGTGTTGTTAGCGATGGCTACTAAACCTTTCAGCTGCCTGACGTGAGCCGCCTGCTGTAAAGCAACACATTCACACCCTAAATTACTTCTTAAGTCTCTGATTTAAGGAAATCCTTTGGCTGGTGTGAGGAAAATAGACAAAGCCTCTCAATGAAAAAAAACATTAAATCAAGAAGTAATCAAAAGTTAGAATGTTATTTGGTAAAACAGATTTATTATTAAATTATCAGGAATCCAGAATACTTATGAAAAAACAATGAATGTAGACTTTCTGAATTTCTTTACAAACATTCCATCACATTTAAATATAATAACTTTAATATCAATTTCATAGCTCCTTCAGTGTTAATTTGGTTTCTAATTTTGAACAAAAAATGATAGTTTTGGCTCTCCAAACATATCTGTCGTCTTTCTAATTTTAATTTTCTTGAACTTTAATTTTTTGCAGACAAACGCCATCAAGACCTCCAAGTATAATTTCTTCACCTTCCTTCCTCTCAACCTGTTCGAACAGTTCCAGAGGATCGCTAACGCTTACTTTCTGGTTCTGCTGGTGCTGCAGGTGAGAGGCAATGTGGTGGAGAAAACACTGTTTCCAAGCACTGTCCAGGTGAAACCACTCAACCAGGTTTATTCATTTATTGAGCACAATAATGTAGGACAATCAGTGATGAAGCAGGTCTGGATGAAAAACTCTGCCAGGCAGAGAAACACAAGAGTTTTATACCAAAGATAAAGAATTAAAACAAGGGAGAGACAGTCTGGTTCTGATGCAGCTGTAGAAAACAACATGAAACCCAAATAGTTCTTCTGGTGAGAGTTCATAAACATTTCATATAACACGACCAGCAGATGTTGACAGGCAACAAGAAGCTCAGACATCACTGGTGTAATTAAACATATATTAAAAGATCATCACATATCTAAACATAATTTATCATTTATTTAATTTTTTTCAGTAAAGAGGAACAAACTTCAGTCAGTTCAATTTAATTTTAGAAAAAATGTGTTTCAGTTCAGTTCAGTTTGTTTAGGGAAATCTTTTCAACATTTGTAAACTGTTTTGTTCTTTATTAAATCACTAATAGATGAAGAAAAAAACTAAACTGATCAATTGGTAATAAAATGGATAGTTGTAAATTTAATTTCCAATACATGCAGCTTTAAAACTTAACTTATTCAAGTGAATATTGTTTTTTTTTGTCTTGGCACTTGTAGCCTAGAAGCTAACGTCTGGGTTACAAGTTAGCTAATTATTAAAAATGTAATAATTTTACTATTAAAAAGTATTTAATTTCTGATAGTACAAAATATTAATAGTTAAAATGTAATAATTGTGACTGTTTTTACTACTAAACGTACTGGATATAATATGATATCCATATAAATGAACCAAACTGCTCTTAGCTGAAGTAAAATGAACTGAATTGATCTCTTTGTGTCAGTAGAAGTTTAAAGGCAAATTTTTCATCACAGTTTGCAGTAATGCAGAGGCTTTTTCTAAATATTAAAGATGTGGTTGTGGCTTCCTGACATGCTAGCTTACCACAGCGTTACGTGTCGCAGCAAAGGAACAAGAGTCCTGCTTCTGTTGTTGGAGATCTGCACTTTGATTCCTCATCCTGACTTATTACAACAGGATAGAAAGTTCATTCACAGAAAGTTGAATGGAAGGAAAAAATGCCCACCAGCAACAGGGAAAAGGATACTAAAATAGTTTGAGCTCCATTTGTGTTCAATAAATTTAGATTAATTAAGATTTTTATTGAAAAGTTGAAACACATTCTATAGACTAATTATACACAGCCTTAGATTAAGTAAGTTATTATGATTTCCTGCCTCCAGATACATTTAAGTTTGCATATTATATCAGACTAATAAAAAATACACATTTTAATACTGAAACCTAGCCTTAGTGAAACATACGTTTACTATGATCTTAAAAGTTGTTACTGAAAATGGCTGTTTAGTGGGAGGAGTTAAAATAAAGAAAGACAAACAGAAAAAGTCTCAACGATCGTGACGTTACGTTGCTGTTTGTCAGGAAAATGTTTTTCTCCAAGCAACAGAAATGAACTCAAACAGAAACCCGAACCAGTCGCAGGTTTTTACTTATCGGCTCTCAGACTCACTGAGAGACGTTTCTCAGGCTGAAGCTGCAGACAAACCACAGAAAATGAAGGAAGTGTGATATCCAGCACAGGAAGTTACCTCATCGTGAGCAAATCGTGCTCCAGCTACGATAAACCGCTCTGTTCATCAGGCAGCTTGTAAACTTTATTCTTACTGGATTAATTACAACATTGAAGTTTTCACTTTATTTTGAAAGCTCTTTCAAAGGAAATCAGAGTTTCAGAATTAAATTATTTGTGAATATTTTTAGTATTTTCTATAATAAATATGCAGAAATGGTGAATTAAGGGGAAGGCAGGTAGTTTTGTAAGTTTTTTGGATGATTGCTGCATTTATCAAAAAAGTATTGAATCTGAGCAACAATTCCTGTCACTCTTTTGCTTGAAAGTTTAAGGCTAAATGTCTCATTATTTATGATTTGATTTACTATTAACTTAAAGAGAAAGCAAAAAGTCTGGCTAATCAGAGAAATGCTATTTCTACAATTTTCTATTTCAAGAAGATATCTATCGGTGAAAAATAAAAAATGTTGATCTGCAGGAAACCTTTTCATTCTTCCTGAACTGGGATTTCTGTTGAGTTTTGCACAAACGAACAGGAAGGAACTGTGAACTGTTGTCTGCTGTGTCCAGTTGATTCCTGAGATCTCCTCCCTGTCCTGGTTCACCACCGTCGTTCCTCTCGCCCTGGTGCTGACCGTCACCGCTGCTAAGGACGCAACTGACGACATCGTAAGCAGATTTTCAAATATTTCCTCTTTCTTTTCCGTTTGAAGAAGTATTAGGGTCCACCCTCTCTGCAGTGACATAATTGCTACCTTTCTTAGATCCAGTAGTCGATATTTTTAGCTGCGTTTCCAGTAACCTGATAGTTGATAGGCCTTAACTATTAGGCTCAAAGGCCTTTGCAACTTGAACTAAGGCACCATATTTAGTAGTAAAGAAAATAAAACATTTAGTTTCCATTCCTCTTTTTTATTGTTAAATAAAGTAAAAGAAAGATTTTATAGTAAAATTTAGCTTAGCGGATTCTAAAATGAAGAAACAGAAAATGTTCAGAGAAAGAAAACTGATAAATTCTCATCCTCAGGCTGCGTTCACACCAGCCCTGATTAGTCCACTTCACTCCAACTCCAGTCCGTTTGTCTAGAAAGTCCGGTTCGGTTGGGGAGGTGTGAATGTGTAATCAAAGCCTGATGTGGACCAAAAACGTGAACTGAGGTTCGCCGAAAAGCCTCGACCTCAGTTCGGTTGAAGTGAACTCTGGTGCGGTTCGATATGTGAACACCAAGCAGATTATGAAGAGGGAAGTTGCCCTCAGTGTCTTTCAGAGGTCTTTGTGTCGTTTCCTTCAGTGGTTCTTGTTGCAGCGCCCCCACAGGCCAGGAGGGGAACAGGTTTTTCAAAGGGTTTGGTTGGTTTGACTCAGAGCAGTGAGAAAACAAACACAACACCAAAAAATGTAACAAATGTTGAAGTTTTGGTCCCTAATTAACACATAACATAACAACATAAACTGCCTCCAGCATGACGTCTGCCTTTTTACGCTTCTATCATGAACACCTTTTCACATCTCAACAAAACGTTGCGATCTTTGGATTACTTTTAGTTTCTACAACTTGACAAGATGTTGTATCCTGAACCTCTTTCTTTTTGGAAAAACATTGTAGCTCAAACAGGAAGCGGCGTCTCTTCTCATATTGAAAGGTCTCAGGACTGGAGTGTCTCTGGACGTCGGTTGACTTCCTGAAACTCTGTCTTGGATAAACGACGGACAAACGGACAGAACTGGAATCTGTTGCTTGTCGTTGACACGCCCAGTGAATCATGCAGTAAAATGACCATCAATGGTGGTGAAACAAACGTCACCGACTGTCTGGCGTAAGAGTTGCCTGCATCTGAACTTCGTCCTGATTTTCCCGCAGCTCCTCTTACAGAGTTTCTCCATCCGTTCGGTTAGTCATGTGACCACAAAGTAAGATGGGAAATTAGAGGCATTTACTTTAGATGTGACTTGAGTAATATTGATAGTTGCATAATAACCTGTAGACACAAACAGGTGTTGGCGGTAAATACCATTTAATGCTGTTTACTCTGACAGTTGGCAACCAGATTTTGTTTTCATTTTCTCCCTAAAAAGTATGAAACTTTCTTCCAGTGCTTCAAATTTAAATTGTTTGTCATGAGATTTTGTCCAAATGTTTCATCAAACTCGTCTTTTTCGAGTTTCACTTCTCCTTTGCTACTTCAATTATGTCATTTGGGAGTTGAAGCTTATTAGGAAATAGTAGCATTTCCTCTTCTTTCAGGTTTATAACCTCTAAAAATGGTTATTAGAAAGGCAAAACAGAACAGAACGGACCTCTGAAGCGCCGGTTGATTGGTTTTCCTTTAATGTGTTTGAGATCGGGTGTGTGGGAGGGAGTAATGGAGAGATGAGGTAGCACTCAGGAGGAAGTAGCTCATGCAATGGGTTGAACGTTAGCTCAGCAGACAGAAACAAAAAGGACTTGAGGACCAAAAATAATATTATTTTACCAACTCAACCATAAACTGAGCAGGTTAAATGTCAGGTAAACAAATGAAGATAGCAGATTTTAAAAAAGGCTCTGCAGGTTTACCTTATTGAACGTAATTTTGCAAAGTTTCTAGGTATCAACAGGAACAAAAACAAACAATTCAGCAAAAATGAAAGTTACTAGAGAATATAAAACGCCTGGTAATTTAAAGACAAATATTTTCTGTTGTAAGAAGATTTTACTTTGTCCTCTTTAAAAATAGAAACATCTGTGGTGGGAGCCAAATTAGTGTCATTTTGAACTGAAGTCAGGGGCCGCACATAACCAGTCCATGGACCACAAAGTGGCCCCTGCGCCTCACTTTGGACACCACAGACCTAAACAAACACTGAAGGAATATTTGATGTTTTTGAAAAGTTTTATAAGCTTCATTTGACTTAAATTTAACAAATGTTCACATTGGATGAACGGATTATAAAAAAATATTTTTATAAACTTTTAGGACAATGAAGGACTTTGATCTTTTTGGTCGTCATGGTGATTGAGATAAGATCTGGAAGATATTATGTACCAACACATTAAACCCATTAAACACTGGCCAGTTATTCTGGGTCAAACTTTGTCAAAACTTTGTCTGTCGATGGTGTTTGATTCTCTTTATTTCACAGGAACTTCAGCTTGTGCAATGAAACTGATCGTATCAAACTTCCTCTAAACATTTCTTCTGACGCCCCGATCGGCCCGTTCGGACTTTACATGCACTAAACTAGAGTCCTGTTTCCTTTCACACAACAAAGTGCATCAAAAATATTTAGTTTCTTCTGATTGGTTTTCAGTTTTGGTGCATTTCATAACAGAAAAAAACTAAAATCGTTCAGAACCAATCAAAGAGAAATCAGACGATCAACTTTCTGTATTTTCTTTCCAAGCAATGAGATTATTTAGAGTTTTTCAAATCTTCACCAATTGAGAATAAGAGTTTTTTTGTTCTATTTCCATGTTTCATTTAGAAACAGTTAAATGATTTGACTTTTCAGAGGAAACGGATTCATATCATTTTGTTTTTGTGAGAAAGATTCATTAGGAGGATTTAACTAAAGCTGAAAATCCTCAAAGTGTGCAGAACGTCCTCAGATTAAGTTACATTTTGTCTTAGATTAACAGACTGTATCACTTTTATCACTTTTATCCAAAGTAACTCCTTTTTTAAGGCGGACAGAAGAAACAGATTAAACATGGAGTCATTTCTCATGACTTTGTTGTTTTTGTTTTTATAATTCTTCATGTTTGTCCCAAACAGTTTGGTGTTGCTTTAGTAGTGAATAATTGCATGTAAAATGGTGTTTTGATGATAATGTTTTGTCTACAACAGTAAAATAATTACATTGTTTTCTCTCCCTTTCTGCCAGCCAGGACATTCATCTTGTTTTGATGATAATGTTTTGTCTACAACAGTAAAATAATTACATTGTTTTCTCTCCCTTTCTGCCAGCCAGGACATTCATCTTTTTCTTGAATAAATATCTAACTGCTGTCAGAGACGTTTTGGAAGTTATTAACTTCTTAAGTGGAAACTAATTCAACTGGTTTCCAGTAAAACCAGACCTTTCCTCACACTGGGCTTCTTAGAAATCCTTCAACAATTAATTTATCCTACTAAAAACATTTTAAAAGTTTAAGAAAGGTCAGAAAAGTTCAATACCAATTTCTCCTCAATGTCACCAGATATTAACAAAAATACCTAAGAATAGAATAATTTTATTCTATTACTTTATTTAAATTAGAGATCTGGGTTACAGTAAATAAACTGACGCATATGTATATTTAGAAGACTAAATTTTAAACGTGAAGGAAGGAAACCGGCTTCGTTGGCGCCTCTGTGTCTTCAGACGGATCTGAAACCAGACGATCAATACAGGCCTCATCGTTGCTGAATCATCCGAGGTTTTAAAAAAAGGAAGACGACGTCCGTCAGCGGCTTTCCTCCCAGGTTATTTACAGAAACATATCTGCTCCCAGATGCGATAAAAGCCCCTCATGCAGCCTGTTAGTCGGTGATGATGCGTCTGTCTGATCAGAAAGCTGATTCAATAATCAAATGTAATTTCCTGTAACCTGACTGCTGTCACTTTCTGCTCCTTTCTGTCTTCTAGAATCGCCACAGGAGCGACAATCGAGTGAACAACAGAAAAGTTGAAGTACTAATTGACAGAAAGTAAGTTTCTTTTATTAAAATGTAAATTTTTTCCCATCTGTGGCACCGTGTTTGTTGTTTATTCACAGGTGAAATACGCATCAGATAAACCTTGAAATTATTCATGAGGAATAATTTAAAGGTTTCAGTTCCTGAACTTCCTTACATGTGAAAATCAACTAACTTCACACATTTGGGATTTCAGACAGGAAACAGAGAAATGCTGGTCATAAAATAATAATAATAATAATAATAATAATAATAATAATAATAATAATAATAATAAAGAAAACATAAGGATCTGCTCACACAGCAGGAAAATGTGACTCGAGTCCCATTTGAACATCTGGAGCCAAATAGGATCAGTTATCAGGCCTGACATGATGGCAGATGGTGTTATAAATAATAATATTGTTGTTTTGACACCATGTTTAAGTAATAAAATGGTATTAATGGCGTAATAATACTAGAACAAATTCTTAAAGATTATTGAACTTTACATTCTAATGAACATTAAACCCTGGAACTGGAAGAGATTTTAAATAATCAAAATAATTAAACAAAACAACAGAAACAACAAATAAAATGGATTATAAATTCTCTGTAAACAAAACTAAATGGCTACAAAAGGAGCTGGTAGAGACCAAAACACCAGACTGAAGATTTTTACCATCCAGTTTTTGGGTAGAAAGAGAAAAACGATAAATTTTGCAAATGGAAATAATTGAGTTTGTTTTACATTATCATGCGATTTATTTATTGCTTAATGAATAAAGTGAACAGTTATGTCACGTTTCGTCCAACATTGACATCATTGATGAAAACAATGAGTGAATAAATAATAAAATCCTTCCATCCGTTGTTACTTCAGTTAGCAGAGAGCAGCTTTGTGACGTCTACGTTCTTCTTCTTCTGTGAATTTGGGTCACTTTGGGGTCGTAATCCGTTCACTCAGAAGTCTGAAGGCATTTAATCCGTAATATGAACGACCTCGCAAACAAAATCAGAACTCAGAAAAACAATCAGACCTGCTGTGTGAACGCAGCCAAAAAACAAAACACAAGAATAACCTGAGAAACTAAACACAAAGGAACTGTTTCTATGGCAACACCTTAGGAACAATAATGGACACAGAGAAATTTACAAAGTATGGCAAGACCTAACGAACATAAAATGATCAAAACACAAGAGAAACCCAAATATCCATGAATATTTAACTAATTTATTTAGTGAAAAACGTTGAAATGCTGAACTGAGGGATGAAAAAGCCGAAATATTTTGGTGAGTTTTGTTCCTCCACAGCTGCTGTTGCCTCGTTCTGCTCTCTGTAGGAAGCAGCTTTAGGACTGAGGAGGAAACGTTTGCACGTTGTCTTCTGTTCATAAAAACAGAGATTTACTTTGATTTGGCTCTTCTTGAACCCATCCAGGTCTGCTGCTTTTCCATCCATCTTTGCTGA
The DNA here is from genome assembly GCF_019740435.1 of Gambusia affinis. Classification (NCBI taxonomy): domain Eukaryota; kingdom Metazoa; phylum Chordata; class Actinopteri; order Cyprinodontiformes; family Poeciliidae; genus Gambusia; species Gambusia affinis. The sequence continues at coordinate 30,442,850 of NC_057870.1, read as the reverse complement.
TGTTCGTTCTGTTTTAGGGAAACCCAGCCTCTGTTTCGTCACTGTGCTTATCTTTTAGGCCGGCTTGTGTCATAAATAATTTTCTTCCTGTGTTTAAACTCTTGCCAGGGGGAGTTAGAAAAATCGATGTATTTCTAAATAAATATTAGAAATATTTATTTCTAATATCTGAGAAATAAGAAACAAAGCAGAAATTAGTAGAGGAAACATTAGTGAAGATGACTCACAAAACAAAAATGGAGCAAACAAACTAAATATTTTCCAGTTTTATCCTGCCAGGATTTTTCTCTCTACCTACAGAGAAAAAGACAAACATTTGTTTCCAAACAGACGAGTTGAACTGCAGCTACAGAATCATGTACAGAATCCATTTTAATCCCTGCTGCTTTCATCAACTCTCCTACTTCCTCCTTCCAAGATCGGAAAACGTTCCAGGTTTCTGGCAGACGGACAAACAGAATCATTCAGGAAAGCAGCAGGGACCAGCAGGGGGAAAGTGGCTTGTATCGGTGTGACCTTTAGGGTCAGACTGGGTTTGTTTATGAGCCCTCAGACGGTTTCTTCCTGGCATAAAAATAGAAAAACTCTTGTTTCCAGCCGACAGCGGGCCTCCCATTGTGACCTTCCGAAACTAAATTTAACTTTGTGATTTGTTCTCAGACTGCGGAGCGAGAAATGGATGGACGTCCAGGTGGGAGACATCATCAAACTGGAAAACAACCAGTTTGTAACCGTAAGTAAACTTTTTATTTCATATGTAGCATTATAAGTTTGGATTACACTTTTCTGTGTTTTTCCCATCGTTATAGTTTCAGTTCGTTGCTGTGTGTCGTTCCTCCACAGAAGCTGGTGTTCCTCTAGGTTGTGTACTTGGTCCTCTGCATTTTACCTTGTTTTCTAGTGACTAACTGTTTTTAAATCTTTTAGTCATACACTGAGTAAAAAATGACACAAAAGATTTTTTTTCCTCTTTTGTCAGACATTAAATAAAACAAAACTTGTCCTGTTTTAAAATGATCACCTCACTGTTGCCAAGTTAGTAATTTTCAGACAAAAAAAATAAAACCTTAATCAGAATCAGACTTTTCAAAAGTTAGCGGCTGGAAAACTGGTGCAGCTCTAATTTATATTTTTCATAGATTGTAAACAGTCTGTTGTCTTTTTAATACACAAATACACACTAACTTTATTTACGTTATTTAATGTGATCCTAGTTCATCGTGTCTTTTCTCTACAGAACATTTTTCTTAGACTTGGTTTTTGTATATTTTTAAAATCTATTTTTAAAACTTTTTGATTTTGTGTGAACTTGTTGATCTCAGTCCTGCTGCTTTGCCTGAATTTTTATAAATCAATATTCAGAAATAAAACGAGCAGTTTTAAAACTGAAGACAATAATTTCCTCTCCTGTGATAAAAACCAACATTTAATGAAAACTGGAAACTGTTTTTACTTCAGGCCGACCTGCTGCTGCTCTCCAGCAGCGAACCGCTGAACCTCGTCTACATAGAGACGGCAGAGCTGGACGGGTTAGTTAACATTTAAAACCTAACTGTGCCAACTGAAAATGATTCACTTATTGCTTCATTCACTTTTCCCTCCGTCTGTTTTCTCCTCTTCCTCTTCCTCTTCCTCTTCCTCTTCCTCAGAGAGACGAACCTGAAGGTCAAGCAGGCCCTTCCTGTCACCGGAGACCTGGGAGACGACATCGAAAAACTGGCAGATTTTAATGGTAAAAATCAGAGCTGGGTAGCAACTAGTTACATTTACTCCATCGCATTTACATTAGTAACTTTTTAGGGGAAAACATGTAATTTTAAGAAGTATTTTTACTACTTGAAGAATTTTATTATAAAGTATTTCTACTCTTACTAGAGTAAAACTTCTGGATTTTCTACCCACTGAATGAAAACAAACATGTTTTAATCAAAAATTCACCAGACTCAGTCACACATCTGCAGTTTTTGTTAAAGTTCATTTTGTTATTTTTTGTCACTTATATGAATTATTGTCATTTTTGTCCTCAAAATACAAAATTTTCCCCTTAACTTTATATTTTGGTCCACCTGATGATGTAATTTTTAAGCATTGAATGGTTGACAATTTGATCAGTTACTCAGTGATTTTTACCAAATACTTGAGGAAAGTTTTGTAGAAGAAGTGCTATTCTTACGTTTGGACAATTTTTGTTAAAATCTGCTTGAAAAAGCCAGAAAGAGCGACAGAACGGGTCTAAAAGTGCTGGAAGTCGTTACTATTTCAGTTCTTCACTATTTGCTGCGGTTGTGTCCCGTTTGAAGGCGAGGTTCGCTGCGAACCCCCCAACAATCGTCTGGACCGTTTCAACGGGACGCTGGCGTTCGGCGGTCAGAAATACCCGCTGGACAACGAGAAGATCCTGCTGCGCGGCTGCACCCTGAGGAACACCGACTGGTGCTTCGGCCTGGTGCTGTTCGGGGGTCAGCGAGGCGCTGCGCTCAGGTTTTTAATGAAAACACCAAAAGAAAGGAAAGTCTGATTCGTTCTTTGTTTGTTCTGCAGGCCAGGAGACGAAGCTGATGCAGAACAGCGGGAAGAGCGTCTTCAAGAGAACCAGCATCGACCGTCTGATGAACGTTCTGGTTCTGTGTGTGAGTTTTAAACTTTTTAAAACACCAAATGTTTTTTACATGGTATCCTCACATAGTTATGCAACATTTATTTAATATGAGTGTTTGCCCAGGGCGGCATTAGGAAGGGGCAGGACGCACAAGAAATAGAAAATCTGTTAGAACAACAAATTTTGCTGGATGATAAATTGTCCCATTAATTGCATAAGTAATATAATGATACGAACAATGATAAACAATACAAACTTCCCCTCTTTTAAACCAATAAACTTTAATTTTGTAAAGAAGTTTTAACGCTGGAACTGGAAGACATTTTAAATAACCAAAACTAATTATTATTATTATTATTATAAAATGTATTGTAATAATAACTACATTTTAATTAAATTAAGGGGATTATTGCTGCAAGATTTGATTTAATCTGCCAATAAATTTGGTGCTTAAATGTGAATTTAATGGGGAATAATTAGAACGACCTAAATAAAAAATAAAATAATCTGTTTGGTTTATTTATCAAGACATTAAATTACATAATGACTTATTTTCTGATTGTCTGGCATTAAATTAAACTGAACTATATGGCACTAAAATGTTAAAAATCAAAAGTGGAGACGGGTTTTCTCAGCTCCTCTGGTTCTGGTTCTGGTTCTGCTCTGCATCCAGAACCAGAACCAAACATATAGAAGCAGCATTCAGCTTCTAAGCACCACAAATCTGAACAAACTTCCAGAAAACTGCAAACCAGCTGAAACACCGAGTTCCTTTAGATCCAGACTAAAACCCAGCTGGTTAAAAGAAACACTGACCGACGAATTGATGTGTAATCTTAGCAAAATGCAACTTTTCACTTATTGGTGACTTTTAAAGCACCTTGAACTGCCTTGTTGCTGAAATGTGACAGTAAAGAAGCTTCCTGCTCTGATCCTGTAGATCTTTGGTTTTCTGGTGTTCATGTGCACGATCCTGGCGATCGGGAATTACATCTGGGAGATAAACAACGGCTCCAACTTCACCGTCTTCCTGCCGAGAAAAGACAACGCTGGCTTCTCGGCCTTCCTCACCTTCTGGTCCTACATCATCATCCTCAACACCGTGGTGCCCATCTCGCTCTACGTTAGGTGACCTGTCCAAACACTTTTATATCACTTTTATGTCACTATAATATACCAAATTTTATATCGTCTGCGTCTTTTTGCAGTGTGGAAATCATTCGGCTGGGGAACAGCTTCTACATCGACTGGGACAGGAAGATGTATTATTCCCGCAGCGACACGCCGGCCGAGGCGCGCACCACCACGCTGAACGAGGAGCTCGGTCAGATCAAGTACGTCTTCAGCGACAAGACGGGGACGCTCACCCAGAACATCATGATCTTCAACAAATGCTCCATCAACGGGAAGTCCTACGGTGAGTTAAAACGCCAAAACCTGCTGCTTTTAAACCGACAACAGCAGCAAAACGTCTGCAACACATAGGGCTTCAGTTCACTCCTTCGTTCTGTTTATTATTATTCTGCGTTTTATTCATTGGTTGAATTTTTTAAGTGTGTATATTTATTTGCTTTTGCAGGAGATGTTTATGATTACACAGGTCAGAGACTTGATATTTCTGAGGTAAGTTCATAAAAGTAAATTTACTTCTGTTTATCTGAGTAATTTTAGGGCAAAACTAAGAAAAAAGTATTTTGTTTGAAAGTCTTAGCATGAAAATAAAAACTTCTAAATAGAATTGAAATGTAATAACAGGAGAATAAAGTCATTATTTTACGAAATTTTAATCGTAATAATAGTTTTATTACCAGACTAAAGTCATAAAGTCAGATAATATGTTAATAAAGTCATAAATTACAAAAATAGTTGTAAATATTCAAGAATAAAGTACTAATAAAAAAATAAAGTTGTAACTTTATAGAAAGTAAATAAACTAATAAAAAAGGAAATACTTTTAACACATCAGTATCAAATTATTATCAGTTGCTGGACAAACGTCTGTTTCAAATAAAAAACATCATAGACTTACCAGGCTGGTCACATCAGAGCTTCATAACTCTTCTCAAGTATTTTTCTCATTAAAGAGACTTAATTTTATTTATTTTTTCTAGTACTGTTGCGTTTTTATTCAGCTAAGACAATAACTAAATTTAAAAATGTAATTTTTAGTCTGAGATGATTTTGAAATCTCACAGCAGCAGCTGTGATGTTCTGCAGGAGTTTTGAGCTTCACTTTAAGTCAGCAGCTGTTGGTTCTCGTTCATCCTGACGTCAGATCACAGATCCGTTTACTTCCTGATCCGCAGCATAAAGACCCGGTGGACTTCTCCTTCAACGCGCTGGCCGACCCGCGGTTCGTTTTCTACGACCACGCGCTGGTGGAGGCGGTGAAGCTGGAGAACCCGGAGGTCCACGCCTTCTTCAGGCTGCTGGCGCTCTGCCACACCGTCATGGCGGAGGAGAAGAAGGAAGGTGGGTGCAGAAGGTGCCGGCGTTTCTCTCTGGCTTGGAACAGGAAGTCAGCCTGTTTCTCCTGCAGGTGAGCTTCTCTACCAGGCCCAGTCTCCAGACGAAGGCGCGCTCGTGACTGCGGCCAGAAACTTCGGATTCGTCTTCCGCTCGCGAACGCCCGACAGCATTTCCATCGTGGAAATGGGAAATCAGCGCAGCTACGAACTGCTGGCCATCCTCGACTTCAACAACGTCCGCAAGAGGATGTCCGTCATCGGTGAGAAGCCCGGGTTTTTCTGAGCTGCTTGGCGTTTAGTTTCTGTTTCCTGCTAAATGAAACACAGACTTTGGTGTGTGTGTGTGTGTGTGTGCGTGTGTGTGTGTTTTGGTGTAAACAGTGCGCAGTCCAGAGGGGAAGCTCTCCCTCTACTGCAAAGGCGCCGACACGATCATCTACGAGAGGCTGCACCAGTCCTGCAGCAAGCTGATGGACGTCACCACGGAGCACCTCAACGTCAGTGAAGCTACTTTTCCTCCTCATGCTTTGGGACTCCAGTCCCTCCACCTGATCAGGCTGATCAGGCTGGGCAATCAATCAATCAATCAATCAATCAATCAATCAATCAATCAATCAATCAATCAATCAATCAATCAATCAATCAATCAATCAATCAATCAATCAATCAATCAATCAATCAATCAATCAATCAATCAATCAATCAATCAATCAATCAATCAATCAATCAATCAGTAACAGTATATATCACAACAGATATGTGATCAATATCAATACCTAACACATCTGATCGAATATTCAATACATACATAGTTCTCATGTGACGTCACACTTCCAGAAACTTTGTAACTGGCAGCCATCTTGGTAGGCAGTTGCTATGGAGTTGCTATGACAACAACAAACAAGCCGCAAGCTTGGAAGTAGCTCTCGCCTCGTTTCTACAAAACCTATAAACAACATAAGTACTTTACGATTATTCTTTGATTATGGTTTTTCAGTACTCCACCCACCTCTGTGTGGTACTAAGATTAATATCATAAATATTTACTGCTTACTGCCGAACTAGCATAATTAGCTTAGCTAACCTAGCTTGTATCTGCTAGCTCAAACGGACATGTAGCCTACGTGTTTGTTTCTGCCAGTCACCAGAACCTTTTCATTCATACCTAGAGTTTGTTCGTTCTTTACAAAAGTCACGGTTAGTTGAAGAAGTTTGGATTCTTTACATGCTTTCCCTTTTCTCTCTGTTCACTTGATGTCTGCCACCTTAGATCCTGTTTAAAACACAGAAAAAAATTAACTATGTGTTTTTTCTCTCACTGCTAGTTTTATTAGATGGGAATCTTTATGCTTTACGCAGCCGGATGCTTAAGTTTGACTTTGTTCATGTCTTCAGATGGTATCAATACTGCGTTCGCTGCAGAGACTCGTGTTTTTACGGCTCATCCTTATAAGTATGTTCATGCTGATCTGCAGGAATTTGCAGGGGAGGGACTGCGGACGCTCGCTCTAGCCTACAAAGATTTGGACGAGGAGTATTTCAACCAGTGGAGACAGCGCCACCATGAGGCGAGCACCTCACTGGAAGACAAGGAGAGCAAACTGGATGAGCTGTACGAGGAGATAGAGAAGGACCTGCTGGTAGGAGGATAAATAAATATCTGTTTAAAACAGATGGAAGCAGGAAGCTAACTGCATGTTGCTGTTTGTGTTGGTCTGCAGCTGCTGGGAGCAACAGCCATCGAAGACAAGCTGCAGGACGGAGTGCCTCAGACCATTGAGCAGCTGGCCAAAGCAGACATCAAAATCTGGGTTCTGACCGGCGACAAGCAAGGTATTTAATGGAAAACCTTGTTTGAAATGAACAGGTTCTGCTAAAAGCAGCCGATATGCGCAATATTGTCCAATCAAAATGTCTTAAAATGTTAAAATGAATGAAATGTAAGTTGGTCATAAATACAGTTATCACAGGTCTTAAAGTTTGTAGTTTTTTCTGTCGGGTGGCAATAAAAAGGTCTGAAAAAGATCTTAAATGTAACATTTCATGCTCTGTGTGGAGGGATTCTTTACTTTGACCAGGACTGAGACTTTGTCCAGTTTTGTTTCTTACAGCTTTAGTTTGTCTTTCAGAAACGGCAGAAAACATCGGCTACTCGTGCAACCTGCTGCGGGAGGAAATGAAAGACATCTTCATCGTCTCGGGTCACTCGCCTGAGGATGTCAGACAAGAACTGAGGTCAGAGGAGCATTTCTAAAATCTTTATGAAGCCAGGTCATTTTTAAGCTCTAATTTAACCAGCTGTAGTTTGAATTTTTGGAGCAGAAATGCACAAAACTCCATGAAACCAGATGGAGCACCGAACTGCCTGCTTTTGCCAGAGGAGAAGAGTCACAATTTGATGAAAGACGAGGAGGCCAATGGGGAGTATGGACTCGTTATCAACGGACACAGTCTGGTGCGTTACGACAGCTCCCTCTACTGGCCAATGAATCAATGAGCCTGGGTGTTTATGAGTAATGCTCCTGGTTTTGTGGGACAGGCGTACGCCTTGGAGAGCAGCATGGAGCTGGAGTTCCTCAGGACGGCGTGTTTGTGTAAAGCGGTGATCTGCTGCAGGGTGACGCCGCTGCAGAAGGCCCAGGTGGTGGAGCTGGTCAAGAAGTACAAGAAGGCGGTAACTCTGGCTATCGGCGATGGCGCCAACGACGTCAGCATGATCAAAGGTACCAAGGGTTGGTTTTAGTAAAAACAGAATAACTTCACGCTTCAGATTTTCTGAAATAAATGCTGAAATTAGTTTTTTTCTACGGTGAGTTTTGTATTTAAAAGGCGATCCTAATGAAACAACAGTGTGTAAATTCATAACTTCCTCAGTTTCTGTCCTTCATGTTGACAGAAACAGCATCTAGTATTAATCTGCTGCTGAACACAGACATTTGATTTTACACACTAAACTGTGACGCTCCACGATTTTAGTGTTTTTCTGCCTCCTACTGGGCAATAAAAGGATGACAGCTTACAGTCTGAGGCGTTTTATTGGAATAAAGATCATCAATCCATCCATTACTCCACCCATTCATCCACCCAGCCAGTCATTAAAGTGTTTTACTTTAAGCACATTTCTGCAAATGTTTTTAATTCATCTTTAAATAAATCATTTCTCTCTCTGTCTCCTCCCAGCGGCTCATATTGGTGTTGGCATCTCAGGACAGGAGGGCATGCAGGCCGTCCTGTCCAGCGACTACTCCTTCGCCCAGTTCCGCTTCCTGCAGCGCCTCCTGCTGGTGCACGGACGCTGGTCCTACCTGCGCATGTGCAAATTCCTGCGCTACTTCTTCTACAAGAACTTCACCTTCACCTTCGTCCACTTCTGGTTTGCCTTCTTCTGCGGATTCTCGGCGCAGGTGAGACAGCCGAAGATGAGTCCTGACATTTAAATGTCAGATTTTCACCGGTCAGAAAAATAATAAATTTGAGCTTTGCTCTTTCAGACGGTGTATGACGAGTGGTTCATCACACTCTACAACCTGATGTACACAGCGCTGCCTGTTCTGGGAATGAGCCTGTTTGATCAGGTAATAATGTGAACAATTAATCCAATTATCATTAATTGTCTTGTTTTCTAATAAAGTTAGTTCCAATCCACAAACTATTAATAAAACCGGCTTAGGCCTTTTTTTATTGTTGTAATTTAGTAGAGGGCGCCGCTGCCCATCTTTAAGCAGCGCCAGCTGATATATAAACAAAGATTATAATGGCCATATTATAATGCGAAAAGAGAAACAGTCCCTAAAACACGTCATGCAGTTCTGATTTGAAATATAAACACTCAACAAGCTGCCAAAGTTTCACCTTAATAGCTTAATAACTGATTCATAGCTTTTTTTTTTTTTTTTTCCCCACCAGGGGGTCCTTTTTGTGGGCTCTAGTGTCCCTTTTTTCATAGTAGGCTGACAGGAAAGGGGGAAGTAGAAGGGGGAAGACATGCGGCAAATGTCGTCGGGTCCGGGAATCGAACCCGCGACGGCTGCGTCAAGGACTGAGGGCCTCCAAACGTGGGGCGCGCTAGCCTCTACGCCACTGGAGCACGCCCCCGATTCATAGCTTTTTGATCCATGTTCCTAAAAACAAAACTACATTGTTTCAAAGAAGGAGTTTATAGCTAAAATGTGGATTGACCGTCTTCACCTTTGTCTCCCTCTGCTGGTCAGGATGTGAACGACGTGTGGAGTTTCCAGCACCCACAGCTCTACATCCCCGGCCAACTCAGCCTGTACTTCAGCAAGACGGCCTTCTTCAAATGTGCCGTCCACAGCTGGTACTGCTCCCTGGTGCTGTTCTTCATCCCGTACGCCGCGCTGCAGGACACGATTAGGAGCGACGGGAAGGACGTGGCCGACTACCAGTCCTTCGCCCTGCTCACGCAGACCTGCCTGCTGTTTGCAGTCAGCATCCAGGTGCGGAGGAACAGCCTGTTCTGGTGTTTTCCAGGAATGTACAGAGTGAAGTGAACATTTTGGTCTGTCTGCTTGTCGGTAGCTGGGCTTGGAGATGTCCTACTGGACGGCGGTGAACACCTTCTTCGTTTTGGGAAGTCTGGCCGTGTACTTCGCCGTCACCTTCACCATGTACAGCAACGGGATGTTCCTCATCATTCCATCAGCTTTCCCCTTCATAGGTGAGGATCCGTCAGCTTCAGGCGGACTGGACCGGATCGCATTAAAAACAAAATACATCCACTCTCTCTATAGACAGTCGCAATAATTCAGTTAATCACACAATAAATTAAAATAAGACCAATAACTTCCATTTGCATGATTTATCTTTTTCTCTATTCTGTCTCTCTCCTCCAGAAACTGGATGATAAAAGTCTTCAGTCTTTGGTCTTTTTTAGAGGAACAGTTTTAAAAGACTTTATAATCCATTTCATTTGTTGTTTCTGTTGATTTATTTTGTATATTTAAATGTCTTCCTAATTCCAGTTTTAAATGTTCATTAAAATTTAAAGTTTATTAATCTTAGAGAATGCGTTCTTGCACTATTATTATTTTTATATTACTGGAAAATTGTCTCAAAATAACAATTTTACCATTTATCACAATAACTTAAATCTAAATTTAATTAAAAATTAAAGTTTTCATATTTAGACCTTTTTATATTTTCTGTGTATAAGATAAACAAAATATTTTTAGAATATTTTATTTATTATTGAGCCTTGAGAACATTGCCTTTTAGTTATTATTATTATTATTATTATTATTATTATTATTATTATTATTATTATTATTATTATTATTATTGTTATTATTGTTATTATTATCATTATTATTATTATTATTCCTTTATTTCTCCCATATTTGTCTGAGAAATATAATTTTTGTTGTCAATAAATGTTATTTAAAAAAAAAACAAACAAAAGTTTCCTCCATGAACCTGATGACTTTTTTAAAAAGCTAATTTTATTTTATTTTGTTTGTTTCTTTAGGAACGGCTCGAAACTCTCTGAACCAGCCCAACGTCTGGCTGACGATCCTCCTGACCTCCATCCTGTGCGTACTTCCTGTGGTTACCTGCCGCTTCCTGTTGATTCAGCTCTGCCCCACCATCAATGACAAGGTGCAGGAAACTCCAGGAACCGCTTTGCATGATCACCGATGCACAGCGGCGCTCCTGGAATGTCATTTACCTGAAGCTTTCCTTGTTCTTTTAAAGAAAGCAACAAGCTATTCAATGCTAAATTACTGAATATGTAAATATGAGCTCAATCACAAATATATTTATTGTTTTTTATCTGTTATTTAGGTCTGAAAGTGTTAATTTTAGCTTTCCAGAGTTTCAGGAACTTCTTTAGAAATGTGAACTTTGGACGGCGACATTAGCGTCTGTTCTGCTGCTACATGTTTAGCATTGAGATGCTATTTTAGGCCTGAATAGCTTCGTTGATAAGCTAACCAGGGAGAGAACTAAAACATGCACGATGCCGGTGTTCTGAATATCAGTGCTTCCTGGTCACATATTCCTACCGTAGCACAGACAGGTAGCCAAGTCTATCCGTCATGTTTACAAACAGAAAACTATAGCGGGTCGTGTTAATGTTAAATATATTGGATAACATTATTTGAGTGACGGGACTGAAGTGGAAGCTTAGCAGTTGTGATTAGATTAGCATTGGAACAATTTATATACCACAAAAAGATCACTTCCTTCATCTGAATATCCTACCTGTTCAAAAATATTTTAAGTAGTCGAGGCGTTTGTAAGAATAAAACAGTATCAGACAGAGGAAACAGGTTTTCCACTGAAATGATAGGATATGATTCATGTACACTAATATTACACCGCTATCACACAGCTTCAGTCTCACATATTATCGCTACCAACATTTATTTAGCAAGGTTTAGCAATAAAAAGTGTTATTAAACTAAAATATTTTAAAGGATATGGATGGAAAAACCCCACAAAACACCATATTTTATCCTGATTAACCGCCAAATAATACTTTGTTTACAGTAACAAGGGGAAGCTGCCTGCCTCACCTCCAATCAGTTCTCTGGTTTCTGATCGCTCCTCAGCCACGAAACACGTCACACACACAGCTGGTGACAACAAACACTGTGCATTATGGACATGAGCTAAATTATGGAAAATCAGTTCATATATGAAATGTTTTTTAACCACTTTATTGGCGGCATAGAATGGCAGCCAGTGAGAAGTTGATCAACCCCAGGTGGGGCTCACCTGCCGCTGCCTCACCTGCCGCTGCCTCACCTGCCGCTGCCTCACCTGCCGCTGCCTCACCTGCCGCTGCCTCACCTGCCGCTGCCTCACCTGTTGCTGCCTCACCTGCTGCTGCCTCACCTGCCGCTGCCTCACCTGCCGCTGCCTCACCTGCTGCTGCCTCACCTGCTGCGTTTCTGAGCATTTGAATGGGAAAATGCAAAAATTCAGCGATTTTGAAGAAAAAAATAATCAAAATTGGTTAAAATAAATAAAAAATAAATAATTTACAGTACAAACCACAGGGTAAAAATATCTATCTAAATAATTTTTTCCATTATATTTCTCCATTATGACAGGTGAGGCTCTGCATCACTTGCGTCCAGTGACCACACCTCACTGGTAACTATGGCAACCAGTGGCAGTTCTTTCTGTAGTCTGGTTGGTTCTTCACATCCGTCCTGTTGATAAAAAATCCATCAGACAAGTCCGCTCTGAATACTAAACAAAACTGTGACGTCACAGTGTGACATCACCAGCCATTATATAAGCTCCTCACATCATCAACTTTCATCACAGCCGTTTAGCAGCCTTGTTAATACGCTTCTCTTGAGAATTTCTTTAACTTAGAAACTGAAACAAACAAAGCTTACAATGGAGACCAACCAACATAGAATCCAGGAGGTTGCATCCGACAACTTTGTCAAAAAGGAATTGCAGCCACCAATGACACCCAGGCGGAGGAAGAAGAAGGTGTCGTTTTCAGTTTGGTTGGAGCAGCAAGAGCTGAAGACGTCTGCTGAAAACATCCAACAGCAGGACGCTTCACCTCTGACTGACAATGGATCGATAACCAAAGCTCTGGAGGCAATCGATCAGAAAGGGGACAGTGAGTCCAAGGAGAAGAACCTGGTACCATCTAAAACCTGGTCGGAGGAACACGTCCCCGCTGACCAAGAGGTTTCTGCAGAAAACACTGAGAAGCAGAACGAATCCCTGGTCAGTGGAGAAGAGTCCACCGCTGGAGGGCAGGAGAGAGTCGAGGTAGCAGAGAAAGAACAGCCCTCCAAGTCAAAGGAACAGCAACCAACTATGAGACGTATCAAGAAGAAAATGATACCATTCCACATCTGGTTGGAGAAACACGCCCCTGTTGAGCTTAGGATTTCATCTGAAAGCACTGAAGACGTTTCACTGGTTGCCAAACAGGAACTGACCTCTGTACTTCAGGAGACAACAGAGAAGGAGCAGCCCCTTCAGTCCGGCACTGAAACTGTTGAAAAGCTGCACACTTCTCTGCCTGAAGAAGATCATGACCAGAAAGATTCCTTAAAGAAGGAGATCTGCACAGAGGAACCTGAGATTTCTGTAACGCAACCGGTCACTGAAAAGAACGACGTCTCCAAACCGCAGAGGGAACTGGATCAGAAAGGAAAAAAACAATCCAAGACTAAACGCATCAAGAAAACGCCACTGTTGTGGAAATCTTTTCCCGAGCCTGATGCCTGCATAGATCTGTCAATTTTTTCTGAAAACAGTGACATTCATAACGGACCTCTCCCAGAAAACCAAAGTCTTCAGGCAGGTTTTCCCAACAGCGGAAAGAAGATGTTTTGGAAAATGCTGCCCAAGTCAGAACCTCGAGTAGATATACAATTTTTTACAGAGAATATTGAAGCCCAAAGTGTTTCAATGCCAACGCAAGATCTTGATGTGGTATCTTCCTTGAAAAAGGAAAACTTTTCCAAGAACACCGTCTTCAAAACGCTGGAGCAAAAAGAGCAAAAAGAGCAGAGAAGTCCGTCTCCTGGAAAGACAACAAATCAGTGTACGTGTGTTGCTAAATTCAAAGAAACTGAACTGGAATATATGGAAGTACAGAAGTACTTATTCAAGCAGCTTGATGAGATGTTCAATGTGAATCACAAACTGAATGCAAAACTTGAACAACAAAAGGATCTGATCAGGAAAGGACTCTCAGAGAGACGACAACAAAAGATTTCAATGGTTTCTGTTGAAACTCAGACTGATTTTCAAGAAACCCCAAAGCAAAAAACAGTCCAGTACTCATCTGCTTCAACTCAAACAGAGATGGATACACTGGAAACCAGTTACCAGGTAAAACCAGTCCATCAAACGAGTTCAACACAAACGCAGATGGATACACTGGAAACCAGTTACCAGGCAAAACCAGTCCATCAAACCAGTTCAACACAAACGGAGATGGATACACTGGAAACCAGATGTCCAGTCAAACCAGTTTATGAATCGATTCCAACCCAAACTGAGCTGATTTTGTTGGTAAGAAAACAGCCCTCTGAAACGGAGCTGAATGGGCGTCAGGATCAGGAGAAGCTGTTCAAGAGATCAGCAGGTAAGAACAGGAGAAAGTCAGGAAAGAAAGCTGCCTCTGTACTGGAGACTCTTAGCAATGAAAAGGTTTCTGGAGCAAACTGTGACCAGCAAAACATTTCAGCACCAGAGATAGTTGGGGATGAGATTGAGACAAAAGAAACAGTGATCAGTGAACTACAGCAGATCACTGAAGAAACTGTTTCTGAAACCCAACAAACTGGAGACCAGGAAGATCAGAAAAAGACAATAAAGAAATCGAAGACGTCCAGACGTAAGATCAAGAGAAAGGCAGCATTAAAAGCTTCTTCTGAGTTTGAAAAGCTCAACAATGAAATTGTTTCTGGAGAAAACAGTGAACAGAAAGTTTCAGTACCGGAAACAGTTGGAGATCCAACAGCTTCCATAGAAACCAAGATTGAGACAAAAGAAACAGTGATCAGTGAACCACTGCAGATCACTGAAGAAACTGTTTCTGAACCCCAACATAATGGAGACCAGGAAGATCAGAAAAAGACATCCAAGACATCGAAAACATCCAGACGTAAGATCAAGAGGAAGGCAGCATCAAAAGCTTCTTCTGAATTGGAGACTTTCAATAATGAAAACGCTTCTGGAAAAGACTGTGAACATCAAGTAGTTTCTTCTCTAGAAACAGTTGGGGATCCAACAGCTTCCATTATAAACGAGATTCAGACAAAAGAAACGGTGATCTCTAAAGAACAACAGATCATTGAAGGAGAAACTATTTCTGAAACTCAACATAATGGAGACCAGGAAGATCAGAAAAAGACATCAAAAACCTCTAGACGTAAGATCAAGAGGAAGGCAGCATCAAAAGCTTCCTCTGAGTTTGAGAAGCTCAACAATGAAATTGTTTCTGGAGAAAACAGTGAACAGAAAGTTTCTATACTAGCAACTGTTGGGGATCCAACAGCTTCCATAGAAACCAAGATTGAGACAAAAGAAACAGTGATCAGTGAACCACAGCAGATCACTGAAGAAACTGTTTCTGAAACTCAACATAATGGAGACCAGGAAGATCAGAAAAAGACATCGACGAAATCGAAGACATCCAGACGTAAGATCAAGAGGAAGGCACCATTAAAAGCTTCTTCTGAATTGGAGACTTTCAATAATGAAAACGCTTCTGGAAAAGACTGTGAACATCGAGTAGTTTCTACTCTAGAAACAGTTGGAGATCCAACAGCTTCCATAGAAACCAAGATTGAGACAAAAGAATCAGTGATCAGTGAACCACAGCAGATCACTGAAGAAACTGTTTCTGAAACCCAACATAATGGAGACCAGGAAGATCAGAAAAAGCCATCAAAGAAATCTAGACGTAAGAAAACGAGAAAGATGGCAGAGAAAGCTGAACTGGAAACAGGAAACCCGATAGAGACAGAACAAAACTTGGTCCAAAACACCAAGAGATCAAAAACAGATTTAGAAATTATACCGGAGATCCCCCAGACAGCTTTGGAGGAAATAGAAACAGAATCTTGCAAAGATTCAGAAGATGTAATGGATAAAGTTCCTGTAGTTTCCACAGAATCAGAGAGTGGTCTGATGGAAACACCGAGAACATCCCCTCCACAGGTAAACGGTACATTAAAGGAAGAATTAATCCAAACAGCTCAGGAATCAGAGGCTCAAACAGCTGAAGATCCAGTGGAGCAGATCAATGTCTCTGATGAAGAAGAGATCCCCATGAATAAGATTTCACTGTGGAAGCGTTTGAAAAAGGTTTTGTCTCCAACGTCTCTGCGCAAGTTCAAAAACAGATGTAAAGTCCATCCAGCGTAGACTTCATGTCTCCAGTATGTCAGATTCAAAAGAGCGATGGGGCCAGGTGTGGTTTGGGTGATCAGTGGTAATTTAGAAAGAGCTGCTGTTGTTGTTAATTGGACATTTCAATATTAAAAGCCAGGACTGCACAGTGGGGAACGTCTCCCTGTGTAGCTGTGGGTTCACTCCGGGTGCTCCGGCTTCCCCCACATCCAACAACATCAGCACTCATGATCATCCAACGAAAGAGTTTTATTTCTAATTCTAAACAGAAAATTAAAAACCTCATTTATTAATTAAAGGGAGATTTGGAAAAAGAAAATGTAAACAACTTGGAACAAAAACAGACTTTTAGAAGTCTAAACTTATACAAATTAGGACAAAATTTGAAAAATATTTATCTTTCTGGTCAAGATATAGATATAGAGATATATCATGTTTATCTATATCTATATATCTGTATAGATAGATAGATATAGATATATCATCTATATATCTATATCTATCTATCTGTATAGATAGATTTAGATATATATATAGATGATATATATATATAGGATATCTATCTATCTATATCATCTATATCTTGACCAGATATAGATGATATATTTATATATCATCTATATCTATCTATCTGTATAGATAGATATCTATCTTTCTCGCTCTATAAATATATAAATCTATATATAGATATATATATATCTAGATATATATCTATACACATATAGATATATCTATATATATATATCTATATGTATATATAGATATAGATATATCTATATCTATATGTATATATATATATATATATATATATATATATATATATATCTATATAGATATAGATATATATATATTGATATATCTATATGTATATATAGATATATCAATATAGATATAGATATATATAGATATATCTATATCTATATGTATATATATATATGTATATATATATATATATCTATATCTATATAGATATATATATATCTATATTGATATATCTATATGTATATATAGATATAGATATATATAAAAGTAACATGCACTGATTTAATCATAATAATATTTACAAATGTAGACCACCTGCATGTTGTTGTTTATATAAGGAAATTTTGCAGTCAACGCTGGAAGGCAACAGGATTATTTTTCTACATGCCATCCATAACCGCGCTGCCGCCGTATGAAACTCGGAAATGTAGGTATTATTAGTTCAACTCAAAACCACGTCTTTCTCGCTCTCTTCATTGGCCAGCGTACACTCAGACTCGTTGCCATAGCAACTGTCAACAACACCCCTAAATAAACCTCTGAAATATTCCCCACACAGAGCAGGACATTCAGTGTGCTGCAGCGGTGCGGTTTTAGGCTTAATGTTTATTTTGTGATTATTTATAAGTGATCGCTGTGGTACGTTGACGTTACTGCAGGAGTTCCCATCCTGCATGTTTTAGTTCTCCCTGGTGGTAGCATCAACCTCTCCAGCATGTCAGTGTTCCTCAGGCCTTCTAACGAGCCGTCGTTGGATCCAGGCGCGTTAAGTGTACCAAAAGAGTCAAAAGGATTATTTTCTGACTTTATCAACAACCCAGCGGTAATAATAGTAGGTGAAGATTGAACACCTGACTCTGTAGTATTTCAGCTTTTACGTTTCTGATGATCCAAACATTCCTTCCAACTTCCACTCCAGACAGTTTTTCAATCTTTTCTTTTCCTCCTTTGACCTTCAGGTAATGTTCAAGGTGAGACAGGCCAGAGCTACACCTCCTCCTCCGCCTCGCCGCGCCCGGATCCGCCGCACCAGCTCCCGCCGCTCGGGCTACGCCTTCTCCCACGCGCAGGGCTACGGCGACCTGGTGACGTCGGGCCGTTTCCTGAGGCGTCCCGCCGTGTCGCGGGCGTCGGGTTTCCCCCAGGTGGGCCGCGCCGCCACGGGGTTCAGCCCCATGGGCCGGTCGGCAGGCTACAGCCCGACGGGCCGTCCCCAGAACCTGAAGGTGCCGGACGTGGAGGTGACCTCGCTGCAGATGTACAGGACGTTCAGCGACGCCGCCCCATGAGAGAAGGAAGCTAATTAAACCTCTGGAGGGAAACAGAAACGCTGAGGTTTTAGTGGGAATTTTTTCGCTGACAGTTTCATTTAAAGGAACGTTAGTCCTCACTTCAGAGAGGTAAACGGTTTACTGGCGTCAGATGTCTAAGTTTGAACCTGAAGGAACCAGCAGATGGGACGCTAACGGACGGATCTACTTGACGACAGACACAGAAACAGATCAGTGAGCTTCCAGGCAGCAACAAGCAGAGGATGGAAGTGATTTAACGTGTTGGGAAACACAGAGTGTCATCATGTTTACAGACTGCCCAGACCTTCATAATCCTGGGAGTCCAGAGGCAACGCAGAGCTTCGTAAAGAGGGAACAACCAGCAAAGACACGCTGCTGTCACTACTTTACTCTTATTTTTCTCTTCATTTGTGCTTCCTTTAGCAGGTTAGGATACATCGATGGCCTGTACAAAACATGTTCATTAAGTTTGTAACCTAAAATTATTTTAAATAATGAGATTTCCTGTCAAAATGAGCTGCTTTAGGACCTCTTGTCACTTTAAATCCAAATATGCTGGCCACGCCCCCCAATTCAACGATTCCACTCACACGTGAAAATGGCTGCAGACACATCCACGATTATACAACCGTACATATTTGAAAAGCAGAAGTGGAGTCTTCTGCACAACCAACCTGAATACAGGAATTGGTTTCTGGATACTTAATCAACAAGTAAACACTTGTCTTTTCCAGCAGCCATTGTACAGCAATAAAACCAGCTGTATGGAGCTCCACTTTGGTTGCTAAGTAACGGCACAGCGTGACTCAACAATATGAAAGTTTTTGAAACGAGTCGTTTCTCAGACACAAAAAAACATGAACATATTGCCAAAAATTGTCTTTTTAAGCCTTTCGGCTGTTTTTAGAAGCAGTATTGACTAAATTTAAGAACAAAGACATGGAAAAATGTGAATTTTGCATCATAGATCCCTTTAACTATCTCCTCCTTTTTCTTCTGGTGTGTAAAAACATCCCACCATCCAGTCCAGCCGTCCTGAGAGAAAACAGCATGTTTAAAACATATAAAAGTTTTACTCCTGCTCCTCTTTTTCTGTGGTATTTTGGTTGTTTTGGGGGATTTGTTAAACACGTTTGGATTTGAATAGAATGATTTTTTTTATTGTTTTCATTATTCAAATAATTTTAAGGGACTTAATCAGGTGTTTATAAGCTGTAGCCACTTGGCTAGAGAAGCATATCAGCCGTTAATCCTGAAAAGTCTCTGTGTGAATTATAATTATATACATAAAGAACATGCAGCCATTCTAAACAAACATCGTATTTTCAGAGTTATGAATATCAGGACGCGTTAAAAATAATGTGATTTTACTCGAAGTGTGCAAAAACGTTCAACAGATTCCTATCTGTCATTTCTACAACAAAGATGAAGCAAAAGTGGAAAAGATAAAATAGTTTTTTATAAAATAACTAAGTACACCCTGTAGCAGTGGTTTCCAGCCTGGGACCCTCTTATTATCCACCTCATTGGTTTTTGCTGCTCCTCTTTAAATTTCTATTTTTTAGCTTTGAATACCAAGCAGAAATGTTTTATCTTTTTATTCCCCATAATTCTACGTGTGATTTATTTATTATTCAAAACTGTAAAGGTTTTTAATTAACAAATAAATTAATCAAAATCCCCCAATATTGGTTTTGTCTTTACAGAAATTAAACTTTTTCCCTGCAGATGTTCATTAAATCTCAATACTCCAGAAGGATTTTATTTTCTGGTTTTAATTCTTTATTTCATTTCTCTATTTGTGGATTTGATATTCTTCAGTTTTAAAGTGTTTTACATATTGATCAGTAATATTTTGTACTGCAGCTCTAAGGAAACATTTCTGTGGTTTTGAGTTCATCCGTTTTGGTCGTTTCTGTCAAACTGTAGACACACTACAAACACGGCCGGTTTTACCTGCTCAGTGACGCTTCCTGGTCAGTTCCTCGTCTGCCCACTTGTTGTTGGTGCTTTCACAGTTAGAGGTGACCATACCAAAAAAAAAGGATGCTGAAATTATTATTATGAACTTTATATTGTCAGAAAACGTTTCATCTTCTGATCAGAAATCATGTAAAGTCGTCAGTTTTTTGTCTTTATTTTGCAGCTGGATTCTTTAAGCAGTCACTTAAAATGCTGTTTCACTTGATCTGCTCACCTTTGAATGCAAACTTTGAAATTAAAAAACATGGAGATGATAATAATGTGTTAGTTTGGTCAAAACAGGGATGATTTCTGTCAATGAACAATTCTTAAGTAAATATTTTATACTATATTTTTAATATTTCAGTATTTACACAAATATTTAACAGAAAATTGTATATGCATTTTTTTAATTGGTTAAGAGAAAGTGCTTTTTGCTTTTTTTTAAGTTTTGTTTTTGCCCCAAATCCAGTTGAATATGCAAATTTTATCCGTGGAGATGAACCAAAGAAATTTAAAGCTTACATGTTGTAGATGACTGTTTATGTTTATTTGATGCTGGAAATCAAAGTTGAACTTGGATTTGTTTTTTTAAATTCAAACAAGTCAAAAGGAAAAAGTTTTGTTGCATCTTCTAGTTGTTCTCAGAAAAGATGACATTATTATTCTTTTGTCATTTTTGGATCAGAACTTTTTCTGGATGCTGATAATTCAACATTTTGCACGGCAGCTAACAGATGCAATAATTCCTGTATGCTTTTCATTTTAAAGATTGAATATATATATGAATAATGTCACATCACCTTAAACTGTGGCATCACGTCACCGAGTGCCTTTCTGCAGCGGGAACTTTATGTTTTCTGCTGTGCTGCTTATCTGCATCGTTGCTATGGTGACGGGATATATGATCACTTCCTTTGATTTATCACACTGCACTTCTGATTAATGTTTTGTATCTTTTTATACACTTCAGATGTATTATCTGAAATAAAGATACCTAAAAGACGAACATTTTCTCCATGACTCAATGAAAAACCTTCTTAAAGCACTTTAAACTGTTTAGTTTTATTTAGGATCATAATAAGTCACGTAGAAAAACATTTCTGTATTTTAGATCTGCATATTGTCAATGTTTTAAAACATTTTTGCATCCTTAAATTTGGGCATTTTGATTAAAAAATGTTTCAAAATGAACAATTAATCCTGATGCAGAAAACTGTGAAAATCCTTTTGATTCTGTCACCCCTGGTGAATAAATGAGTCCGTTATGCATATCTCTATGGATCTGGATCAGACGTGTTGTTGCACTGCTCCTTCCGTCCACTAGATGTCCTCAGTCTCCTTTGTGTTCATTGCTCACCTGTGGTCTGTTCCGTCTGCAGCCCTACAAATATATTCTTCTGAGCTCATTTCATTCCAAAGCAACTCTTCATTTTTTGTTTTTACTACTTTTTTTAAAAAACAACAACAACAACAACAAAACAACAACTGGCCCATGTATTAATTAAGTGCAGCAGTATTTGTGCGTCAACTCATATATGTACAAAGTAAAAGAAATTGTGAAGTTTTAACATTTACAGATAGCTGTTGCATCAAATATTTGTTGGAATGTATTTTTAATAAATTCATAATGCACACATTTACAGATAGCAGTTGCTACCAGTTACCTCCAGCAACAACCTGGGAAATAACTTTCTTTCTGGAAGGAAACCAGAAAGTAAGTTAACTTGAAAGCTGCTGGAAAGTCAGTACCAACACTGAACCCAAACAAAACAAATACAGGAAAAATGACCCAATTTCAACTACTTAATTATAAAACCCTAGAGGAAATTATAAGTCAATTAAGCTCCAGTTCTTGCTGTCTGGATGTTCTACCCACACATTTCTTTAAGAAAGTTCTGCCTGTTGTTGCTACTGATCTGATCCAAATAGTAAACTCATCGCTCTCATCAGGTGTTTTCCCCCAGGCTTTGAAAACGGCAGTAATCAAACCACTGATAAAAAAGAACAATCTAGACAAATCACTACTGCAGAATTACAGGCCGACCTCTGACCTCTGACCTCCCATTCATCAGCAAAGTTATTGAAAAAGTTGTGTGTAAACAGTTAAATAGCTTCCTAACGATAACCAACTGCTTTGACTCCTTCCAATCTGGTTTCCGGTCTCACCACAGCACAGAAACTGCCCTCGTAAAAGTGTTCAATGACATCCATATAAATACGGACTGTGGGAGAACCACAGTGCTGGTTCTGTTGGACCTCAGTGCAGCTTTTGACACTGTTGACCATGAAATATTACTGAATCGACTGGAGAGTTGGGTCGGACTCTCCGGTCCAGTGCTTAACTGGTTTGAATCGTACATAAAGAACAGGGATTTCTTTGTTTCAATTGGAAACTTCACATCAAAGAGGTCAAAGGTCACATGTGGGGTACCCCAAGGTTCAATCCTAGGACCCCTCTTATTCAATATCTATATGCTCCCACTAACTCAGGTTATAACAGGAAATAATATTAGCTACCATAACTATGCAGATGACACACAGCTCTACATTATGATGTCACCAGGAGACTCAGAACCCATCCAATCACTGAACAGATGCTTAGAACAGATAAATGTGTGGATGTGCCAAAACTTCCTCCAGCTGAACAAAAACAAAACTGAAGTTATTATTTTTGGACCTAAAGAGGAACGATCTAGAGTCAGTGCACAGCTTCAGTTATTACAACTAAAAACCAGTGATCAGGCCAGGAACCTGGGAGTAGTGATGGACTCTGACCTGAACCTTCAGAGCCACGTAAAGACAGTCACAAAGACGGCCTTCTATCACCTGAAGAACATTTCCAGGATTAAAGGACTAATGTCTCAGCCAGATCTAGAGAAACTCATCCATGCGTTTATCTTCAGTCGTATTGATTATTGTAACGGCGTCTTCACAGGTCTGTCCAACAAATCAATCAAACAGCTACAGCTGATCCAGAATGCTGCTGCTCGTGTTCTCACTAAAACCAGGAAGATA
This sequence comes from Gambusia affinis, assembly GCF_019740435.1. Classification (NCBI taxonomy): domain Eukaryota; kingdom Metazoa; phylum Chordata; class Actinopteri; order Cyprinodontiformes; family Poeciliidae; genus Gambusia; species Gambusia affinis. The sequence continues at coordinate 30,419,886 of NC_057870.1, read as the reverse complement.
GAGCACATAACACGAGTTTTAAAGTCTCTCCACTGGCTCCCTGTAGCTCAAAGAATAGACTTTAAAATACTGTTGTTAGTTTATAAATCACTGAATGGTTTAGCACCACAATACATTAAAGATCTGCTGCTGTTGTATCAACCTTCCAGACCTCTCAGGTCTTCTGGTTCTGGTTCTGCTCTGCATCCCCAGAACCAGAACCAAACGAGGAGAAGCGGCATTTAGCATCTGTGCACCAAAAATCTGGAACAAACTTCCAGAAAACTGTAAAACAGCTGAAACACTGACTTCCTTTAAATCTCAACTAAAAACCCACTTGTTTAGAGTTTTATTTGAAACGTAATCAATGATAAATTTATTGACGGAATCTGACTTGATGTTGTTTTTATTGTTGATTCTATGTTGCATTGTGTTTTTGTGTTTGATTTGATGTAAAGCACTTTGAAATGCCTTGCTGCTGAAATGTGCTATACAAATAAAATTTGATTGATTGATTGATTGAAAGTTTCTTAAAATACCTTATAAATTTAGAAAATTAAACCCTATATATAACCATGGACTTTTTAAGTTGTCTAAAACATTTTATTTAATATTTTTGTGTTTACTTTTCAAGTAGCCTAATTGACAGAGGAAAATCCTGGTGTTACTAAAGGCAGCCCAGCATACAACAATCTGAAAACTGTGGATATAAATTATGTTTTATATTCCAGCAAAATAATTACTCAACATATTGTTATAAAAAAATATCTATAATTATCAGAAAAAAGTAGTCCATGTTGCCGAAACCAGATAGGATAACAAGATTGTTGTAGTGGAACAATACTGTAATAGGGATAGAAAAAAGATTTGCCTACAAAATTATGTTTAAATTTCTGCTCATCAGTTTCTAACGATAAAAAGGAAAAACCTAATGCTATCTAAATTGTATTGTTTTAGATTTAGATGCAAAAATATATTTTTATAACTGGCTTCTAATCATAAATTCAAATAATAATAATAATGTTTACAAACAGAAAACTATAGCGGGTCGTGTTAATGTTAAATATATTGGATAACATTATTTGAGTGACGGGACTGAAGTGGAAGCTTAGCAGTTGTGATTAGATTAGCATTGGAACAATTTATATACCATAAGAAGATCACTTCCTTCATCTGAATATCCTACCTGTTCAAAAATATTTTAAGTACAGGGCGTTTGTAAGAATAAAACAGTATCAGACAGAGGAAACAGGTTTTTCACTGAAATGATAGGATATGATTCATGTACACTAATATTACACCGCTATCACACAGCTTCAGTCTCACATATTATCGCTACCAACATTTATTTAGCAAGGTTTAGTAATAAAAGTGTTAAAATAAAATATTTTAAAGGATATGGACGGAAAAAACCCACAAAACACCATATTTTGTCCTGATTAACCACCAAATAATAACTTGTTTACAGTAAATGGCAGCCAGTGAGAAGTTGATCAACCCCAGGTGGGGCTCAGCTGCTGCTGCCTCACCTGCTGCATTTCTGAGCATTTGAATGGGAAAATGCAAAAATTCAGCGATTTTGAAGAAAAAATAATCAAAATTGGTTAAAATAAATAAAAAATAAATAATTTACAGTACAAACCACAGGGTAAAAATATCTATCTAAATAATTTTTTCCATTATATTTCTCCATTATGACAGGTGAGGCTCTGCATCACTTGCGTCCAGTGACCGCGCCTCACTGGTAACTATGGCAACCAGTGGCAGTTCTTTCTGTAGTCTGGTTGGTTCTTCACATCCGTCCTGTTGAGAAAAAATCCATCAGACAAGTCCGCTCTGAATACCAAACAAAACTGTGACGTCACAGTGTGACATCACAGTGTGACGTCACAGTGTGACATCACAGTTTAACTCCAAAGGCAGAATTCTGACATCACCAGCCATTATATAAATTCCTCACATCATCAACTTCCATCACAGCCGTTTAGCAGCCTTGTTAATACGCTTCTCTTGAGAATTTCTTTAACTTAGAAACTGAAACAAACAAAGCTTACAATGGAGACCAACCAACATAGAATCCAGGAGGTTGCATCCGACAACTTTGTCAAAAGGGAATTGCAGCCACCAATGACACCCAGGCGGAGGAAGAAGAAGGTGTCGTTTTCAGTTTGGTTGGAGCAGCAAGAGCTGAAGACGTCTGCTGAAAACATCCAACAGCAGGACGCTTCACCTCTGACTGACAATGGATCGATAACCAAAGCTCTGGAGGCAATCGATCAGAAAGGGGACAGTGAGTCCAAGGAGAAGAACCTGGTACCATCTAAAACCTGGTCGGAGGAACACGTCCCCGCTGACCAAGAGGTTTCTGCAGAAAACACTGAGAAGCAGAACGAATCCCTGGTCAGTGGAGAAGAGTCCACCGCTGGAGGGCAGGAGAGAGTCGAGGTAGCAGAGAAAGAACAGCCCTCCAAGTCAAAGGAACAGCTACCAACTATGAGACGTATCAAGAAGAAAATGATACCATTCCACATCTGGTTGGAGAAACACGCTCCTGTTGAGCTTAGGATTTCATCTGAAAGCACTGAAGACGTTTCACTGATTGCCAAACAGGAACCAACATCTGTACTGCAGGAGACAACAGAAAAGGAGCAGCCCCTTCAGTCCGGCACTGAAACTGTTGAAAAGCTGCACACTTCTCCACCTGAAGAGGATCATGACCAGAAAGATTCCTTAAAGAAGGAGATCTGCACAGAGGAACCTGAGATTTCTGTAACGCAACCGGTCACTGAAAAGGACGACATCTCCAAACCGGAGAGGGAACTGGATCAGAAAGGAAAAAAACAATCCAAGACTAAACGCATCAAGAAGACCCCACTGTTGTGGAAATCTTTTCCCGAGCCTGATGCCTGCGTAGATCTGTCATTTTTTTCTGAGAACAGTGACATTCATAACGGACCTCTCCCAGAAAACCAAAGTCTTCAGGCAGGTTTTTCCAGCACCGGAAAGAAGATGTTTTGGAAAATGCTGCCCAAGTCAGAACCTCGCGTAGATATACAATTTTTTACAGAGAATATTGAAGCCCAAAGTGTTTCAATGCCAACGCAAGATCTTGATGTGGTATCTTCCTTGAAAAAGGAAAACTTTTCCAAGAACACCGTCTTCAAAACGCTGGAGCAAAAAGAGCAAAAAGAGCAAAAAGAGCAAAAAGAGCAAAAAGAGCAAAAAGAGCAAAAAGAGCAGAGAAGTCCGTCTCCTGGAAAGACAACAAATCAGTGTACGTGTGTTGCTAAATTCAAAGAAACTGAACTGGAATATATGGAAGTACAGAAGTACTTATTCAAGCAGCTTGATGAGATGTTCAATGTGAATCACAAACTGAATGCAAAACTTGAACAACAAAAGGATCTGATCAGGAAAGGACTCTCAGAGAGACGACAACAAAAGATTTCAATGGTTTCTGTTGAAACTCAGACTGATTTTCAAGAAACCCCAAAGCAAAAAACAGTCCAGTACTCATCTGCTTCAACTCAAACAGAGATGGATACACTGGAAACCAGTTACCAGGTAAAACCAGTCCATCAAACCAGTTCAACACAAACGGAGATGGATACACTGGAAACCAGTTACCAGGTAAAACCAGTCCATCAAACCAGTTCAACACAGACGGAGATGGATACACTGGAAACCAGATGTCCAGTCAAACCAGTTTATGAATCGATTCCAACCCAAACTGAGCTGATTTTGTTGGTAAGAAAACAGCCCTCTGAAACGGAGCTGAATGGGCGTCAGGATCAGGAGAAGCTATTCAAGAGATCAGCAGGTAAGAACAGGAGAAAGTCAGGAAAGAAAGCTGCCTCTGTACTGGAGACTCTTAGCAATGAAAAGGTTTCTGGAGCAAACTGTGACCAGCAAAACATTTCAGTACCAGAGATAGTTGGGGATGAGATTGAAACAAAAGAAACAGTGATCAGTGAACCACAGCAGATCACTGAAGAAACTGTTTCTGAACCTCAACATAATGGAGACCAGGAAGATCAGAAAAAGACATCCAAGAAATCAAAGACCTCCAGACGTAAGATCAAGAGAAAGGCAACATTAAGAGCTTCTTCTGAGTTTGAAAAGCTCAACAATGAAATTGTTTCTGGAGAAAACAGTGAACAGAAAGTTTCAGTACCGGAAACAGTTGGAGATCCAACAGCTTCCATAGAAACCAAGATTGAGACAAAAGAAACAGTGATCAGTGAACCACAGCAGATCACTGAAGAAACTGTTTCTGAAACCGAACATAATGGAGACCAGGAAGATCAGAAAAAGACATCCAAGACATCGAAAACATCCAGACGTAAAATCAAGAGGAAGGCAGCATTAAAAGCTTCCTCTGAATTGGAGACTTTCAATAATGAAAACGCTTCTGGAAAAGACAGTGAACATCGAGTAGTTTCTACTCTAGAAACAGTTGGGGATCCAACAGCTTCCATTATAAACGAGATTCAGACAAAAGAAACGGTGATCTCTAAAGAACAACAGATCATTGAAGGAGAAACTGTTTCTGAAACCGAACATAATGGAGACCAGGAAGATCAGAAAAAGACATCAAAGACATCAAAGACCTCCAGACGTAAGATCAAGAGGAAGGCAGCATCAAAAGCTTCCTCTGAGTTTGAGAAGGTCAACAATGAAATTGTTTCTGGAGAAAACAGTGAACAGGTAGTTTCTATACTAGCAACTGTTGGGGATCCAACAGCTTCCATAGAAACCAAGATTGAGACAAAAGAAGCAGTAATCAGTGAACCACAGCAGATCACTGAAGAAATGGTCTCTACAACTCAACATAATGGAGACCAGGAAGATCAGAAAAAGACATCCAAGACATCGAAAACATCCAGACGTAAGATCAAGGGAAAGGCACCATTAAAAGCTTCTTCTGAATTTGTGAAGCTCAACAATGAAATTGTTTCTGGAGAAAACAGTGAACAGAAAGTTTCAGTACCGGAAACAGTTGGAGATCCAACAGCTTCCTTAGAAACCAAGATTGAGACAAAAGAATCAGTAATCAGTGAACCACAGCAGATCACTGAAGAAACTGTTTCTGAACCTCAACATAATGGAGACCAGGAAGATCAGAAAAAGACATCGAAGAAATCGAAGACATCCAGACGTAAGATCAAGAGGAAGGCAGCATTAAAAGCTTCCTCTGAATTGGAGACTTTCAATAATGAAAACGCTTCTGGAAAAGACTGTGAACATCGAGTAGTTTCTACTCTAGAAACAGTTGGGGATCCAACAGCTTCCATTATAAACAGGATTCAGACAAAAGAAACGGTGATCTCTAAAGAACAACAGATCATTGAAGGAGAAACTGTTTCTGAAACCGAACATAATGGAGACCAGGAAGATCAGAAAAAGCCATCAAAGAAATCTAGACGTAAGAAAACGAGAAAGATGGCAGAGAAAGCTGAACTGGAAACTGGAAACCCGATAGAGACAGAACAAAACTTGGTTCAAAACACCAAGAGATCAAAAACAGATTTAGAAATTATACCGGAGATCCCCCAGACAGCTTTGGAGGAAATAGAAACAGAATCTTGCAAAGATTCAGAAGATGTAATGGATAAAGTTCCTGTAGTTTCCACAGAATCAGAGAGTGGTCTGATGGAAACACCGAGAACATCCCCTCCACAGGTAAACGGTACATTAAAGGAAGAATTAATCCAAACAGCTCAGGAATCAGAGGCTCAAACAGCTGAAGATCCAGTGGAGCAGATCATTGTCTCTGATGAAGAAGAGATCCCCATGAATAAGATTTCACTGTGGAAGCGTTTGAAAAAGGCTTTGTCTCCAACGTCTCTGCGCAAGTTCAAAAACAGATGTAAAGTCCATCCAGCGTAGACTTCATGTCTCCAGTATGTCAGATTTAAAAGAGCGATGGGGCCAGGTGTGGTTTGGGTGATCAGTGGTAATTTAGAAAGAGCTGCTGTTGTTGTTAATTGGATATTTCAATATTAAAAGCCAGGACTGCACAGTGGGAAACGTCTCCCTGTGTAGCTGTGGGTTCACTCCGGGTGCTCCGGCTTCCCCCACATCCAACAACATCAGCACTCATGATCATCCAACGTAAGAGTTTTATTTCTAATTCTAAACAGAAAATTAGAAAACCTCATTTATTAATTAAAGGGAGATTTGGAAAAAGAAAATGTAAACAACTTGGAACAAAAACAGACTTTTAGAAGTCTAAACTTATACAAATTAGGACAAAATTTGAAAAATATTTATCTTTCTGGTCAAGATATAGATATAGAGATATATCATCTATATATATATCTAAATCTATCTATCTGTATAGATAGATAGATTTAGATATATCATCTATATATCTATATCTATATATCTGTATAGATAGGTATCTATCTTTCTCGCTCTATAAATATATAAATCTATATATAGATAGATCTATATAGATAGACAGATAGATCAATATCTATCTACAATATCTATCTATATATATATATACATACATATAGATATATAGATATAGATAGATAGATATTGATCTATCTATATCTAAATGTATATATATAGATATAGATAGATCTAGATCTATCTATATGTGTATCTAGATCTAGATCTAGATATATCTATATGTGTATCTAGATATATATCTCTATATACATATATCTATATATAGATATATATCTAGACATATCTATATATTTATGTATACATAGAGATATATCTATATGTATATATAGATATATCCATATCTAGATATAGATATATATAACAGTAACATGCACTGATTTAATCATAATCATATTTACAAATGTAGACCAGCTGCATGTTGTTGTTTGCATAATGAAATTTTGCTGTCAACGCTGCAAAACATTTTTGCATCCTTAAATTTGGGCATTTTGATTAAAAAAATTTTCAAAATGAACCATTAATCCTGGTGCAGAAAACTGTGAAAATCCTTTTGATTCTGTCACTCCTGGTGAATAAATGAGTCCGTTATGCATATCTCTATGGATCTGGATCAGACGTGTTGTTGCAGTACTCCTTCCGTCCACTAGATGTCGTCGGTCTCCTTTGTGTTCATTGCTCACATGTGGTCTGTTCCGTCTGCAGCCCTACAAATATATTCTTCTGAGCTCATTTCATTCCAAAGCAACTCTTCATTTTTTGTTTTTACTACTTTAAAAAAAAAACAAAAAAAACAACAACTGGTCCATGTATTAATTAAGTGCAGCAGTATTTGTGCATCAACTCATATATGTACAAAGTAAAAGAAATTGTGAAGTTTTAACGTTTACAGATAGCTGTTGCATCAAATGTTTGTTGGAATGTATTTTTAATAAATTCATAATGCACACATTTACAAATAGTTGCTACCAGTTGCCTCCAGCAACAACCTGGGAAATAACTTTCTTTCTGCAAGGAAACCAGAAAGTAAGTTAACTTGAAAGCTACTGGAAAGCTTTTTAAAGTGCCTTATAAATTGGGAACATTAAACCCTATATATAACCATGGACTTTTTAAGTTGTGTAAAATATGTTATGTAATATTTTTGTGTTTACTTTTCAAGTAGCCTAATTGACAGAGGAAAATCCTGGTGTTACTAAAGGCAGCCCAGCATACAACAATCTGAAAACTGTGGCTATAAATTATGTTTTATATTCCAGCAAAAATAATTACTCAACATATTGTTATAAAAAAATATCTATAATTATCAGAAAAAAAGTAGTCCATGTTGCCGAAACCAGATAGGATAACAAGATTGTTGTACTGGAACAATACTGTAATAGGGATAGAAAAAAGATTTGCCTACAAATTTATGTTTAAATTTCTGCTCATCAGTTTCTAACGATAAAAAGGAAAAACCTAATGCTATCTAAATTGTATTTTTTTAGATTTAGATGCAAAAATATATTTTTATAACTGGCTTCTAATCATAAATTCCAATAATAATAATAATAATAATAATAATAATAATAATAATAATAATAATAATAATAATAATAATAATAGTAATAATAATAATAATAATAATAATAATAATAATAATAATAATAATAATAATAATAATAATAATAATAATAATAATAATAATAATAATAATAAAAATAATAATAATAAATAAGGCCCCGAAAAAACCAAAATCAGAACTAAAATGCTGTAATTCTGTCCTCAATTGTGACTAAAATGCAGTAAAAGTGAAACCTCTGTTGCCCTCTAGCGGCTATCCCTACTCCTACAACCTGCACATGGCTGGTGCATTTTTGTAAAGATAAAAAACTGACATTTACACTTCCTAATTCGTACACTAATTTTGGAAAGCATATAATTCACCCAGAGCACAACGGTTATTTCTGCTTAACATAAAATCCTATCTGTTGACTAATAAGAAGCATCGTGAAGTGTCCGCAGGTTACAATCAACTTGTCGTTCCCTCCAAACCCACATTTCCCACAGAACACGAAGGCATCACCTGGAGTAGCCTGCTTCACATTGTTAACGTTGATTTCTCCCGTTCCAGCCAGCATTTGTCTTCCGTGAGCCAAACCTGGGTCACCGCCTCCCGCAAAACGCCTGAAATCTCGGCTTCATTTGGCAGCGGGACACACACCGGCACAACGTAAGATACTTTATCCAGTTCCCATTAAATTTGTCTCAGTTTCGGGGGTTGAAAAAGGGGCGGTGATGGTCAGAAGCTAGCGTTTATGTTGATTCTTTTCGGACTGCAGTGGGGTTGAATAAAACGTTACAAGGCAGCTGCTGTTGGTGGTTTTATATTGAGAACAGCTACAGTGTTTCAGGTTTGTACTGTTTTTATGACACGTTTTAGAGTTTTTATCCGCTTACAGTTTGGGGTTATACACCTGTCCGGGTCATAATTTATAAGAAATGACTCAAACAGTCATTTTCCTCCCTGGACTCGTAGCTTAGCTGGTTTCCCATGGCTACACCAAGCTCCCCATGGGTGGTTTGTTTTCCACTCAGAACCGGTGACGATACGTTATTAATTTCTGTTAAAATGGGCTCTATTATGCAATACTTGAGGAAAGATAAACGAGGGGGAACAATAGCGGGTCTGGGTGGACGGATCGCAGGTTCATCTCTCAGCCCGTTTGGGGGGATCCCATTGTTTCCGTTTCCAAACATCTCTGGCCGGGTCACTTACTTTTCTATTCCTCCTTCTGGTGTCTTTCACATGCACCAGAGAGCCACAGCAATGAGGAAGACCGGTGTCCGGGTCCCCGGCCCGACCGGAGCCTGGTAGGGATGGTGCCGCTGTGAGAAGCCGTTCAGAGACGCCAAGAGGACCGGGAGTGCCTGGACAACATGACTGTTTTCAACCCGGACAATGTGGAGGAATTTTACGAAATTGGAGATGAGCTGGGCAGGTGAGTGCTGCTGATTTTTTAAAATGTATTTATTTTGAAGCGTGTTATTGGTGTGTATGAACTTCCCCTTTCTAAGGCTGAGGCGTGTGCAGTTGTTGAAAACACCCCGGGTTTTTCTCTATGGGTTTGCAAAGTGATCTTGTGCATGTTCTACAGCTGTGGGTGTATCTTCTATTAAAAATACATTTATATATGTTTTTCATGCATACATGTTGAAACTGACCGTATAAAATGACCAGTTATCAAAGTAAAAGTAGCACTACTTCAACATATTTTCCCTCAAGTAAAAGTAAAACGTAGCCATGCAAGAAAGTATTCAAGTAAGAGTAAAAAGGTATTTGGTAAAATAGTTACTCTTCTACTGAGTAACTGATCAAATGATCAATTATATAATATTCAAAAATGACATCATCAGACAGACCAAAAAGTAAAGTTAAGAGGAAATTTTGGTATTTTAAGAACGTAAACATTATAATTCATATAAATCAGGCAAAATCAATATTTTATTTCAGTAAAAAAAAAAAACGTACAAAACTTTAGGAAAAGCTGCCGGTGTGTGTCTGTATCTGGTAAAGTTTTGGTTTATAAGTGGCTCCAACCTTCCTATTTTTAATTTTTTATTATGTAAAAGATTCTCTTCCATCCGTCTGTCCATTCCTCCGTCCATTTTGTGATTTTGTTGTTTGTCCATCCACTCATTTATTGATCGATCCGTTTGTCCAAACATTGATCAGTCTGTCCGTCCAGCTTCCTTCCTTCATTAAAACTTTGCGTCAGAAACTCAAAATTGTCAAAGAAATTTGGAAAAACTATTGGAACCTTAAACATCAACAGGAAATCTGATGTAATCAGTTTCCATGTCCAGACCAAAGTAGATTAATAAAATTAAATCTTTTAGTTTTCAAAAAGGTTTTTGTGGTTGAATTAAATGCGGCGTTTGATTCCCGGCTCGACGCTGCCTTGCTCTGCAGAACAGATTGAACCTGGAAGCGGCTCTCCTGACGGTTCCGGTCCGGTTGTTTATCCCGCAGCGTTTTGGGAATATTCAGGCCGTTTTCTGCCGTTTCTCACCGCCCTGCTCCTGCAGCCGAGATGATCTGGGAGCGTTGCGTAATGAGACCCGGTTCTGGCTCCGCTCCAGCACCTGGATCCCATTGCTGCTGCATAACCAACACTTTCTCCTGCTTTATCCATCTCAAGATGTTTTTACAAACTTTTACTACCAACAAATGTTGCTGGGCGATAAGATATTACAACAACCAGTAATATTCTTGTTTTGAGACCATTTTCGAGTAATATTTATCATGCAGTTATTTGATTTATTACTTATTGCGACTATTTACTACAGATTATCTTTTAAGGGACAGAAATTTCTTCTTGGGTTTGAGCAGCTGAGCGGCACAAAAACTTTTATCTCTTTAAAAATGCTGCAAATATCAGAAAAGTTGTTGGAGCTAATTTTGGTTAATTGTAGTGGGAGGTTTCTGTTTAGCTCACTAACATAACCACAGATTTCTAGAGAATTAAAATGTCTCCTGATTAACCATCTGAAGATTATTATTATTATTTTATTATGTTTTTTACTCTCTGCAGAACCACTCAGATGAGTTGAAGAACACAGAAGTTGTTTTATTTTAGTTTGTTTTCCGGATCTGTCTCAGATCAGTGGTACTTTCCAAGTTTGGAGTCAAACAGGAAAAGGAAAAACAAGCAAATGTTTCTATAGAGAAAGAAGGAAGAAACAAACCGTCTTGCTGTGTTTACAAAAACTTCTCCAGAGTTTTTGAACTTTCTGACATTTCTGACGAGTCAGGAGTTAATAATGAAAGCCGGTCTTGTGTCCACCAGCTGCGTGATGCGCTGCGTAAAGGCTGGCGTGCCGACACGCACACACACGCACGCACACACACACACACACACACGCACACACACACACACACACGCACACACACACACACACACACACACACACACACACACACTCACACAGAGAGCGTTTTGATCTGCTGCTGACGCCGTTCTGACTCTGGCAGGCCTCGAATTATTGCCTATTTGCTTTGGCAAAATGAGGGGAATTTAGGAAATCAGCCAAGCGGCGACTTTATCCTGACACTGATCCTGGCTGCTTACGAGCTGCATGGCGGAGACGCCGACCAGCGAAGCACCAGGCGGAGAGGCAGCCATGCAGCTGCAGATCTTTGGTTTTCTTGGTAACCTTTGCAGTCTGATCTGCTCAGCGTTTTTTAAAATGGCTTTTTCAGCTTCTGGTGTCCTTCAAAATCATTTTTTTTTTTTTTACAGTCTTTTTAAGTTTTCTGCAGGTTTCGTTCTGCAAGGTGCAAAGATCCTCCAGTATTTATTCAGTCTAGCAGAAAAGCTAAAACACTAAATCTCACCATTATTAAGATAATAAAATATAACTCTTCTTAGTGTTTTTTTAGATATTTGCACTAGTTTCTAGTTAAAATAATTTGAATTAAGATAAAACTAACTTACAAGTAACTTTTCAGTAAGATATGAGTTTTTTATTTTTCCCTTATAACCAGGGAAATATTATAAAATCATCTGCCAGTGGAACTAATAGTTTTTCACCAACATCAATGAAATGCTGGCTGAAAATAAGCTCCTATGTCTTGCTAAAACAATACTTGTAAGTTTTCTTAATTCAGTTATCCTGAGGTATTTGCACTAGAAACTAGAGAAAAATACTCGCAGTGTATTGAAACTATTAAATGTGCAAAATGAATCGTCTGTCAGCAGAACTGCAGAAATTGCAGGATGAAAAAATGAAATTGCTTTTTTCACCGTCCTCTGAGTTTGTGAAGGACTCCTGACTGAAATCGTCTCTCTGGACCCGACCGACTGATCTCTCTAAAGGTGTCGCAGATTGGCAGGAAATTCTCACTTCTGGGCTGAGAACAGCAGGGAACCAGTGAGGGTCTCCAGTCTGATGCTCCTCAGACCGGCGGTCAGGTGAAGGGACTCGTCCTCAGACCGGCGGTCAGGTGAAGGGTCTCGTCCTCAGACCGGCGGTCAGGTGAAGGGACTCGTCCTCAGACCGGCGGTCAGGTGAAGGGACTCGTCCTCAGACCGGCGGTCAGGTGAAGGGACTCGTCCTCAGACCGGCGGTCAGGTGAAGGGTCTCGTCCTCAGACCGGCGGTCAGGTGAAGGGACTCGTCCTCAGACCGGCGGTCAGGTGAAACATTACTGGACTGTTTAGAGGCTTAATAGAGCAGATAGAAACACTCTGCTCTCTGCCAGACCTCATGTATGAACCAGTCCCTCCAGGATGTTGCCTTGTTTTTTTGTGGTTGTTATGAGCTCTTTCACACCAGCCCAGATTAGTTTGCTTTAATCGATCTGTAGTTAATTTGTCTGGAAAGTCCAGTTTGTTGCTGGAGGTGTGAATGTGAATTGAACTCTGATTCAGATTCTCGTTCTCCTACAAACTTCGGTCTCAGTTTGGTTGAAGTGAACTCTGGTTTGGTTTGAATCCATATGTGAACACCAAGCAGACCGGAGACTGCTCCAAAAGCAGGGCATTCTGGGTAAATACAACCAAATCAAACGTGTTAGCGTAGCTCTAGTGGGAGAAATGACTCGAGACAAAGGAGAAACCTTCCAACAGCTAAAATCTGACATCACTCCATTTTTGTTTACATTTTGTGAAGAAGGAAGTTGCGCTCTGTGTCTTCTTTAGAGGTTTTTGTCATTTTCTTCAGGGGGTTTTTGGCGCAGCGCCCCCACAGGCGAGGAGGGGAACAGGCTGCTCAAAGGTTTTGGACCGTCTGACTCGGTGCAGAGAAAAAGATCCGCAGCTGCTGGTAATGGAACAAAACGTTGCAGTTTTTTGTCTCTAATCTAACAGAGACTACCAGACGTTCAGGCGTGAAAACAGCCTAAAATTACTGATTTTGCGGCAAAGAGTTGCAGTTAAAGTCTTATTTTTGCCATAAGATGCTCTTCGCCTTTGGGTATCATTTCCTAGCCTCTAATAACAGAAAAAGCCTCATCATTTCTCGTCTCCTGCTCTGGTCCATCATTCCTGACTCACATTACCTGATCCGATACATTTAATGTCTGGTGCTGGGAGTTCGGCTCCTTCTCCTCGCTGTGTGAAGCTCTACTTACTCAGCTACTTTCTGCCGAATATTGAATCTGTGTGATTTGCCGTTCCAGTGCTCAGTTTTACTCCTCACATACATCTTCTTGCTGCTCTGCTTCGATCGTTAGTCTGCATTAATCCAGCCGCTCTACCAGCCTCCCTCCTCTTGCATACTTGATGCGTCTGTTTGGTTTTCAGCCAAACGGATCAAAATGCGGAGAATAACGCTGCAAAATTAACATAACATTAAGCTGAGACAGCATTTGGGTTATTCCTCTGCAAGAATCAACCCGAATAGCAACTTCTATGAATACTAAACAGGATTATGTACACAACCTCTTTTCAGTTTGGGTTTTGAAACTAGTGGTGGAGCTCGATTAAAATGTAGGGTGGAGTTAATTATTAACATTTTAATCAAAAACTATAGACAAGGAAAGGATTTCAATAAAAAAACAGTTTTGGTGCTAAATATATTTGAGTAAATAAATTTATGAGTCTCGTTTCAACAAGAATATTTATTGTTTTTTATTTGTTGGTCAAACATCATATTGGTCCAAAATGTGTCAGGAAATCCTGATCATTCATGGAGATGTGAACTGTTGATGTTAGCATTAGCATCTGTGCCACTGCTAAATGTTTAGCAGTGAGATGCTACTTTAGCTTCAGTAGGCTAACTCTGGTTAGCATAACGTGAACACATCAGTGGTTTATTTCAGATCGTTTTAAAAGCAGAAAACAACCCCAAGAGAAGCGGTTTTATCATCCGTTGCTGTTAGCGGATGCAGCTTGTGCGTCAGATTTATGGGTGTACTGGAAACGCACAAAGACAAAGGTTCTGGTCAGAATTTTCTGTGTTAAGAAAAATGCAATGAATTGCATTAAAATCGTTGTAATTAATTCATCAAATTTAACTATTAAATTCCCGTCACTGATTTAAAGGTTTTCTTCTGTATTTTTTGTCTTGTTTTTAAGAAATCAGCAGAGTTTAGGATGTGTACAGTATGTTTTTTAACAGAGATACACAAACACTCTGAGCAGCAGACGCTGCCCCGACTACTGACCTACATTGGCCCCCCACCCTCCACAGTGATGGGTGGGGGGGGTCCGGGTCCGGCCGGGATGCCGCTCACCTCACCCACCCTCAGTTCTGCTGCTGCAGCTGCAGCTTAAAGCCTGATCGGGTTTATTCAGTTTAACACTGAATTAACCAGTGGTTTAAACCAGGGGAGGACTAACATTCTGTCACTTTGCCCAAAATCGTCCTGTCAAAAGTAATCACAGGCCACATTTAATTTATTTTTATTTTTAATTGTTGTTATAGAGAGAAAACATACAGAGGATTTTGCTCCTTTGCTGTATTTACAGGTTTCATAAAAGTTTTCAGATTAATTTGGACTCGGTTATAAGAACAGGTTTTGTGTCACTTTATCTCGAAATGCTTTTTGTTTTTATCAAAGGTTAATAAATGAAATAAAAGCTGGTTTGGGTTCAGCAGAGTCTGTTTTTCTTGACTCGGTTCTAATTATGACATCGTTTTGGTTATAAATAGACGAACACTTTGTGTCATATTTAATGTTTTGCATTGAAACTAATTTGTATCATTCTGGACCTGAAGCTCAGGGCCACAAAAGAACCAGTTCAAGTGCCACAACTGGCCCCCGGGCCGCACTTTGGACACCTCTAGTTTAAACCTGTTAATAGTAAAATGGTTTAAAACAATGAATGAATCGAACATGTTTAAGATACTTTGATGTTTGAAACGTTTTCATTTGGATCGGATCGATTCTGTTGGCTCAGAGTAAAGGTTTCTACGTGTTTGTTTGTGTTTTGCAAGCAGTTATTAGGAGGAGACAAAAACAGGAATATGTCCTGTTGAAACAACATGGGAGTGTTCAAACTCGCTAATCGTTTTGAAACAGCCGGACTAGTTTGGGATCATGGAGTTAAACCAACGTTTACTCTGACGGTGTCGGTGATGATGAGACGATTTCCTGTCTGCAGTTTTTAAAAGGCCAGGAGCAAAACCTGCTGAGCAGCAGCAGCATCATTTTCTGCAGGTTTATTTTCATTATGGGTCAGGAGATTATGAGACAAACATCGTTTTGAGGTGAGGTTTACTTCCTGGGAGAAGGACGGAGTTGGATTTTTGGTGTTTTCCAACTAGAGGAAATGTTTGTGTTGTTTTTAAGGGTTTTCTGCCTGTTGCCTTCATTGATTTACTCCACCCATCCGTCCATCTGTCAATCTGTCTGGTCATTTATTCATGTTTTTATCATCCCATACATTTTTCTTTCCATTTGTCCCACTGGTTTTCTGTCCATCTGTGATTTCTAGAGGTGCAAAATAAAAATTAATTTATAGAAAATCACCAAACTGAGTGCAGAGAATTCTGAATCGGTTCAAAATGCTCAAATTGATCTTAAATGCGCTGAAGTTTTACGTCTTTGCTGTTCCTTTTTTCTTATCGTATCCTTTCTTATCGTATCTTTTCTTATCGTATCGTATTCTTATCGTTCATCGCTTGTATTTTGAAAACTTCTTGTTTTTGTTTTTTTTAGCTACGCTAAATGGTAACCCGAGTTACAGAATGTTATTCTCAAATCTATTTTTGTTTAAATATAATTTGATACAATATTAAACCTTATAAAAACGTTTTAAATAGATATTCTGTTTGTTTACGCTGTCAGAATCTCCAGATTGTTTTCAATAGGAAAATTAGTTTCTGAGTTGAAAATGGTCTAAAAACTAGAACTTGACCTTGATAGATTTGCATCTGTAATAATTTCTGCATATTCCAGATTTAAATATCTGTCATCTTCAGTAGCATTTGTAGTGGACTTTTGCAGTTTTGGCTTTAAATTTTAATTTTAGCTCTGCAAACTTGAACTCTGAAAGTGAATAAAGCCTGTTGGTGGTTTTGAGTTGCCAGTTGTTTGTTATCTTGATCTTTTCTGTTGGTTCTGTTGGTGTTTTCTAACTGAACACCAGAAAAGTCCAAAACCACCAGAATGAGGCACTTTCACTTAATCTGTGCTGCAGATTGAGGATAATTAGATTCCTGCCATGTGAGCAGATAAATGGCAGGGATTTGACAATGTGAGGGAATGTGTGTGTGTGTTTACGCTGTGTGTGTGTTTACGCTGTGTGTGTGTGTGTGTGTGTGTGTGTGTGTGTGTGTGTGTGTGTGTGTGTGTGCTGAGGGTCATGTTGTTGGTTGGGAACGAGCTGCAGTCCTCTATGGTCAATTAGAAGAAATCTGTGGGCAGTGATTGTCAGTCATTTGTTTTTACAACTTTGCATTCTGTTACAAAACTAACAGTTAATAAAAAAATAAGCATTTTAAATTTGAGTCTTTTCTCTGTCAAACTGCTGCTGCAGACGGAAACGACAAGAATCACAACAAACATCACAGAGCTGCGATTAGCAAACCAACAGCTACTGATTCTTTCTGTTGTTGTTTTTATGGCTGAAAGGATTAATTGAGATGAATTGATTATTGAAATAACTACCAACAAATGTATTAATAGATTGTTAAATGGAGTATACAGGCTGTAAAACAGGCAATTTGCTGAATAAACATATTTAGAGCAGTAATTAAGACAAAACTGTAAGAAGAAGAAACTTTGTAAATATCTTTTACCCAAAACTCCTCAAGTAGCAAGTTTAGCTTCACCTGGTTCAAATTTAAGAAAGAAAAAATAAACACTTTTTACCATCAACTGGTCAGTGTAAAGAAATTCAGATGATCTTTTTCTGTGTTGTTTTCAGCTGCAGATGCATCCTGTGTTGTAAAGGAAAACTGTTTTTGAGTTTAGGAAACATGTTAAAAAGGAATTGAATCATGTTTATTTGGGTCTTTTAATATATTTCTAACACTATAAGGAAGAATTAAGTGGTTCAATAGAAAAAATCCGCAGAATTTAGTGGATAAAATGTCAGAATAATTATCAATAGTTGCAGTTTTAGTTTGGTTCTGTCAGAAATCCAGACAATAAAGTGACCGACTTTCCATCTAAACCTTAATAAATGTTGCATAATTTCCTAAAAAACAAACTTTATTTTCTATAAAATTCTGCTGTAAAACGTTATGATACTGATTTCTTAAAAGTTTTTAGTTTTTGCTGGATTTCTTGTCTCAACTTTAGAAACATTGAGGTCAGGATTGGGAAGACATCCAACTGTCATCAGTGTGTTTTTTATTATATTATCGTCTTATTTTCACAGTTCTAATCAGTTCCAGGAACATTACCACAGATTTTTCTGTGCCACTAGTTGCTTTTATTCAGCCTCTTTGCTCCTGATTCTGCTGCTTTGCTTCAGGTTGTACTTTGAAGCTAAAAACTTAAACTCTGTTTGCTTTGAGTTTTTAAGAGAACATTTTCCTTAAACGTCTGAATGTCGTCTCCTTGTTATGAAGATGAAGCCGGCTGTCGGATCAGCAGACGTCTCTGCAGAACCTTTCTGATCTGCTGCAGCCGCTGACGTTTCCTGAGTCCTGACAGTTTTCCACCTCCAAACTTGCTGAATGTCAGTTTCAGCGGATAAAGCTCTAAATAAGACAGGATGGTTCTTCTCTGCCTGCACAGCTTTTATTGTTTCACTTCACACAAGGATTCAACTGCAGAGTTAAAACTAGAAGTTGGTGTTTAGAGCAGATCAGACGTAAGGATATGTTCACTCAGACGGTGATGCTCATTTAGCCGATTGGGACTTAAAGTTTTATCACAATATTTTTTTAGGTAACTGTATCCCCCACAAAAATAAATGCTGCTCATTTGTAATCTTTAGGCCAGCAGTCGAATAAAAACGTGTTTTGTGTCACTAATCTGCTCACATTAACAGCATTTAATGATAGTTTGAGATTTATTTACTTTTATTAACACTCTCATCAAACAAACAGTAAAACTAACAGTTTTAAACGTCATTAATAAGATTTTACTGTGGCAACAATAAGTGAAAATGCTTATAAGAGATTTTTCATAATAAATACATTTATAGCAAATGAAAATTAGCTATTATAAAACGCAAGTCACACCCATAAAAACATTTAATTTAAATGCAGTTTTGATTATTTAGTATCTGTTTAAATCTATTTCTAGATTTACAGCATCTGACTTCTTCTGCTACAGAATCTGATTTTTACGGCAGCAACATAAAATCTGATTCATTTCAGGTGAAAAGATCGAAGTTTGTCTGTTCAGACTGTGGTGAAATAAATAAAATACCTGATTCAAATGACTGAATTACCAAATGGAAATAACACCTTTAAACTTCTGCAGAAGTTTGTTACTTAACCTTCCCTAAAAGTCACTTGTAGCACAAATCAATCAGAGTGTAATGAAGAAGACACTCTGGTGCGTAGTGATGATTGGGGCTGGTGAACAAACAGCTAAACGGTTAAAATCAGCAAAATGTCATCAAACTCACAGCAACGCAGACAAGTTAGAAGAACCTGTTGAATTAGAGGAAAAGTGCTTTTCCTTGGTGGTGTTGCTGATTTGTGTCGTTTGTTTCTGGAGGCGTTTGTTGAAATGGTCCCGTTTGTAGACGTAAAACCGGAGAGGCTGAGGAGTGAACGGTTCGTCTTCATACAGGAAAACCTAAAGCTGCAGTATGTAACTAGTTTATTATCATTTTCCTCTTGGCCCATACCACCACAGAATAAACAGCTTTACACAGTATTCAATGTTCTGGTCATAATTTGTGACTTTTTCCTTCCATCTTGTATTTTTCTTTAATTTTACTGGTTGTCTTGTTTTCCAGAAAACCAGTCGGCCTAAAACAAGCACTTATCTTCCTAATGGACAGCAGAGGGAGAATATTTATGTCCTTATATTGATCTTCTGCCTCTCCTTTCTGTTGAGTGTTGTAGTAAAATAAAACTCAGCGTTGTGACGTTTTGTTTTTGGCTTCAGCCGTTGAAAACGTCGGTCAGATTGTAGGGACTGTGAAAATGGCGTCCGGAGGTTTTTACCTTTCAGCGTCTCCATCGTTTTCTCCGTTCTCTGCCTGCTTTCTGCTCTTCCCTTTTCTGAAAATGTCTCCTCCTTCCTGAGTCTTTACCTGCCTGGGAGGATGCATAAAACCTGAGAGTGGAAAAAGTCTTTACACCTGAGGAGTCGACTGATATTTAGTGACAAGCTTTGAATAATTCAAGCTCTTCTACATCGCAGTCTATAGTATCTTCTTACTGACGGTGTTGTCTCCATCTTTTCTAGTGTTTGGATCTGAAGTTTTACAGTAAATGTCTTTAGAATTGGTGTAGTTGTTTTCAGGGGCGGTCCCAGCCTGTTTGGTGCCCTGGGTGGAAAACATCCACGGCCCCCATCTCCCTTTTTCCAACCATCATTTAAATTTCCACTGGCAAGTTCAGACACTGAATTTATTTTACGATCTAATCTGAGAAGCGTGAAAATGTGATGCAGCACAAGTTTATTCTGTCTAACATGAAGGTGATAAAGTGTAAAGAAAAGTACATGATCTCTAGGATATTGGCAGTGATTGGTAATCGGCCTTAACAGCAGAGTTAACATGAACCATCGGCCCAAATGTTCATATCAGTCCCTCCCTTTCTTACATGTTTGTAATGTTAATGTTTTAAATTTAATGTTTTTAAGTGTTTGAAAATCCCAACGAGATTTAATAAAGTATCTACATCTATCATAGTTTGAAACTAATAAAATAAATAAAGGGTGAATGCTGGCGGCTGAAACACGTTTCATTTCTCGTCCTCTGTCTGGATGCGCCTGCAGGCGTCAGCAGCCTCCATTTTGTTTGTTTTGAACCAGCTTCCCCATCATCAGAGTGTTTATCGGAAAAGGTGAAGTTCAAGGCTGTAATTACAAATTAGCGGGGAAATCTCAGCATTAAATATTAACAATGACCTTTTGAAAGTCAGCAGGACTCGTGCTGCTCATAAATTATAGAAACGTCATTTTTAATGGAAGCTAAAATAAAGAAATTACAGGTAAACAAAATGGATGGAGATCCTCCAAATCTTTCCTCATTACTGAAACAGATGTTTTTTTTTTCTCTTCAAGTTCAAACACTAATTTAAACTGTAAAGTTTCTACATATTTTACTTTTTAAATATCCATACATTCACAAATTTAACTTTCCGACCTTTTTATTCTCGGCAGGTTGCTGATTTTAGCTCCAGAGTCTCTGGTGGATTAAAGGGATATTTCACTGTTTTTATTGGCCTTTCAGAATCAAATCCATTTTAAAATCTGTATCTGCTTTGACTTTAATAAAGATTTATTTATTTTTTAATATTTGAATTAGTACACTTATTTTTTATTACATTTCCAGATGTTGCATTAATCCTGATCCTGGTTGTCAGGGAGGAACTTTGTTTCTTTGCGTTGAACATTTTGTCATAACCTGGCATGTAAAGAACCGCCTGATATAATCCATATGTACACACACACACGCACACACACACACACACACGCACACACACACACACGCACACACACACGCACACACACACACCCCATTCACACCCAGGATTATCTACCACAATCTTCCTTCCTCCAAACACTCGTCGTCGGTTCCTCCGCTCAGCCTCTGAATCCTGTTGCCGTGGAAACCCTTCCGCTGTACACAATGGCACGGCGGTTGCGTAATGTTTTTCTGCCGCTGCAGCTCGTGGCCCACAGCACCGCTGAGTGGGCCGGGACGACTCCGAGCCGCCCTCCCACACTCGGTGGAAAGCTTTCAGGAAGAATCGGGTCGGACAGCTCCGGACCTCGAGGTCTCTGGCCCGACATCCCGCCGCAGTAATGTCGACCTTTTGACCTCTCTGTCCCCGTTTAAACCACACAGACCAGGAAGCTGGGAGTTTGATTGCTGTGTTGCTGAAATCAAAGCTGAAATGATTTGAAACATCAGTTAGGAATGCCGTAATAAATCAATTAATCACGTGATCAATTAACACGATCAGTTTCCATTTGCATGATTTATTGTTTTTCTCTTTTCTCTCTTGGATGGAGAAAATCTTCAGTCTGGTGCTTTAGTCTCAACTAGTCCAATTACGTTTCTGTTTTGTTTATTTTGGATATTTAAAATGTGTCCAATGTTAAAAGTTCATTAGAATTTAAAGTTTATTAATCTTTGATCATGTGTTCTTGCGTCATTATGCCAATATTAACATCGTATCACTTGAACATGGTCTCAAAACAACAATGTTATTATTAATTGCAACAACTTCTGGGACAATTAATCTATTGTGACCAACATTGGTAGATTAAGATACCTTTAACTTGCTGGGTTTTTATTTACCAAAAAAGAAAAATGAAAATCATGTTTTTCTGTTTTGCAGATACGTAAAAAGATTGAGTGTTAAATGTGACAAACCTGTTTTCAAAGAACAACCTTTGTCAGCAGCAGCAGCCAGTTTCTGTTCTGTCTTTATCCGCTCTGCCATCTGCATCGTTTCCTTTCGCACACAAACACGCAGCGAGCTGCTGCAGCAGCAAAACACGGCTGTGGGGAATTTGGACGGCGACAGAACACGGTGCACAGTTCACTGGGACTTTATTCAACCCCGTGAGCCAAAGACAATTTAATTAAGTAGAGAAGCAGGACTGTAACTGAAGTGAGCGAGCTCATTTAAAGCGACGTTTCACAGGCAATAACAGACGGACTGCTCTTGGTCTCAGAGGCGAAGCACGACCCAAATTCACACATTGTTGGGGGAAACGGTTTGGTCGTTGTGTAATTGCTTCTTGCAATCTGAAGGAGCTTTAATGGGAGCGAATACCTGGACTGTAGCATTGATTTAAGATCAGCTTTTCCCACCTTTAACGTTTCTTTTTCTTCTGTATCTCTTATTTTGACTCAAGTGCCAAATGATTTTGCAGAGATGCTTTCAACTTAATACCCATGAAATATTAATCTCTGAATGTGGAAGCAAAACGAACCTCTGCTTTGTTTGTTGTTGAATCTTTACAAGAAGTATTAAGATGCTTAAGTTCCTGTTATGCTCTGCCTGATAAAAAGGCAACAAACTAATAAACTGCTAATGGACGTACTGTGTAAATATATATTGATTTATGTAACTGAATGTGCTGTTTATTCTCACGGCTCTTCATCACCGATTTGGGTGGAAAAGATGTTGAATATTTACTGCAGGAAGCCTAACATCAGTTAAGATTTTATTGGAAGTGATTTGTTTCTGTTTTCACTGTTTGTGTCTTGAAAAAATGAAGCGTTGATAAATATTAAGTTTGCTGCTGCAATGAGGCACACTTCTTAATATTTGACTTTTCTTCTTCTGTTACAGTCTTAATTTTTGTTTTCAAACAGAAGCTCAATGAAAACATTACTATGATAGTTGATTTAAACTTAAAGTGCGTCGAAAATGTGAATAAAAAGTAAAAAACACCAATAATTTCTTATTTATAGCAATAAAATTCATATGAAAGCTCAGCTGAACTTCATGGTTAAACCTCCAGTTGGTTTAAATGCGTCTCAGTTAAACATTTTCTGATCTTTTTCCATTTTTAGAAACTTCCAGGTTAAATTTTTGGCTTTTATTTTTCTTTCGTACTACATCTCAGTTTGTCATTGTGTATTTATTTATGTTTTTAATTTGCTGTGTGATAATTTGGTATCTGGCTCCACTCGGCGCGTTGCGGTGATGAACGATCCTCTCAGCCAATCACCGGTCAGAACAAAAGCCGTTTTGTCACGGAGCCGCCGGGAACGCGACGCCCACCAGATTACAGCGCCTCGCTTTTATCCGTCGGCTTCATCCTCCAGCCTGAAATGTAAACCTGGGTTTAATAAGATCAGATGCCATCAGTTACACTCAGTGTGACACTAAACGGTTATGTAATGTTAGCAGGGAGAAGAGCGACCGCTGGACCAAACCTGCTGTAGAATAGTGAATTAAAATCTCTCTGTAGATATTTAGGTTTTAGAGTTGGAAAAAACTGAATCGGAATAAAAGTTATTTTTACAGTTTTGAGCACCTATATAAGAAATCTGACATTGTTTCCACCTTATTCTCAAAAGACATTCAAAATATGAATATAGACAAAAGAGAAAATAAAAAAAATAAGGTTTTTTTGCAAAAGAGAAAAACAAGGTTGAATTGGATCAGAAATGCCTGGCAGAGTTTATATTTACATTTTGTAAATTATTCTGTTTGTGAAGAGGAGCGAGGACACGTCCCTGAGGAGCGCCGTTAAACCGTCACAATAAAACGTTTTACTGGACGATAAATCGTCCCAGAAGATATTTCAATAAACGATATTGTTGTTGTTTTGAAACCACAATGCTAATGGCACAATAATGCAAGAACACATTCTGAAAGGTCAATAAACATTAAATAATAATGACCATTTTACTCTGGATCTGGAAAACATTTTCAATAAACAAAATAAACAAAACAAAACAATGAATTGTAAAGTTGGACTCATTGAAACCAAATCACCAGACTGAAAACTTTTATCATCCAGTTTTTGGTAGAAAGAAGAAAAATAGAAAAACAACAATTGAGTTTGTTTTAATTTATCAACCGATTAATTGATTTATTGCTTATTGTGACAGGGATAGCTGCAGCTAATGGTTGAGTGTTAACAGTATTGGCTTCAGTTGCTTTTATCTAAAATGTAGAACAAGTTTCATGTGAGGAACAACATTAAATCTTTAGAGTTAATTATTGAAACGACGGCCCAGCTGGAGCTGCTGTCCACGGATCCCTTCAAAACTCAAACTGCCTTTATTTGTTTATCTGTTTTAATTATGACAATAATAGTCAGAGGATAAATGCTTAATGTTCCCTCCTGCTTCACATGAATTAATCCCATGCAGACTTTCTGCCCAGCAACAGACCAGCTTATGAGACGGATATTTCACTTCTGCTGCAGGAGCCAAAATTTAGAGCTAAACTGGCTGAATGTCAGTTTCCCAGCTGGCTAGAAAAGCAACAGTTGAGCGTCGGTGTTCCTTGACGGCTGCAGGAGTTGTAAATAACAGCTTTACCGTCTCGTCTGTCGGTGTTGAACTCGCAGCTTTCTGTACTCCCAGAGGGCTTGGAAAAAACAAATGTCATGTCCAAACAATGTGGTGCAGGTTTATATTTCATCTAGTGGTTTGCTTTGAAATGACTGGGTTGCTATAAGCAACTAAAAAAAATGCTGCCAAGCCAATTTTCTCTGTTGCATAAGGAAGGTGAGATCTTCCCACTTGTTTGCCGTCCTCCGTCAGTCTGTGCGTGCAGAGCAGCTCTGACAGAGGAGCTTTGTGTACGCTGTCGCTCTGCTATTGTTCTCCACACTTTTCAGCTTTTCAGCACGCTCTCCTATTTCACTGTAGTAGAGCAGCGAGCCAATCAATAGCTGACTCAGAGTGGAGTAAAGGAGCTGACGCACCGCGGCCTGTTGGTCATCGTAGTTCAAGAACTGTTCCCTAAGATGTGGATTCAAAATATCAATACTATGTAAACATGTTTGCTGTATTTATTACATTTAGACGTATTGTTAGGTTTCTTAAGGGCAGAAAATTCAGAAGAAAATCTTTAATTTAACCTCTGCATTTTCCAGATCTAATTACAGATCAGGGGAAAAAATAGTTAATGAAAAAATATTTGTTTTTATCGATTCTTTGTTTATCTATACTAAGATCGTTTATCATTGATGTGTGTTGAGGTATGATTGTTGATTGAACGTTAAAATAAATAGTTTTAAATGTCTTGGAGGTGTTTATAAAGTTTTTCTGGATTATTTTAAACATTAATTCCCAGAAATACTGGTTGCTTCATTATACAATAAAAATACAAGTTTTACCTGTTTTAGTTTTCTCATGGGTTAAATGCAGTAAAATTTCACAAAAAAGACAGTAAAATTAAACTAGCTAAATTATGAGCTGGCTAGCTAAATAGCTAAGGGTAATGATGTAGCTAGCTAGCCAAACTAGCCAGCTAGTTAAAAAATGTATTAAACTAGCTTGCTAAATTATTAGCTAATTATTATGAGTCTTGTCGTGAGTTAAATGCAACAAATTTTCATGAAAGTGACAGTAAAATGATCAGCTAATAATTTAGCTAACTAAGTTATTAGCTATCTAATAACTTAGTTAGTGCTAGTTAATCATTTAGCTAGCCAGCTAAATGATTAACTAACTAGCTAAACGATTATCATGTGTCAGTGTTGATTACTGACAGTAATCAACACTGACGCATGATAATCGTTTAGCTAGCAGGATTATTATTGTTGCTGTTTTTCTCTTGCCTGCTGATTAATCAGCCAGGTTGATGATATGAACATAAATTGCTCTCGATGTGATGGTTGGTGCAGAGATCAGCGGTCAGATATTGATTTCTGTTTATTGATGCAAAAATCTGATGCTGATGAAATGATGCTTTATCAGCAGCCTGCACTGCTTGTATATTATAGTGAATATTATGGGATGTAAATGACTGCAGGGTTATTTCTTCTTAACTGGTGAAGATCAGTCCTGTTCAGCAAGTTTGTTTTTACCAACATCCTCTCAATAAAAAAGTTATTCTTTCTACATTTTTGTCCAGTTTTAAGAGCGGGTCTTTTAATGCAGCCACATCGATGCACTAGTGAAGGCTGTGATGTATATTTGGATTATGTTGGATTAAGGCCAAAGATTAAAAGATTTTTATGCATATACAGAAAGGCTTTGAAGGAGCTCAATAATTTATTGAATTATTTCTCCTGGGAGGAAAAAATACTTTTTCTGTTTGGGAATAAAATCTTCTGTTATTTCAGCACAGCCTGTTGTTGACATGAACTTAAACTGGGTTTATTATCACTTTATGTTCAAAGTAAATGAAACATTTATGGAATAAAATGTACTGCAGTTCAGGAGTTTTGATCCTGTGAAGTCAAAACTAAAAGTATTAGAACTTAGTCAGCATAAATCAGGACGTTTTATGTTTCAGTTTTTACCAGGAGAGTTTACTTTGTTTTTTTTAGTGCAAAGTTTTAAATTTTTAATTTATTATATTTATTTTTTCTGACGGCTGAAGATTAGCTCTAGCGCCATAATGATTATGAATATCTCGTGTAACTGTTTACATAATCTTTAATGAACAAACTTCTCCACGTGTGATTTTTACTTAATGTCTTATTTAATGGAAACACAGCAATCACAACATTTTTTTTTTTTTTACATTAGCAGGATATGGATGAAGATTTGCACACATTTGAAATGGTAACAGTGGAACTGATTTTAAATAAAACTCTGATTAAGACAAGAATTTATCTTTTTTCCCAGAAAACAAGATAAAATTATTAACGCATTAAAAAAAACTGCACAACTAAAGTCAATAAACTAGCCAGTTACCGTCCTGCGTTGTCTGAAACATTTTTTTTAGATAAGTGACACATTCATCCATCGCACTTCCTTCCTTTTTTTGTTATGAAATGGTTTTTATTGGGGCCTGCCCATAGCAATGCATAAGGAGAGCAGTGGCTGACTTGCTAAGTCAGCCACTGCCTCCATGCATTGCATGGCAGGCACCTATTGTTCTACACCCAATAGAATGTCTCTTTATTATTGGGGCCTGCCCATAGCAATGCATAAGGAGAGCAGTGACTGACTTGCGAAGCAAGTCAGTCACTGCCTCCATGCATTGCATGGCAGGCACCTATTGTTCTACACCCAATAGAATGTCTCTTTATTATTATTCTTAACTTCTTCTTCCGTCAACCGGAATGCGGCTCGTACCGCTGCGAGCCCACCCACAAAAGTGGTATCAAAACGTGCGGCTCGATCCCGGGAGGTGTGCTATTATTTTTGGTGGGATTTGGAGTTACCATGGCGACTTAAAAACAAAAAAACGACCCCAAAATCACTAACGAGCTCACCAGGTGCAAGTCTCGTCGTCAAGGGGACGAGGCAACCAGTAAATCCTGAAAATACCCTATTTTTGAGGATTTTCTGTGTCGTCATAACTTCATGTAGAAACGCCATTCAAACTTCATTTTGTAGATACGTCCGTGATCTCTTTTAAAGTGAAGACAGCACGTCAATATGAATTATGGTTTGTGCACAACTTCTTTCTAAGCAACCCAAAGTTTTTGATTTTTGGAAAAATCAGAGTGTGAAGGCCGCTCCGCTAGAGTGAGAGTCAGAGCGACATTTTGACCCCAAATCATTTTTTAACTCGCCCTCACGCTCACAAATATTGCATGATTGGTATGAAACTTGGTCATGACATTGATACGCGTGCCTGCTCCGGTCAAATGTTTTCAAAAATTATCTAGCGCTTACAGTTTTCTCTCCAGGTGCTTCAGAGCAAAGTCATGCGCCAGGGTAGCAGACAGATCTCACTGATTCACTTCCATGTATTTCTGAAAAATTTCAGACCTTGGCACACACTTTTTTTATCTCATTGCTGTTAATACTGTGAGTGAGGTAGAGATATGAATGGCGGGACTATGTGAGACGACAAATAGCCCTCTCATATGCTTCAAACGGTTTTCCAATATGTATTACGGTTCCCGAACGGGAAACAGTTTTTTGCAATGCTTTTTTTAGTCAAACTGGCTGGCTCAAACAGAGAATTGTCTCCCCCTGGATGTCTCACTCACAGCTGGCAGAGAGGATTATTTACCATGGCAACGGAACCCAGAGCAGGGAGAGCTGCTGAGGACTACAAATACGCATCACTGTAGTTCTAACTACTAGTTCAGTTAAAACAGAGGAGGACTGAGCTGGCCTTTAGAACAACTTGCTGCTATGGGCTGTAAATAACTCATTTAACCCTGTCACTGTTACACATGGGATGAGTTTGGCCCTTTGAAATTAAGCTTACTGAAAATTTCAAAATAAAAGCCCTTGAAAATTTTTACATCAGGTAATTGCTTTTTTGAGCGTTATATGACTGATTTAATCCAATGACTGTTACACATGGGATGACTTTGACCATTTCAAATGAAGCTTAACAAAAATTTCAAAATAAAAGCCTTGGCAATTTTTACATCATGTAATTGCTCTTTTTGGCTTTATGTGACTGGTTTATCCAAAGCACTCTTACACATTGGATTAGTGTGGGCATTTAATATGAAGCTTACTGCAAATTTCAAAATAAAAGGCTCAAAATGCCCCTCTGGACAGTGCACCGCCGGTGCAATGATATCATTCTGCATTATCTGTTTATCCGAGGTTAGGGAACTGCCTTGCGCAGCAAGGCAGTTCATTAGCATTAGCCTTTTAGTTTAAATAAGCCATTTTCTATTTTTCAGACTTATTAGCCATGTTTAGTATACTTTATGGAGTAAGTAAATGACAGTAAACATTCTAATGATACCCCACATGCTACTGAAAGTATTTATGCTTACATTAGCATATTTGCTCATTTTA
Organism: Gambusia affinis; assembly: GCF_019740435.1. Classification (NCBI taxonomy): domain Eukaryota; kingdom Metazoa; phylum Chordata; class Actinopteri; order Cyprinodontiformes; family Poeciliidae; genus Gambusia; species Gambusia affinis. Next base: position 30,391,058 of record NC_057870.1, on the reverse strand, counting down.
GCTAATACACTTACTTTATCATACTGAATGTTGCATGTCCAGCTTACTTAACATTCTTGTGATTCTATTGATTACATTGCAGCTTTCTTTAGCATTGATGCAAATTCTTAGCATCAGAACGCTGGGTCCAAACCGACGGGCACACTTTGGCAGGCCCCAGTTAAATTTCTTCAGGAATTTTCTAGTTCTTAACTTATTCTTCCGTCACCGTGAATGCGGCTCTTTGCCGCTCTTGAGCCCACCCACAAATGTGGTATCAAAACGTGCGGCTCGATCCCGTGAGGTGTGCTATTACTTTTGGTGGGATTTGGAGTTACCATGGCGACGTAAAAAGCAAAAAACGACCCCAAAATCACTAACGAGCTCACCAGGTGCATCTCTCGTCGTCAAGGGGATGAGGCAACCAGTAAATCCTGAAAATACCCTATTTTTGAGGATTTTCTGTGTCGTCATAACTTTATGTAGAAACGCCATTCAAACTTCATTTTGTAGATACGTCCGTGATCTCTTTTAAAGTGAAGACAGCACGTCAATATGTATTATGGTTTGTCCACAACTTCTTTCTAAGCGACCCAAAGTTTTTGATTTTTGGAAAAATCAGAGTGTGAAGGTCAGCTCCGCTAGAGTGAGAGTCAGAGTGACATTTTGACCCCAAATCATTTTTAACTCGCCCTCACGCTCACAAATATTGCATGATTGGTATCAAACTTGGTCATGACATTGATACGCGTGCCTGCTCCGGTCAAATGTTTTCAAAAATTATCTAGCGCTTACAGTTTTCTCTCCAGGTGCTTCAGAGCAAAGTCATGCGCCAGGGTAGCAGACAGATCTCACTGATTCACTTCCATGTATTTCTGATAAATTACAGACCTTGGCACACACTTTTTTTATCTCATCGCTGTTAATACTGTGAGTGAGGTAGAGATATGAATGGCGGGACTATGTGAGACGACAAATAGCCCTCTCATATGCTTCAAACGGTTTTCGAATATGTATTACGGTTCCCGAACGGGAAACAGTTTTTTGCAATGCTTTTTTTAGTCAAACTGGCTGGCTCAAACAGAGAATTGTCTCCCCCTGGATGTCTCACTCACAGCTGGCAGAGAGGATTATTTACCATGGCAACGGAACCCAGAGCAGGGAGAGCTGCTAAGGACTACAAATACGCATCACTGTAGTTCTAACTAGTAGTTCAGTTAAAACAGAGGAGGACTGAGCTGGCCTTTAGAACAACTTGCTGCTATGGGCTGTATATAACTAATTTAACCCTGTCACTGTTACACATGGGATGAGTTTGGCCCTTTGAAATGAAGCTTACTGAAAATTTCAAAATAAAAGCCCTTGAAAATTTTTACATCAGGTAATTGCTTTTTTGAGCGTTATATGACTGATTTAATCCAATGACTGTTACACATGGGATGACTTTGACCCTTTCAAATGAAGCTTAACAAAAATTTCAAAATAAAAGCCTTGGGAATTTTTACATCATGTAATTGCTCTTTTTGGCTTTATGTGATTGGTTTATCCAAAGCACTCTTACACATTGGATTAGTGTGGGCATTTAATATGAAGCTTACTGAAAATTTCAAAATAAAAGCCCTTGAAAATTTTTACATCAGGTCATTGCTTTTTTGAGCGTTATATGACTGATTTAATCCAATGACTGTTACACATGGGATGACTTTGACCCTTTCAAATGAAGCTAAATAAAAATTTCAAAATAAAAGCTTTGGCAATTTTTACATCATGTAATTGCTCTTTTTGGCTTTATGTGACTGGTTTATCCAAAGCACTCTTACACATTGGATTAGTGTGGGCATTTAATATGAAGCTTACTGCAAATTTCAAAATAAAAGCCTCAAAATGCCCCTCTGATAGTGCACGCCAGAGGCGGTGCAGTGATATCATTCTGCATTATCTGTTTATCCGAGGTTAGGGAACTGCGCGCAGCAAGGCAGTTCATTACATTAGCCTTTAGCTTAAATAAGCTATTTTCTATTTTTCAGACTTATTAGCCATGTTTAGTATACTTAATGGAGTAAGTAAATGACAGTAAACATTCTAATGATACCCCACATGGTACTGAAAGTATTTATGCTTACATTAGCATATTTGTTCATTTTAGCTAATACACTTGCTTTATCATACTGAATGTTGCATGTCCAGCTTACTTAACATTCTTGTGATTCTCCACATGCTATTGATTACATTGCAGCTTTCTTTAGCATCGATGCTAATTCTTAGCATCAGAACGCTGGGTCCAAACCGACGGGCACACTTTGGCAGGCCCCAGTTAAATTTCTTCAGGAATTTTCTAGTTCTAACTTGCTGTTGCTCTGTGATCATTTTGTGCAGGTTTTTTTTGGTTTAAAATTTTGGTAAAAGTTCTGATATATGGACATTTTCCTCTTCAGTGCTGCTTTTTCTCAGAAAACTGGACTTTCTGAAGAAACTGTTCACGTTGTGACATTTTTCTCCTGCTGCAACAGAGGAGATAAAGTTTGGGAATAATCAATCAAATCTAGTCTAAACAACGACTGCAAGCAGTCTGCATGTTCTTATTGATGGTTGTTAATCAGAGCACAATCTGAAGGTTCCCATCGGTTAAAGTGACGGGAATATTTACCAACTGTAAAATCTTGCAGCTGTTTTTCATTCTGGATTAGTTTTTTTCCCATAAATGTTTTATTTTGACTAAAATAATGTACAGTAAATGGAGCAGGCTGATCTTCCTTTGCACCTTTGTGTTGCGTTGGACTGTGTAGCGCTCGTCTCGTTATCGTCAGACGGTTTCCCTGCTGACTTCATCGATTGTTGTTTACAAGCCTTTCTGCTGCTCGTTATGTCTCCGCTTTTTGTTCTGCTGCTGCCTCGTCTTGACAAGGTCGAAGGTCAGAGCCGAAGGTCATCCAGGCGAAGCTGCAGCGCTCTGACGGCTCACTCATCCAACCAACTCATCCAACCAACTCATCCAACCCACTCATCCAACTCACTCATCCAACCAACTCATCCAACCAACTCATCCAACCAACTCATCCAACTCACTCATCCAACTCACTCATCCAACCCACTCATCCAACCCACTCATCCAACCCACTCATCCAACCCACTCATCCAACCAACTCATCCAACCCACTCATCCAACCAACTCATCCAACCAACTCATCCAACCCACTCATCCAACTCACTCATCCAACCCACTCATCCAACCCACTCATCCAACCAACTCATCCAACCCACTCATCCAACCCACTCATCCAACCAACTCATCCAACCAACTCATCCAACCAACTCATCCAACCAACTCATCCAACTCACTCATCCAACTCACTCATCCAACCCACTCATCCAACCCACTCATCCAACCCACTCATCCAACCCACTCATCCAACCAACTCATCCAACCCACTCATCCAACCAACTCATCCAACCAACTCATCCAACCCACTCATCCAACTCACTCATCCAACCCACTCATCCAACCCACTCATCCAACCCACTCATCCAACTCACTCATCCAACCCACTCATCCAACTCACTCATCCAACCCACTCATCCAACCCACTCATCCAACGCACTCATCCAACCCACTCATCCAACCCACTCATCCAACCCACTCATCCAACCCACTCATCCAACCCACTCATCCAACGCACTCATCCAACCCACTCATCCAACCCACTCATCCAACCCACTCATCCAACCCACTCATCCAACTCACTCATCCAACCCACTCATCCAACCCACTCATCCAACCCACTCATCCAACGCACTCGTCCAACTCACTCGTCCAACCCACTCGTCCAACTCACTCGTCCAACCCACTCGTCCAACTCACTCGTCCAACCCACTCGTCCAACCCACTCGTCCAACCCACTCGTCCAACCCACTCGTCCAACCCACTCGTCCAACCAACTCGTCCAACCCACTCATCCAACCCACTCATCCAACCCACTCATCCAACCCACTCATCCAACCCACTCATCCAACCCACTCATCCAACCAACTCATCCAACTCACTCATCCAACCCACTCATCCAACTAACGGCTACTCTCTGCTAGCAAAGCTATGCTAGCAGAGAGGAAGTTTCTGCCAAAAATAATCTTAGTTTGAGATTATTCTCAGAAATTTTATAGAAAAAATGTTGGAGTTTACTGAGCTTCAAAAGTGTAAAAATTGCTAGAAAAAAAATTTCAGACATTTTTGAAAAAAAAACCTGGGAATTTATAAGTTTGAAAACTCAAAGTTTCTAGAAGAAAACTGAAATTTTGAAATTAAACTTGGAAAGTAAAAAAAGTGAACATTTCTGAGTTTCAAATGTTGGAAAATTTTGGACTGTTATTCTAGAAAACTTTATATTTTTTTTTCAAGAAATTTACTCCTGTTTTTATTTTTTCTTTCCATTGTGGCTCTGATACGCTGTCGTAGTTTAGCTAGTAAATAAGTAGTTTATTTCTCTGCAGCTGGAATAATCCCCAGTTATTTCCACTGTAAGAACGAAGCCGTCTGCAGAGCTCGGGCTTTGAAGAGGTAACTCAATAAACGCAACATGAAATTTCCTTAGTCCTGGCGAGCTGACGCCGTCTGCCTGTAACCTGATGGAGCAGAGTGTTAGTTTGAGCTGCAGATCGTTTTCAGCCGACTTTCTGTGGAGTCACATTATGAACACAGTAAAGCTGTAATACCAGCTCTGAAAACATGACTGTCTCTAACGGGAAGCATAAATACTGAGCAGAGTTATTATCATTAACTAAACCTAACAAAACAACAGAAACTGACACAGATTTTCATTAAGTGAATTTTAATTAGTGTGTTTGCTAGTTTGTTTTAGTTATTAGATAAATATAGTTAGTTGGTTTTTCATGCTTTGGTAAATTTTTAGATACAGGATTAAAAATTCAACATTGATTAGGTAAATTAACACTCAACAGAAAATAACATTTTCCAAAAATGTCTTCAATGGTTGAATGTGTTTCTCAAAACTATTGCCGTCGCCATTTTGAGGACTAGCGTAGCCGCCAGGAGGAGTATGGAGCGCCGTAATTTACCGATAGCTGACGTGAACTGTTTTACAAAAAAAATCTATTTCACTCAGTTCAAAAGGCTAATAAATAAATTCATAAACACAAAAATAAAGAATATAATAACTGTAAATTCAGTATGTTTTAGTTAGTTTTATAAATGCATGACATAGTTCCAGTTAGTTAGTTTTATTTACCATTTTTATTTATTCTAGTTAAGGAGAATATTGTCTTGATTTCAGTATTTATTTTGTTAGTTTTAGTTAATTGTAACCTTGGTAAATGCACTCTTAAAACTAAAACTAACTGAATTAAAGTTGCAACGAAGTAAAACTAGCCTAAAATAAAAACCTAAAACTTTTGTAATTCTGCTCCAGACGTTTGGTAGTAAATGTTTCCACAGAGACTCTCCAAAGCTGCGTTCCTGTCCTCCCTCTTCCAGCTGCTTCGCAGAAACAAGCAGGCCAGCAGTGAGAAGCTTCAACAAAGGCGGCCGAGCAATTTGATCCTTCAGAGTATCTGAGGCTGAAAAACAGCCTGCCTGCTTCTGCTGGTCGTGATTCCCAGGAAGGGGTTTGCTCTTCGTTGTTTCCTCCGCTCTGCTTGTTCAGCAGCCGCTGTGCAAGTCGGTGTCTCCCAGGAGGATGACAGGGATTTCCTTCACAGCCTCGGCTGAATAAAGAAGCAGGCGAACGACACATTATCTCATATGGAAGGCATGGAAGGAAACATGCTTATTGTGCTTCTTCATTGCAGCTTTTGGTTTTGTTTTCCATCCGTTCCTTCAGAGAGAGGGAGAGAATTTGAACTGTGGCCATTTCTGTTATTTTTATGTGTGCAGCTGCTGAAGGGTGGGTTTGATTCCTCCTTCCTTTATGTGCTGAAAGGAGAGAAAAAACATCACAGGCTGTTCGGGAAATCTTTTATTCACTATTACATATTTAATTTTAGAGGGGAAGTATCATTTATCATCATCACGTTATAATCATTTATTACATTGTGTTATAATGTTTTCCCTCATCTGAAACAGACCTGGTTAGATAGATTGCTTCAATTCTTTCATGCATGTTTGTTAATGGCAACCATTCAGTTGTGGGAAACACCTGAGTCTACCTAGCTCCGCCTTTGAGTCACAGCTCGTCCCCGTTCAGCTCCTTCAGACTAGCCAGCAGCAATTAGCAAACACCCGGTGAAACTGCTGAGGGGCTACTTCTCAGAGAAACGCTGGTAAGAATGTTGCTAAAGGGTTAGTAGAGGAGCCATATTGGGATGACTTCCTGAAGGCGGAGCTTCTTAAAGAGACAGAGGCCCAATTTCAAGGCGTTAAACTAATTAATTAATTCCTGTTTGATTTTTATAAGTTTTACCCTTCTGCTTTAAACCAGTATTTAACTGAGCTACTTTGCTTTATTTGGAATCGTGTCTAGTTACATCGCACAAGCCAGTCGATCCAGATTTTTGTGGATCCGCAATCATAGAAACTCATTCAAAATCAACAAACCTCAGGATTAGCTAAAGTGAACTCTGGTGTAGTTCAAATTCATATGTGAACACAAATCTGACCAGAAACTGCTCCAAAAGCAGGAAGTGGACGAGCGCAGGGCATTCTGGGGAAATATAACCGAACACGTTAGCCTAGCACTAGCGGCAGAAATGGCTTGTGATAATTAGACAAAGACAAAAGAGAAATCCTACAAACTCAAAAACCTGGAGCTACGCTATTTTGTTTCTGTTTCATGAAGAAGGAAGTTGTGCTCAGTGTCTTCTTTAGAGGCCCTTTCCTGTTAGGTTTTTGGCTTATTTGTGATTCTTGGTGTTGCGCCCCCTGAGGCGAGGAGGGGAACAGGTTGCTCAAAGGGTTTGGTTGGTTTGATTCAAACTAAAAACAACCACAGCAGCTGCAGATGGAATAAATGTTGCAGTTTTGGTCCCTAAAAATCTATCAAACTGACTGGGTGGGAAAACCCCTGAATGTCCCTGAACAGCTTTGTGCTGCAGCCAGTCCTGTTTTTTAAATTTTGTCAGACAGATCTGTTTCAAAACTTGTAAACCCAGTGGTGGGTGTGAATCATCCCCAACATGTTGCCCAACAGGAGGGAAGACGCGGTCAGCAGGAGGTTTCCTCCCATCATGAAGCAAAGCCTTTGGGACTCCTGACATCTAATCCAGGTGCCGAGTCGGAGAAGAGTTTAATAAATTCATGAACCTTACGTAACTCTGAGTAACATTCAGGCGATGGAGGCCAGAGACACGGTTTGTGTTTTAAGTGCTTTTGTCGAGGTGCTGGTTGGTTGAATTGGCTTAATTAAGGTCTAAGAGCACTTTTGAAATGTCACAGAGTGCTGCTAAATGTCAGCTCTGATTCCTTTTATTTTTCTCTGAGACCTTTTTTTGTTCCTACCAGATCCTCCGATTTCAGAAACTTGTTGGCTTTGTGTCAAATGTTGCACACAACAGGCTGCACCGTGGGCTGTAAGGAAACCATAAACACATGCATGTTTTCTCTCGGGGTATTTCCTCCTGCAGTCCAGAAATACACAACAGGCTATGACAGCACTGCTAGACGACAGTTTAAAGAAAAATCAGCTGATTCTGCTGCGACTTCACTGAATTTCATCGTTAAAATCATGACATTAGTTGGACTGTGTACCACAAGCCTGGCGGGCCACCAGGCTTTCTACCCCCCGCCAGGCTGAGCGTTGTTTATTTATTTATTTTATTTTAATACATATAAACCAGTAACTGATATAAGAAGGACTTTTTGGTTAAACTTGGTTTGTGGTTGATGAATTGAAGCAGTAAATGAAAATGCTTGGAGATATTACTAATCAGAATGAGAAGATTGAGACAAACATTTGAACTTTTGAACTTTTGACCCCAGGAATATTTAGTAAAGCATACCAATATGCTGACTCATCATTGTCCATTTCAGGTAATATTTCTTTTGATTTATTTACTTTTAAATGTGACCAGCATTACGTTGGTTGTTTAAGATCCACTGGTTGATAACTTCATCAGGATTTAACTGAAGTTCCATAAATTAATTATTTTGATCATATTTCATTGTGTTTGCCTGGTTTAAGACTAAATGAACACTTAATAACTCGGTCAAACACTAACTCTCCAGGCTCAGCAGGTTTTATGGAGACATCCTGTTTTAATAACAGACATAAACGTTCTTGGCCTTTAACACCAGTTAAGAAAAAGGTTGGAAATTTTTGTTTTTGTGATATTACTGCAGCTGTAATTAACTACGTTTTGGTTGCTTATTTTTGGTGTTTTGTGCTGATTTTTATGATTGTCTATTTTTTGCCAGGTTGTTTTTATTTTTCTGTTTTATCATTTATCCGTCTGTTATTGTTGTGAAGCACTTCAGTCAGCTGAGGTTGGTGTTAATGTGCCAAATAAATAAACGAACCTGAGTTTATAGACTCTTCTTCATCCATTAGAAACTTTCCACAACTTCCCAGTCAACGCATTTCTTCTGCGTGAGTGTGGGAAGCTTTGTTTGCTTGCGTTGCATTTCCTGTTTGACATCGTTCCCGGTGGCCGACCCTGGAGTCTAAGCCTGCTGCTGAGCACAGATCCCACCATTCAGTTGTCTTTTTGTCCACCTGCTAGGTGTTGAGAGTGATTTGCCAAAGATAAATCATTCTTGGTGCTGCAGCCAAGCAGCAGTTTTAACCACAGATTTTGTCGTAATTGTAGCTTTGCTCCAGGATTTCTTCCTATTGCAGCTCTTTATAGCGTTTGGAGTCAGAGGATGAGTTCAGTAGGTCTCAGTAATTTGATATGAGAGTAGTAGAGCTGCATTTGTAAGTAAACGTATTAAATTACAAAGAAGCCGTGTGAACAAAAGGCTTGTACGCTGTTGTCTCTGAAAGGAGCAGATCAGGACGTCTGTCCATGTCTGCAGCGAGGCCTGAGTGACAGTCTGCAGCAACAATGGGCCCAGGCCAGACTGAATGGGGGTGGACGTGTTATTAGCATGAGAAAGCCTTCATCCTCAGCTCCCTCTTCCTCCTCACATCATCTGCTTCCTTCCAAGTCACTTCCTTAAAGCGGCGTCGTTCTTTCCAGCTTCATGGTAGATTTTCATCAGGGAGGTTCGGTGTGAAGTACTTCCAGTGCTGCGTTAAAGCTTCTTAAAAACAAACAACAAAACAAAACAAAGCTGTTTGTACAAAATTTAAAACTGGAAAAAATATTGAACTGATTTATTGATTTTTAATTTTAAATTTTAGTAGTTTTGACATTTTTTTTTTTTCAGTTTCACATCTTCTGAGTTTCAAAACTTTTTTTCAGTTTCATCTTTTTTATAAGTTAAAATTTTTATTTTTGAGTTTCAGATTTTTTGTATTTTGAACAAACTTTATGGCTACAATGTAGCCCCATACTTTCCATCATTGTTTTTTTTCATGTGCATGTGAATAAGTTCTTTCGTCAGGAACCATTTTCTCTATGATTGGATGGAAACAGTCAGGATTTGGATAACCGCTGCAGACGAAACCTTCCCTTCCTAGTGAAATACGTTGCTGTCTTGATTCTGTTTTCCATCAAAGATCCTCTGCAGTTGACAGTTTCACAGCCAGAGGATAATAGCAGCTCATCAGACACTCACTCACTCTGCTGAGGGAGACACATGTATCGCCAAATTGCTTCCTAATAAACCGGGCCTCCGGTGACAGTGATTTTGTTGTGTAGAGGTTTGAGCCAGATAAACTTCTCCGTTGTGTTTTTTGCGGTTATGGAGAACCAGAGAAAAATGATCCAGAATGTGGCAGTGTCTGATTCTCTCTCCGCCTCCCTCCGTCCCTCCGTGGGTGTTTGGTACACTAAGTGCTTCATGATTGCTCGGGCTGTGAGGAGGCGCAGTCGGCGGAGGCGTCAACAGCCCTCAGCCAAGTGTCCTCGCTTCCCCAAGTGGTTTTCCTGCCAGCGCTGTGGTTGAGCGACGGCACAGTCAGCGTTATCCAGATGAGACGAGGGATTCGACGACAATGCTGACAGAATTTTCATAACAACCCCTTTGTTGTTCATATGCAGGATTATCAGTGACTGAAATGTCAGAGGGACCTTGGTTGGCTCAGCCTGCATGTAAAGAGTGTGTGATATATTGCAGAGGACTGTGTGGAGAGCAGTAATTGTTGGCTAATATAGTCCAAGAGTCAAAACTTGAATTTTCATGCTAATGTAATATTTAGCTAGCTGCATGTTGCCCAATATGTTGCTAAAGGTCACAAACTGATGGAGACGTTGTTTAATAGGCCTGTCACAATAACAAATATCGCTGGACGATAAATCGTCCCAAAAGTTATTGTGATAAACGATAATATTGTTAAGACCATTTTTAAGTGATTTAGTGGTTATAGCAGCATAATAATAATAATAAGGCAACAACATGTTCTCAACTTTAAATTCTCATGAACATTTAACACTGGGACGTTTTAAATATCCAAAATAAATAAACAAAATAACAGAAACAACTAATAAAATGAATTATGAAGTCTCTGTAAACAACATTGAACTAGTTGAGACCAAAGTTTTTGGTAGAAGGAGAGAAAAGAGAGAAATTTGAGTTTGTTGTAATTTATCATGTAATTGATTGATTTATTGCTTACTGCCCATTTGTTAATCCTGACTCAGATCCTTTTCTTCGGCTCCCTTTAACTGCAGCAAATTATCTCATGCAAAAACAACTCATGAGGAAGTGAAACGGGAAAGTCCAGAAACTGCTTCTTATTGTCTGAGATGCCATGAACTTATGAAATCCCACCGAGTAAAAGTAACATCCACTCCACAAATACACAGAAATATTTCATGCTGCATAAAAAGAGAAAGTTTGGATATTTATAACCAATAAATTTTGTCAAAGTTCAAAACGACAACACAAACTGTTGTAACTTTTTCTGTTTTCTTATTTCATTAATCGCCTCAAATTTTAGATCTGGTTCAGATTTCTGCTGTACTTTAGTCTAAAAACATTCATAACTGCCTATTCTACTGGTTCAAACACAACAAATATATGTTAATATGCATTAATGCACTCAGTGGAAACTGTGCACTGTGAGGCGTTCTGGCTACGTCCACCAGGAGGAGGGGAAACCCAGGACACGCTGGAGGGACGATGTCTCTCTGCTGGCCTGGGAACACCTGGGGATTCCTGGGAACGCCTTGGGATTCCTGGGAACGCCTCGGGATTCCTGGGAACGCCTGGGGATTCCTGGGAACGCCTGGGGATTCCTGGGAACGCCTGGGGATTCCTGGGAACGCCTGGGGATTCCTGGGAACGCCTGGGGATTCCTGGGAACGCCTGGGGATTCCTGGGAACGCCTGGGGATTCCTGGGAACGCCTCGGGATTCCTGGAGGAGCTGGAAGAGACTGGAGAGGGAAGACTGGACCTCCCTTCTGACGCTGCTGACCCCGCGACCCGACAGAGGACGGACGGACGGACGGACGCTGTCTTGGCGCTAACATCCATTAGCGTCCTTCTTTCTGCTCTTAGGGCTTCAGCCAATCAGCACAAAGGAAAATGAAAGCTGCCTCTGGATTGGTGGATTGTTCTCAAACACCTGCCACTAACCTGTCAGTTTTACTTTATCATTAAAAAATAAAAGTCCCTGAAATATGTACGAAACACCTTTATGAAATAATCAAGTAAGGGCATAAATAAAACTTGAAATAAACTAAAACTGTTGGAAAAAGTTTTATTTTATTTTATGGCTGCATGTATTTATTTGATGGCTTATTAATTGTTTGTTAGCAAAAGTATTAATTCTGAACGAAGCTGCTCTCCAGAGATGTTATTTTGGGTTTGATATGTGAGGACAGATTAAGACATGCTGTTTATTGGCTGAAATGATTAATTGTGATTAATTGATTGTTGAAATAATCTTCAATTAATTTAGTAATTCAAATAATCGTTGACTGGAGCAAACAGACAAAAAAACTCCATTTGCTGAAAAAACAACTCAAAGTAGTAATAAAGCCCAAAATGTACAGAAAATATATAAATTTTCATTTAAGATAAAAAAATGTTTTAGTTTGTAAAGCTGTTCCACTCAGATCTCCTGCAGAGGGAAAGTTTTAGCTTCAGCTGGTTAGCACACCTGAAAGGAAAGGATTTCAGGAAATAAAATGTTTTTTATGTTTATTTATAATATTGCATTAATAAGTCTAAGTGGTTAAATGACAAATCCACAGAACTTTCTAAGTTATTTTTATTTGATTTATCGATTCATCTTCAGAATAATCAATAAAATAATCATTGGCTCCATCAGTGAAGTCTGTGTAGATTATAATCTGCATGTTTATTTATCACCTCTAACTTGTTTTCTTATGCTCATTATTGCAGCTAACATATGAAATTTAACCCAAATATTTTTCACATTCAGCCTGAGAATCATTTGGTGGGTGGAAGCGGAAAAACCAGAAGTTTTCTGACGTTCATCTGAATCCATATGAATGTTTGGTTCGGCATTTAGTGCGTTCTCTGGTTCCAGGCGGCGCTGCCATGATTCATCATCCAGTTATTAATTAAATCTGTTTCTGATCAACACTTTCAGTGCCTCATTTTTCCTCCCACTCCCTTTGGCTCATAGATCTGTGGGAAGCACCCAGAAACTCTCATATTTACAACAATGGTTTTTATTGTAGAGCATCTTAATCACCCTGGATGTGTCTAATTAACTGATTAGTTTCCTTTATTATTGGAATAACTTGCATTTCCACTGTATGATTCGACCTATTCTGATTAAAAACTATCAGCGTGTTGCTTTCTCTTCTTTGTTTGGTGTTTTATTTTTATTTTTATCCTGCTAAGTGTAATAAAGAGGTTTAACATCCTCGTTTCTCGTCGACAGCGGTCAGTTCGCCGTGGTCAGACGATGTCGGCACAGGAGAACCGGCACGGAGTACGCCGCCAAATTCATCAAGAAGCGGCGCAACAAGTCGGGTCGGCGCGGCGTGGCGAAGGAAGACATCGAGCGAGAGGTGACCATCCTGAAGGAGATCCAGCACCCGAACGTCATCACCCTGCATGAAGTGTTTGAGAGCAAAGCCGAGGTCATCCTCATCCTGGAACTGTGAGTAGCTCCTCCTGATGAACACCAATAATCAGTTTCAACACATTTATCTGTAAAGATGCCAATGATGTGACATTTCCACACATGCAAAGAAAATTAAGAATCATTTTAGATTCGTAACCAACGGAAACAGAGCAGTAATTAACACAAAACTACAAAAATAATTTTTTTAGGATGTTTCACATGTTGATGTTGGAAGTATTCTTGTTTTTGCTCCATACTTTACTGCAGATGGAAAAGAGTTCACCACAGGAATTTATTAATAAAATGTTCATGATGTCATTTAAACAAGGATTTGAATTATTTGTTTATTTGCATCTTTTAATGTGCCAACTTTTTATCCGATTAATCGTAAGAATAACTGATTGATCAGTTACCACAGTGATTGATCAATAATTACAGTAATTGTTAGTTTTGTTGGTGCAGCTAGCTCTATTAGCGCTATTGCTAAAGCAACATTGACACGTTTTTCCTGACTATTTTAATTTTGACTCGTACAAATTTACTTTCTAAGACTCATCAGGTTAACGAAATCGTTTGAATAAAGTTTTGTTTTTGCTCATCATAGCAGAAACGTTTGGTCGGTTAAAGTCCAGAAAGGCTTTTGTTCTGCTCTAAGCAATGGGAGATTTTTAATTTTAATAAGAGGACATAACAACACGTGTGTCCTTTTTAATTGGCTGATGATGATCTGTCTCTGTGAAACTGCAGACTCCTCTACCTGTTTGTCGGTCCTGGAGACAGAAGGTGTATTTATCTCCAGTAAGATCAGTTTTCACTGTCTGAGTAGAAACGTCCTGTCACTTATTTACTTGGCTTAACGTGTAAAACAGCAGACTGACAGTTAAACAGGAAAACATCACATTTCATGAAGGCTTTTCCTGTATCTAAACACATAATGTCTGATCAGAAACTATAACGGCCAGTGTTGGAGGGATTTATGAGTAAAATATTGACTTTAGCTGGGATCTCTTAGAAGTGCTGTGCGGCACGAGGCTTCTCTGTTCCAAACACCAGTTAGACCAGTCCAACCAGCCCACATGCCACTTCAAAGACTGTAGGATCAGTTATGTTTGCTCCGCAGGTATTCAGCTGACACACTTCTTTGGAAAAGGTCGTTCCGACAAGCAGAGCGCAGCACACTTGAGTCGCTGAGTCACCTGCAAGCAGCAGCCGCCTGAACCAACAGTGCAGCTGTAAAACATGTGATGTGATTACTTTCTGCCCGTTCCATTGTTGAGGCAATCATCCGGTACAAGTGGGCCATTTTAAAATGTTTGTTTTTAAGTAAACCTATTTATTCCTTTTTACTTTATTTAGGATTTTTTTGTCTTTTTTCTGCATCATTTGCTCTCCGTTGTCAAAGTGCACTCTCTTTTGACGGGTGTTTAGCGGTTTATCTAAATTTTTAGATTTCACTGAACTGTTCTTGGTTCTCTGATGGCGGCGACTCAGAGGTAAATGTTCTCGACGAGTCAGTCTGATAACCGAGCGCTCTGATTTCCAAGCATTCCAGGGATGGCGTTCTGTGAGCTGTTCGCATTTCAGAGATGTTTCTCATAGCAGCATCGGTTGTTTTTGTGTTGGTATGTTTTTATGGGATGCTGGTAAAAGAATCTTGCATGTGACGAGAACTGGACTCTGAAGAACTGGAATATGAGAGCGTGCAGATTGGAGATGGAAATACGGACAGCAGTTGATTTGTTTATGTCTTTTGACATCCAACACAATAGATGTTCTCCCATATTCAGTTATCAAGACTAAACTCTCCCACCCAGCAGCTTTAACCTTCACAACTGAAGTGTTTGTGGCTCCAGAAACATTCCTCAGATATTCTGGTCCATAAGACCTTGAAAACGTCACACGTTGCTGCAGATCTGTTAGCTGAGAGCCATGATTGATTCTCCTGTTTCTCCAAAGGTTTTCTAATGGACTCAGAACTGGACTGAGTGATTATGGTTTCACAGTAGACTTTAACTGCATCATTAAAAGACATATAGTTCATAAAACCTCAGCTACTTCTAAGGTAAATTTGACCCAAATAAAACTTATTCATAGTGTTTTGTTCTTTTCACCCACCAATAACATCCAATATCTGCCACTTCATAAGTGGAACTAAATTGGATAAATATCTGATAGTTTTCAAAGCGTCTGCAGTCTGAACTGTGACGTTGCGTGTTGTTGACTTCCTATAAAACATGTCGTAATTCAGAAGAACCCAGACATAAACAATGGCTGAAAACTATACAAATGAAGTCTGTGTCACTACACACATTTCCATCAACCGCATGAATAATTGCACAAATCGGAATTACAAAAATTAATTTGCTTGAAAAAAATAATAAAAATACATTTATCAAGAAGTTTTTGCTGTAGGGTTTTTGGCTGGGTTGAAATTAATGTTTCACAAAACTACAATAAAAACACTTTTTCCACATCACGAGTCACGTGATCGACAATCAGATTATACTACTGGCAGAAACGACAAAGAAGACAACAGGAAGTGGTAGGAGGAGGATGATGGTGCAGCATGTTTTTTAATGTGTAAACAAACTTATTCATATGTCATTTTTAATAACCGAAGATTCACGCTGCACATGGTATCTCAGTCATGTGAATAGTTTTGACTAACTAGTCACATGACTTTGTTATTTCAGGCGATTTCAGAATCTGCCCATCGTTAAGAGGAGCTTTCATTTATGTCCACAGCTGATGCAGGTTTAGTTTCTAAGATGCTAAAACTCAATGAAGCTGGAGGAAAATCCTCAGGATGGATTAATATTATTAAATCAGCAGTATTGTGTTTTCCAGCCACATAGCGCCATTTTGTATCACAATGTTATTTTTAACGCCTGGGAATTAGGCCTCTGTCTCTTTAAGAAGCTCCTGCTCTTTCTAAAAACTGCACCTTCACAGTTGAAGGTGCAGTTCAACTGTGCCTCTGTTAATCTTCTTACAACATTTTTACCAGAGTTGCACTGAGAAGAACACCTGGTGGATCACCAGATCCACCAGGTGTTCGCTAATTCCTTCTGGCTAGTCTGAAGGAGCAGATAGGGGGAGGAGCTGCGTCTTCAAGGCTGTTTGTTACTGCGCAATAGCCAGCCCCGCCCTCTCCTCACAACTCCTCGGGCTGACTACTGAACCAGTTCTCTGTCTAACAGGTCCGGAGAATCTCTAAGACCTGGGTCTTACCCTGAACAAGATCTATAAGAGATAATCTATTTAAACTGGTGGCGAAAGGGATTCGTCTAGCTCTGACTACCTCCTTATCCAGAAGTTATGACCCTTCCCAGTTAAGGAACAATCAACCGAGTAGCCCTCACAGCCGCATAGTTCCAATAACCACTTCTGTTAACGGTAGTTCCCTTTCTAAAATTGTAACGTGCACTTGGTAACGGCTAGATAATTTTTAGTGACTAAGACTAAGATAATCACAGGGTCATTATTTTTCTCTCACCAAAGGAAAGTCTGAAGCCACCACATTACTAGAATCATGAATACTGATTTTACTATAAATAGAAGCACTTTAATTCAAATGACTCAATTAATTTCAATGTCCACAACCTAATCAGAATTTTTAAAATATATGAATTTATTAAGCAAGCTTTAGCAGGGAAAATGACAGGCATACAGAATTTACTTGAGACTACCATACAAAGAAAATCAATATAGTTTAGATCAATTCAACCTTTACCTAACAACCTCCCTACACTGTCATCTATCTATCAAATAAGGCTTTGGGGTGTGGCACAACTCATACCCATCGATGGTATCGGATCTTGGCAACAGGAGTCCTTGTAGTCCTTGGTCAGAGTCTTTGACTTTGAATCATAAATCCTCTTTGGAACCGAAACAAAATGAACTGTCTGCTTCATCCAGCCAAACAGCCCTTAGTCGATCCTGTGACTTGTGTTCAGTTCCCCAAGTCCGTTGAGATGTAATTTTTGAAATCGCTGGGTAGAGTGCAGAGTTTGGAAATCTAATTAGGAACCAAGGCAGTGGGTCGGTGGATCTCGCCCTTTGGTCCGGCGTGAGGAGCTCCGTTGTCCTCCTTGTGAGGCGCTTTTCTTGGTTCCAGGGCGTAGTCCTCTGCTGGTCTTCTTACCACACTTGTGTAGAGTCTCAGCGCCGGCGACGAAGAACATCGTATCACCTCGGTCTCACATTTTTATACGTTTCTGCACTTGTGGGCATGTACCCCAGATAGAGAGAGAGAGAGCAGGGGTGCTGCTGCGTTTGCCCGCCTCTACACTCAGGCCCCAACCGTTGTGGGAGATTGCACACCACTCTGGTGACATTCGTGACTTGGGTCATATTGACCCTGTTGCGAGATAACGTGCTTTTGACACCTGCGACTATTGGAAACTTTCAAGTGGCAGGCATACTTGTGACCTGGCAGTTGCACAACTAAACCCACTCTCATGTTCTGACATTTGCAGTTTGCACCCACCTCAGCCTTCCTTCTCTTTCTTTGATTCTATACTCTTATCCATATAATTAACTTTAATCAATAAAGTTTGTTTTATATAAAACATCAATTCATTACATTAGATTATTTGATTTTGGTTCATCGTTACAGAAAACATACTAAAATACAGAGATTACACATTAAGCAATCACTATTAATCAACACACAAAGCTGTAGCAGTCTCCTAGGCATTTTTATAGAAAAAGAACATCTGTAAGCACATCCTCATGACTGCGCAACCAGGCCCCAACTCTTAGCTCAGGCCTTCGCCCTGGTTACTGTTGAAGGTTGCGAAATAATGCACCTGTGACACTTGTGACCTGGGTCACTTTGACCCAGGCACGTAGGACACGACTCCTTTTCCGAGAAAAGGAGCAACTGCATCCTCCAAACTCACATCTTCGCACCGAGAGTTGCTAAAGTCGCACCCACACCCCACTTTTGCTCAACAACCTGTTTCCAAATAAGGTGTTGACCATCTCTGCTCTCCTGTTAGTTCCTCTTTCTCCCTTAACCTTTCACCTACAATCTACCTCCAACACATCAGTGATCTTTAATTTGCAGTTACACCTTTGACACCATTTCAAGTTCAGAGTAAAAATCACATTTATAACATTTCAAGTTCAGAGTAAAAATCACATTTATAACTTCTTTTACTTCTCTGATTTATCATTCTTTTATAATGTTATGATAACCATAATTTATCAGTTACTCTTATTATAATCTTAATGTGAGTTATTACAAATGTTTTCTGTAAAGAAACCAAGAATAATCCATGATTCTTATTATTTGATATTAGTTACAGTTACTTGTTTTACTTGTAAGAGTTCCCACTAATGTAAGTGTAAGTATTATTACAAGTAAACCAATATTAATATAAGTATTTTACTTTGAATCTTATCCAATTACTCACAATATTTAGATTTCTTTCTTTAAAACTCTCATGCTAAGTAATAGTCTGAACTATTTTTATAAATCTGCAGGCTGGAAACTTACTTCCTCTTTTTCCAGGAAACTGCTTTTCCTGTTTCATGACTCTCTGTCTTGACTATGATTTCTTATGATTAGATAGAAAAAAGTAGAATTAAAGCAAAGTTTGCAGGAGACAGAAACAACACACACAACCAAATTGATTTTATTGACATTTAAGTCTAATGTTGGGTCTAGATTTTACTTGAATAATTAATTTTAAAGATAACTTTATTTATTGTTACTGTTAAACTAAAATCTCCAGCATGGGGAAGTGGGATGATCTCGGATTTTCTTGACAAGGCAGAACTAAGTCCACCAAGATGTTTTGCACAGCTGAGCGGTTAATGGAAATTAAAGGATTTCTCAAACATGCATGAAAAAATCAAGGCGACACTCAGGTCTGTTTTTGATGAGAGAATAGCATTACAGCTAAAAATATTTGATTTTACATGATACTGCCCCTTTAATGTTCAACAGGATTTATCTCCCAGACATCCTAAAACTGAGCAACGATGGATATTTTTTCTCTACATATTTAAAAATGTGTTTGAGGTTTTCTAAAACTTGAAATGGGTGAATGTAGAGAGAGGATTCAGGCATCAGGCCTCATCTGTTCGGGTTTGAGGGACACGTTTGTGTTTGTTGCTGGATTAATTGGTGATTCTTTGTGATGAAACATCTTAAAAAATCTTAGGATTATTTTTATATCATCAGAATTACTATGAATTTTAAATTTGACTGCGGCTTTTGGGCGTATTTCCTGACAGCTATCTGCTCTCACTTCTGCTTCCTTCGTCACGCTGCAGGTTTGTCCTGGTGCCTTCATCACTTCCTGTTCCTCATCCTCCCATCGCTGCCGCTATCATGAACATCAGTAATTTTGTGGGTTTATTAGCTGAGCCTCCGCTGTGAAGGAGAATTGATTATCTGATTGTAGGTGTGCAGAAACTGATCGGTCAGCTATTAGTGAAGCTGTGCAGGTATTTATTAAGATTTTAAAGGATTTCATCTGGAGGTTTGAAGTTTCATTTGGATCTGCTTTTGTAATAAAATTAGGTTTTCAGGATTAAATATTAAAAGTTCATGATGATGAAAACTATTTAGATGTTAATTGGCCTTCAAATGCAGCCTGGAGAGATCTGGGTTTTAATTATTCAGATTTGGATTCAAATAAAGAATCTTTTATTTTCCACTCTGTGGTCCAAGACATCCGTCCTTCCTCCATCCGTTTGTTCATCTGCCCGTTTGTTTGTTCATCCAGCCATAAATGTTTCCTTCCTTCCTTTAAATATCTTTTATAAGTTCATAAGTTTATTATATATTAGTATTTTTCTTTAATAATCAGATGAAAACATTTGAGATTTGTTAGAAAACCAGATTTTAAATCTAAGCTAATGCTAAGTTATTTTCCAGTTGTCATTTTTAGAAGACATGTTCCAGGTCACATATTCTTTAAAAAGCCGTTTTAATCAAGGATCTTTTTAAATCTGCTGTAAAGTTCAAAGTGAGCTGAACTCGGTTCTTTCCCACTGCGGCGCCGTTAAACCGGTTCAGGTTGATTGGATCTCAGGGATTTGCAGCTTCCTCTGATCAGATCGTGTCCCCTCATCGCTCTCCTCCTTTTCTTTTTGTTTTTAGTGTTGCTGGCGGTGAGCTCTTTGACTTCCTGGCAGAGAAGGAGTCTCTGAGCGAAGAGGAGGCCACTCAGTTCCTGAAGCAGATCCTGGACGGAGTTCTCTACCTGCACTCCAAGCAGATCGCTCACTTCGACCTGAAGGTACAGCAGGCTGAGCTCCTTTAATGTTTTCAGCTTCATCTAGATAAAAAACAACTTTATTCTCAGAAATAAAATCTGAACAATCTACTGATCCTTTTGCATAAACTCGCCTCCTTTAAACGAGTCCTCACTTTTTATTTTATTTTTCTGCTTTGTTGCTAATGTTGTTAGCATCGTGACTCATTTATTGTTTTCTATCGAGTGGGAGAGAAACTGTGAAAGGTCAAAGTTCACCCCAGCTCTGTTCCCTGTGAACTCTTGTTGTGATCGATTGATTGGTAAAATGTTGGAGCTGATTATTGATCAGTTTTCCTCTTCGTCATGTTTGGAGGAAAGTTCGGTTCCCGTTAATTCGTCCTGCAGGCGGATGAAACTCTTTGATCGATCCAGAGATTTTATTGACGCCTGCAGCATCTGCAGTTTGGCAGAACCAGTAACTGGTGACGCTGGGAACTCACTGGTTGAGCCCGGACAGAGTCCAGTACTGGGCTGCTGTCCTACAGACCGACTCCGGTCCTTAAACATCCTCCTATCAGTTGAATAATGTGTCATAACTCCAAGACTGAACACGTTTAATCCTGGACCAGCTAATATTCTGGATGTCGTTATAATCTAATCTTTGTTTGCTGAGCAGAAACGAATCAATAAAGTCAAACTAAACTTCCTGTTTCTGCCCGTTAACTAACCTCACATGTTTGAATAATTACTGACAGTTTGTTGTTTTGGTTTGTATAAAATCCACCTCTGACAGGATCCCTCTCAGGTTTTGCATAACATTTCCATCCTGATGGGACTCTTTCCTGACCGGTCCCAGTTCTGACCGGTCCCAGTTCTGACCGGTCCCAGTTCTGACTGGTCCCAGTTCTAACTGGTCCCAGTTCTAACCGGTCCCAGTTCTGACCGGTCCCAGTTCTGACCGGTCCCATTTCTGACTGGTCCCAGTTCTGACCGGTCCCAGTTCTGACCGGTCCCATTTCTGACTGGTCCCAGTTCTGACCGGTCCCAGTTCTAACCGGTCCCAGTTGGGTGTTCTGCTCTAACTCGTTGTTGTTTCGCTGCAGCCGGAGAACATCATGCTGCTGAACCGCTCAGTGCCTCACCCGCGCATCAAGCTCATCGACTTCGGACTAGCGCACAAGATCGACTTTGGAAATGATTTCAAGAACATTTTTGGGACTCCAGAGTTTGTAGGTGAGTCTGATTTCTGTAAACATGTTTGTATCCGCGCGCATCACTGCACACCCAGTGTTCCTGGTTTCATCCCTGGGGTTTAACACGCTGCAGGAGCAGGTGCTAACTGCACCAAACATTTGATAATAGACGGGAGATCACCAGGAATGTCTCACATGTAAACCACAGACACACGCAGCGCCATCTGGCCTTTAAATAGGCCGCCTGCCAACGGCTCCAGCCCCTGACTGGCCTCTTCCAGCACCAGGCAACCTGTGAGTTTTTATCAGCACAGATGTGCTGAAGCCACATCTGCATGCTGGTTGTGTAAAATCAACATAAACTTAATTACTGCAGGATGGAGGGGCTGCAACACTCAAGAAGGAGTGAGGATCATTTGCATACTTGCTGCAATTTGCATCAAAATCATATCAGGATATAACAAACTTCCTTAAGTCATGATTACAGTTTACATCAGTATTCTATCAGTTTGGTTATTTTACAAATATGAATGATGACTTTATAGAATAATTGTTTTGTTTGTTGTGTCAGTTTATTAAATATGGAGGAGGAAAAACACATTCAAAGATATTATTTTATCCAAGTTTACATTCACACAGCAAGTCTTGAAAAGATTGAAACTGAGTCACATTTGGGCAAAAATAAAGTGATTTTGTTTGCATTTACCTGCCTAATGTAAAAGAAATCCTAAAATGATGAGCAGTATGTACTGGATGTTATCCTTCAAACCTAATTTCTTCCTCAGTAACTCCTTTGTGTCTGAAGAGAAGCGTAGTAAATCTGTAATTTTTCACACATCTGAGAAAGTGTGAAGAGAAAAGAAAAAGCCTCATTTTCACACCTCACAGGTTTGCTGAGTTTTCTTACACGTCCAAAGAAATTATTGATTGAAAACCAGCTGAAAATGTGCAGCAAAAGGCCTGAGTCTGGATAATGAGTGGAAAGTGAACGTGTGATTTTCAGGTTGGCCTGAATATTAAAAACCTTCTGTTTGGCTTCACAGCTCCAGAAGTAGTGAACTATGAACCTTTGGGCCTGGAGGCGGACATGTGGTGAGTAAACCAGCAGCTGGTCTGGGAATGAGCAGGATGTGATGTGATGTTTGAGCTTCAGGTGAAAATCTCATGCAAAGGCAATTTACTACTGTACACGATGCTCACATGTTCAAAATGTTTCATGCTAAAGTTATTATTTCTGTCTTTTCAGGAGCATCGGGGTTATAACCTACATCCTGTGAGTAACGTCTTGGGATCACCAGGAATATTTTTTATTGTTTTATTTGTTCGTTTATAAACGACTCCAACAAAAACTATTTTATCAATTTTATTTTTCAGAAAGAAAACACATTTTTTAATGTTTTTATTGTTTTAGTTTGAGCTTTGGATAACTGCAGCACACTTCCACTAATAGGGGAGCTAATTTGTTTTTATTTAGCACTTCAGCTAACTTTGACAACATTTAGCACAGTTAGCTCTCCCTAATGTAATGTTTCTTGAAGCCAGTAAGACATAAACATAAATGCAGTATCTAAGATTACAGACCTTGTAAATTATAATGTAAAAATTTAATTGTGCTTGAGAATTGTAGTCTTTGAATTGAAGTTGGTGCTTTAATATTAGCCCTTTGGCTTTATCTGAACTCATGTTTGTGATTAAGGTTTGGTGTTAGCGTAGTTTTAACGTTTGAGTTAGCAGTAGCCTCCACTTGATATTTGTTAGGAAAACTTTTTCACTTTAGAAGATTTCCAGACTCATCCCAGAGGGACAAAATCTCAAATCAAACCCAGAATTCACTTTTGGAGTTGGGTGCCCGGGTTTCCGTCTGAACCTGAACTTCTGTGACCCAACCGTGGTTTGACAGGCAGCGACTCAAGCCAACTAAAATTCGTAGCCACTTTATCAGAAATGTTTGCTGATGTTAAGCTTAGAGACAACCAAGCCTGACCTGTACAACCAGCAGCTTTCATGGCTGCAGGGCGGTTTTCAGCTGCAGAGAGCTGTCAGCACTGTTTAATTCAGCAGCAGAGGAAAAAGTCCTGTCCGCAGCGTCCAACAGATCACCTGCTGTGGCCGCATCATGACGCCATCTTGCTCATTTTATGGCCACATTGTAATTCAGAGTGACATATGCAAATAATGTACACACAAAAACATGTTGCCAAGTCGAAACACAAAGGCGAATGCGCCCACACATGAATTTTAAATACACTTCAGCTCTATAAAAGCAGCCTGTTGAAGCTAAATGTTATATCCGATAGCTGCTCTTCAATATCGCTGTGGGAAGTGATTTCCTCACATAACAACATACTAATAATTGCATACTCATGTACTTGCTGCTTGCATGCATGATCTGCATTCATGCTGTCAGCCCACACAACTGTCACAGCTCTGTGAGCCAGAGCAGAAAATAGATTGCTCAGTGTCTGTTCTGATAGCAGAAACACAGATTCACTGGATTTCAGAGGCTGAGTAGGTTTGAGCTAAAGCTACCAGGAATAAATTCAGTTCTTTTAGGGGATCAGGTTTTCAGTTTCTGTGGTGTTAAAACTGAGTTATGTTTTTAAATGGGACCAAAAATTATGAATTTGTAAAGATCTTGAATGTAGGGCCAAAGCGATTAATCCAATTAATCTGATTAATTGATTATTCAGTTAACTAATTTAGTAATCAATTAATCATTGAGTATATACACTCAAAAAAGGGCATTTTCTGAAAGAACAAAACATTCAGAGCAAGAATTAAGCTAAAGATCTACAAATATATATATATATATATATATATATATATATATATATATATATATATATATATATATATATATATATATATATATATATATATATATATATATATATATATGTGCATTTAAAATGAATTCTTGTTTGTCTGAAAAAATTTTCAACCCCAAATTCAAGTGACAGTTTTAGCTTCACTTTGTTCAAATTCTGTCCTGATTCAGCTAATTATTATTGGTTCATCCATAAAATAGTCAACAGATCAGCCCTGCACTGCACAGAAGGAGATGAGATTTTCACATTTTGATGCTACTATTATGTAGCTACAAATCATCAAACGTGCACTAAAAAAATGCTACGTTGCATTTTGGCAATAAAGTGTTTCCTTTATGTACAAAGGAACTGAACAGTTGTATTTTTCATTTGATCGCTAACATTGTGAAATGGGGCTGCAGGTATTAACTGATGATTATTTTAGCTCTGATTGGTTGTTTCTAGTTGCGTTGGGAAAAGGCAGAGGAGCTCGATTTTCTGTCCCATACCGTATCGTCACGACATGGTGACAGCAAAATATGTAAGAAAATGTGTTTTCTATAAAAGGGACTTACTGCAGCTTTAAATGCAAAATGAATGTATTTTTGTACAGTTTTGTCTCAATTACTGCCCATTTCCTCCATTTAACGATTACTAAATTAGTTGCAGATTATTTGAATAATTGATTCATCACGATTAATCGTTTCAAATAATGTACAAAATAAACTTATGTGGTTAAATAGAAAATATGCAGAATGTTTGCATTTCTTTTATCCAATTAATCGACTAATCGTCAGAATAATCTGTTGCTAAAATAATCATTAGTTGCAGCCGAGCTTGGATCATGATTTTATAACGTTCCCACTCAGGTTGATCTTGACCTCGCACCACCTCCATGTTTCCTCCCAGCTTACATGTTAATTAGCGGCTGGCCTCTCACTGAGGAGCCCTGGAGGCTTTTTTCGTTGTTCTCCTATCTGCCCAGACATGCTTCTCTCTCATGGCTGTGTGCACATCGCTCATTTGCTGCATCTGCTTCCATTTTATGTGTGAAATCAGCAGATTGGTGTGAAGGTGCATTAACATTCCTGCGCTGCACCCAAACTGGGAGCTCTCCAGCTGGCTGTCCTGCAGCTAGAACACACTAAATGGTTTGAGTCTCATAGCAAAGCGGGATTTATGAGTCACCATTAGCTGCTACTCAGCTCGTTAATACCATTCCCCCATCAAAGGCCTTAATCTCAGCTTGACGGAGCAAATCTTATCAGCAGATGAATAGTGATTAGATGAATAAGTGTTTGGATGAAGTTCCTCTGATCCGCTGCTCTTTGATTATTAAACCCATTCGGATTTAGATGGAAAAAGAAACATGTTCCTGTTAAAGCAGACAAGGCTGTACGTTATAAAGAAATGCATTTTTGGGAACCTTTTGAGTCTGACGTGGTTTATTTCCTCCATGCAGGCTGAGTGGTGCTTCTCCCTTCCTGGGCGAAAACAAGCAGGAGACTCTGGCCAACGTGTCGGCCGTCGATTACACGTTCGACGAAGAGTTCTTCAGCAACACCAGCGCTCTGGCCAAAGACTTCATTAAGAGGCTTCTTATCAAAGATCCAAAGTATGCACAACCTTCCTCTCTCATCATTTCCAGTACAAATATGTTAGCATCTCAGGTTAGCATGAACACAAAGGCGTAAAATAAAGTCATCGTTCATGCGACTGAAGGTAAACTCATGGATGAGTTCCTCTGTCTCTTGCTGGGACATTAGTCCATTAATCCTGGAGATGTTCTTCAGGTGATGGAAGGCCGACTTTGTGACTGTCTTTATGTGGTTCCGAATGTTCAGGTCTGATTCTACTTGACCTGACGGGACGCGGGCGGATCGTGAAATGGCCCGTTCTAAATGTAAACTGAGTTTGTGCGCTGTAGATGTTGGTAGAGGACTTCATGCCAGATGTTAATGAGTATGATGCTTTGGACCCGTTTCCCATCCAGAACCTGAATAGAGTAAATACCAGGACATTTTCAATGAAACCAGTCTGGACCAAAAACCTCTGACCGCCACTGAAAATGAAATGCGTGTTCTCCAAGCATCCTGTTTCTGCTTATTATCCCTGGACTGGGTCCGCAGTAACTGTGAATTACTTCCTCATGCTCAGCTTGTACATGTTGTGTTTCTGGCCAGATTTTCACAGATATTCTGAAAACAACCTCCTTGTTTCTGGGCAAAATGTCCTCTGGCGCTGGTTCCTGAAATTGTTCCGACTGTGTTTGGTCCTCATTAGAGTTGCTCCAGCAACAGCTCAATGGCTGTAGCTGCACCTAGAGACAGTAAATGCCATCAAACCCCCTTTTCTTTCCTTAAATCACTGCTTTCTCCTTCGGCTTAATGAGGCGAGGGGAAGGAGGGTGAGTCAGGGCAGGAGGTGTGGAGGTAATTTCATTTAAGAAGGAAAATAAACATTTGGGAAAGACGACAAGCTGTTTAACTGACTGGAGGAACAATCTAATGCGGGACATTTTAGATTCACAGACTGGATTCAACTCAGTGGACGTGTTTTTGAATGGATCCGCATCATGATCGGACATGAATCATCTTGTACTGAAAGTACTGGTTCCATTGGCAGATTATTTCACTTGGTAAAAATACTTGGTAAAGTTTGGAGGTTTTGCAGTGAAAACAATTTAAAAAGTTTTTATTTTATTATCTTAAATGCAAAATGTATATTTTTTTGTACATTTTGGTTGAATTAAAGCTCTCGTTGTGTTGTTCTTTTAGCAAAAGGCCTTTTTGTGAGTCAGTCAATTGATTCCTGAGTTAGTTAACGATCATTCCAATAATCGATTAATCGTGACTAATCCGATTAATCGTTTCAGCCCTAATGTATTTTCATCAAACCATTTGACGCCTCATCTGCTTTATTTGAGTGATATGTTCTCTTGTTTTTCCTGTTTTGAAGAGTGGTCAACATCCCACAGAGAAACTTTAATTCTGGTTAAATAAAAAGTCCTGTAAACATTTAAAGGATGATTCCTTTATATATTTTTAAAGAACTGGATTCCAGTAGTTGTTTTGAATTAAAGACAGTCGATCCTCAGCAGCTACCAGCTCATCTTTGTTTTAGTGTTTTTTATCAATCTGCAGGATAAATTATTCTCTTGTGAAATACAAAAGAGCATAACTTTGTTAAAAATGTTATTTTTCTGTTCATGTTGTCTTATTTATTTCTGTTTTCAGAAAGAGAATGACGATTCAGGACACCCTCCAGCACCCCTGGATCAAGGTTAGGATAATCTTTACCTCATTTAAAACATCCACTGCCTTGTCTGCCAGTGTTTGTGTTTGATTTTAGATTTGAAAGCTAGTTTTTCTTCTTTTCTTTGGTCTTGTTTGTGAAATCAGCCAAAAGACACTCAGCAAGCACTGAGCAGGAAGGAGTCGGCCGTCAACATGGAGAAGTTTAAGAAGTTTGCAGCTCGAAGGAAATGGAAAGTAAGTGACTCTGTCATTAATTCACTTCCTGCTGCTGTTGTATAACTTGATGAAGCCTCTGTTTGGTCGCCGGCTTCGACTCCCATTAACTGACTCAACAAAGCACCAGACTGTATAAAATGCATTGATTATCAGTAGCGAAATGCCATTCCTGTTGTTTTTGTCTCCCGCCTGAGTTATTTATCCACTGTTGGCATTTTATTAACATGACTGTAAAGCAATATTTACAAAATCCTTAAACTTGATAATCCAGCTTAATTAAATCTTCATTATGGAGAATAAATAACGTGGCAAGTCTGACAAACTTCCTAATGACTGCAGACTGTAATTATTAAAAATGCTTCCACGGTTTTGTAAAATTGATTTGGTAATCTTCAAACTATTTTATTAAATGATTAAAACCTTATGGAGCAGCAGCACTGAGATCATCATAGGAGCTACTTGTGAAAACATTGTAGGGTTAACAGAGGAGCCATGTTGTGAAGACTTCCTGAAGGCGGAGCTTCAGAAAGAGCAGGAGCTTCTTAAAGAGACAGAGACCCAATTTCTAGACGTTAAATTTCTTTTAAGTCTTAGCATTTTTTAGACAACTGAGGATCGTGTTATTAAATGGCTCGATGTGCCTGTAAAACTTAATACTGCCCTTTTTAAATTTATTTTTAAATTTTCTGACTAAGATCTTGGGCTGCACTGTCCTGCAACACTGGAGCGTTTCTGCATTGAGTTTCATGCAGCCCAGTCACCAGTGGGTCAGTGGGATACTGACAGAAGTAGAGCAGAAAATCCCTCTCCATGTCTGCTTGTCTGATCGTCGAGTCTCCTTAATGTGACTCGACATGAACTTGCTAAACTTGTGCTCGTTTTTTTCCTTCTTCCTGCAGCAATCCGTCCGACTCATCTCCTTATGTAACCGCCTGTCGCGCTCCTTCCTGTCCAGGAGCAACATCAGCGTGGCGCGCAGCGACGACACGCTGGTGAGTCCCGGCCTCAGCGCCACGAAAAACACAAACCGGTTCAGGATGGGCTGGGCTGTTCAGCCACATTACATCCCAGATCTTTATCCACCCTGCAGTCTCTCTGTCTGTCTGCAGCAGTAAAGTTTGTTTCTTTATCCTCACCGATCTGCCTGCTGGCTAACGGGGGAAACCCAGAGATAATTGGACTATTTTACAAGTTTTAGGTCACGTTCATTGATGTGGATTTGCTCCTGCTGCAGCTTGACAATCTTTCTCATTCACTTTCACTTTATTTTGGTAAATTATCAACATTACAAACAGAAAACAAAATACTACTTTACAAACCCATAATTTACCAAAAAAGGAATATGAATATTCAAATAACAGTGTAAATTTGAACGATTTTACGTTTTAAGGCTCTTAAAATTCACAAAGAAAGGACATAATTTGAGGTATTTAATTAATTCCACAGTTTTTTGCTAATAACTGAAACACATCTAGACTTCACCTGGCTTTTCTGTTTAGCATGTTCAAATATTAACAAACCTCACAAATTATTTATTCTTTACTTAAATAATTTCTGAACTCCAGAAGGAAAACATTTTCCCCAAGGCTTTTTACATTACTTCCAGTATTTTTATATGCAAGACGTCTTTAAATTTTGAAGTATTGCTTTGATAAAAAAGTTTATTAGTCCCTTTTCATTGAAAAGCCTAATGGATTTTTTCTTAACTAAACTGAAGTATCAAATGTAGTTTTACTTCCATTTCCCCAGATTTCTGAGCAATAAGACAAATAGTTCATAACCAATATGCAATCCTTTTATTAAATTGTTTATTTTAATAATAGCAGGACAGAATATGAGCTAGCGGAGAATCATAATTTAACAATATTCCATTAGATGTTTGCTAATTTTTGTTTGTCTAGAATAATTCCTAAAAACGATTCTCAAATTCTGTCCATTTCAACTCCATTTATGTGCAACTTTACAGTTTTATAGATCAGATTATGCAGTTTCTTTTCCTTTATTTAATAATGACTTGTTAAAATCAAACCACATTTTCATCTTGGCTAGCTCTTTTTCTACTGGTTGCATTATCTTTCTCAGAAATCTAAAACTGGTTTATCTTATTGTTTCCAGTTTTGTAGAACCAGGTTCAGCCAGTAGGAAAGTGGATGAGTCGGTTTCTAAACGGACGGCGACACACTGACCCTTTCATGCTGTTGCTGTTTGAGGTTTAATCATTGACAGAGCGTTAAGTGGAGCAAAGCCACTTCACTGAAACTTCCTTATGTCTCAGGTGAATTTGGTTGTTGTGGCTGCAGCGCCGCCTGTAGTTTACAGTCTGAACTGCAGCCGCAGTGGAAGCTCTGCTCTGGATCATTGGCTTTATTGGCTGAAGTGGTGTAGAGGCGTTGGGCCAGCTGGTGCAGTAAAGTTTGGTTGTGATTCATTGTTTGTTTTTATTCAAAGCAGTAAGACTCGACTTGAGAAATCCTCAACATTCTTTGTTAAACATTAAAATACCGTAAATCCGCTACGATTCTTGTAAATCTCTCACGAAACTCTTAAGTTTAACTTTGGTGTCAGTTCTCTTGTCCTGCAGTTTTCCTTCTTTTTGGTGCATTTTTGTCTAACCCACTTTTTCCTTCCACTGAACTTTCTTGGGTATCTGTCTAACCTCCTGCACCCTCTGAATACCTTAGTTTGTAGCTCCCACACTATGGAATAATTTTGAAATTTTTCTAGAAAATATAGTGAAGAACGCCAAATTACAATAAATTAATAACATTATAATTTTTTAAAACAGGATATGATAGAGAAATTATTTTTTAATAAAGAATTAATTAAATAAACCCCAATTAATTTAAAACTGGGTAGATTTCATTTTTAAAAAGATAGAATTATATTATATTTTTGTGCAAATCATGAATTAATTTAAACTGTTTAATTCATCCATCAAACTCAGTGGGCGGGACTAAGGGAGACCCTCACGTCTGATTGGCTGAAGATGTCCTAGTCCCGCCCACTGAGTTTGATGGATGAAGTTGACAGTTTGAATTAATTCAGGATGTGCTTCAGCACAGGAACGTAAAATAATTAAGTCATAAAATAATTATGTAGGTTTTGAAATGAACTGATACATTTAATCGAGGAACGTGTTAAAAAATATATTAATTTGTTTATGGTAATTTAGCATTATTTCACTTGTTCACTAAAGTTAACTGAAATAAATCTGAGATTTTTATTTATTTATTGAGAATCAATTGTTTAGGTATAATTAGCAGCCTGGAGTTCAAATGTTTTAATGTGTGCTGCAGTTTTATATCTATAGAAAGGCGATCATTTAGTTAATGACGTTTTCTAAGAGAGACAGTAGAGAGTCATTTCCCAGAGAGCTCTGTGCTTCTTTTTTACGTGTTTTGTTTCCGAGCTCTGCGAGGCGTTTCAGTTTCTCTGGCGCAGCAGCAAAGTTATGTGGAGGAATGTTTCTGCGGCGTTGAGGTCGGCTGAACAAACGCCACGTTAGCCTCCTGTCCTCCGTCCTCTTCACCTCCCGACCCGCCGCTCTTCGTCTCTCTGTGCAGCAGAGCATCGCAGTCCAAACATGAGCTACACAACGATTTGTTGGGTCTCAGGGGTCCCAAACTTCTCCATGCTGTAAAAATGCACAGAAAATGCTACAGAATATTATCTAGACAAATGTTTTTTATTCACTATTGCATAATTAATGCGTTCATTTAAACGCTGACTCAAACCTTCTGAGTTTAGATTGCCATGAGTTCTGCAGCGGAAAATACTCTTAGATAATATATTATGAGTTTTCAACACAATCCCCTCTGTTGATTATAAGAAAATATGTAACATTTTACATAAATCACATCAAATTTTATTTTATTCCCACAGTTTTTATGGTTTTTCTTTGGTTTTTATCCGTTTCTTGCTCGAGGAGAAAAGCAGTTTGATGAATTTTCCTGGCAGCCAATCAGAAAATGAGCATCAGAAATAACATTTAAATAAATTACACTAGCTTATATTTCATTTTAAAAAATGTTTGGAAAACATTCAGTAGAATTGCATTGTTTTTGTACTTTGGAAAACCGCTGCTCTGTCAAACTGCAGATAAGCAGAAAGACAGAAACGTACTGAATTTAAAATTCACAGAGTGATAAAAGTGTCTTTTTTTCCTTCTGAACAGGACGAGGAAGACTCCTTTGTGATGAAGGCCATCATCCACGCCATAAACGACGACAACGTTCCCGGGCTGCAGCATCTGCTCGGCTCTTTGAACAGCTACGACGTCAACCAGCCCAACAAGGTGATTCTCCATCAGCTCTGATTCTGTCCTGCTAGATTTAGAGACGCAGAGTTTCTGAAAATATTAGCAAATTTTCATCCCAGGGAGAGTTTTCACTCTGAAGCAGCTGATTGTCGAAGAACGTCCAACATGCATCAGAGGTTGATAACCCTCCACACCACCAGGGGGCCCTCAAGAGCACCAAGCTAGCATAATAAATATATATATATTGATTTAAAATAACATTGAATAATACAAACTAAATGCTATTAATCATAGAAGAATTATTTTTTCTAACAGTTGGTACACAAATAATTTATCTCTTCCTCTGTTGGGGAATGTAAAATATTAAACTTATTTACTGTAAATTCAGTGTTCAGAACCCAACATAAATATGTTGCAAGTTTATTGTTTTATAAATGAATGTTCAGTGAAAAATTAGGGATTTTACAGATGGATGTGTAGAAACTCAGACATTTGGAAATCGTTTAGCTAATCAAAAGTTTATTTAATCTGCGGGTCGTAAAAGGAAATGTGTGAACTGGACAGGAAGGTGATCAAAGGGTTAAATGGGCCAATCAGGTGTAAGATTTGGTTATTCAAAGAGAAATGCCGAAGCTGCTCTCAGGTAGGATTTTATTAGGGTCAATAATCCAACCGTCCTGCTGAGCTGCAGACGTGAGTCACGTCAGTGTGGCGGCAACGAAATGTTGAAACGCAGCAGAGGCTTCGTGTTCCCAGCAGTTTATTCACAAACATGTCAAGTTGTTTGTTTTCTTCTTTTATCTTATCAGATGATACAAAACTACAGCTGACTTTTCTACAACAGCATATTAGGGGCATTGTAGATGGGAAGAAAAAACATTTTTCTGCCAAAAAACCTCAAGAAATTTTCAAAAGTAAAAATTTCAACTTTTGAAACCCAGAAATTTTCTTTTTTATTGTTTTCTTAATTTTCTGAGAATATCTTCAAAATTTAAGATTTTTTTAAGCTGATTTTTTACTTTTCAAACTCAGAAATTTTCTATTTTAAACTCAAATGTTTGAGATTAATTCCAAAACTTTTCAAACTCAGAAATTTTCTTGTTTTTTTCAAATTTTGGAGATTAATCTCAAAGTAATTTTTTTGATGTTTTGCAGATTTATAAAACATTGTAGGAATGTTGTCCTGCCATCTTTGTTTCCTTCTTATTCCCTTCCTTCCTTCTGCCATCCTTTCTTCTCTCACTTCTTCCTACCGTTTTTTGATTTCTGTCATCTTGCTTTCCTTCCGTTCTCTATTCCTTCCCTTTTTTCTTCTTTCAGTCCTTCCTTCATTTTTTCCTTCATTTTGTCTTCCTTCCCTCCTTAATTATTTGCTTTCTTTTTTCTTTCCTTCCTCCTTTCCTTCATACCTTCCTTCCTTTACTTCATACCTTCCTTTCTTTCTTCCTCTCTTTTTTTGTCTTTCTTTCTTTCCTTCTTTCTTTCAGTCAGAAATTTTAGTTTTTCTTACCTGGTTTCTCATTATAAGCTCGTTTCATCCAGATAAACTAAAAGCGTGATTATGTGGTTTTTCTTTATTTCGGTTTTTTCGCAGCATGGGACTCCTCCGCTGCTGATTGCCGCCGGCTGCGGCAACATTCAGATCATCGAGGTGTTGATGAGAAAAGGTGCAGAAATCCAGGCTAACGACAAGGTGAGACCTGTTTGTTGTCGCCAGCGTGATTCTGATCCAGCTGAGGAGTTTATTAGACTCAATTAGATTCATCACAGAGGAGAGACTCTCAACTGCAAATGCATTAAATTAAACTTGTTTATGTTGGCAAGATTTAGTTACATAATTAATTATTGCATATTTGTGTCATATATCCAATTAAAGCTCCAACTAACCATTATTTATGTATTCTATGTATTATTTTGAGGATTAACTGATGAATATATGGATAGCATAAAGTGTTTAATAGATTTATTTTATAGAATTTCTTAAATACAAAATGTATATATTTTTAGACAGTTTTGTCTTAGTTTCTTCTGAGTGTGTCTTTCAGCATTTTAACTTTTTTGAGTCTCTATTCTCCTGTTTAAAATGAATCAGTTACTAAATTGACGATTATTTCAATAATCGATTAATCATGAATAATCTGATTAATCGTTTCAACCTAATTTAGAATATATCAGTCAAATTCTAAAAGAACAAAGGATTTATTTGAGATTTTTGTTTTTTACTTTAGTATTCATTAGATATTTAGAGGTGTGGCATTCTTATGTTTTGCCTGATGGATGTGTCATGTTTTGTCTTTAAATTATTTAAAATGGAAAAAGATTCAGTGAAAAGTTTTTTATAAGTGGGTTGAAATATAAAACAATTAAAAGCCAAAGAGATGAACCAAGACGCGAGTGGCATTATATGGATCAACGTCACAATAGAGTGAGTCAATGATTGTTGGTAATAAAGTACCGAGTCAGATGGCATCCTTTCCTGAAGGGGGCGCATTAAACGAAAATCACTTTTTGCACATTTTTCTACTTGTGCATGTTTTGGGTTTCTCCTGTTTCTAAAAACAAACCAGCTGGTTTTTGGTAATAAATTAATGTTTTTTGGTGTCTGGAAAATGAGCCATTTCAAAAACCTCCAGAACGTAACATCACAAATCAGCAGGCACTGCCCCTCAAATAGTGACCCCAACCCGTTACCTAGCAACCCCAGCCAAGCCCAGCCTGTTGCCTAGCAACCAAAGCTGAGTTCCAGCAGTTCATTTGAATTTAAAGAGACAGGAACCCCAAACCTGAAAGGAGCTCAAATTAGGCAAAAACTAAAATTTTGTGCAAAGAAATGTGATGAAGATGTTTTGTGTCACCAGTGAACCGATTGTAACCTGTTGGAGGAAATACAACATGTTTCACTTCCAGAAACGGCGACTTCATCTCGTTTAGCGAGGATCAATTCTGAGCCGTCACGATAATGGATGTGCAAATTAAACACACAATGACACGACATTTGCTGCCAGCTCCCTTGTTAAGCGTTGCCATGGCAGCAGCTGGACTAATGCGACTCAGAGTGCAGGATGTTAGCATGTCCCTGAAATAGTCCCGGGTGAAAACACGAGGTGTTTGTTTTTTAAATATTTGTGATGTTGTCCCGTCAGAGCGGAGCCAACGCCGTGTATTACGCAGCCCGACACGGACACGTCGACACCCTGAGGTTCCTCCACGAGAAGAAATGCCCTCTGGACGTCCAGGATAAGGCCAGTCACACACACACTCACACTCACACACACACGCACACACGTTAAAAACACACACGGCCTCGCTACTACTGCTCAGCTGCTCTCCGCCTCCCACCCGGCCGACCGCTTTGAAAACAACACAAACACACTCACGCCGAGGGAAAAGCGGTTACTCTGGCATTTTATCAGCTTATTTGTTGTTGCTATGGAGACGGAGAAAGATGGACTGTGTGTGTGAGTGTGTGTGTTTGTTTTTGATGCTGCTGGTGTGGGTTTGATTATACAGAGCTCAGTCTGACTCACTGAATCCCAGAAGCAGTTTCCTTTAAAATGCTTGAGTTTCATCTCGGTGCTTTCAAGGTGTGGAAAGTGCTTGATTTCTGTATAAAGTCCTTGAAGGTTTGGGAAACATTATTTACAAATAATTACATACACAAAAAAAAATTTTCTCTGTCTGAAGTTAAATCACACTAAACTTTCTTGTTTTAGATCAGTTAGATTCACCAAGATTATTTCTATTTGCTAAACGCCAGAAAGCTTAAAATAAGATTTCCTTAAATTTGGGAATCATGTTATTGAAGCCAATCTTTTATGTTTTTATAATGGAAGAATTACAATAAATTGTGAAAATCTTAAGACAAGGATTCATCTCTAATTTTATTTGTGAAGTCACAGCCTGGTGGAAAACGCTCCAAAGGTTCAAAGTCAACTTTTAAAGAAAGTCTGGGAAACTATTGATCGAGTCCACTTTAAAGATGACATGCAGGTCTGACTGCTAAATATAAAGAAAGGAGGGATGACTCCAGACTTTTACAAAGTATTTTGCTTCCATTAGATTTTATTCTAAGTGGCTTCGTCTCCCACAAACGAGCAAACTCATCATGCAGAGTGTATCTTC
This sequence comes from Gambusia affinis, assembly GCF_019740435.1. Taxonomy (NCBI): domain Eukaryota; kingdom Metazoa; phylum Chordata; class Actinopteri; order Cyprinodontiformes; family Poeciliidae; genus Gambusia; species Gambusia affinis. Next base: position 30,354,920 of record NC_057870.1, on the reverse strand, counting down.
ACACAGGATCTCCCCTGTTACCGGCAGACAAGGCCTTTAAAAGCATTTCTAAAAAAAACTCCTAAATTTGATGCATAAAATTCAGCAAACATTTTTACCTTAAGTAAATAAAAATTGGTCCATATGAGATCCTGTGGATATAATGAGTGTCTAAGTATTCCCATGAGAATTTAACAATATTAGGATGAAAAAAAGCTTAAATTCGAGTCAAAAAAGTTGTTAAAAATGTTGCAACAAAATATAGTGTACTTTTGTAAGAATGTTGCTAAAGCACACGATCAGATACAAAACCAGGAAGTGGACTACAGCTCAGGGCATTCTGGGTAAATATAACCAACGCAGACATGCTAGCCTAGCGCTAGCGGGAGAAATGGTTCATGGTCATAACCAACGAATAAAGAGGAATCCTACAGCCGCTAAAATCTGACTTCACTCTCGTTTTTGTTGCTCTGTCAGCCGTTCTGTGTTGTAAGCTAACTGGTCTCTTGCTAGCTGCTGTATGTAAACACTTTGGATCCGTGTTGGATTTTCAGCAGTAAACATGTTCCAGAGGTGAACAGCTTTCATCTTTAAGGTTGTTATTCTCTAAATCATGGGAATATTTGCTGTTTTTCTCCTGCAGTCTGGAGAAACGGCTCTTCATGTGGCGGCTCGCTACGGCAACGTGGATGTGGTGAGCTACCTGTGTAGCATCCGGGCCAATCCAGACCTGACGGACCGGGTGAGGGTCCACCCCCGGGTCAAACATGATGGATAGAAAGGTCACGAGGGAACCAGATCTTCATGCTTTTTATTTATTTTATGGTCTGCAGGAGCAGGAGACGCCGCTGCACTGCGCCGCGTGGCACGGCTACTCCGCTGTAGCCAGAGCGCTCTGCCAGGCCGGCTGCCATGTGGACGCCAAGAACCGTGAGGGGGAGAGTCCGCTGCTGACGGCGTCGGCCCGCGGCTTCGTGGACATCGTGGAGTGCTTGGTGGAGCACAAGGCGGACCTGGAGGCCACGGACAAGGTGAACACACTTCCTGGTTCCACTAGGAATCAGTTTTACCTTTTTTTTTTCACCAATGCGCTGGTGATGTCATCACACCAGGGAGTCCATCTTGTTTGACAAGCATGTTTTACAGCTTCTACTTATTTGGACTTTGAATTCAGTTTTAGATTTATCAGTTTTTATTTCTGTATGTTTATCTATATTTTTGTTATTTAAATTTCTGGCCCGGTTTTGACCCGTTACTGACCCGGTTCTGTCGGCAGGACGGCCACACGGCGCTCCACCTGGCGGTTCGGCGCTGTCAGGTCGAAGTCGTCCGCTGCCTCCTCAGGCAGCGCTGCCCCCTGGACCAGCAGGATCGCCATGGCAACACGCCGCTCCACATCGCCTGCAAGGACGGAAATCTGGCGGTCGTCACGGCGATGTGCAGCGCCAAGGCGAGCCTGGACCTGCCCAACAAGGTGAGCTCCGATCAACAGGAATGCTTCTACTACTGGAATGATGCATGCTGGGAAGTTTTAAAGGGACAGGCAGGAAAAACGCAAAACAGGAAATATAAATCTGTTTCCAGGTGTTACTGTACTTTCTGTTCTTCATTTCATTCTGTCCATCTAAAGTCCATCCATCCATTTTTCATCCATCCATCCATTTTTCATCCATCCATCCATTTTTCATCCATCCATCCATTTTTCCTGGAGTCACTGTTAATCTTCTTTTAAGTATGATTTATTTTTCACTCAATGAACACCTTGACTTACTGAGAAATGTATGTAATTATATGAAAATAATTATAATAATAACCACAAACCTTCAAGTGACAAAACAAAAAGTAAAAGTGGAAAGCTAATATTTCCTCTTTTTTTTCCCCACCTGGGGGTCTTTTATGGGCTCTAATGTCCTTTATATGACAGTAGGCTGACAGGACAGGGGAAAAGAGAATCGAACCCGCGACGGCCGCATCAAGGACTCAAGGCCTCCAAATGTGGGTCGTGCTATCCCCTACGCCACCACGGCACTCCCCTATATTTTTTTGTTTAAAAACATAAAATGACTTTTAAATGTATTTGTAATATTTAAAAAGGCTGCAGAATGTGCTAACTTTTTAATCAATAACTAAAATAATCAGTTTTTTAATTAGATGCATTTTTGTTGAATTGAACGTCAGGCTTGTTACATTTTGTTTTCACCATTGTGTCATTAAAACTTTACTTCTCATCCGTCCTGTTGGAATAAAAACGATTTAAATCCGATTGGACTCGGCTTCCCACACACGTTGCTGATTTCACTTCTCTCATTTTAACGGATTCTGCTGTCAGTCAGGAACGTTTCTGACAGGGTGGTGATGCGTATCATCCAGACATGGAGGGGTTTATGCTTTACTGTCCCTTATTAACGCTGCTGCTGTAAAGCTGCGTTTGGCAGACTGCGTCACGCTCTGCGTTCGTTTTCTCTGTCAGCTGGAAACGATGTGAGCGGCTCGGTGAGCAGGAGGGAGTGGAAATGATGCCGTCCTCCGTTTACACAGCCAGAAACATGGAAGCTAGCTGGAGATAAAATTAGGCTTCATTTTGGGTTGGCGGTTAATTTTTCTATAAATGGCAAATACACTGAAAAAACACAAAATCTTACCAAGAATCGTTGGTCTAATTTCCAGTACAAATGTCTTATTGCACTTAAAACATTCATGTTTATAAATTTATTTATTAGCCTTTCGATCTGATATGAAATTCATTTTTTTTACATCACAAGTAGTTTATTTCAGCAGATTGTGGCGCTTATGCTAGTCGACGAAAGTTAGAAGAAAATGCCAGTCAGTTGGTTGTTTAAAAATAACAATAATAATAATAAATACGTTTTGAAAACTATCTTCTGTTGAGTATTAATTACTTAATCAATGTGTACATAATCAAAATAGTTCAACCTTTTTTAGATTCTGCAGCTATGAAAAACTGAAACTGCTACTATAACTAATAATAGCAAATTTAACTGATAATTACTAATAAAAACTATTAAACACACTGTAAAAACTAACTGAGTCTGTCTTTTGTCGTCCAGCATGGACGGACTCCTCTCCACCTGGCTGCCGGAAACGGGAGCCTGGAGGTCGTCCGCCATCTTTGTCTGGCCGGAGCAAACATCGACGCCGTCACAAACGTAAGTCAGCAAATAACTACGGTCTTTTTATTTAGTAAAATATCTCCCTATTTAAAATGGTTTAATTGTTTGATTGTTTAATTAGTAATTTTCTGACTGAGCTGCAGTTTGTTAGTTTGAATATTGAGGTTGGATTTTTCCAGAACCAGATCAGGTGTTCACCAGTTTCAGTAAATGCTGAAGAAAATTCAGCATTTATTGACCAAAACTCAGAAATTTTCTAGTTTTTCTAGAAAATTTCTGAGATGAATCTGAAACTTTCACCAGGATGTAGAAGACAAACTCCACTCACAGGTCTTCCTCGTCTAGTTTTCTTTCTTCCTCTCCTTCCACTCTCTTGTGGTTAATATTATACAATAAATTATGTTAAATGCATGTTTCATTTTCAACTTTGAGTTCAGAAAATTTCCACGCTCTTTTGTGAATATTTTTTAGATTAATCTAAAACATTTGAGGGTTTTTTCTCACAAACTTTTGGAGCTCAGAAATTTTTGAGTTTTTCTTGGAAATTTCTGAAGTTAATCTCAAAGTTTCAGAGTTTCTTTGTGTAAATTCTCTGAGTCTCAGAAATGTCCAAGTTTTGTCTAGAAACTTTCTGAGATTAATCTGAACTTGTTTCCACCATCCAGACGTTTCTTTGTAGAAAATGTCTGAGATTTTTTCCTATAAAATTTCTGACTAATCTAAAAAAAGACGGTCTCCATTGATAGCTCTTCCTCGTTTGGTTTTCTTTCTTTTATCTTGTGGTTAAAATTGTATGACAGCTGATGTGAAATGCATGTTTAATCCAGGAATGTTTAATTCATTTTCCAGCCGGCTGTTTTGTGTCGTGATGCTGCAGAGGAACGAAGAGCTGAAGGGTCTCCGTTTATTTCTGGGATTTTCTCCTTCAAACCAATAAATGTCTTAAATTCAGAAACTTTTTATGACTGAATCTGAGTATAATTGTTCATCGTCCTTTTAGACTTTAGCAACAGTTATGTAATAACATGTGGACCTGATTCTGCCTCCGGTTTGTGTGATTAACAAGCCAAATGTTCGGTGCTGGTTGCCAAGCATCAGTCGTAGTAATTGTGACACCTTCCATCTGCAGCCGTCTGAGGAAATCTCTGACACGTTAAAGCGGTCAGAGTTTGGTTTCACTTCATTTACATTTTAACTTACAGCTCAGTGGTGCTGTTCTCCATTTACACTAGAAAAATAGAAGGGATGGGATTTTGTTGTTCCTCCGTTTGCAGCAGCCGGACGGCGGCGGACGGCGGCGGACGGCGGCGGACGGCTCGACTCCGATAACAACAACGTTGAAAAACAGTGAAACACGTATAAAGCAGAAAGAATAAGAGCTTCCCTATTTAAATATGTGGAAACTGAAAGACAATATTGGGTTTCCGAGAGCAAGACGAGATGAGACTTTAATATTATTGAATGTCGCCTTTGTGTTTGTTTTGTTTTCATAATTAAATGTTATTCTGACTGAATCCTGCTGCCAGAATCCATAAACTTCAGTTTTTTTAATACTTGGACCAACACCAAGTCTAAATATGCATCTTATAGAAACTCTGATAATAATTTCCTAGTACATTTTCTAGTATTTTAGGTTCTGAATAAGTAATTATCACCAAATGTGGACCAGATGAGAAATCCAGCCCCAGCAGGGCTGGATCTAGAAAAATAAGGGCCCTGGGCTGAAGTTAGCTTTGGTCTCCCATAGCAAAAAAAATAAATAAATTGAAAATCTTTTACGCCTGCATATTGCACAACATTAATAGTTGGGTCTACATTAAATTAATAAAAATGCAACAATGTTTTAAATGTAAAATGAACTTTTCTTTTTATGAAACTTTTTATGAATTGTCATTTTCTTTTTATGAATAACATGAAGCCAATAAATCATCTAATCGTCTGGTTTATGAAGCGTGAAACATTATTGGCCACATGCTAATAATGTCTGATTTTATTCTTGCAACACTTGTTGTGTTGAAATAATCTGATTTCTCACGTCGTCTTTATTCTCTCCAGGATGGAAAAACAGCCGAGGATTTGGCTTCTGCTGATCATCATGAACACATCGTGGATTTATTGGGAAAACTTAAGAAGGTAAAAAAAACTTCAACACTTTATAAAAAAGAGAAACTATTTAAATATTGCTTTAAATGTCTGTTCGAGTTTCAATATGAGCCTAAATGTAGGATGATGATGCAGAGTCAGGTTTCACAGTCTCAACACTCGACTATTTTGGTGTGAAGGTGTCGAGACGAAGATAGAAACTCGTTAGACGTTCACAGTCTGCCAAAGGAAGGATGGAGGTTTTCACAGAGCTGGAGAAGTCAGGCGTTTGGTTCCTTATGCAGGTTTATGGCTCCCAACGCGCAGAAAGACGGTCAAAACGGTTTGTGTTTGTGCACAGATTCACAAGCCTCTCATTAAACGTGTTTCTATCGATGTTTATTTTTATGCCCCTCTTTAAATATTTCTTGAGGTTGTCTTTGACTTAAAAGAGTTAAAGCACAGAAAAACTCTGACTCCATTTTTCTAAGATGGTGTCCATGCCAGCTACAAACTCGACTTCCTTTAACAAAATTTCGCTTTGAGTCATCTGGTTGATTCAAAGCATAAATTCATCTAATAAAATTATGTGTTGATGAAAAATACTGATTTTTAAAGCCGTCTCATCATTTATGCAGTGGAGATCCACACTACATGAAGTGAAGTGAATCATCGGAGGTGATTTTTATTTACCTTAAACCTTCTAACTTTGTTTAGAAAAAGGTTTAAAATCAGAAAGGTTCCTATAAAAGTGCGATCCTGCTGAGAACCTGCTGAGATTCAGAGCAGAGCGTGAAAACATGAAAGCAGCAACTGTGAAAACAGTCATCCTCTGCATATGCTGAGCTAAAATAAGACTCTAACACACGGAAACCAGATTTGATAAAGACTGACTTCTTCTCAAGGTCAGGATATGAAAAAAAACAACATGTTGCTTTAACTAAACGGAGCGCAGATGCTGCACTCTGTGAGCCACAGTCAGTGGAATCAGGACGTCCGTTTGGTGAATGCAGCAGCGCAGCCAGGTGGAGCGTTTCACGTCCCACTCAGCCAGGTGGAGCGTTTCACGTCCCACTCAGCCAGGTGGAGCGTTTCACGTCCCACTCAGAGTTGGAGGCCATGATGATCCTGACTCATCGCCGATGCTTGCAGGACGACCTCACTGCTTCACCAGCGTTTCACTGGCAGCCATGTTGGGCGCAGCGTTCGCTTTGGTTTCTGATCCGTCCAAAAACAGATTTCAGGTTGAGTTTTACAGGCACAGTTTGATTTATTTGATTTTATATGATTCATTTATCCATTTCTGTTTATTATGGCAGCTCATGCAAATTTCAACTTTTCTGACAATAAAATATTTCTTGAGGTCAGTTAGAAAATTAAATTTAAATATTGATAAAATGATTGATCAAATTAATTATGATTAATCAAATTACTGAAATAATCAACTGATATTAGTAATCTATTAATCATTAACTAGATATATGGACTAAAATCAGGGAACAGTAATTAAGCCAAAACTGTACAAAATGTATATTTTATACACTTGTACAATTTATGACCAGAATAAAATCATAATATTATGACTAATAATACAACTTTATTCTCATATTATTTTGTCTTTATTCTTATTATTCTTTGACTTTATTCTTGTAATTTTACGACTTTATTCTCATAATTATATGCTTTTGTCCTCATGTTATTTATTCTCTTTTTTTTTTTATTGCATTAATACAGTCATATTCCGTAGATTTTAAGCAGCAGACAAACATTAATTTTTTCCTCCTCTTCCTCCTCTTCTTCCTCCTCTTCCTCCTCGTTACCAGGACAACCACAAACTGAGCTACATCCAGCAGCTGCGCCCCACCCAGACCATCCAGCCCAGGATCAAACTCAAGCTGTTCGGACACTCCGGGTCCGGGAAGAGCACGCTGCTGGAGTCGCTGAAATGCGGCATCCTGCGCAGCTTCTTCAGGAGGCGCAGGACGACGCGCTTGACCAACTCAGCGCGACTCCCCAACTCCCCCGTCAACTCCAAGCCTGCAGGTAGCAAATATTTAAAAAGAAATATTGAAAAACTGAAAAAAATAACATCTCATTTTCTCTCTCGAATGAAAGAGACCGATATTGGGGGGAAAAAAAGGTTTATACTTTTACAAAAATGACGAGCACTAATTCAGATGATTAAAAAGAAACATTGGCCTTAAACAACTGAACAGGATATGAGGGAAATTATTGATTCTGTCTGCAGGAGACAAATGATTTTATTATGATAATAAAAAATCTAATTAAACTCTCTGTAGGCAACTTTTAAGGTTTTAAATAGTTAATTTAAACTTCTGTCCCATCATCTGAGTGTTTAACTTTTAATAAAATTTATCCAGTTTTAGTAAAGTGTGACTGGATGTAAGTAAACAAACAGAATAAAAGGTTTTCAACCAGGAAAACAGCGTGTAGGTGTGGCTCTGCAGCGTAAAGGAAATTCAAATGTCACGTCTGTAAAAAGTGGATTTATTTGTGGTAAAACAGCGCCCCCAGGTGGTGAAAGTATGATGTTTCAGATGAATACCAAAAGTTTAACGATCTGCTAAACAAACAATCTACATTATCACACCTGTTCATTTTGTTTTGAGAGCTACATCTTGATGGTTTGTAATATTTACCCCTAAAATTTAAATCTCATTTTTTTAATCAAGAAGAGGAAAAAAATTAATTATTATTTAATTTGGTATTTTTAGAATGAAGTAGAGTTGACGAGTTGCTACATTTCTCACTTAGAAAGTCTAGACAAGAGAGACAGAGTTTAGTAGAAACTAGTTGCATTTATTTGAGTAACTTTTTGGGGTAAAAAATTACTTTTAGGAGTATTTTTTCTGCACTGTCCTTTTTGCTTTTGTAATTTCATTATGAGGTAAATCGACTCTTACTTGAGTAAATGTTTTGGCTACTCTGAAGAAATGCGGTGAAGTATGTAAACAGGAGTCGATGTTTGTGAAACAAACTGCAGAGAAATCCTCTGGCCAGAGTCTCACCCAGCCGGACCCGGTTGGTAAATATTCTGCAGATTCAGGTTTGGTTCTCTTCCTCTGCAGTCTCTGTGAGCATCTCCAACCTTTACCCCGGCTGTGAGAATGTGAGCGTGCGCAGTCGCAGCATGATGTTTGAGCCCAGCCTGACCAAAGGCGTGCTGGAGGTTTTCTCCCCCGTCCACAGCGCGCTGTCGGCGGCGGACGACCAGGCCACCAAGGCCATCGACATCCAGCACGCCAACATCCACGGTGAGAGGCTTGCGAAAAACACCCCGGAAATTCACCTTTACCGTTCAATACAGACATCTGTATGGTATGGAAGCCCATTTCTGCCATGAAAGTCAGAATTATGACTTTCAGAATTATAACAGATACTGGAGTAAGCGTCCTTATAGAAACAATGTGATCTTATTGCATAATTCTGACTTTTAAAACTCAAAATTATTACTGTAAAACTCATAATTATGGTTTCCTATTGGGCTTTAATTTTTTTCTTTCATGGCATGAATGTACTTCTATAGACAGATATTCTTTAATGCAGTGTTTCCCATCCCGGGTCCTCCAGGCACATTGTCCTACAGGTTTTAGAGGTTTCTCTGCTTTAATGTACCTGATTCAACTGACTGCAGTTCAACAAACGCCTGTTAATCAGTCATCAATTGAAATCAACTGGACTGAAGCAAGAAATACCTAAAACATGCAGGGCAGTGAGGCTTGAGGTCCAGGGTTGGGAAACACTGCTTTAATGTATTAAAGTTTTTTTTTTCTTTTATGGCATGAATGTGCTTCCATAGGACAGTTATTCTTCAATGTGTTAGGGTGTAAGGTAACCTCCTCCTTTCCTCTGAAGGTGTTGGTGATTTCAGCGTTTGGGAGTTCTCAGGAAACCCCGTCTACCACTGCTCCTACGACTACTTTGCAGCCAACGACGTGACGGCGATCCACCTGGTGCTGTTCAGCCTGGAGGAGCCGTACGAGACGCAGCTGGGCCACATCACCTACTGGCTGAACCTGCTGAAGGCCCTCACCCCGCCGCAGGACAACATCGGTAACGCACGCTGCATTCACTCACAGGAGTTTGTTTTAAGTAAATTATTCCTAAATATTGTTGGAAAATTACCAGTTTAACTGCCAGACTATCTCACTTATAAACACACATTTCTCATGTTATATGTGAAATAATCTGCTTTTTCATCAATTTCTCATTCTAAAAAAAAGGAAGACCAAATTTCGACCATTCTTGAACTGCAGTCAGGGGCCACACTGAGTTGTTCCAAGGGCCGCGGATGGCTCCCGAACCACACTTTGGGCACCCCTGATGTAGAGGCAGCATGCAGCTCCAGTTAATACATCTAGATAGTAGCGATCAGGCCAAAAATCTGGGCTGAGCATTCAAGGTCACATAAAAATGGTTACAAATTCAGCCTTTCATCACCTGAAGACAAACTTCCGAAAACTACAAAAGATTTCCTTCGACTCAAAGCTAAAAATAAATTGATTAATAGTAATGAACATTGATCAGCATATTTGATCTGCATTTCCTTATTAAAATGTAACATTTATTGCTTGTTTCATAATTTTGATGTTTTTAAGATGTAAAGCACTTTTACTCCCTTGTTGCTGAAATGTGGTCTGCAGGTAAACACAAAGTTTGTCTGTGACGTTACTGATGTTGGTGATGTTTTGATTTTCCGTCTGTCCAGTTTTCGGAGGCCGGATCCAGCAGCCGCTGCCGGTCGTCCTGGTGGCGACGCACGCCGACCTGGCCGACATCACCAGGGCGTTCTCTGGAGAGTTCAGCTACGACAAAGAGCGAGCGCTGCTCAAGGAAGTCAGGAACAGGTTAGGAATCAAACTACAGCACAAAACGGCACAGAGGTTTCTGGGTTTCCCCCAGAAAACCTTCAGAACGTTAATACGGCCAACCATGCTTTAGTGATAAAACTGAAGAAAATCTAATTCAGATTGCTCTGAAATAGGAAACCAAAGTCTTCCATTACTGATTTATTAATAAAAAAAAACAAATAAAAATACATTAAAGACAATCAGCCTGGCGGGGAGAAGTAAAGCCTAGTTGCCTGCCAGGCTGATTTAACTGCAGACATGGAAACAAATGGGAGGAACTGAAGAAAATCCCGTTTGGATTGGTCTGAAATGGTAAAAGTTCTTCTGGTTTCCAGGTTTGGGAACGATCTGCAGATCAGCGACAAACTGTTTGTGATGGACGCCGGAGCATCAAACTCCAAAGACCTGAAGCTGCTGAGGAGTCACCTGCAGGAGCTGCGCACCAGCATCATCTCTGTGAGTCCAAACGAGTCCAAACGTCCTCAAGATGTCTGCAAACATCAGAGCCTTCAGCATTTAGAGCACAAAGCTACTGCACTATCAAAACGTGCTTTATGAAAGAGCATCATAAGGTTTTAGGGTATTTTTTATTTTTATTGAACAAAAATGGACAAAACAGGTTTTTCATTAAAGAGCAGCATCAGTCTGTTGAGATAAATTAAAGTTGAGTGTAAATTAAAGCATAAGTTCAAAACTACATTTTTCAGCATTTCTTTAAAAGCATATAACATCCTTGAGTTTTAATGAGCCAACAGAAGCAGTGAGATTGAAGGCCACTGCAGCATTTCCTGGATGTATCACAACTAAACATATTTAGTTGTTTTTTTTATCTGAACGCACAGAGTATCTGTACATCTAGCAGTAATTAAGTTCACAGAATATATGTACAGTTTTAAAGTGTATTTCTTTGGCTTTGTTAGAGTATTACTGAGGTTAACACAAGTCCCTTGAATTTCTTGAAAGTTGTTTGACACGACAGCGTGGTTAAGAAAGCAACAGCAGCCTTCAAAATAAAAGCATTTTGTAGTAAACATCTGTACTACAAACTCATGCCGGTGTGTTAAAGGTTTAAAGAGTATTATTTTCTAATCCATTGGCGTATTTGTGTTGACATGAAGCATGATGAAACAGAAAGGCTCTTCCCTTCCCGTTCTCCATCGTTGCAGAGGTGCGGTCCGATGACGCAGCTGTCGGAGCGCCTGCTGGCCGCGCTGCCGTCCTGGAGGAAGCTGAGCGGGCCGAACCAGCTGACGTCATGGCAACAGTTTGTCAGCGACGTCCAGGAGCAGATCAACCCGCTGGTCAGCCAGGACCACCTCCGGACTCTGGCCATGCAGCTGCACAGCATGGGGGAGGTGAGGCGTCCCGCACCAGAACCCAACCTATTCAGCATTCTGGTCACCAGTTCAGTCAGTACCACGACTGGCCACCAGGGCGCACTGCTGAGTCAGGAACGTTTAGTCAGCCTGTTTGACTCAAAACATGAAAGGTTTTGAGTCAAACAGGCCTCTGGTACAGAAGAGGATTAGGACTGCTGAAAAAAAAGAAAAGATTTCTGACTTTAATATCAGAATTTTAACTTTTTTCTTAGAAATTTTACTTTTTTCAGATTTCTCTTTTTTTCTCCAAGTGAAGTAAAAATTTTCTGAAAGTCAAAATAATGAGAGAAAACTGGAATAGTTTACATTTTCCTTTTAATGGGAACATAGAAAATAGTCAAAAATGTAAGTTCATTCTGAAAGGAGCTCAGACTAAAATTTTGATTTTGTGTAAAAATGTAATGAACATGTTTTGTATCGGCCATAGAGCAATTCTCACCTGTTCAAGGAGGAATAATCGGCTATTTAATTTGGTGTTTTGGGTAGAAGTGGGAAAGAAAAAAGAAAAAAAACAAGCAGTTTATTCCTTAAATGATTCAATTCATCAGTAAAAGCCTCAACAGGTTCCTCTGTTTTTCCTGCAGATCAACATCATGCAGAGCGAGACGGTGCAGGACGTCGTCGTGCTCGAGCCTCGCTGGCTCTGCACCAACGTCCTCGGTAAGCTGCTGTCCGTGGAAACACCCAAGGCCATCCACCACTACAGGGGGCGCTACAGGCTGGAGGAGGTGCAGGCGCTGGCGCCGGAGAGCGACGTGGAGGAGCTGCTGCAGATCCTGGACGCCATGGACGTCTGCGCCCGAGACATCACCAACCCGTCCATGGTGGACGTCCCGGCGCTCATCAAGACCAACGGCCTGCACCGCTCGTGGACGGAGGAGGAGGACGAGGACGCGCTGATCTACGGCGGCGTGCGGCTCGTCCCCGCCGAGCACCTCACGCCGTTCCCCTGCGGCTTGTTCCACAAGCTGCAGGTCAACCTGTGCCGCTGGAGCCACCAGCAGAAACCCGAGGAGGACGGCGCCGACGACTCGGACGGAGACATTCACCTGTGGACCAACGGCGCCAAGGTGAGCCAGGTGGGGGCGGAGGCCATGATCCTGCTGGTGAACCACGGCCAGGGCGTGGAGATCCAGGTGCGCGGCCACGAGTCTCAGCGGGCCAAGTGCTACGCCCTGCTGGACACCGTGTGCAGCATCACGGAGAACCTGCTGGCCTCCACACTGCCGGGCCTGCTCACCGCCCGGTACTACCTGAGCCCGCAGCAGCTGCGGGAGCACCACGCCCCCATCATGGTGTACCAGCCCAAAGACTTCTGCCGCGCCCAGATCCAGCGCGAAACCTCTCTCACCAACACCATGGGCGGCTATCGCGAGAGCTTCAGCAGCATCCTGGCGTTCGGCTGCGCTGAGGTCTACCAGCGCGGCGTTCTGGGGACCGACGTGCACATCGCCGACGTGCCGCTGCTGGCCCGCAGGAAGCTGTGCCGCATGCTGGACCCGCCCGACGCGCTGGGCAAGGACTGGTGTCTGCTGGCCATGAACCTCGGCCTCACCGACCTGGTGGCCAAGCACAGCGGCGGCGGCGCCACATCGGACGCCGACGCGCAGCCGCTGCCACCCAGCCCCACGGCGGCGCTGCTGCGGGAGTGGAGCGGCAGGGCCGGCAGCAAGGTCGGCGTCCTGATGATCAAACTGCGGGAGCTGGGGCGCCGGGACGCGGCGGACTTCCTGCTCAAAGCGTCGCCGGTGTTCAGGGTCAACATGGAGGCGCTGAGCGGCGCGCCCAACGGATACCCGCCCACCTGCAACGGCGGCACGTCGTACAACTCAATCAGCTCCGTCATTTCGCGCTGACGAGCCAATCATGAGGAGCTGCTCGCCGTTTCCCAACATCCTGTACAGCCGACCCCTCCCCTCCTCTACACTGCAAAAACACAAAACCTGAAGAAACACAAACTCTGACCAGATATTTCTAATTTCTACTGCAGATATCTTTATAAACTAAAATAAGACAAAACTAACTGAAAAGAAACTTTTCATCCAGATACTGCAGCTGGTTTCACTCAACAACTCCTTGATGTTGATGAAATTGTTCCAGTTCCACTTGCAGATTATTTCACATATAACAACACATTTTCACAATTAGTCTTTTTGTTGTTGTTGAAAACAGAGAAAATAGAGTTTTATCTCAACAATGCATTAAATTAGTGTCTGTTAAATTGTATGATTTTATAACTCAGGCTGTAAATCCATGAAATCAGCAGCATGATAAATTTTCACTGCAAAACACAAAATCAAATATTTTCTAATTTCTAGTGCCAATATCTTAGTAAAGTAAGACAAAATAAGTCAAAAGTAACTTTTCAGCAGCAAATAAAATCTAATTTTAATTCATTAATTTTGAGGAATAAATACTAATTTTATTATTTTACTGGAAACAAAACATTTTTCCCATTTAGTGAATAAAATAATCTGCCAGTGGAACAAGAGATTTTTTTCTGATCTAAAATATCTTGTTATCCTGGCCGATCATTTAACTTGTAGGCATCACTTTTCTATCAGCATTAAGTGATTATTGATCTGGAACCAGCTCATAATAAGTCACTTTTCCTGCTGAAAAGCGACTTGTTAGTTTTGTCTCTAAGATATTTACACCAGAAACTAGACCAAAAATACTTGGTGAGATTTTGGTTTTTTGCAGTGTATGAATGTCGTTGAAGCTCCAAAGAGGAATCCTGTGGTTTTAATCTCATTGTGCTGCTTAAAGATAATAATAATATTAACAATAATAATAATCCTCCTGTTCTGCTGCAAGTTGAAATAGGAAAAACTAACCCAGAGAACTCTGCCTGCCCCTGTTTATGTAGGAGGCCGCCATCTCTTTTACATTTATTATTATCTCAGTCGTTTATTTTTTTCCTTTTGTTAATCTTTGTGTATAATTAATAAATTAAGAGTGTTTTTCAGAGTGCCTTCGGGGCCTTCTACCTCCCTAAAAGCACAAACCGTCTTGTTGTTGCGACAGCTGTTCTTTCCAAACATCTGAAGAACCGTGCCTTGTTCACACTAAAACAGCGAAATCAAAAGTTTAAACCTCGCCTGTTTAGATTTAAGGCAGAAAACCCAAATTATGAAAAATCTTATTTGGAAAAAAGTCAAACAAAAACCTGTTTTTAAGTCAGATTTAGGATAGTTTTAGCAGGGATGTCCCGATCCAGGTTTTTGTCTCCAATACTCATCAGATTCGATAAACAAACCCTGAGTTCCAGCGGATGCTTCATGGAAATCAATATCATGCACATTCAGTAAAATCAGACATTTTGCATCAGTATTTTATGGTGGATCACAGATGCAACCTCATGAATGATGCAAACTCCAAAACACAGAAACAGAAAAATAAACAAATAGAATCATTAAACAAATATAAATAAAAACATGGGAACAATTGCAAGCAGTAAACTCTTTCCACAAAATGGACGTCCTCCAGACCACTAGGGGGCGTCGACTAACAAATCCTATGGCACCAGGTAAAGATGGGATGTTGATATTTATGGTTTTCCACTAGAAAGAAGGAAGAAAAGTTGTTAGACTTTTAGGTGTTTTTTCACTGAGCACAATTGGGTATTTATGTAGGTAATACTTCCTACTCCAGACTCCCCCTACTGGTCTGGAGGACTTCTGTTTTGTGGAGAAAGTTTGGTGTGTTACATATTTGCAGTTTTTGCTACTTGCAACATTTTGCGTTTGCATTTGTTTTGCTAATTGTTGGTTTTGTGGAGGAAGGTTTGTTGCAGCGGTTCTTCTGTTGCATTTGTGTTTTGGAGTTCGCATCATTCATGTGTTTGCTGCATGTTTGCACCTGTTGGCCATCGTAGTATTTCTTTTTCTTAGTATTAAATTAACCAACCGTCTCCCCAAAGTCTTTCCCAGAGTTTTGGTGAATGCTAACAGAAATGCGCAGTTTAACTTGTTTATTTCTGCTGCTGAAAATGGCTGTTAGCAAAAGCGCTAAGCTAATGCTAAAATGTTGACTTTCTGCTGTGATATGACTCATTGATTGTTTGATTTATACCCAATTTTATTTGAGTTCTGGTTGAACGTCATAAAATGTAATGACAACTGTTTCAGCTGCTTTCTGCTCTCTGGTTGCACCAGCCAATACCATCTCTCTCTTTATCTATAAATTTAATTCTTAATGCAAACTGTGATGAGGTTTTCAAACAAGGTACATTAAATTAAGTCGCACATCAGTTATCCAATGAAAAGTTGCGTCTCTGATCGGGACATCCCATATTTTAATAATTCTGGGTGATTCTGTTTTACAGGTCCCATAATTTCCTTCCTTTGGTTTTGATTAAACTTTCCCCTGAACAAAATGTTTTTTCATTTTGGTTGTGTTAACCTGAGCCAACATCAATGTTACAGTTCAGATAATGGTCTAATTGCTCTATATTATGTTTTTGCACGGCTTCTAATAATTTTCCACAATGAGAAATTGAAAAATGTATTTTTCTTAATTTTGTGCTTTGGAGACGTTTTCTTCTGTTACTGTTTGATCGGATTGTTTTGAAGCTGCTTTAATGCTTAATATTTGGTTGTTCTGTTACAGTCTGGTTGGGTTTTTATTCTTTTCATTGTTACCTGTTTGGATTCAGTACAGTAACCGGAGGTCCGCTCTCTTTTGTGAGGAAAAATTATTTTGTAAAAAAATATATAATTATCTTCTGTAGACATTTTAAATCTGAACCAACAGCAGATTATTTTTCTGATTTCTTCACTAAATCATCCCGGGAAAGAAGAAACCAAAGATTCTGGTGTTTTTTTTCCATGCTTTTGCTGTTACGACTTCAGCCTCTAGATGGCGGTAGAATCCACAGATCGGACCTTTAATGTTTACAGCAGGAACAGAGAGCAGATTGGAACTGCAATCGTTGATCATAAATAGTAAAGTCAGTTGGTAAGGAAATTCTGGGACCTGTTAAATGTTTTTCCTTTTCAACAAAAGGAATTTTAGTCATTTTTACCAATAAAAGGACAAAGTTTTGAGTTTCTAAACATTAAAAATCATCACAGCTGAGATTCAGGGTCGACATCCTACTGACTTTAAACAGAAAGTGCCACACAATAAAGAGAAAATAGCCTAATAAGATGGATTTTTTGTTCTGTTTTTGCTGTAAAGTAACTGTTGGCCGTCCTGACGCTGCAGCTTGCCGTCCGCGGCGTCGTCGGCTGTTTTCCCTTTTGCACAGTGGCGTCGACGCCACCAAGCTTTCACCAAGCTACGTTTGAGCTTCTGTCGGTTTCACTGCGGGTTTTTGGTCGGCCACGCGTCGCCTCACATCTTCTTTCACTTTGTCTTTTTACAGCATGAAGCTGCACTGCAAAAACACAAAATGTTGCCAAGTTTTTCTGTCTAGTTTCTAGTGCCAGTATCTTCGTACACTTGAAATAAGACAAAAATAAAACTTTTCAGTGAAATATAGGAGCTTGTTCAGAGTTAATAATTTATTCATTTTGATTATTGAAAAAGTACAAGTTCCACTGGCAGATTATTTCACTAATATCTGAGACATTTCCTCATGTTATAAGTTAAAATCTGTTTTTCCTCTGGATTATTTTACTTTATAGCAGGAAAAATATAAGTGAAGTTATCTGACAGAAGATCTAATACTTTTTCATCAAAATTAAGAAATTATTTACTTCTAACAATCACTGAAAAGTTAAATAATTGCTGCAAATAAATGATTGCATTTGTATTTAATTATTAGATCTTGTTCTTGCAGCATCTCTGAGAAATTTTTGAATTTGAAAAGTCAAAACGGTGAAATCTTCTAGAAAAAAACCTGAAGTTTCTGAAACTTTACAAGTTTTTTCTTGTTTTTTTTTTTTTTTTTGTTTTTTTCAAAATAATTCTGAGATTAAAATTTACTGAGTTTTTTTTCTTGCAATTTGTTTTTTGCTTTTGAAGCCCAGAAATGTCTGGAGAATTTCTCACATAAATCTGTGGAATTACTTGCTTAAAACAAGCTGAAAGTTAAAAGTAAAATGTTCCAATGTTCTGTCACATTTCAAGTCTATGAAAGTTTGCAGCAGAAACTGGACCAGAAATACTTTGAATTGTTTTGATTTTGCAGCGTGGAGAGGCTGAAGAAATGGGGTAAAGTTGGGGAAATGTTTTTTGTTTTTTTGTGAGTAGATGTTTGTAAAGTTTTTACAGAAGAAAATAGGAATTGTGACATTTTTCAGGTTGAGTATTTTATTCCCGAGAGGTTTTTGTTTCTGGAAACGTTCTGATGAGAAGAGCTGCAGTATTTCCTGTGTTTCACTTCCTCCAGTGTTCAGAGTCAAAATAAGCATCTTAAAGCCGCTTTTCTCTCAGCTCCAACTTGCCAATCGACTCTGCAAACGGCTCTGATTCCTCACCCAAACGCAGAGAGGCAACATGAATGTAGAGAAAGGATTCACTTAAAGAAAAGAAAGACTTTGCAGAAAAGGCGGCTCGGCGAAGCGGCCCAGACCGGTTCTGTGTTGTTGCCAGCGCTGCTGCCTCGTCGTCTCGTTGCCTTGTGCAGATCGGGAGGAGAAGTTTTGGGGGAAGGAAAGAGGAAAATGTTTGTTTCTGTTGTGAGAACTGAGACTCGACCGGAACGATGGACGGTTTCTGTTTGACGGGGAGATTTTGGTCCAATCGCCACATTGCACAAATCGTTTTGTCGCTATTTATGTTTTGTTCTTTTAGCATGTCTGAGAATGCCATGTTCTTATTACTTCTGACACTTTACAGTGTAATACATTTTATAATAAATTCTTTATTACCTTTTGGGTCGTCTCGGATGATTCTTATTGTCCTAGCGACGGTTACCGAGCCTTCAGACAGGCCCACAGCATCACAGATCACCACTGTGCTGTTAGGTTAATGATGCTTTTCCAACTTTTTGTCTATTTCTTTTTTCTAGCCAAACTCACCTCATTGGTTGCTATGGCGACTCGGTCAAACCCAAGATGGCCGCCCTTACCTGGATGATCACATCCAACTCTTGTTTTTCACACTTTTAGATAAATCTCAACTTCCAAAACACAAAATGTTACCAAGTAGTTTTGGTTTAATTTCTAGTGCAAATATCTTGGAACATTGAAATACGACAAAACTGACTGACAACTGACTT
Organism: Gambusia affinis; assembly: GCF_019740435.1. Lineage (NCBI taxonomy): Eukaryota > Metazoa > Chordata > Actinopteri > Cyprinodontiformes > Poeciliidae > Gambusia > Gambusia affinis. The sequence goes on along the minus strand of NC_057870.1, from coordinate 30,336,310 downwards.
TTCAGCAAAATATAGACGCTTGCTTTGATGAAATAGTTTATTAATATTGATGAAAAGGTTCCAGTTCCACTGCTTATTTCAATAAAAAATAATCTGCCAGTGGAACTGGAACGTTTTATCAATGTTTAATGAAATGTTTAAATAGTTTAGGACAGTTTATTACATATGTCCTTAAATTAATAAAATGCTAACTTTATTGCAAGAAATGTTTAACTAATTAATGGTTTTGTTCCTGTAGCATCTCTGTAAAATTTGAGTATAGAAAGACGAAATTTGCTACAAAAAAATCAGAAATTGAGATAAAGAAAATTTCTTACAAAAAACTTTCCAGCTTTTGAAACTTTCCAAGTTTTTTTTCTCAAATATTTCTTAGACTAATCTAAAAAAAAATCTGAGTTTTTTCTGCAGTTTTTTTTTTTTTTTACTTTTGAAAGCCATAAATGTCCATGTTTTATTTTTCTGAGGTCTTAAAAGAATCTGAGTTTTTCCAAGTTAATTTTCAAGGTTTGAAACTCAGAACTTTCCCAGTGACGCTGCAGGAACAAGAATCATTAATGAGATAAAGAAAAGTCCAGTTTTTAGTGTTAAACTCCCAGCAGCAGGTTGTTGGTCCAGTGAAATATTCACTGCAGGTTTTGGTGACTGAATCTCCACAGCAGCTGCTCCTCCCAGGTTGTTGTTGTCATTATTTTTACTCCTCTGGGCTCTTTGTGCAGCTTCATCTGCAGACGACCCAACCCACTCAGTCACATGAGAGCCACCGGCCCGGTTCTGTCTGGACTCTCCCCACTGCTGCTTTCAGATCAGCGTCGCTCTGCAGCTGTTTGTGGCAGAGCAACAGGATTGATCTGATCTGAAAAGGTTTCTGCTGTTCTTTAGACTTGGTTCCACATGGCAGCGTTTTATGAACGTTATCTCAATATTTGAGGAGTAGTGAGAAGTTAATGCTTTTATTTTTAGGTCCACATGAAATCATGCTATCTGTTCATGTTCTCCTACAATATACTTTCTGTTAAGCATCCTGAAGCACAAATGTTCACTGTTTGATTGAAAGTCTATAGCTTCACAAATGTCCTTGTGACTGTTTGATGTAAAGCTGAATCACCAGCCGGTACTGAACGATCTCATTCTATAGACAAACGGGTCGGGTCTCATTCTCAGCCGTTCGCCTGAAGGGAAGCTTGTTGTGAGTAAAAACACCTTTAGAGGAACAACAAACACTCAGCTTTCTGTTCCTGGTTCTCTGCTAAACAATCGTTTTCTGTCCCAGCTGATTATTTTTCTCTTCCAAAGAAAACGTCAGCATAGCGTCTACAGGCAGGAATGAACCTGGGATGCATTTCAGCATCCAGACCCTCAAAGCTGCAGGATGTAACTTTTATAAAAATATATTTTTATTTACATATCTGTTGCTAAATATTGTGCAATTCTGGTTTTAAGAAAACATTTACAGTAATAAATTATCAAACTAAAAATGTATGTTTAGTTTAATGAGCTGTTCTGTGGTTGAGTTCACAGTTTTCAGATGAAACCAGCTGTAAATGTGCAGACAGGATGGAAACACGGCACAATAATCATCATTATGTCATTTTCTGCCTGATTCTGGTAGAAATAAACGTCTGACTCACATGAAGTCACATGTTTCCACTCTTTAATGACTTAAACTAAATGTTTTTATCTTAATGTCCCAGATTAGAGTTAAATTTATGTTTATTGTCGTTTCTTCAAACATTGAAATTAAAACTGATTTTTATTTAGCTTTTACTTTAATAGACTGGAATAGAAAACCTCTTTATTACTGCAAAATGGGGAAATTCTGGTGCAAAGTGACAAATTATCAAAGCAAGCAGATTTACACAGAAATAAAAAATTAAAATAGATCTGAAGAACAGCATTAAGAATCATAAAATACTGTGCAGTTATTAAAAATAGCAAACCAAACGAATGTAGAAAATTTTTAAAATGTGTTTCTGTTTTTAACCAGATTGTTTAAGTGACAATAAAACTGTGCAAATAACAAAAATGCACAAATATGATCAGGAATATCAACACTTTTAAAACTGTTGGAAGGAAGGATCTGTGATAACACTCCTCTGTGCACCCACGATGCAAACTTTATGTTTTCTCAGCCAAATAGAGACATTTTATAGAACAATCAACCATCTATGGACCTTCAGTTTCTATAACAACAATATATGTATAAAATATGGCCAAAACAAAATTTGACTTGGTAATTTAACACCTTGAAATTTGGTCTTTGTCTCTTTAAGAAGCTCCACCTTCAGGAAGTCATCACAACGCCAGCATTTCCAGGTGTTTGCTAATTTCTTTTCTATAATACTGTCCCTTTAGCAGTTTGGAAAAAGAACATAATGAAGATTTAATCTTTTAAACTTTTTAAACTAAAGTTCTCTGGTTTTCAGACTCGGGTGAAGATGCAGCTGGTAAGCTGAGAAAATGCTGAGTCATCAGTTCTTGAGCAACGGCGTCCAGTCATCTGCTGCAGTCAGCAGAGAAATGCAGGAAAAGCGTGTTTTTCAGCAGCGCATCCTGTCACAGGAGGTTCAGGAACATCACACATCCTGCAGCATGTGACTAAACTAACACGTCCCTAATAAACCCTCAGGCTCACACTAATCAGTTTCTGTGTGGTTTGTTTTTATTTTTAGACCAAATTTATGGAAACATAGAAATAAGAAGGTCGGTGGTTTCAGATCTGTGCTGGGACTCGAAGCCTCAGCAGACTGAGAGTAAAGGCTGAAAATGAAAGAGGAAATTTGTTAAACTCACACAGACATCTGGACCTGCTGATGATTTCATTTAACAAGTTTCTTACTGCTCTTAATGACGACCTTTTTTCAGATTCTGCGTCATTCTGGCTTCAGATCAGCTGCATCCCACAAAATACTAAATGTTCAGTTTGTTGGTATCAAACGGTCGGTTCAATCTGTCTGTTCTTCTTTTGGAGTTCCACAGGGTTCTATTCCAAGACCAACAATGTTCTCTATTTATGTTCTCCTACAATATACTTTCTGTTAAACACCTGAAGCACAAATTTTCACTGTTTGAAAGTCTATACCTTCAGAAATGCATCTTTTTTTAGAACATGTCTGAGTTTGAAACTTGAAAAATTCGCTAACAAAAAAAAACTCAGAAATTTTGAGATTCATTTCAGAAATTTCTAGGAAAAACCTGGAGATTTCTGAGCTTGAAAAGTCAAATTTCTTAGTTTTCAAAAACATCCAGGTTTTTCTAGAAGATTTCTGAGATTAATCTTAAATTTTCTGAGTATTTTTAAGTAATTTCTTGACATTTCAAGTTCAGTAATTTTAAATTTTTTTGCTAAAAAATGTCAGATTTTTTTGCTTTTTCTTTTTTGGCACTTCATGATGAAATCTTTGGACTTCATCAAGAAGTTTTTTTTCAGATTCTGCAGATTCAGAAATTTTCTGGGGAAAAAAATTTCTGAATCTGAACAGTTGAAAATTTGATAAGAAAATCTGAGAAACGTTGAGATTTTTCATCTAAAAAGACGTAAAAAGACGTATTTATTAGAAAGTTGATCTGTTTGTGACAGTCAGAGTAAAACCTGGATGTCGTTTAACTTCCCCAGATGTAATTAGAATAAAACAGAAGTGATCTTGTTTGGACCATTGGATAGAAAAATCGGTGCTTTTTAAAAACTTTGTTAATGTTTTAGTATTTTATTTTTTCAGTATTTTAAAGTTTGTTAATAACTTTAATGTTTCTGTCTTGGCTGCAGCTTCTTCATGAACTGGGATTAAATAAATTTCTTTTCCAGCCTGGTCAGGGCTGACCAGCTGAGTTTTGACCTGTTACGGTTTTATTGACAGTTCGGGTCGCAGCGATAAACCGACTGTTTGCTCCTGGTTGCCTGGCAACGCAGGCGTGATGCAACGAGGTCATCAAGCCGTTTGAGTCATTTAACTGGAGAACCAGACCAAACTTCTGAAACTATTCCTGTTTGAAAAGTTTATAAAATCTTTTGCTCTTAAATTATTATTAGTCAAAATGTACAAATTTTTTCCTGAAAATCTTTTAGATTAATTTAAAAAATCTGAGGGTTTTTTTCTGAAAATTTTTGGCTTTTTAAAATTAGAAAGGTCCAACTTTTTTCCAGTCTTTGAGATTAACTTCAGAATTTATGAATATTTTCTTGCAAATTTCCACATTTTCAAACTCAGAAATTTCCAATTTTTTTCTAGAAAATTTCTGAAATTAATCTCAGAATTTCTGAATATTTTTAACTTTCCAAACTCAGAAATTTTACATGTTTTTCTATAAAATTTCTCAGATTAATATCAAAATGTCTACTTTGTTGGCAGAAATTTACTCTCTTTCCATCTGTAATGTTTCTAATTCTCTGTGATAAAAACTTGATCCTGATCAAACTGATCATTTGGTTCAGTCAGACTTCAGAAGTCCAGATGTGCTGAGCGTGGGTAAGCGTTCTTGCTCAACACGTGTCTGCGTGTCAGGAGAAACAAACCAAACATGAGAAACATGTTCAGTCCTGAGCATCTGTTTCTCAACCAGATCAGTCACATGAGCATCAGCATTGATTAACTCTGGATCTGATTTGTCATCAGTTCTCTGGCTGAGGAATGTTTTACACGACCTAAAAAGTTGTTTTCTATTTGTTGAAGTCAAACACACGAGGGAGAAAATGAACAATAGTGACGATTTGATTGATTTATCAATGCATGTGCTGGACTGTATGACTGCTTGCTCATGGAATTTACTCTTCATTATCTCCTCTGGAATAGTAAACTATATGATAACGTATCTTAAACTTTGAAGCCTGACGCTCTAAACAAGACCTGAACAGGCAGACATGTGTAAATTGTTCTAAATTGACTCAAAAAAGTTGATTTTTGAGCATCTTTTGCAACATTTTGAGTCTTAACTTTTCACTGAAATTTAATTTTCAACTTTTTCTGATGGCAACCTTCCCAAAAGTTTAGAATAAATGGAGTTAATAAATCTGTTTCTGAGATCTCGATGCAAAATACTAATCTGGAGACTCTTAATATGGTATCATACGTATTCATACCCCTTTATTTAACTCACATCCCCACAGTATAATGCAACCACCACCATGTTTCAGAGTTCAGAATAATGTGCAGGTTAAGACTTTCCTCTAAATGTTACATTTTTTTTGTCTCATCTGACCAAAAATGTTGTTTTCTACCTCAGCTGTGAATTTCTACAGCTCCTCCAGAGTTACTTCGTGCCTCACAGGGAGGTTTGTTTTTATTGTTTTGTATTGTTTTTATATTCTAAGAAATTACACACAGATGGACTTTATTTTACTTTTTAAGCAACTTTTAAAGGCACTGTGTTGCACTTGATTTAATTTAGCCATTAATAACAGCTGCATATAAATGTCTACCTCAGTTTTCTGTCAATGGTGTCCCTAAAAGCCTATTTCGAAATGGGTATGTTATTTAAGAGCACTGTTTGTATTTAACAGCAGAAAAAAGAGTTAAAACAAGTTGTAAATATTTTTTATCATCACTTTTATTGTTGTTTTACCTTAAAAACCAAGCTTGGACATTTTACTAGTGATAAAAATGAAACAAAGTAGAAAAGCTTTTGACGCTGGTTTTATGTTTCATCTTTATCTCAATTTTTCTCTATTGGCGTCTTTTTAAAATGACTTCTTATTCAGTTTTCTCGCCGTACGCAGTTTAGATCTAATAGTTTAAACAATCAAATTATTGTGATGTTTTGAATGAGGATCAATCTAATTAATGATTAGCTGGTTAGAATGGGCTCTTTATAAAGTTTTTGATTAAATAATCACATAAAAACAGCAACATGTTTGGCTTCCTTTCAGCAGTGTTCCAACGAGAGGGAATCACGTGCTTCCACGGTGGCATCAGACAAGGAGGCGGGGCTTCCATTGGGACGACAATAAGCTAACCAATCAGCGTTGAGGACAAACAAGTTTTGGGCCAATCGGAGAGCTCGGTGGGACGTGATCGCTCTCCCGTTTGGCCTTTATAAAGTGTTCCTCAGCTAACAGAGCTATTGTTTTCTGGTACTTCATCAGAAAAGATTATATAGTAAGTATAAACATTTGATGTGTCTTGAATGTTGAATATTTGTAATTTAACATTTCGGTTAAAATCTGGGTTTTATAGTTATAGGGCATATATGTGATGGTTTTATGAGCACCAGTTTGCATTTTTAAATTGTCTATTTTAAAATGTTTGTCGGGACGTTTGTTCTTTAGATGGAGGAAAAATCTTTAAATGTCGTTGTATTGTTACAGTATTTTGTATTGTTCGGCTGGTTTTGTCGCCGTCCCGGCTGCTTTTCTTCCACATCCTCCATTGTTTGCTTCTCGTCTTAGTTTGTTTTATTCATCAGAACATTATCAATGGGATCAGGTTGAACTGAGCCGCTATGCGCCGGTTCCAGTTTTGGTTTTCTGTTTCGTTTTCCTGGTTTGGAGCTGCTTGGTGTTTCCTAGCGCTCTTCCCGGGCAGCACATCCCGTGACTGTGCAAAAAAACAGCAAGATCGGCTTGTTGTTGGGATAAAGCCGGAATCCTGATCCGTAAAAACCTGGAAAACCGACAAATAAGAGTCACTACCGGTGTTTTTCTTACTACTATTATTTCATACACGTTGAGTTTGTGAAGAAGGCATTTTGAGATTATAATATTTAGCATTTTTGGCCTTGCTAGCTTGGCGTATTTTCCTGTAGTTGGGAATAGCGCTGAAGTTCGCTTCCGATTCGATGTTGTTAAAGGTTTTCTTCCCTCTCGCTTTAGCCCCAGTTTAATCACCATATACAAACTTTCTCTTCCTTTTTTTTGTTTGTTTGTTTTTGTTTAGATCTTAATTAAAGCTAACAGAGTTGGCCAAACTGTTCTGGTGATTGCCTAATGCAGGGTGACAAACTCCGGTCCAACACACCTGATTCCTATGACTAAATTCCTGTATTCCAGTTCTACAGAATGATGTTAAAGGTCTTTTGTAGTTTCACAGAGCATTTCATCTAAAAGTCGAGATATCTGGGCTGAAAGCTGCTCTGATTATAAACTTTTTTACCAAACGTGAAAATAATCCTTTTAGGCTAAATCGCAAACCAGCTTCAGTGTGACTGCATGCCAGTACTTTGCAGAGGGAAGTTTCCTGTGAATTTCTGAGCTGTTCGTGACAAACCAGATTTAACTGTCTGCATGTGTAGCTGTTTTTTATTTGTGGCCTGCCCGGGGTCTCCACCTCCCCTCTGCAGCTCTGAAACCTGACCCAGCTGTGTTGTTTACTGCAGGAAGCTGGAGCCATGCTGCCTCTGGTCGTGTTGACGTTGAGCCTCAGCGCCGTCCTGTCGGCCCCCACCGTGGACAGCCAGCTGGACGAGCACTGGAACCTGTGGAAGAGCTGGCACAATAAAAAATACCATGAGGTAAGGTGTCTTCAGGGAGTTTCTTGTGGTTTATCCCCAGAATGAATCCTAAAAATGTGGCTTTTTGTGTTTTTGCTTTCCAAAGAGAGAGGAGGGCTGGAGGCGGATGGTGTGGGAGAAAAACCTGAAGAAGATCGAGATGCACAACCTGGAGCACTCCATGGGGAAACACTCCTACCGCCTGGGCATGAACCACTTCGGAGACATGGTGAGGCACAGATATGGGGTTTTACGACATGCTGAACTTGTGCTCTGCCTAAAAAGTGTCTTTGATTATTTTTGCTAAAGCACAGACTTAAAAAATTAGCCATGATGACCTGCCATATCAAACTTTACTGCATTTAAACTGTTGTGATTAAATTATGATATTTTGAGACCATTTTCAACTGAAATAATTAATAATAATTTTAGCATTGGAACAAAGTGTGTCAAAAAAAGCAATCAAACAATTAATTGTATGATAAAATGAGCTCCATATTCTTTTTATTTATTTTTTTTTTTTTAAGGGCAATTTTGTTTAGAGACATCACAATCTGTTTTATTTATGGTTTTGGATGTGTTTTGTTTTTTTTAATTTTTTTTATTTCCACCTTATTATGATTGTGGAAATAAAATGTAACTTTTTACATTTTATTATATCTTGGAACAATTTATTGTCTGGCAAAAATGCATTTTAAATATCTAAAATAATCAAAGCGATTATTTTAGATCTCAAAAACTATAAATTCTTCAGGTTGGACAAGGAAAACAGGCAAAAGAGCAGCATTTTTAAAAAATGTTTAGCACTTGTCGAAATAGTTTGTTTTAATTTATTATGTAATTATTTTAGTTATTGTTTACTTGTATAATCTTTGCCTTTTTGTGATCGGAGGCTTCGGGTTCACGCTGCGTGTTGCACTCTGACCTTTCCCCTCTCAGACTCACGAGGAGTTCAGGCAGATCATGAACGGCTACAAACACAAAGCGGACAGGAAGGTGTCGGGGTCGCTGTTCCTGGAGCCCAGCTTCATGGCGGCGCCGCGTTCGCTGGACTGGAGGGAGAGCGGCTACGTCACCCCCGTAAAGGACCAGGTACCGACTAACACTTCTGAGAAAATCTGCTTATTTCATCCTACAAACAAGTTTGGATTTTTAAAAACAGAATAAAAGAAAATATTTTACTACTCACCAGAGTCATTTAAAGTTGTTTGAAACTCTCTAAAATGTTTTTTTATTTATTTTCTCCTCCCCTCCAGGGGGTCTTTTTGTGGGCTCTAGTGTCCCTTATAAGACTGTAGGCTGATGGGAGAGGGGGGAAGATGTGCGGCAAATGTCGCCAGGTCCGGGAATCAAACCCGCGACAGCCGCATCGAGGATTCAAGGCCTCCAAATGTGGGTCGTGTTGTCCACTACGCCACCACAGCATGCCCTAAAATGTGTTGTTTAAATAAAAATGTTTGCAGGGTACTGTAGGAAACTTTTAGTTGGTAGAAACAATAAACCAGTTGCAGTTGGCTGCTTTTTTAAAATTTTTTCTTCTGTAAACGTTGCAGCCTCCATTTTTGTTTCATGCCTGTAAAGGGTCTCCGTCCTCTGAAGTTTCGCCTTCAGGCGGAGATAAGGCGGCCTTTTGGGTGGCGTTTGGTTTATCTTTATGCTGCACAGCTGGTTCTCCCAACCCCCACTGTTTACATCAGTGCTCCCCAACATTTTTATCACCGCAGACCCGTCAAGGCTTGGCAATGTTACTGCGGCCCGGGTGGGGAGGGGGTCGCATGACGCAATTGAAACATTTTTGCCCCCAAAGACAATCTTAGAACGTTCTAAGGTTGTTTTTGATAATCGTATGATTATCCTGTCTGTGAGGAACGTCGAACCGCTCTCATCTAGAATCGGCCATATTCAACGTTGTCTTGGCCCGATTATCGCAGCCTGTTGCACGTGACGGAACCTCCTGACCCCTCAAAGGACAAGGATGTACAGAACATGGATGGACGGTTTATTCCAGATGTGTAGTAAATCCTCTGACCTGTGAAGATGCTGCTGCTGTAATCAATGTGACTAAAGAAAAACACAGGGATGAGTTTCTCTAGATGTTGCTGAGACAACATTATTCCTCTAATCCTGGAAATGTTGTTCAGCTGATGGAAGCCTGATTTTCTAACCATCTTTATGTGGCTCTGAAAGTTCAGGTCAGAGTTCATCCTGATCTCTAGTTTCAGCTGTAATAACTGAAGCCGTGTTGCCTCTGGATCGTTTCTCTTTCGATGATTTCTGTCCTGACGTCTTCGTCCTGCTCCTCTTCCTCTCCTCAGGGTCAGTGTGGCTCCTGCTGGGCCTTCAGCGCCACCGGCGCCCTGGAGGGCCAGGAGTTCAGGAAGACGGGTAAGCTGGTGTCGCTGAGCGAGCAGAACCTGGTGGACTGCTCCGGACCGGAGGGCAACGAGGGCTGCAACGGCGGCCTGATGGACCAGGCCTTCCAGTACGTCAAGGACAACGGAGGCCTGGACTCGGAGGACTCGTACCCCTACGTGGGAACGGTATGCCTCTGCTCCCCCTAAAACCACTAGAACTGGCTGCATTTAGTCAAGTTTGGATGGTTTATGGAGAAATCTGTTTTTTGTTGTTGTTGTCTTTTTTTTTTTTTTTTTTTTTTCCGCCAGTGGTTTCCTCAGGTAGCCATCTTGTTTTACAGCTTCTATTTATTTGGACTCAATAATCTCTATTCTATTAATATTTTGTTTATGGTTTTAACTGAGCATTGTTTTTGGTCCATTTGTTTTGGATATTTAAAATGTCTCCCAGTTCCAGAGTTAAGTGTTGCAAACTTGCAGCAATAAATGAAAACTTCTCAAAAGACCAATATTATCATTTATTGCAATAATTCCTGGGATAATTTATCGAACAGCAAAATTGATGATGATTCAGGTAAAGTCTACAACCAAATATATTTTTAATTATTAGAATTTGAGCATCTTGTGAAGTTGGACTTTAACTCTCAGAATAGCCCATTTTGCTGGACGATGTATTGTCCCAGAAGTTATCGCGATAAACGATATTATTGTTTTGAGACTAGTTGCCTTGCAACAGCTCTGTTTTTTGTCCCTTCCTGCGCCACGTCCTCATGCTGCTCTGCGTTTCAGGACCAGAAGTGCCACTACGACCCCAAGTTCAGCGCCGCCAACGACACCGGCTTCGTAGACATCCTCAGCGGCAGTGAGCACGCTCTGATGAAGGCCGTGGCAGCCGTCGGACCCGTCTCCGTGGCGATAGACGCCAGTCAGACGTCCTTCCAGTTCTACCAGTCAGGTCAGCATGAGAAGCTACGCTAACGGGTCTGGATCTCACCGCAGACTGTTGATATTTTGTTTTTTATTTTGTTTTAGGGATCTACTATGACAAGGATTGCAGCAGCGAGAATCTGGACCACGGCGTCCTGGTGGTGGGATACGGCTTCCAGGGAGAAGACGTGGATGGGAAGAAGTACTGGATCGTCAAGAACAGGTTCGATTAGTCGATTATTGAAGCAATCAGATAATTTAGTGATCAGCTTAATCGCTAATGGAGTAAACTGACTCAAAGAATGGCCATCAGATATTTTCTACCTGGAACTCAAAGGGCAGTTTTAGCTTCAACTGGGTCGTATTTTGTAAAAATAATGTTGGAAAATAAAAAAAATCTTATTTATTTACATCAGGCCACTTCAGATTGAATAAATTTGTGCTAAAAAACTTTCTGTGCACCATAAGTAAAATGTTTGGAAGGAAAAAAACCCACATTTTTATATTGACCTCAGTAGTTTTGTAGAAAAAAAACTTGGAAGTTTCTGAGCTTCAAAAATTTGCAAATCTTGAGTTTAATCTCAGAAACCTTTTAGAAACAACTTGGAATTTTGGAGTTTCAAAAGTAAAAAAACAGTTTTTGTTTTTTTTTTTTTTTTCTTGGGAAATATTAAACATTTCTGTAGCAGAAATGTTCCAGTTTTTCTTGTAGAAAATTTGAGATCAATCTAAAAATTTGATTGTTTTGGCAGAAATGTACTTTTTTTTTTTTTCTATCTGAATGGCTTTAATATGCTGTCGTTCATTTTGCTTTTTAATTATTCAACAAATAATCAACTGATCAGCTCTGTTGGGCAGAAATGGCTGAGCTTTTAGAAGAAATTTAAATGTCTTTTTTTTTATATATATATATTTTTTTATGAAAAATCTGTAGCCTGTGCCAATTAATCAATAACTAAAATAATCGTTGATAGCTTTCCATTTGCTAAACGTTCAACCCGACTGGATAAACTTGACCCGTTTACTGATTTCTGTTTTCTTTCAGCTGGAGCCCAAATTGGGGAGACAAAGGTTACGTCTACATGGCCAAAGACAAGAAGAACCACTGCGGCATCGCCACGGCAGCCAGCTACCCGCTGGTGTGACGGCCGCACGCTGCAGCATCAGGGTCTTAATGTTTTCATTGCAACAGTTTGGCTGAAGACGAGCGACGAAGCTTCGGTCGGACGGAAACATCAGCAGGAGATTCTGCTGCGTTTCAGGAGGAGGAAACTCTTCTATTAGGGAAAAGGAGCCGTTTTATGGCCTGGTTCTACGCCACTTTATTTTATTTCCTCTTAAATTGTAATTTTATTCTCTGTAAATATGTGTATGCTACTCTGGAAGTGATTCGTTATTACTTGTCTTGGTCATTGTAAATGGATTTTCTCTTTCTTTTCTTTTTTTTTTGCTACTTTTACTGTGATCAATTAAAGATTTGAAACACTAAAATTGTTTTTGTTTTTTAATAAAATGTCCTCAGCAGACATTTTGTTCACCCAAATCTTCTAATTTCATTAAATACTGTTTCAAATAGCAACTTTTTAACTTTTTTTTGTAGGAATAGACTAAACTTATTCTATTCTAAAATGTAATTTTGAAAATTTTAGTCTTTTCAAAATGTTTTCTGGTTCACAAGAATTTATTTATTTTTTTCCTTGTTGCTAAAAGTTTGGACACCCCTACCTTACAGCTAGTAGAAACCCAAATTCTTTTGTACAGAAAATGTGAAGTCGTGCAGTACATGAGCTCATGGTTGTGGTTCGTTTTGCTTTCCTGAGCCAGCAGATGTCATGGCTTCCCAAATAATCACTGACTGTACAAACTTCACTTTAGACTTCAAGCGGCGTGGGCTCTGGGCCTCTTCAGACTCTGGGGTCTTGATTACCAAATTAAATTTCTGTTGACCTTTTCTCCCACACTTTTTCCTTCCACCTAACTTTCCTATATGTTTGGATACGCCCAGCTTCTTTAGAGGTGACATTTCTGTGGTTTACAGTCCTTATGATGGGTGTTGATGACTGCTGTAGCCAAACATTTTCACTTAGGGCTCAATGTTTTTCATATAAAAATTTTAAACATTATTTGGTCAAACCTTAGCAGAAAAGGTGATGTTTAAATCTTGGATCTTAACCATAAGATTACAGTGCATACTTTTTGGATTATTGGTTTGTTTCAATTTAGGTAAACTTTTTTAAATTATTTTTTAACGAATGCATATTTTGCAAAGGACATACATTAAAATAAAACAAATCAGCCCCATACCTGGTGAGTTGGGTTAATATTTTTAGCTTTTTATAAACAATGTAGCAGATCCTGATATCAGCGTAGACTAGAAAATAGTCACTCACAAATATGTAAAAATAGTTAAAATACTTCAATCTTAAATGTTGAAAACTGAATATTTTAATAGTTCAAACACCAAATATACCTTAAAATGGAAACCATGCTAGCGCTACCGTGGAAGGCAGCTAGGTCTTCCTTATTTCCGCTTTCCGGAGTTCAGCCAATCAGCGCAGAGGAAAGTAAGTGCTGCTCCGGGATTGGTTGCTTTGTAAACGCCTGCCAGTAACGTGCTAACTAGCGTATTTTATTTTGTAGTAATAATCTTTGTAAGGCATTTGACACTATTGATCATTATTTTAAAGAAATGTCAGTCATATTTTTAAAACCACTAATCAAATTTCTTGTTAGCTTATTAAAATTTGAAGTAGTTTGTTAAAATCTTATCATTTGTTTGTTAATACATTGTTTTATTTGGAATCCACCATTTTATTTTTGATCAGATCGTTGACATTAGCCATAGCAGAATTAGATATGCTCACTTACACGCAGGAAAAGTGACAAATAATACAGAAAATGTGTCACATCTTGTTATAAATGTATATATTCCTGTTGCAGCTTAGTCCGTTTCAAAGTTTATTCCAGCCAAATAAAACAAGTACAATTTTCTAATATTCTTCTTTTTTCTTTGAATTAAAATGTTGGACAATTTAATTAATTTAATTTTATTCCCAAAATTTTGTTTTTAATTATTAATTTATCTACTCATTTAAGTATTATTATTTCTATTATTGTTCTTTACATTTATTTATATATCCCAGATGCTGATCTTCATACTGCAGCCATGTGTTTCTTGTTTCAGCAGCTCTTCAGAGGCAGGAGTCACATCACCTGGAGACACCTTGACCACCTGGACAAATGGACCAATCAGAAAGCTCGACGCGTTCACACTGAAGCGAATCTGGTCTATAAAACTTTATGCTCCTCGGTGCATAAAGGAATCGGTCCTCTGCTTCTCCTCCATCAACAGAAAAAAATCAGTAAGTTTCAAAGGTTTTACCTCAACTTTCATCTTTAACCTGTATGATCAATTTTATTTTTCTTTTTTTATTGTGTTGTTGAACATTTTCACTGTAGAGATGTTTCAGGTCTAAGGATGGAGACATTTTTCATTCCTGCAGGATCAACTGCCTTTTTTCTCCATAACTCCATAACTTGTTCCATAAAGTTTTATCTATGCTTTCTACCATTAATTATATTTTATAACACAAAAACAACGTTCAACAAGACGTTTTACTTGTGTTTTTGTTCATTTCTTTTTGAATAAAATGCCTTTATTAAGAGGAAGTTGCCGTTTCTATTTGGTGGATTTATAACGTTACAACTTTTTGGTTTTTCTTCCCATCAAATTTATACAAAAATAATCTTTTATCAATGTTCCCATTTTTGGCTTTGTCTTTATTTAATGAGTAATTTTGTGTTGAATGTAAATAATTTTAAAACCTGATAAAGGCCAGGTTTAAATGTTTGATTTGATTGCAGGTATAACAAGTTAAAACCAGTAAAACTGGTTTAGTTTTCCTAAAGAAGCAAAATTATTTTACATTTTAAATGTAAATTGTTATATGCATTACTTTTTGAGCTGTTAACATGAAATTGTGGTTTGCTGTGATCTAGAACTGAAAGAAGAATATAGTTTCATGTCAGAGCTTGAAGAAATAATGATCTTCTATATCATTATAGATATTATACTATATTATATTAAATAACTTAGTTTGAGGCTTTTTTTCTCTCTGGGAACAAATCCACAAACTGGAACCTGTCCAACTTTCCACTAACTAAAAACATCAAAGTGTTCAGGTTAGAAAATATGATTACATTTCTGAACATTTTAATACTTAAAATGCATCAACATATTATTCCTTTAGTGAGCGCTGATCATTTGGATTCCAGATAAATAAATACATCAACAACGTGTGGAAAGTTCATCCTTTTCTGATTTACCTAACATCAATACAGTGATCAACTGATCTGTTGATTATTTTTTGTATTACTTGTAAAGTAATTTATTGGATTTTTATAAGTTTGGGTAAAAATAAAAAACAAAGAGAAGTTAATATTTGTACATTTTCTCTGTTTTAAATAGATATTTTTGCCAACTTCATGCCAGACAGGTTCTTTATTCCACAGGTCTGTCAGGTGGAGTTTGTGTTTATTAACAGTTAATTCACTGTTTAACAAGCCAGGCAGGTTTGGATCATTTATTTCACCTTCATGAGTGAAATCATAATTTTACAGCTCAATAATTTACTTATGTCACCAGAATTCCTACATCCTATATTTATTCATCTCTTTTGATGTGTTTTTATTTGTTTCTTCCAGCTGAAAGTGGGAATAATGCTGCAGTTAGTTCTGATGACGTTCTGGATGAGTGAAGTGCTGTCGGCCCCGAGTCCAGACCCACAGCTGGATCAGCACTGGGAGCTGTGGAGGAACCGGTACAACAAAACCTACCACCAGGTAAAAAGAGCCGATGAACAACAAAACAGACGTAAAATACAACAGATGCACTTAAAGCTTGATCTGAAGTATCAGATTTTATCCAGATGTTAACATGAACCATCCTGCTAGAAAGACAAATCTAATTTTACAGCATCAGCATCTAATTTCTATAAAACCTCTGACAATAGTCCATTCTACGAATTGCTCTAAGTCCATTTAAGTCCATTTTTGACCAGAAACAGCTGATTGAATGTTTGTGTTCATGCAGATGGAGGAGGGCTGGAGGCGGATGGTGTGGGAGAAGAACCTGCAGAAGATCCAGCTGCACAACCTGGAGCACTCCATGGGGAAACACTCCTACCGCCTGGGCATGAACCACTTCGCAGACATGGTGAGGCAGCAAATCATTCATTTACATCTCAAACAGAACATGTAATGGATATTATCCTCCTTCACTCCAACCCTCCTACAGAAGATTGAGTGAAAAGTTAGTAATCTATGTGCAATTTAACCTAATCGTTAATACAATTTACAGTTCAATTTTGTGAAATTACATTATGATCTGAAGGTAAGAAAAGATGAACGGTGGACACAAAATTACCAAAACTTCTAAATAATGAAAAGGTCTTGGTGAGGACAAGTACAATTAAATATTTTTGTATAATTAAAATAGCAATAGAAGTTAAATGGGAGTAAGTGACTTTAGGTTTATAGTTAACACGTTAAACTGGTTGTGAGGTGGAAATCCTCATCCTTCTGTGTTGGTCTTGCATAACTTTGACTCAAAATGAGCAACTTGGAAGTTGCTCCTGCAGAACAGGTTCATCTGCATCCATAGGATCCCTGTGTGAGGATTCATTTTCAGAGAACACCACACTAACTGAACAAAAAGCCTCACCGCTCGGTGGCTCGATGCCACTCAACACCGTCCTGAAAAACACAACAATAACTCAGCCTTCAGTTTGCTCCCAATGTGGTCTGGCACTGGTATTGGTACTGGTACTGGTACTGGTATTGGTACTGGTATTGGTACTGGTACTGGTACTGGTATTGGTACTGGTACTGGTGCTGGTACTGGTACTGGTGCTGGTAAAAACTATGGGTCTAAGCACTCAACCCTGAGGAACTCCAATAGTAATTGAGTGGTTAAAACATTTTCCACAGACTAAGGAGGAATTCGGGCAGATTATGCACGGCTACAAACCGAAAGCAGAGCTGAAGGTTGGGACTCTTTTCAAGAAGTCCAGCTTCCTGAACGTCCCGGCTGCTGTGGACTGGAGGACAGACGGATATGTGACGCCCGTCAAGGACCAGGTAACACGATCTGCTTTCTCAAAAATAAACATTTTTCTTGGCAAGCTGTGACTTGTCTAACTTCGTCTGACTTGTCTGAGTACATGTTTTCCACTCCACTTCCTCAATGTATATCAACACTTGCTGAAACCAACCAGCTTACTGTAGGTCAGAGTTTTACCAGTTTTACCAGTTTTTCAGTCATGGCAATCCCAAGATGGAGGCAGTAATAATACAACATTAAATTAAAGTCATGCGTGAATAAGTTTGCTCACGCAGTAAAAAATAATGGGAACAAGGGATGTCAACAGTTTCTTGACGTGGTTCTGGCGCTCTTCATCTGTCAGCCATCAGAAGGGAAACCTTGGCGTCTTATTCAGGCGCTGGAGGGTCAGGCTCCGCCTACTTGTGAGTGGCTATGTATGCAGCGAAATTGTAGTTGATGATTTTACAGAAGTGCTACAGATTCAACACTTTAGAATGACACACAACTATGATAAGCTACAGTGGAGCCAGCTGCACACTGTCCATAAAAAATAAAAATAAACCATCAATCTCCTTCTACTTCCTGTCATCTTCTTCGTCGTTTCTGCCAGAAGCAACCTCCGGCAGTTGATCACAACTTGTGCGATACGAAGAAGTGTTTCCATTGCAGTTCAGTGAAATGCATTCGATGTGGCTGAAAAACAACTCATTTTAGAACAAAAACCTTTCAGAAGAAGTTTTACTTATGGCACTTTTTCAGCAGCAAGGCAGTTAAAATGCTTTGAACTGATTGTTTTTATCCAAACAAGGTGATTTTTAAATTTTTCTTTCTAAATTGGTGTCTCCATTGAGCAAATTTATTTTCGTAGTTTCAATTGGCTCAGTTCTATGGTCAATGGAAACACAGCTGTTGTCAAAATGAGTCAATACTCCAAAGGTAAACGTGGCTCAGTTGGTAGGGCTTCATCCTGCAGCCGGTGGTTCATCCTGCAGCCGGTGGTTCATCCTGCAGCCGGTGGTTCATCCTGCAGCCGGTGGTTCATCCTGCAGCCGGTGGTTCATCCTGCAGCCGGTGGTTCATCCTGCAGCCGGTGGTTCATCCTGCAGCCGGTGGTTCATCCTGCAGCCGGTGGTTCATCCTGCAGCCGGTGGTTCATCCTGCAGCCGGTGGTTCATCCTGCAGCCGGTGGTTCATCCTGCAGCCGGTGGTTCATCCTGCAGCCGGTGGTTCATCCTGCAGCCGGTGGTTTGTATTGCTTTGGACCCTGACAGGCTCGTCTCTCATGCTGTCTCCAGGCCCGTTGTGCTTCCTGTTGGGCCTTCAGCGCCACTGGCTGTCTAGAGGGCCAGCTGTTCAGAGCGACTCGCAGACTGGTTTCGCTGAGCGAACAGAACCTGATGGATTGTTCTAGATATCTGGGCAACAGGGGCTGTGACGGTGGTTGGGCTAAGATGGCGTTTCAGTATGTCCATGAAAACGGTGGTCTGGACTCTGAAGAATCGTATCCATACCAGGCAAAGGTACGTCAATCAATACTTAATCATATGGAGGAAGTTCTACTTCCTGTTGTCTCCTAATTAAAGTTTTATGACTCTAAATTCTCCTCTTTGACCTTCAGGACAACCTGCAATGCTTCTACAATGCGTCCTACAGCACCATCATCGTCGACGGCTACGCCTCCATTCCCAGTGGCAGTGAGGCAGACCTGATGGAGGCCGTGGCCACCATGGGGCCCATTTCTGTTGCGATAGATGCCAGTCATGATTCCTTCCAGTTCTACCAGTCAGGTAACTCGGCTCTACAGCTCTGATCCAGTGGCGTCAACAATGTTGGCTGTTGGTGGGAACCGACTCTGATTTAGCTGATTAATTTACAATATAGTGCTTTTACATTGTTTCATAAAATAATTAGTGTAATAATGTAAGAGTTACAATGTATCACTTCTACAATTCAAACTCAAAAATACTTTAGTGAATCCAACGGGAAATTAAATGTTGTAAATCATATTAATTCAGGTTTTTCATAGAGTTACTGTAGACCCTGACGGCTGTTGGCAGGGAAGATCTCTTGTAGCAGTCTGTATTACAGCGAATCCGTAGAAGCCTCTGACTGAAGACGAAAAACAAATGCATGATTTCTTATGGACATTACATGAGCCTGATGCTCCCTCTGAATCTGAACCCTTTAGCTGTTAGTTTGTGTAATTTGACTCTCTGCGTGTTTAAGGCGTCTACTATGAGGAGAACTGCAGCTCTGAGCGGCTGAACCACGGCGTCCTGCTGGTGGGTTACGGCTATTCTGATCAGGATTACTGGATCGTAAAGAACAGGTCAGTGACTTCTTTAACATTACTTTGTTGTAGAGTGTGTAGTTTTTAATGATTCATTTCTGAATTTTGTATTTTAAGGCGTATTATTCCTTTACCAACATGAAATCATTCAGATTTGGCTTTTTAATTTTGTTTTCTTTGCAGCTGGAGTGAAAACTGGGGCAACAACGGCTACATCCACATGGCTAAAGACAGGAATAACAACTGTGGCATTGCAACAGATGCCAGTTTCCCTGTCATCCTCTAAGCAATATTTCCTTTTACTCCTGAGTCTCAAAGTTCTGCTTTTTTATTAACAGGAAGTTGTGCAATGATTCATGTAAACATGTTCCTGTATATGTAGCCCATGAATATAAGCTGCACAGTTTTGCTGCTTAATGACTTACTAACACTTGCTGCTTTTATGATCATTTTCAGCTTTTGCAGTAATCAATAAAAGATCTGAACCCCTTGTTATATCAATCAATCAATCAAGATTATTTGTGCAGCACATTTCAACAATAAGGTGGCTCAAAGTGCATTGAATCATAAAACACAAATAAAACGTCCTAAAAACAACACATATGGTGAGAGTCTTAATGAACGTGGAGCATGCTTCCTAGAAAAACAGTTTTGAGTCATTTTGTACCTGAATGCCTGAGGAATGTTCAGCCTGAGGCCTCACACCTTCAGCTGCCTGTGTTTACATACTTCCTGTCTTCAGAGGGAGGCGTTACGTTCTTCCTCATCACCTGGAATCAACGCCAGAAGAATAAAACGTCTCAGTATCTCACAGACAAACAGGACTTTTAACAAGACAGCAGCCTCTTCGTCTCTTAATCATCTTCAAGTAAGTTTTGACATTTGACCCGGTGTGTGTGGCTTCAGACAGTCTGCACCTTCGTTTGTGTGACGGAACCATTTGCACCTTTTCCTAACAGTGAGCAGTGATACGAATCTGTTGTTTTAACTGGTTTGTTCACATGAAATTCCTCCCGGTTTGGTTTCATCCACCGCTGATCTTTCTGAACCTAAAAAGCTCCTTTTCTACACCAGGTGAAATGTTTGGGTTTTATTTAATGCAACTAAAATCACAAACACTTTTACACTCTTTTTAAAGCTTCTACAGTAAAATATGAAGTTAGTTTCATTTATTTGTGAAATAAACCGTTTTAATTTAATAATAATTTAGATTTTTAATTTAAATGTTACAGAATAAAAGCAACAAAATTAATGACAGAAACAGAATAAAATAAAAGCACCAGGATCAAAAGTGTATTATATACTGTAAACATTTTTATTTTTGTTGAAGTGTCCAGGGTTTACTGTTCTGAATGTACTGAAGTTTATCTTTCAAGATGGAAAATAACTAAACGAGACGCACCGACACGCAGATCCAATATAACAGAAAACCCAAAAACAAAATGCATGGCACAGATTTTTTAGATGCCACAGATTTATAGATGAAACATTTCTCAGATTAAACAAAAACAAACAAATGTGAAAATAATGTGCCTTGCTATGATTTGGCTAAATCTCAATTTATAGACACGTTGTATACAGAAAAATACAAAATGAGACTCTGGTGAGAGTATTGTCACCTGATCCGAATGATCAATGATTTGTAATTTATCTTCAGACATTAAATACTAGAAATGACATCAGGCCAAGTTGGATAAGAGAGAAAAAAGATAAAAGGTTTTGAACATAGTACTGGTATATTTGAATAATTGTACATCAGATCCAACGTTTTAGTTCTGCAGGAAATATAAAAGTAAATTAATAAAAATAAAATATAAAATCTTCTCCTGGTTTTTTTTGTTGTTGTTGTTTTTAGAAGGAAGCTACATTTTACCAGCAGGATTTGTTGAATTAACCACAAAGTGGAGAAACCAGAATATTTGATGTATTTTTATGTTATTTCTGTTATTTTTCCCCACAGGAAGCTGCGCCATGTTGCCTCTGCTGGTTTTGATGCTGTGTGTGACGGCGGTCCAGTCGGCCGTAATGTCCGACCCAACACTGGATCAGCACTGGGAGCTGTGGAAGAACCGCTACAGTAAAACCTACAATAAGGTCATCCAACAGATCTTATTCTGTTGATTTCTTGGACAATTTCAACCCAGCAAGATTTTCTTTTCTATATCTAGAACTTAAATAATCAGTCAGAGATAACTAGTGCCATGAAAAGGTTCGTTAATTCTTATTTTACTCTGTGTGCATTTCATTAAAAATATTAACAGGAAGACGCTGTTTCAGGAGAAATTTGTAAAAAATTTAAACTGATGCCAATCAGACAGAAAGAATTAAGACATTTATGTAAAGCTGCATCATGCTGGCACACTGCAAAAACACAAAATCTCACCAAGCAGTTTTGGTCTATTTTGTAACCTAAATACAATTGAAATAAAACAAAATTAACCTACAAGTAACTTTTTAAAAAGTAGGATCTTGTTTTAAGTAGATAAATACTCAATGTAGATTATTTTACTTATAATAACTGTCTTGTTGTAAGTGAGATAATCTGCCAATGGAAGCTCTTCCTTCCCATTTTTAAGGAATTGTTTGCTTAAAGCAACATCCTATAGCTTGCTGAAAAGTTTCAACTAGTCAGTTAGTTTTGTCTTATTTCAAGTGTATTAAGATATTTGCACTATAAAATGGACCAAAAACACTTGGTAAGATTTAGTTTTTGAAGTGATTTGACCGCATTAATGGAGAAAAAGCAATTTACTGATCTGATCTTCTATCTTTTTACAATGTTGACAGAATTTCTAAACACGATCCTCCTGCAGGCGACGGATGTTTGGTTTTCATGGAGACATCAGACAACTGATTAAAACTCTGTTTAAATCAGTTTTTCTCTGTCTGCAGACGGAGGAGGGCTGGAGGCGGATGGTGTGGGAGAAAAACCTGAAGAAGATCGAGCTGCACAACCTGGAGCACTCCATGGGGAAACACTCCTTCACCCTGGGCATGAACCACTTCGGAGACATGGTGACATTAAGTTACATTTTGAACATGTTTAAAAAACTAAGCAAACATTCCAGATTTAACCATATTAAGCATCGATACAATCAATACAGCTAATTTTCTAATATTCTAAAAGTGCCACAAATGGGGCAATTATGAGGCCCATCAATTAAACACTTCAAAAAACACAAAATCTTACCGAGTATTTTTGGTTTAGCTTCTAGTTCAAATATTTTAGTGCACTTAAACTAACTTACAAGTAACTTTTCAACAAGATATAAGTCCTTCCTTTTACTCAATAATTCCTTAACATTGATGGAAAAGTTTCAGTCCAGATTATTTCACTGATAGTGAGATATTTTCTCCATATTATAAGTGAAATATTCTGCTAGTGGATCTAAAACTTTTTCATCACTATTAAGAAATAATTAATTTGAAACAAGCTCCTACAGTATATCTTGCTGAAAAGTTACTTGTAAGTTAGTTTAGTCTTAATTCAAAATGTACTAAAATATTTGCACTAGAAACTAAACCACAAATACTTGATAAGATCTTGTGTTTTTACAGTGTAAATGGAAACACATAAAATAATGAACAGTGATCTGAGCACACGTCCTTGAGGAACTCCAGGATAAAACTGCTTTCATGTGAAGATTGAACTGATCTGATGAAATGTTCTTCACAGACTAACGAGGAGTTCAGGCAGATGATGAACGGCTACAAACCCAGAGCAGAGAAAAAGGTCAAGGGGTCATTGTTCATGAAGCCCAACTTCCTGAATGTCCCATCTTCTGTGGACTGGAGGGAGTACGGCTACGTCACACCTGTCAAGTACCAGGTGACAGGATTTTCCCCTTTTCACTCCTCCAACGTTGGTAAAGTCAAAATATTTAGGGACTGGAAGTTCTGCCTTGATGACTGAGGGGTTTGTGTTTTATTTATTTAACACCCGTCTCAAGAACAAATTCATTTGAGTCTTTAACCAAATACAGTCAGAAAACACACAGGTTGTTTTAAAGATCTGAGAGTCATGAATTCCTCCTCCTTTCATCACATTGTATAACTTTTCTCTCCTTCCCCCATCGATGTACATCATCAGTAAGCTGAAAACCAGTTCAACCAGCTCTAAGGTAGAGTTAGAACACAGTAAACAACATCATATACCGTCATGGTGAAAGGAAACTGTTTCACAGGATCATAACACAAGAAGGAGAGTGGAAACCGTTTAAGATTCCTGCCATGCGTGGAGAGTGGAGGTTACAGCAAATTCAGCCCCAGATCAGTGGATGCAAAGAGCCGAAAGTCAAGATGAGCTCCTTCTGGAGGTTAAACGTCCAGAGACAAAGAAAGTGCTGCAATGGAAAAGCTTAGATTTAATTTAGTTTTATTTACATAGCGCCAACTCACAACACGTCATCTAAAGGTAGAAAAACAGTCTCTTCAATCCAATCATTGGGACTGAAATGGATTTGGGTTCAAGTTGACGACCCTCGTCATCCAAAAATGCAGTTAATAATTTAAAGGGTCAGTATTATGTCCCTATATATGAGCTTCCCATCATGTTAGAATCATTCCCTCCTCAGAAACAGACATGGAGTGTTGCTTTTATTCTTCCATTTATGTTTGAGAAATTATTTAATCTCCATTCAGCTGTACAAAACGCCGTGGTGGACCTAGCTCCGCCTTCGAGGCGCAGCTCCTCCCCCACTCAGCTCCTTCAGACTAGCCAGCTGCAATTAGCAAACACCTGATGGAACTACTTAACTCATTACAGGAGCTACATGAAAACTGTTGGTAAAGGGTTAATAGAGGAGCCGTGTTGTGGTGACTTCCTGAAAGCAAAGCTTCAGAAAGAGCAGGAGCTTCTTAAAGAGACAGATGTCCAATTTCAAGACATTAAATTAGGGAGTCCAATGTCTTTTTACTCATATTTGATTTATATACAGCATTTTTATGACAACCGAACCTTTGTGCCTGTAAAACACAGAATACCATCCCTTTAAGTTGGTTAGAAAGGGTTTTTTTATTTTATTTTTATCCTCTATCTCAAGAAGATGGAGTAAATGTCCAAGTTGCATTTCCTCAGTCCAGCTTTGTGGTGTCCTCAGGGCAGCTGTGGCTCCTGCTGGGCTTTCAGTGCCACCGGGGCCATGGAGGGCCAGCTCTACAGAATGACCGGCAGACTCGTGTCTCTGAGTGAGCAGAACCTGGTGGACTGTTCTCGACCTGAGGGGAACGAAGGCTGCAACGGTGGCTGGATGTACCAAGCCTTTCAGTACGTTATGGACAACGGAGGTCTCGACTCAGAGTCTTCCTACCCGTACATGGGAGAGGTGAGTTGGAAAAGTTACGATTAAAGCCTCCAAACTGCTTCTGTGCTTCAAAACAAGTTAACTGCTTTTCCTGTTTCCTAATTTTAGGACATGCAATGCCGCTATGATCCAAGTTACAGCGCCATCAGCCTCACCGGATACGCTGACGTTGTCAGTGGCAGCGAGGTGTCTCTGATGGAGGCCGTGGGCTCTGTGGGGCCAGTTTCCGTTGCCATTGACGCCGGTCATGCGTCTTTCCAGTTTTACCAGTCAGGTAGGTGTTGTTCTATAAAATATTAATATTTGTTTCAACTGTCAAGGTTAAACATGCAATACATAGTTCCCACAAGTCTGAACCAGAAGTGATCCACCGCCATCTTGGTAGGCAAGTGCAGTGCAAAGCACAGATCAAGCATGGCTTTGAGACCAGCTAAAAGAAAGTGTATGGACACTGTTGACCAAAGTGCAAGAGAAAGATACGTTAACAAAATGGCTGCTGTCGGGATCGACCCGTATGAGGCAGATAATGGAAACATGTCCAATCTCCTGAAGACTGCCAATAGTAAAATGACTGGATGTGTGTTTTAGGCATCTACAGTGAACCGGACTGCAGCAGTGTGGACCTGGACCACGGCGTGCTGGTGGTGGGCTACGGCACAGCGCAAAGTCGTCTTTCTGATGTAAATTACTGGATCGTCAAGAACAGGTAAAAGTTAACGGGATCCATAGCTTCGATTTCTGTCATTTAGAAAATACCAGTCAGTTTTTAAGTGATGACATATTCAATTGCATTTTATTTTATTTTGATTTAAACGATGTTCAACAAGCTGAACGGGGAATCCACACTGTGACGTCACACATCACAGCATATAACAATCTAGAGTCAGCACACAGCTTCAGTTGTTACAGCCAGAAACTAGCAGTCGGGCTTGAAATCACTCTGACCTGAACATGCAGAGCCACATAAAGACAGTTATGAAGTCAGCCTTCTATCACCTGATGAACATCTCCAGGATTAGAGGACTAATGTCCCAGTAAGATCTAGAGAAATTCATCCATGTGTTTATCTTTAGTCACAGGTTTGAATAAAAATCAAACCTGCAGCTGATCCAGAGCGCTGCTGCTGGCGTTCTGACTAAAACCAGGAAGTTACAGCACATCTCTCAGTTCTACATCACTCAGTTCTACATTACTCAGTTCTACATTACTCAGTTCTACAGTCCTTGCACTGAGAGAGCAGACTTTTAAACACTTTTGGAAGTTTATGAATCACTTAAAGACCTGCTGTAGTTGTATCCCTTCCAGGTCTTCTGGTTCTGCTCTACATCCAGAACCAGAACCAAAAATAGAGAAACAGCATTCAGCTTCTATGAACCACAAATCTGGAACAAACTTTCTGAGAACTGCAGAACAGCCGAAACACTGAGTTTCTTTAAATCTACACTTAAAGTCCAGCTGTATAAAGCTGCCATGGAATCCTAATAAATGAAACATTAATCAACATTTTTTATGTGTGCTGATAATTTTATCAATACACACCTGCTCCTGGTTTTCACAAGTGTCGACTAGATGATGCTTTTATGATGTAAAGCACTTTGAACTGTCTTGGTATTGAAATGTGCTTTACAGATAAACTTGATCGATTGATATAAACAATGAAATGAAATGCTCTTAATTCATCTTAATAATGAGATTCTGCTGAAGCTCATATTTAATCAAACGTGTGGTTCTGAAAACCTCAGAACATTAATAAGATAGTGTCACTGAAAAAGAGAAAGTGTTGAAACAAATCTGTGGATTTGTCTCTGCAGCTGGGGCACAAGCTGGGGTGACAACGGCTACATCTACATGTCTAAAGACAACGACAACAACTGCGGCATCGCCACCGCTGCCAGCTACCCTCTGGTCTGACGAGCATCCTCACATCGGAGCACGTTGCACTGCTGGTCTGTTTTCATGGCCTGAAAGTGGAAAATAAGTTCATAAAATCTTTAATACTTGATGATTGGGATTTTATTTGGTTTTACTGATATTTCTTTATTTGTTTTCAAAGTTATTAATTAGAAATTTGAGCGTGATTCTTTCTTTTCTCACCGACTTCTTTCCATCTATTTAATGTAATCAATAAAAGTTGTAAACCAACATAAGTCCAGACTGATGTTTCTTGATTGTTTTTATTAATAAAGCCATATCAGCTTTGTTCATCATGACAACATTAATTTATCCTGGTCAGAAACACATCAGTTTCTCATTGTTCTGGTTTGATTTGTAGATCTATGATCTAATTTTGAAACAGCTTCCTGAAGTCCAACAAGCCTTGGCACCAACTTTTACTAACAGATATGCATTTCTTTTAAAGCTGTAAGTGACACAGCAAAATGGAAAATTAAACAGAAAACAAAACTAAAGCAGGAGATTAATAACAAGAGGCATCATGTGACCAGGTAACAAAGTGACTGTCAATGATTTTTCTGTGCAGTTCAAAAGGCAGGTATGGTTTGTTTTTTGGGGGTTATACTTGTTAAAAAGCAAAAACCAACTCAGTTGAGAAACAGAAGTTAAAGAATTATTTTCAAACTTGAATGAAAACTGAGCTAACTGTCTCAATAACAGTACATTACAATGTTTGAGTACTTTATCCACCTCTGGGTAACACTAAGATAAATTTCAGTGATATTTATTGTAGTATTTGCTGCGGAACTATTAAAATTAGCTTAGCTAATGTAGCTATAAGAGAACAGAGTGTTTTATATAAAATAAAAAGAAAATAATCTTCAGAGAAATGCCTCATGGCAAAAAAAAAAAAAAAAAAAAAGCACCTAAACATGTAAAACCCAATTTTACTATTTAACATTGAGAACAATTAAATAATTGGAGTTTATCACAAGTCAGATTTAAAATATTGTTTACAAACATTTAATTTTATCCAAAAAGGGAAAAACAGTTTGAATCTTTCCAGTTATAAACCATCAGTTGATGGAAAACATCAAATCCAACACATTCAGCTCGGCTGCAGCTTTTATGAGAACTTCTTGACAAACGACAGGAATTCGTTGACGTCATCCGGCGAGCCGACCACGAAGGGAACCCGCTGGTGGAGCGACTCGGGCTGAACGTCCAGAATCCTCTGGGTGCCGGTGGTGGCGAGGCCGCCCGCCTGCTCCACCAGGAAGGCGATGGGGTTGCATTCATACAGCAGCCGCAGCTATAAGACAACACTTTTTATTTTTTAAAAAAGGTAAATACATCAACTCAGAAAGCTCTGAACAAAATACTAACAGGCAGCTCCTGTAAATTTTGTTTCATCGACAAATAAACAGAGTTATTAAAAACATTTCATGTATTTAATCGTTTAAGTGACAAACTATTTAAAAGCAGATTTGGGTGAACTAAAGTCTGCTTTTGAGTAAAAGTCAATGAACAGATCTTCTATTTTACTGAGTTAAAACAAAAGCATGGTAATTGAAATTCAGATTTTAACATTCATGATCTGTTGGTCATAAAGCTCAAATGTTACCTTTCCTTTGGGGCTCTTCTCGTTTGCAGGATACATGAAGATCCCTCCGTAGGTGATGGTTCGATGAACGTCTGACACCATGGATCCCACGTAACGGGCCCCATACGGGGAGCCTCCATCCTGCAGGAGCGACAGACACTCACTTCTGTTGTTAACCGATTTTTAAATAAATGGTTTGATGTAATTTATTGGAAAACAGGGTTGTTATGTGAAACAGTTTAATGCTAAAACTGTTTAAATTAGCCTGAAGTTTCATCTTGATTATCGAACTTCTATCAGATTGAAATTTATAAGATGTTTTATTTGCTTTTAAAGGAAACCTGTTAAGTAAAAACTACATTTTGAAAGTTTTATGTTTTATGTTAACACTTATCTAAACAAAAACAATCCAGTTTTTACAAGAAAAAAACTTTTGATTGATAAAGCGCCACTTTACACTAAATCGTCCAGTTGTTTTGTTTTCTCATGTTTGATCTTTTTGCTGTAACTTTAAAGGATAATCAGTAACCAGCAGAGGGGTCAGAGTTCACCTGCAGCCGATCTGGGTCACATTGAGCAAACAAACTCCACAGGGTCGGAGTGGAAACTCGTTTTTGTGGCTCTGCATGTTTCTGTTTTTCTCTGCAGAATGAAGCTGGCAGGCGATAAGTTTTCCTTTCATGTTCATGCGTTTGCTGACTCACCACAACACACACTCGTCACACACTCAGAGTGTGTGTTGACAACTCGGAGTGTGTGTTCGCAACTCGGAGTGTGTGTTCGCAACTCGGAGTGTGTGTTCGCAACTCGGAGTGTGTGTTCGCAACTCGGAGTGTGTGTTCGCAACTCGGAGTGTGTGTTCGCAACTCGGAGTGTGTGTTCGCAACTCGGAGTGTGTGTTCGCAACTCGGAGTGTGTGTTCGCAACTCGGAGTGTGTGTTCGCAACTCGGAGTGTGTGTTCGCAACTCGGAGTGTGTGTTCGCCACTCGGAGTGTGTGTTCACAACTCGGAGTGTGTGTTCCTCAATCCACACCTGAATGTACACAAAACTCACAAACACACTCTTATCTTTCGCTCTACACAACAAATAATCATAATCTGGCTTCTTGTGATTTTTATCCACCATTTTTTTATTTCTCCAGATAAAATTTGCAGCTACAGCTGAAACTTTCATCCTCCAACTTGTTTTAAACAAGTCAGGCAGGTGGAGAGCAGGAAGTAAAAGCTGTGGCGCTGCATTCGGTTTAATCCCCTGTGGCATCTGAGGCATGTTTACGTTGCTCCATAACCTCGTGATTTAAGTTTCAGTGAGGAGGGGGGGCTGCGGTTGAGGCTCCCAGCTGCTGTGTCACTGTTACGATCACGAGCGTTCAAACCTGTCGCACAACGTTTTCCTTTTATGCTCTAAAAATAACCCGAAGCAGGAAGAAACAAAACTTTCAGGCATCTAAAATAGTGAAATAGTGGCAGATTAAGAAAATAATCAGGCTGCTGTTTATTAAAATGTTTTTTATTTTTATCCTCAAGGCTGGAAACCTTCGCCAGAGTACGAGAAAAAATAAATAAAGTCGTAAAATTAGGAGAATTAAAAAATATGAGAATAAATTCATACGATTCCTGTTTTTATGCCTGTGCAGTGAGAAATATTATATTACATTAATATTAGAATAATAATTTGTTATTTCTCATATTATTGTGATTTATTTATAAAACCGACACTAAATACATAATATTAAAATAAAATGAAGAATTTTGATAATTTTTGTTTTCATTAATAAATATGAGAATAAACAGCAAAATATTAATAAAATATTAATATAATAGAAGAATACTTCACCCTAAAAAGCAGCATCACAGGTCACAACATGCGATGGCCATCATAACTGTTCAGAACTGATAATAAATAACATTTTATGACTTGATAATTATTTATACTCTGATATGTTTTGCGCTATGAGCATAAAAAAAGTCAAAAATCCCATAAAAACATTTTCATCTGCAGCAGTGTGATTATTTCCTTCATCTCTGCTCATCATGTTCAGTTTGAATCGTCCAGGTTTGTTTCTGCACGGCTGAATGGTTGCCATGGAGATTAGAGGATTTCTCAAACATGCATGAAATAGTCAAAGCAACACTGAAGATGTTAAAATGACTTGACAATGCATAAAATAAAACGCAGCAGGATTCACAGGACGATGAATCACATAGGAAATAAAAAATGAAGATTCAATCTTTTCCTCTCTGATTTATCAGTGATGAGCGTCACTGAAACGGACTCTGTCATCGTGTCTTTAACCCGGAGTGCTGAATAGACACCAGAGTTCCTGCAGCTTCCTGACCAAACGTCGCAGCAGCTGATGGTCACATGCTGACGCCCGGCTGGAATCTGTGATCGCTTGGTTTGGCCTGCGGCGCCCGACTAAACGCAGCAACTAACCCTGCAAAAACACCAAATATTATCAACTTACTGCTAAGTTTGTTTTGTCTCATTTCAGGTATATTTAGATATTTGCAGTAGAGACTAAAAATACTTGTTAAGATTTTGTATTTTGAAGTTTGTCCGTTAACGTGTCATAAAAACAAATTTCTCTGGACGATAAATTGTCCCAGAAGTTATTGCCATAAATGATAAAATTAGTTTTTTTTTAGACAATTTTCAATGAATATACATTTTAAAGAACACATTCTCCAAGATCAATAAACTTTAAATATTAATGAACATTTAACACTTTAGCTGGAAGACATTTTAAATATCCTAAATAAATAAATAGTTTTTGTAAACAAATTTGTCCTTTAAATAAAGTGATAGTTGAGACCAAAACAACAGACTGAAGATTTTTATCATCCAGTTTTTGATAGAAAGAGAGAAAATAGAAAAACAATAAATCATGAATTAATCAAACTAGAAATTATTGATCTAGTTTTAATTTATTATGTAATTAATTTATTTGTACTGCATGTTGTGACAGACCTATTTGTTGGACTTTCATGTCTCTAATTGCCAAAGTATAAATAAAGATTTTTGCTCTAGATGGTGTGAAGCTGTAATTATTCCTTTTCCCCTCTGGGTGTTTCTCTGCAGTCAGCTCTCTGTAAACTCATCCAGGCAGATCAAACGCTGCTCACATGATGAGCTTCTGATAAACTCTCAAGTTTTCCTTCTACTTTACAGCCTCATCAGAAGGAATCAGATTAAATCTGATGCATTATCTCAGGTTTCTGGCTCCGCTGCAAAAACACTAAATATTACCAAATACTGTCCGTTTAGTTTGGAAAGTCCAACAAGTCAAAAGTAACTCACAAGTAGCTTTTCAGCAAGAAATAAAATAATAAAAAAGTTCTAGTTTCACTGCCAGATTATTTCACTGCCAGATTATTTCATGATAATTTAATTTGTCATCAATATAAAGGATTTATTACTTAAAACAAACTCAGATTTCCTGCTGAAAAGTTACTTTTAAGTTAGTTTTGTGTTATTTTAAGTGAACCAAGATGTTTACAACAGAATAACCAGAAATACTTGGTGATATTTTGTGTTTTACAGATTATCAGAGGCTGCAGCTTTGAGAGGAAGCGTCTGACCTCGGGGTGTTTCTTGTGTTTGAGGTATTCGTTGATGGAGGGGTGGAAGTATTTGGCGTAGCCTTCGTTCAGACTGTAGATCTTTCCCTTCTGCTTGATCCGAACGTTCCTGTCAACCAGGATGAACTCACCGATGGCCTTCAAAGAGGAAAATGCTTAAACTCACTGAAATGTTCTGAAAAGATTTGATTTCTAAGATTAAAGCAAAAATATCTGTGTGGATTTCAAATTGTTGGTGTACACTGTAAAAACACAAAGTCTTACAAAGTAATTTTAGTGTAGTTTCTAGGGCAGATATCTTAAAACACTAGAAAAAGACAAAACTAACTTACAAAAGAACCTTTTATCCAACATGCTGGGGTTTATTTTGTTATAAGAGAAATAATCTGCCGGAGGAACTAATTATTTTTTCATGAATATTAAGGAATTATTTACTTAAATAAAACTCCTATTTGCAGAAAAGTTACTTGTAAGTTAGTTTAGTCTTATTTTAAGTGTACTAAGATGTTTGCATTAAAAACTACATCAAAAATACTCAGTCTAAACAAACAAGTGTTTTATTTGTCTTTTCCATCTTTCAACAGAGTTTGTTTGATGCCACTTTATAACAAATATTCCCAGTTGGAGATAAAAAAACACCAATTAGCTCAGGTCAAAGTTCAGGAGTTAACGGTGTCTGTTGGCAGCGGGGAGGAAAGTCGGCGGACTCACCGGGTCGAGCATGAAGAAGTTGAGGCCGGCGCCGGTGCTGAGGGCGACGAGCGTGGCGCTGCCGTAGAGCGCGTAGCCAGCGCACACGATGCTGTTCCCCTGCTGCAGGGCGTCCTGCTCTGTGGGCTCGCCTTCTGACGTCTGAGGAAAACAGAGTTCGCTACATTCAGCAACGAAGCTGAAACAATTAATCACGACTAATCGTTTACCAAAATAATCAACTATTTTAGTAATCAAGTAATTGATAACTGAACTGCAAAAACAAAAAATCTTATTTAGCAGTTTTGTTCTAGTTTCTAGTGTATTTGTCTTATTACACTTGAAATAAGACAAACTGACTTACAAGTGACTCTTAAGGAAGATATAAGAACTTTTTAGTACATAATTTATTAATATTGATGAAAATGTTTTGGTTTCACTGGAAGATTATTTTACTTCTAACATGGGGAAGTGAAATAATCTGAGAGTGGAAATAAACAGTTTGGTAAGATTTTCTGTTTTTGCAGTGTAAATAAATCCTGATGCTGATTGGACGGATTTTACATCCTTAGGTATAAAATAAAACAATTTAACTGATATTACATTGATTCTTCTCTTTCTTGTTGGATTAATTAATTAAAACACTAAAAAAACTAACTTAAAGGTTTGTTTTTAGTCAATTAGTTTTTCATATTGATAAAAAACTGGAAGATAATTTAACTTGGGGAAAATGTTATGTTCTCAGTGTTTTTGTTTAATAATTATTGACTAAAAACAAACTCACATATCTTCCTGAAAAGTAATTTGTAAGTTAGTTTTGTCTTTTTTCAAGTACATTAAGATATTTGCACAAGAAATAAAACAAAAATACTAGTTAAGATTTTTACAGTGTGGAGTATAAAGACTCACAAAAGGCTGTTTTCTTCCTCACTGAGCAGGAATTAAATGAAAACTATAGAAAAAATATTTTATTTAATTTTGTCTGCAAACATGTTCTACCCAGAACTCGTAAAGTGTCGTAGTTTTAGCTTCACTTTCTGTAATAAATTCTCCCATTAAGCACCTTTTCTATCTAATTATTAATCTGTTAATCCTATAAATAATCAATAGATCAGCCCTGCACTGTGTTCATGTTAATCAGGCACAAAGGAAGACATTTGTTTTAGCTGCAGATGCATCTTCTGCTACCAATAATCAAACGATCACAAAAGGAATCCTGTGCTGCTGCATTTCATTTGTTTACTTTCTTATTTTAAAATATTTTTTATTTTCGTGTTTTAATGTATTTCTGATAAAGCATTAAGTGAAAAATCAGGAGAATGCACCACTCAATTGATTGTTTAATCAATCAATTGTCTGAATAATCAATATCCAAAACAATTACCAGTTTGGTTTGAATAGTCAATCTTTAATTATTAATGTTTCCTTTTTAATCATTTAGACAATTTTTGATCCAGTGTTTCTTCTGCAGGGATTGTCAGATTAAAATGTTTCTCCTAACTTCAGATTAGTTAAACAGCACCGCCCTCTTGTGGCTGCAGCGTGTTACTGCAGTTTGTTATGGAATCAGTTTTCGATGAACTGATTTGTAGTTTTGGTAAACAGTGAGACTCACCCGTTTGTAGATGGCGAATATGGTGCCAATGGAGGCCAGGCAGTCGATGTTACTGGAGCCGTCCAGAGGGTCAAAGCAGACCACGTACTTTCCCTGAGTTCAAATGAATAAAACAGTTTTATCTTCAGGGTCTGAATGACCATCCTGAGAGAAATCCTTCAAACTGATGACCAGGATCAACTGCGGTGATGCTAATCGCTCATTCTCAGCTCGTTTCAGATGCTGGTCTAGTTCTGACGGTCCTGATCCGAAACTCGGGACCAAAGGTGAGGAATGGCACCTGGAAGAACCAGCCAATCACCAGCCTGACCTTCCAGCTGAAAATAAGCTTTCAAGCTCGAATATAGATAAGGCCACAAAAATATAAAAACAATAAAAACAAAACAATATTAATTTCTGCCAACAAATCAACATTTTCTGAAAATTTCCCACTTTTGTTCTACAAAGTTTTCTGAGTTTAACCTCAAAATGTCCTCATTTTTTCTAGCATATTTTCAACTTTTGAAAATCAGAAATTTCCTTGATTCTTTTCCTTGACATTTTCTTTAGGTCTTAAAATAAACTCTGACATTTCCAAGCTATTTTTCAAGAGGATTTCTGAGTTTAATCTCAAAATTTCAGATTTTTTTCTTGCAAATTCCAACTTCTGTAATTCAGAACTTTATAAATTTTTTATAAAACATTTTGAAGACCAACCACAGAATTTCAGATTTTTTTGGCAAATTTTCAACTCTTCAAACTGAAATAAAAATAAAAAAAATTCTAGAAGATTTTTTCAGATTAATCTCAGAAACATCTGAGTTTGTTTTTTTATTTTTGCAGAAATTTACTCCTTATTTTTTCATGTAAATTGGCCTTAATACATTGTCGTAGTCTGCAGTTCTAAAATAAAAATAAAAAACAATATTCACTTATGAAAAACATGTAAATAATGTTTCTGAGGTATTGCAAACAATGCCTCAGTGGAACATAAATTTCTCCTCATTGGTAAAACTTAAACTATTTATCTACGTTTTTAAATGTTATAAAAACTTTCAGTTTCAGGATTCCCAGCGGTTTAAAAGTGCGCTAGCCCTTTAAGAGCTTTGGTTACCCGT
This sequence comes from Gambusia affinis, assembly GCF_019740435.1. NCBI lineage: Eukaryota > Metazoa > Chordata > Actinopteri > Cyprinodontiformes > Poeciliidae > Gambusia > Gambusia affinis. The sequence goes on along the minus strand of NC_057870.1, from coordinate 30,301,433 downwards.
TTGTCCTTGGGGGTGACGATGAGCTCCTTGTTCTCCTCGGACACCATGCAGCAGGTGCTGTAGGACGCCTGCAGCATGTTGATGACCAGGTCGTTGGACAGGACGTCCAGCTTCTTCACGTCGTCGCCCGTCACGTTCACGGAGCCGGCCAGGCCCTGCCTGGAGCCGGCAGAGAAACAACAGAACCTTCAGACCAACGTCTCCTCCAACAAATCCACCTCTACGGTTTAGTCAGAGGACAGAGAAAAACAATAAGAGGAGAACATTCACACCAAAAACCTCAGAGGTTTTCTAGAGAAAGACAGGGACATTTCTGAGTTTTAAAAGACAAAAAATAAAAAATTTTTGAAACTTCAAATTTTTATTAGACAATTTCTGAAATTAATCTCAAAATTTCAGAAGTTTTTCTCAAAATTTTAAACTTTTCAAACTTTCAAATTTCTAGATTAACCTCAAATTGCTGAGATTTTTGGCTATTTTTCTAATCAAATATTACATAAAAACTTTTTGTGTTGCTTCTGCATTATATTTTATATTTTAATAAATGTTTTTATTGTTTTAGTGATTCCGTTTTGGAAAGGAGGAAAAATGGAGAATGAGGAAGAAAAAGAAGAAACTGCACAAAATCATACAAATTTAAAAAGAACTGGAGAAACATTGTTAAATCAGAAGAACATCTCAGCTGGAGGAAAATCAACCAAATGACTGAACTTCTTAATGTTAGAAGATTTAAAGAGGACCAAGCAACTGGCCTGGTATATTTTAGGTAAGTTAATCTTGAATTTCTGCACCATCCTAAACATTTGGTCAGGCTGACATTTTGAAAACGCTGTAAAACTTCCACTACTGAAAACCTGGCTGTGTCTCCATCAGTCCCCAAACAAAGAAGATTGAAAAGTTATTGCATCAATTTTTAGCAACTCAGAACGTTGACCAGTGGTGCGTAATGTTTTATTTCTCCAAGATAACGCAGATAAAGCCAATCCTAACCAAACAGGTTCTGCTCCACCGTGTTCCATCAGAACTGCTTAGGAAACGTTAAACCAGGAGGAGAGTCAGAGTTCGACTCCTGAATCGACTGGCAGGAAAATAAAATAAAACATTTGGTCCTTTAGAGGAATCAGCTCTGACTTTTTTACATATTTGTGGAAACTATCAGCCTGTCGTGACAAATAATCTGTAAAACTATTTAGTTCCTCTGCCTTCTCAGTGCTAATTAGAAATATCCAATCAGAGCCAGGGGGCGGGCCTTAGCGCTGTCAATCACTCCCTTTGCTGCTCACCTCTCTACAGTTTCTCCCGTCAGCAGAGCCTGTTCTGAATGCTAAAGCTAGTTAGCATTGCAGGTAAACAGTTTTCCTGAAAGTATCTAAACATTTTCCTGTTTTTCAAAGCAAGTTTAAAAATTTTCAAGCTCAGAAATTTCCTCTTTTTTACAGAAAATTTCTGAGCTTAATCTGAATATTTCTGAGTTTTTTGTCCTGGATTTACTCCTCGTTTTTCCAGACAGGTGTGAACTCACAGGTGGGCGAGGCCGGCCTTCCGCACCGCCGAGGAAATGGCTTTGATGGCGGTCAGCATGGCGGTGAGCAGCTGGGTCAGCTCCCCGGTGGCTCCTTTCGCCTGCCGGCCCGTTTCGATGATGAACCGGGTCAGGGTCCAGACGTCCGTATCGAAGGCAGACTGGTCCGACATGCTGGGTTCTGATCCGGTCCTGGGTTCTGATCCGGTCCTGGGTTCTGGTCCGGTCCTGGGTTCTGGTCCGGTCCTGGGTTCTGGTCCGGCGCTGGGTTCTGGTCCGGCGCTGGGTTCTGGTCCGGTCCTGGGTTCTGATCCGGTCCTGGGTTCTGGGTTCAGACAGAAGGTTCAGACGGAACCTTGGCAGGTCAGGCTGCGACTGGACCGCCTGGTCTGGCACCGCGTCGTCCTCATTCCGGGCCAGCGGTTCTATTTGTGAGCTCGGCCCGGCCCGGCGGTGTCGGGTGTCGGCTGCACAGCTTCAGGATATCTGAGAGAAACGGCAGGAAACCCGCTGCCTCCTGATTTATAAAACAATCTAACTGGTGATTTTATTTTACTTTAAATGTTTATTTTGATAAAACAATAAGAGCAGCTTTGCTCATCAATAAACTTTGCAGAATGTTGGATCATAAAACTGATATTTTCTTGGGTCCATAAAGGAGCAGAAACTGCGGCTCCTTTCAGCTTAAAGGTCAGAGAGCGTGAAGAACTCCAGATGACCTTTCAGCTAAAGGTCATCTGGAGCCTTTAGCATAAAGGTCGACGCCTCCTGCAGGATAAAGTATCATTTAACCTTCATGCATCATTTATTTATTTCAGAAATAAATCTTTATATGATGTTTTGTTGTTTCTATTGTGTAAAGTTAGTCAAAACTTAGCAGCAATAATTTGGGTTGTTTAGCCTGACATATGATAAAAAATATTTTCACAAAATATAACCTTGAAAAATAAACATCCATGTTTTTCTCTTTTTGATAAATAATCTAAATTACTGCTTTAATTTTTGATGGTGTAATTTCACTGTTACAGTTTTAAGCTCAGTGTTTTCTTCACTTCCTGTTTTATTTTGAAATTCTGAACTCTTTATAATTGTATAGATCAGCTAAGTGTTTTTACTTAACATTTTGTTTATTATATTCATCTGAGGCTCATTTTTCAATACAACAAAAAGTACAAGGATGTCTTAATAAACTTGAAATAAGAAAATAAATCAGATTATTTCACTTACAGGAAACATTTTCCCGGTTTGTGAAATTATTTACTACTTGAACTGGTATTTTTCCCTCTGATATTAAGAAATTGTTTATTTTAAAAAAGCTCCTATATCTTCCTGAAAAGTTGTTTCTCAGATAGTTTTATCTTATTTCAGGTTAACTGAGATTTGCACTAGAAACTGGACCAGAGATACCAGTACCTGGTTTTGTTTTTTGCTGAATGTCAGATTTTTGAGGGGAAAAGTGAAAACAAAAAAAGAAGAGTTGGATCATTTATTGATTATTATTGGTTATTGAAATAAATTAAATATTAGCATGAATTTCATTAACTTTAATAAAATATGGAACGATGAAAAGATTATTGAACAGAAAACTTCAATGACTTTTGAATATTATTTTATTGTCATATGAATATTTTCTGGTAATATTACAACTTCATTCTCATAATACTGTGACTTTAAAGATCCATTTAAGTAATCTGGCCTCTTTGTTTCCTTTCTGAATTTCTGCCAACAGTTTTTATAAGGAAGAGTTTGAAACATATTAAAAATAATCATCATTGGACTTTGCCATATTGATCAGAACAATTCCTGCAGGAGTTTGATGATCCAGAGATCAGAACATCGAGTCAGTGGACCGAGTTCTTCACTTTACTTTGTGATGTTTCACAGGAACCATGAACAGAGCTAGAGGTCCAAACTGAAGGATCCGGGCTGCAACAGAACCAGGAGACTCTGGAAGAGACTCAGAAGTCAAGAGCAGAATCAGGAGGTTTGTCTGCTATTCTCTTGACTCTGAACTCTTTCTTTGTGTCCTAACAAAACCCTTAACCTTCAAACATTTAAATCCTGATTGTTCAAAGTTCTTTCTTCCCATCTCTTCATCCTGATATAACAGTTACTGCTGTTGGAGTTCTGATGAACATCGATTTCTGATTCGATAATCCAGTCAGGATAATCTCCCACCTCCACCTCCCAGCTGTGTTTCCCTGAGCTGAAGCCCTCAGAACCAAAAACACTGGCATACATCATGTTTCTCTCTGGATTATCAGGAAGCTGCTGCCATGTTTCTCCACATCTCACTCTGGTCAGATCATCAGACAGGTAGAGAAATCCACTTGCAGTGTTTGGGTCCAGAATGACGGGACTGAACTTCACCTGGTCCTTCATCTTCTCCCAGACTCTGAAGGACAGGTTGCCCAGGTGTTTGGCCACATCTATCAGAGCTCCTGAGACCAGCTGTGGATCTGGCAGTGACCTCTGACCTCTGGCTCTGCTCTGAGTGGCTTTATAACTGCTGAGGAACGACACCTTGTCTTTCTGCAGCTCTTCTTCAACAGCAGAGATGCTGTCTGACAGAGAGGAGATCTGCTCCTCAATCCTCTTCATCTCTCTGCTGATAGTCTTCCTCTTCTGCTCCTCTTCCTCCCTCAGAGCTGCCAGTCTGGACTCCTCTTCCTCTCTCAGGAACTGGTGCAGCTTGTTGAACTCTGCTCTGATCCGTCTCTCTGTGGACAGCAGCTGCTTCTTGGAGTGTTGAATCACATCATGGTATGTTTTCTCCACTTGTTTGTGTTTGTTCCTCTTGTCCTGCAGAGACTCTAAGTCAGATTTCAGCTGCTGCTTCAGATCTCTGACTGCTTGTTCAACAGGAACCACTTTGTGACTCTGGTGGAGAGAAAACTCACAGACAGGACACACAGCTCTCTGCTCGTCTTCACAGAACAGTTTAGGGTCTTCTTGGTGTTTACTGCAGACCATCAGCCGCTTTTCTCCTGTTTCTGTCTCTGAAGATCCAGATTTCTGTCTTCCAGTAAAAGAATCAGCCAGTTCCTTCAGAGTGAAATGTATTCCTACATTATCCTTAGAAGATTTTCTTTTACAGATGGGACAGTTCTTGTTTCCAGTTTGTTCCCAGAATTTCTGCAGGCAGTTTGAACAGAAGCTGTGGTTGCAGCTCAGAGACACAGGATCTCTGAAAGTCTCTGAACAAACATGGCAGCTCAGGAAACGTTCAATCAGAGCAGTGTTTTCTGCCATTTTCTACAGAACCACTCCAGAACCAGAACTCACCAAGTCAAAGTTTCTGCAGCTTTTTCTTTAAGATCCAGTAAACCTTCGTGTTTCAGCTCAGATCTCCTCCCTGTAATGGCGTCTCAGCTACGTTCAACTCAGTTAAAATACTTTTATTTTGTCTCCATGACGTTTCCAGGTTGTTGTGTAACTCTTCCAGGTGAACTTTGTGCTTTTGTTTTACTGCAGTATAATTATATACTGCAATAATTATACTGCAGTAAAACAAAAGCACAAAGTTTGACACCTTGTTCTCCTTGTTCTGTTGATAAAAAGCTGCCTTACATTTTAATAAACAAAATGTTTTATAACTCGATAAGGAGCACAAATCATTTTCTGAATCACTACAAACAATAACCATAGAGTTGTTCTGTTCATGAATATTCAGCATAAAATATTTGAACACTTTTTATCTTCAGCTGTAAGTGAAAAGTTTAATTTTGGTAAAAAACTAAACAAGTTTTCATGTTTATTTTCAACAAAACTGTAAATAATTTAAAAATCATTTGTTGCTGATTTCATTCAGATCTGAAGCTGGTAGTTTGTCTAATTATCTCTTTTATTAAATCAATCTGATTCTCCCCTCCTGTTTTCTACATTCAGTCAGTTAAATATGTGAGCAGTGAACAAAGTTACATTCATGCTTTTATTGTTAATATTTAATACTGAATACTAACTTTTATTATCTACCAAAAGGTAAAGAAACAAAGTGAGTTTTAAAGCTTGTTATTTCAGTTTCCTATTTTATCTGATGATTTTTCTGCCAATCAGAGAAAATCTTTCATCCTTTCAGTTCTTATGATTTTATTATTTTTGTTAAAACTCCATAAAGTTTTTCTGATTGTCATCCAGAGATCTCACTGACTGACTTCAGTTTTGTTCATTGATTGGATTTTCCAGTCTGCTGGATCAGTGAAGTTTCGTTCAATAAAGTGATGAAAATTAGATTAATATCTGCAGTGACTGTTTGTCTCAGGCAGGTGGCGCTGTGAGGACATTGTTGATTCTTTTATTCCAATATCTTTGAGTTCAGGGAAATAAATAACTTCTATGAGACTTAATGGATTTAATTACATTAATATTAAACATTCAAATGAAGAAAGAATCTAAATAACTTTTTATCCTGAACATGTTCTGCTGACACTGAACTGGATGTTTAAATCTTTGGACTTTAAAAGATATCAGTTTTCATAAATAGATGAATAAAAGAAGTAACCGTCTTTCTGCTGTGAACCGTAACAGAAATCTTCCAATGTTTTTATAAAATGACATTTCAAAGTCTTTTCTTTCTATTCCTTATTAGATTCTGCTGCTCTAATAAGGACATATCTTCTGTATCTATATTTGCAGCTCTATATTAGTTATGAAAGTAACAGCAGATAAATTTAATCTAAAATAAGCAGAACTTTCTCAACTTATTCAGTAAATTAAATTATTACTGATTTTAGTTAAGTGAATTTAAGGTTTTATATTTTCAGATACAGACGACTGTAGAAGATATATTTTATTTGAGGATTCACATTAAAAATGACCCTGTTTAAAGGCTGGTACACATCTCCAAGGGTCAAAGGGCAAGAGGAAGGTCACTGGACAGGTCACCAATCCCTCACTTGGCTGATTTGTTTTTCTTGTTTGTTTTTTAGCCAAAATCACTTCTGGTATGCCCTAAATAATATTTTTACCAAAAGTGATTTTGGCTAAAATAAATAAATAAATAAATAAATAATAATTAAAAAAATAAAATCAGCCAAGTGAGGGATTGGTGACCTGTCCAGTGTGTCCCCTTTCTCTTATTTAATGAAAACAGGCATAAAAACTTGTAAATTGGAGGCCAAAATTTAAATTTAGATTTTATTTGTTTATTTCTTTTAAAATGTTTGACACAATTTTTAATAGACAGAAATATTAAATAACTATCAGAAACTGAAAGCTGAGGTTGTTCTGGAAAAAAGAGCAAAAATACAAACTCCATGCACATTTTTTGAGAATTTTACAGCCATAAAAATAAAAATAAAAATACCAAGTGGCCTTGTTATAATTATGGTCAAAAAGGGGTTATCAGAAAGATTTTCCAAAAAGAAAAATTTCCGTTTAACAGGAAGACTTCCAAACAAAGCCAACACTGAACCATTTATTTACATTTGATAATAGTTAGTTTAAGCAATGCCTCCTATTGGGGATCAATGTGGTGACAGTGATGAGGAAAATGTTCCCTTTAACAGAAAAACTTTCCAAAAAAGCTTGTGCAGAAGAAATGAAATCAAGATTAAATTTCAAGAGGCAAAAGCAGTTTCTGCATTTAAATTTAAATTGTTGAAGGTAAATTACATTTGTTTCAGTTATTGACTTATTAAAGTGTGGACCCCGTCTTTGAAATATGTAGATTAAATTTAAAACTAAATATGAAGTAGATACAAAAATAAAAAAGGTATGCATTTTCAAAAATAAATAAAAAAAACTATTTTCAACCAAAAGCATTTAATATACATCCAAAATATATTTATCTTAATGCTGCTCTGCTATGTCAACATAGCCACATTCAATTATCACTAAGACTATATAGGTATGCCATGAAGTTTTATTATAGTAATTTACTAATCTGAGTCCCTTCCTGCAGTCTGAATTGTATTTGCCAAATCCTTGGCAGCCATTTTTCTCTTACATCGCAACTGATTTTCAACCATAAATACCACAGCACAAAAAAAAACCCTAAATACAAAATGATCTACAATAACAGAATCCTTCTCAGCTCATTGACTCTCAGCAGAAAATCAAACCAAACCAGCAACGCTTGGGCCAAACGCTCAGGCCTTCTTCAGGGTTAGCATCAAACAGCGTTAGCATCAAACAGCGTTAGCATCATACAGCGTTAGCATCATACAGCGTTAGCATCATACAGCGTTAGCATCATACAGCGTTAGCATGGCATTAAACCCGCAGAACACATGGCGGGTCGAACAGAACCTTGACTTAACTTACCTTTGATGGGTCGGGCGGATCCCCCAGGCAGCTTGAAGCGGTCCTCAGCTTCATTATCGATCAGCTGCTAGTTCCAGACGCCATTTTCTCCCTCCTCAGATATTTCAGGGACGCCAGCAGCCAAACAAACTAACCGCCGCTGAAGCCCCACGGTCTCTCGGTCGCTCCTCCTCTGCTGCTCTGTTTAAACACAAAAAATGGCTTCAATAACTTAATCAGGGACAAAACAAACAACTTTGAATAAAGTTTCCGAAAAATAACTTACCAAATAACCAGCGCAGCTAATTCAAACATGGCGCTTCCGCTTCCTACTCGCCCTTAGTAGCTATGGACCTTACCAGAGGGGCCGCTTTTCATTGGCTGATGCTCATTCTACGTGGTCACGTGGGTGGCCGTCTCACAAACACACGCTTCTCGTTAGCTAAGTACAGCATAATAGCAGTTCTGATACAACTTCTACACCTTGAAGCCTGTCTGCTACACAGTCTTATGTTAGCTAAACAGATCAATATGCAATGTGTACTGTATCTGACACACACTAAAGATTTTATTTTAGCAGAAAAGGCTTTGGACTAAACTGTTACTCGTGTTAGCCACTCTAGCGCCAAGTACAGCTAGCCAATCAACCATCGCTGTGTTCAGGGAAGCGCTGATTAATAATCCAGAAATAAATATCAAGCCTGGAAACTTGATATTGTAACGGAGTGAATGTTTTGTTTTTAACGTAATCTTTGCTCGCCTTGCGGGGGCGCAGGCGGTTGCCACGGTAACAGGTGTGCTTAAACCACAAAGAGAGAGAGAGAGTAAAAAGGTACGAGTGGTTTTGAGTTTATCACCTGTTCGGGTTATTTTACTTTTGTTTACCTTTGCTGTGGCGCATTACAGCCGCTGTAGTTTCTAAACGTTGGACTAATTACGTCGTTCGTTTGTGACGGTCGCATCGTCATTCATAACAAACATCAAATAGAAAAAATAGATTTCATAAAATGTTAACAAACAAATGGCTTCTTTACCGTAACAGAGCTCTTTGGTTCCTCTTAACAGTCTGTAGCTTCTCATATTGAGGTCATCAAACCAAATTTCAGATCTACCGTAACTGACCGACTGACACCTGCTAACCTCAGGTTTGCAACCAGCTTGTGACTGAGAAACCAGTAACCTCCTCCCAGATGATGCCATGAACTTGTTATTTCCTCTGTCCATTGTAGTAGCTGATATATTGTGAAAATCAGGTAGAAATTATGCACTAATGGAGTCATGTTTACATAGAAATAATGCGCTACGAGGCTTTGCTTGTGAGACTTGCGGTCACGTGGGTCGGTTGTGGGCGGAGCTTGGTAAGGTCCATTCTCAGCAGGTCAAGTACATGGCGTCATATCACTTGGCCTCGATAACGGAGACGATTTCAGGCAGAGCCCCAAAAGTTTGGAGTCAATTAGGCTGGGTGTCCAAGAGAACTCGGCTTCTTAGGCGATTAGAAAAGATCATTTTCAATCCGGGTTCCAGAGTTTATGAATATCAGACCGCTGGTTTGATGACTCCCTGTAACTGGCGTCCTGTTTTTAAAAAATGATGACGTGGATGCCCCACCAAATTTCTATCAGGCATGACGCATGCGCCATAAATAAAAAAATTACAAATATAGAGCCATTCGGCTTGGTTACCAGATTTGACATTTTCCAGCCCAAGCACAATTTAAAACCCGTAAAACCTGCCCACAGATCAACCCCTAATAAAGCTAATGTAAATAGCACTATTCCTTGTTTATTCCCAAAATACTTTTAGAATAATTTAGTATTTAATCTTGTATATATATGTTACAGTGTATGATTGAAGAAAATAATTCTAAGTTTTTAAGATCTACACTTTTCAAAGAACAAGCCAGTTTATCTCTAATATAGTTTTAGAATAATTTAGAGAAACGGTGGTTTTATATATGTGCATATATAGGCTATAATTTATTTATTTTATTCCCTTAGGGACAAACTGGCTCATTCTTAGAAAAATGTACATTTTCCAAACTCCAGTTCTGACTCTTATGGAGAGTGAAGAATGCCAAATGACAAGTAAATTCTGAAATAATTATTTAAATGTATAATTAATTTATTCAAACTCTTCACTCTACATATATTCTGGATCGTTTGATCCACAAAGTTATGTTTATGGATAAAATAAGTTTATCCATAAACTGCTTATTAAAAAAAAAGTACAATCAGTCCTTCTGAAGTAGATTTTTCTTTATTTGTAATTAGTTTATAGAAATATGTCAGCAAATCTTAATTAAATGTTCAGTTTGGTTTTAGTTTCAATGCAAATCATGAACTTCCTGTCGTTTTGATGTTTGTGAACTAACTAAACTTTATTTCCTGGTCAGGATTTAGCGCTTTGCTGATCTTTTCCCACTTCAGCTGTGAAACAAAGACGCTGGGCCTCCAGTGAAACCAGTCAGATCCATTTTTCTGTCGACAGCAGCTCTGCATCCTGTGACGATTACAGTCCATTTATATCCGAGGGGTTGAGGTGTATCTGGTGAGACGGGCAGCAGCAAATGGTGTTGCAGTTTCTCAGAAAGTGGGAGCTGACAAAGATTAAACCTATTTTATTAAATACATTTCAAAATGTGTATTTGAAAGCTATATAAATATTTTTCTGGTGAATTAAATATTTAGTTTGGAAATCTTACCTTCATAAATTTTGACAGGTATGATGGGCCAAATTAAATCAAATTATTGCTGTATATTGTTTTACTGTGTAATTTTAGAAATGGCACCTCTAGCATACGATAAAGACATTTATGTGTGGAAAAAACATTCAGTTCAGTGTTTCTTGGTCAGCTGACATGTTCTCACTAAAATACCAGGGAGAGTCCAGGAAGCTGCACATTGAGGGTTTTGTCTTCGTATTTACATTTTTATTTGTGTTTGAAAGATAAACCACAGATTTTTGATGTTATTCCTGGTATCCTGTCTGATGTCAAATAATGTAAAACAGGCAGATATAAAAAAAACAATTTTCAACTGTTTCACACATTTAAGGGATGAATCTTTTTCTGGAGAAAGTTTCCTAGTTATTGAGAAACAACAAAACTGCCATTAGAAAAAATTTGAAAAAAATCTGCCTTTATCTGAAAACCACTGGTGAAAAGAAACAATTCAGAGGAATATTTCAGAAAATTAAACATTCATGACCATGTTTTATTTAGATGAATTAAACAACACTTTGTGAATTGAAGCGTTGGCTCAACATAAATTATATCTGGATTAATAAACTGCCTGCTGCGAATCATAACAAATAAAATCAAAGATCCATTTAAGTAATCTGGCCTCTTTGTTTCCTTTCTGAATTTCTGCCAACAGTTTTTATAAGGAAGAGTTTGAAACATACTAAAAATAATCATCATTGGACTTTGCCATATTGATCAGAACAATTCCTGCAGGAGTTTGATGATCCAGAGATCAGAACATCGAGTCAGTGGACCGAGTTGTTCACTTTACTTTGTGATGTTTCACAGGAACCATGAACAGGGCTAGAGGTCCAAACTGAAGGATCCGGGCTGCAGCAGAACCAGGAGACTCTGGAAGAGACTCAGAAGTCAAGAGCAGAATCAGGAGGTTTGTCTGCTCTTCTCTTGACTCTGAACTCTTTCTTTGTGTCCTAACAAAACCCTTAACCTTCAAACATTTAAATCCTGATTGTTCAAAGTTCTTTCTTCCCATCTCTTCATCCTGATATAACAGTTACTGCTGTTGGACTTTTGATGAACATCGATTTCTGATTCTGTGGTTTTGCTGACTGATCAGTGAGAGAAATAATAGATCAATCTCTGCAGTGTGCATCTGTCTCCAGCAGGTGGAGCTGTGAGGACATCATAACGTTTTCCTGCTCTTGTTTATCACAAAATCTTTCAAAGGGAATAATTTCTCCAAAACGTTGTTAGCAGAATAACAAGTTCAAATAATTTATACAAAGGAAATACCTGAAGACTGAAGGTTTTCCATCCTGCAGCAGGAAACAGTTCAGTTCAGTTCAGTGACTCTTTATCATCAGACATTTTCTCACTGAAATAAGAAGCAGAGCAGGAAGCTGCATATTGAGGGTTTAGTCTCAGTTTTTATATCTGTGTGAAAGATGAACCAGGTTTTTGATGTTATTCTCTGAATCCTGTCTGTGTGATATAATGAGAACAGGAAGATATCAGAAAAACGTTGTTAGCAACTGCTTCACACATTTAGATGGTGGATCTGTTCAGCAGAAAGTTTCTAGTGGCTCAGAAACAGCAGAACTTCTGTTAGGAAAAGTTCTGCATTTATCCAACATCTGGAATCAGAAATAAACTGAATCTGATAAATGTTTAGGAAATAAAACCTTTTGACAGTCAAAGCTTTTGATCAGCATAAATATCTGGACTAATATATCTAGATGTGTTCATAATGAAACATGAAACTCAGTGAAGCTCAGAGTTTTATTCAACATCCAAATTAAAATAAACATGTTAAAGCAAAGAATGAACTTTTAAAGTTAACAAAATGATTTTCAGCAACTGTTTGAATTTTATAGAAATCAGTTTTAGATTGAAGAACAGAAAAATTATAACAGAAAACAGAGAGAAAAGTAAATCTGAATATTTATTAATAAATGTTTTCCTGCAAAATAAATCATTAAACAATTAAAAAAAGACTAGAAAACCCAGTTAACAACTTGTAAAAATATTTGATCCTTTTTCTGAACTTCTAATAACATTTTTTTACAAAACACAGAAACAAACTAAAAATAATCATCTTTGTTGGAATTAAACAGAATAAGAAGAAATATTAAATGGTTGTGAGAATTTTGGATAAAGATTAATTAAATATTGTTAATAGTCTGAACATTAATTAACATTTTTTTATATTTTTCCATTCAATTGAAAAGAAAAATTGAAGACAGAAAAATCATAAAATTAACAATTTTCTACTAATTTCAGACAACAGAAAAATTTAAGATCAAGATATTTTATTGATTTATTTTTGTTAATTTCAAATAAAAGTTAAAAACCTTAAAATGATCAAGGATATTTATTAAAGATTAAAAAGGAAAGTTTGTTTGACTGCAAATAGAAACTTTGATTTTAAAATACAAAATGATTCAGAGAATTAAAACAACTTTGAACTTTAAACAGAAAAATCAGTTTCATAGATTTTGATCTCAGTTGTTTTGGCATCAGCAGCTTTTCCAACACTGAAATAAGCAAAGAGTTTCTCAGTGAAAGTGTCTCTGTGAGTGTAGATGTGACTCTTGTCTTCAGAGTCGTAGAAGGAAACCTCCCCTCTGTCATAATCCAGCTGGACTCTGAACCTCTGGAGACTTTTATTCACTGTCACAGTTTTACCAACACCATTAGTGTATTTTCCATCACCATGCCATAAACACCAGATTCCATATTTTGGTGAAGCATATCTCTTTCCCTTCCTGTCAACAGACTCTTTAACCAAACCAATATTCCAGACAGGATGATCTCCCACCTCCACCTCCCAGCTGTGTTTCCCTGAGCTGAAGCCCTCAGAACCAAAAACATTGGGGTACATCATGTTTCTCTCTGGATTATCAGGAAGCTGCTGCCATGTGTCTCCATTTCTCACTCTGGTCAGATCATCAGACAGGTGGATCCATCCATCTGCAGTGTTTGGGTCCAGAATGACGGGACTGAACTTCACCTGGTCCTTCATCTTCTCCCAGACTCTGAAGGACAGGTTGCCCAGGTGTTTGGCCACATCTATCAGAGCTCCTGAGACCAGCTGTGGATCTGGCAGTGACCTCTGACCTCTGGCTCTGCTCTGAGTGGCTTTATAACTGCTGAGGAACGACACCTTGTCTTTCTGCAGCTCTTCTTCAACAGCAGAGATGCTGTCTGACAGAGAGGAGATCTGCTCCTCAATCCTCTTCATCTCTCTGCTGATAGTCTTCCTCTTCTGCTCCTCTTCCTCCCTCAGAGCTGCCAGTCTGGACTCCTCTTCCTCTCTCAGGAACTGGTGCAGCTTGTTGAACTCTGCTCTGATCTGTCTCTCTGTGGACAGCAGCTGCTTCTTGGAGTGTTGAATCACATCATGGTATGTTTTCTCCACTTGTTTGTGTTTGTTCCTCTTGTCCTGCAGAGACTCTAAGTCAGATTTCAGCTGCTGCTTCAGATCTCTGACTGCTTGTTCAACAGGAACCACTTTGTGACTCTGGTGGAGAGAAAACTCACAGACAGGACACACAGCTCTCTGCTCGTCTTCACAGAACAGTTTAGGGTCTTCTTGGTGTTTACTGCAGACCATCAGCTGCTTTTCTCCTGTTTCTGTCTCTGAAGATCCAGATTTCTGTCTTCCAGTAAAAGAATCAGCCAGGTCCTTCAGAGAGAAATTTATTCCTATATTCGCCTTAGAAGATTTTCTTTTACAGATGGGACAGTTCTTGTTTCCAGTTTGTTCCCAGAATTTCTGCAGGCAGTTTGAACAGAAGCTGTGGTTGCAGCTCAGAGACACAGGATCTCTGAAAGTCTCTGAACAAATATGGCAGCTCAGGAAATGTTCAATCAGAGCTCTCTCTGCCATTTTCTACAGAACCACTCCAGAACCAGAACTCACCAAGTCAAAGTTTCTGCAGCTTTTTCTTTAAGATCCAGTAAACCTTCGTGTTTCAGCTCAGATCTCCTCCCTGTAATGGAGTCTCAGCTCCGTTCAACTCAGTTAAAATACTTTCATTTTCTCTCAGTGACGTTTCACAATTACCTGTTTGACCAGTCAAACAGGTAATTGTGTTCCAGGTGAACTTTGTGCTTTTGTTTTACTGCAGTTTAATTTCCTTGTTCTGCTGATAAAAAGCTGCCTTACATTTTAATAAAGAAAATTTTTTATAACTCTATTAGGAGCACTTCAATGTTTTTATAAAATGACATTTCAAAGTTTTTTCTTTCTAAAACATTTAATGTTGCAGTGAGAAACAAATGTCAACAAATAAATGACAACCTGGATGTAGGAACTTAAATAATCAGCTGACATTTGTCCTAATAAATCAAAACTTTATCAAGTCCTTATTAGACTCTGCTGGTCTAATAAAGACATATCTTCTGTATCTATATTTGCAGCTCTATATTAGTTATGAAAGTAACAGCAGATAAATTTAATCTAAAATAAGCAGAACTTTCTCATCTTCCATCTGACATCATGCTTTATAAAGATCTTTAATATTTTGTTGATATAAAATGCATTTTGTGGAAACATTTGCACATAATTGTGTTGAAACTTTTCCACAAATTGAATTCAATTATTTAATATAATTAAATTTAATTATTACTGATTTAGTTAAGTGAATTTAAGGTTTTATACTTTCAGATACGACTGATACATTTTATCTGAGGATTCACATTAAAAATTATCCTGTTTAAAGGTTTAGAGTTTCAAAATGCGACAGAAGTATTTATTGTGTCTGCAGTAAATATTTCAAAGACTAATCAAAAACTACCAATATATTTTCAAACTTCAGTATAAACTCTTTAATCTGCTGTAGTGATTTGAATAAAAGGAAGAAATTCACAACATTTAAGGCTGAATGAGTCTTCAGAGCTGCAGGTGTTTTATCAAGGAGGAAATTATTCCCCGACTTCTTAAAAACATTTCTGTTTCCTGGATTGGAGCATCTTCATGTAGAACCACGTTCCCCAAAATGAAAATGAAAAAATTGGAAACATTTTTTATTGGGGTGTGCATCAAATCCACCTGCATACAAAGAGAGAAACCTGTAAAACCTATTATTGATGAGCTGGAGTCGGGAGAGTTTCTATTGTGGTGAGGTTCTATTCTAACTTGGACAAAGAAAATTGACTGGCCAAGGCCAGAGATCACTTCAGTGAAATTTATTATGCTTTTCTTCAGGTGAACAAAGAGGAGAAGTGCAGAATATGTACACATGACGTTCAAGGCAGATTAAAACAGACAAACTGCAGTAGCTTCAGTGTAAGAGTCCGTCACCTTCAGTGTAACTTGTCAGGAGTCTAACTACAGACCGACTCCCTGCGGTGCAGAGCCCTGCATTTACTCTGGCTCCACCCACAGGAAGAACCAAACGGGAAAAAGAAACTAAATTACTTCAAACTCAACTAAACTCTTAGAGTATACACAGTAATTATAATAATTAATACTGAGGGGGAAAAAATTAGAAATAAACTTGTGATCAGAAATACAATACTAAATTTAACAGAAGACATTCAATACTTTCTCATGACGTCACTTTGTCAGATTAAAATGTTTCTCCCAACTTCAGATTAGTTAAACAGCACCGCCCTCTTGTGGCAGCAGCGTGTTACTGCAGTTTGTCATGGAATCAGAACTGATTTGTAGTTTTGGTAAACAGTGAGACTCACCCGTTTGTAGATGGTAAATATGGTGCCAATGGAGGCCAGGCAGTCGATGTTACTGGAGCCGTGCAGATCAGCCAAGTGAGCGATGGGTGACCTGTCCAGTGACCTTCCTCTTGCCCTTTGACCCCTGGAAATGTGTACCAGCACTCCTCTGAACCTGAAGTGTGCTAGATAAAGTAGGGATGGAAATTAAAATCACTTTTGGTAAAAAGTGATTTACACTTACTCTACTGCCAGCTGAATTCCTGGTATTGATCATTATTATATACATAAATGTTTAACCAAATTATTGGGACATTATCAACTTGTAAAACTCAGCCTAACCAATGTCCATCCTTTTCTGCTTTCTCACTCAAAATCTTACTGGGACACCTGAAAAAGCAGATGGCGACTCCAGCAGAGCGATTTGTCCCATGACTGAAGAGAATTTTATCTCCCCTTTGCTGCGACCAGAACTTCACATCAGATGCATCAGAATGAGTTTCCTGTAAAAAGGTGCAATGTGCTTGTTGTCCTTTACAAAACAAAAAAATGCTTTCTGTTTAAGTGAGTCTTTTAGTCGCCTTGTGTTAAAAGAAACTAAAGAAAAATCGTTTTTTTATCTGAAAAATAGAACACATGAACCCATGCACAAACGGTTTAGGAGAGTGAAAAAAAAACCTTGAGTGAGAGAACAGTCCTCTACCTTTTCATGTTCATTTCAGCTGCATCTCAGTTCTCAGCTGTAGAAGCATCCATGATGCGTTTGTCTTCGATGAAACCAAACGGGCCCCTGAAACCTGCAGCTTTGCCTTCTTTTCTTGCCTTTTCAATTTTTGGCCACAGTGATTGTCTTGCTTTCCAATCTGCTGGTGTCAAATCTTCAGAGAAGCAAACTCCTTCTTCTTTGCAAATGGGAGAAGTTTTAGTCATTGAAATAAGGCAAAACTTCCCACTGAGGGTCAAATTTGTAATATTCTGGAACTGCAGTCAGGAGCTGCATAAAAGTTGCTCCAAGGGCCATAAATGGCCCCTGCGCCACAGTTTGGACACCCCTGATCTTATGAAACTTGAATCTGCAAATGATGACAACACTGATTACATCTTCATATAATCAGTTTGGTTTATTTAAAATATTTTTTCCAAACATTTTTTATTTCACAAGATAACATCATCACTTTTGGTTCATCTGTTATATTTGGTCATTTGCATAATTAAAATGTATATTTTGGTTGATTAAGGCAGTTCTATGTAAAGTCTTCATTTCTGGTTTATTTTCCTGAAGCTTATGAACAACTCAAACATTGTGAGTTTGACTCATTAAAACCCGTTTTCACAGAGAAAATCTCCCGAATCTTTTTGGTCACAAAGAAAGGCACCACAGGTTTCTGTGCATGCAGCGCGTCGCCGCCGCCCGCCTCACTTCGCCGCGTGTTTCTTGCAGATGGCGATAAACTCCCGGACGTCGTCGGGGGAGCCCATGGCCACGGGGGCGCGCTGATGGATGCCGTCGGGCTGGATGTCCAGGATGTTCTCGAAGCCGGTGGTCGCCATGCCGCCCGCCTGCTCCATGATGAACGCCATCGGGTTTCCCTCGTACAGCAGCCGCAGCTTCGAGAAAACGGAAAGTTTAGCTTCCTGATGCTAAGAGATCAACGCTTCCCATTCAATACTGACGCACTGCAAAAACACAAAATCTGAGTATTTCTGTCTAGTCTCGAATATTACACCTGAAATAAGAAAAACTTGACTCAAGTAACTTTTCAGCAATAAACAGAAGTTTGTTTTAAGTTAAGAAAACCTTTATATTGATGAAAATGTACTTGTTACACTGACAGATTATTTCACTTATAACTAGAACGTTTTCATCAATATTAAGGAATTAATGATTTAAAATAAGCTCTTATTTATTTCTGAAATCTTACTTGTACGTTTTTGTCTTATTTCAAGAACCAAAATATTTACAAAAGAAAATAGAGCAAAAATAATTGTTAAATTCAAAGTTTAAAATAACTTTGAATGGTAAAATATGAAAAATATTTTTAAAAGTTCTGCTTTTTATGCTTTCTTATGAAAAGCATAAAAAAACCAAAAAAAAATTAAAATCCTTTAATTTTTTTAAAATTAAAGGATCGTTTTAAAAAAAAAGTTTATTGAAACACTGCAAAAATAAAATGTTGCCAAGTATCTTTAGTCTTTTTTCTAGTGCAAAAACCAGAGTACACTTGAATTAAAACAAAATTAACTTACAAGTTTTAAGTTAATAATTCCTTAATATTGATGAAAAAGTAGAATCTCCACTGGCAGTTTATTTCACTTATAGATGTTTTTTATGATTATTAAGTAATTATTGACTTAAAACAAGCTCCTATTTAATCACACATTAGTTTTGTCTTATTTCAAGTGAACTGAGATATTTGCATTAGTTTAAACCGGTACAAACATCTGGATCGTTTTCATTCTTTGAGTTTGGAAATACACACAAAGAAGATTTTTATTTCATTGATGTATGAAGAAAAAAAAAAGTCATTTTATATCTAATATTGTAACATCCATCAAATCAGCATCAGGATTTATTTACGCTGCAAAAACAAAATCTTACCAAGTATTTTTAGTCTACTTTCCATGAAAATACTTCTGTAAACATCAAATAAGACAAAACTAACTCAATTAACTTTTCAGTAAGTAAAATGAGTTTTACTTGCTGAAAAGTAAAACAATAATGAAAAAGTGCTAAATATAAGTGAAGTAATCTTATTTTGAAGGTACAGAATGTGTGCAACATCCAGCTTAGAGCAGAAATGTTGAAGTTCCTCCGCCGTTGCTGCAGCGTTTTAAAAAATGAAGAAGGAAGTTCAGAGTGAAGAAACAACGTTGTTCTGCTTGACATGTTGCTCAAGTCAGAGTCCAGACAAATTGTGCAAAAACTAATTGTTGTTGCCTACAAACCAAAGGTCTGGGTTGTTGTTCAAATGCGTATGAAAGTGCAAACGGACCGGAGACCGCTCCAAAGGCAGGAAGTGGACTACAGCGCAGGGCATTCTGGGTAACTACAACCAAACCAAAGTTCATATCACCCGACCCTGCTGGCAACAATATAAAATGATTAAAATATAGAAATCAACTGAACCTCAGAGAAACAAGGCAGGATGAAGTTAAAGAAAATCCTCAGTTGCTGCAGTAACAAAGACGTCATTCTAAGGCTTTTGCGTCGTCTTTAAAAGAGTTGTAACTCGTTTCATCAGGTCCAAATCTCTGAGTTTAATGCTGGATCTCACCTTTCCTTTGGGGCTTTTCACATTTCCTGGGTATAAAAAGATTCCTCCGTACATCAGCGTCCGGTGGACGTCGGCCACCATCGATCCGATGTAGCGCGCGCCGTACGGCTCACTGCCGTCCTACAAGGACATGAAGCGTTCACGGGTCACAGGAGGAAAATATAAATATTTCCTAAAAAACCTTCATGTTACCTCAGGGAACTTCTTCCTCTGCAGGTACTCTGTGACAGCCGGATCGAAATACTTAGCATAGCCTTCATTCAGACTGTAAATCTTCCCCCGTTTCTTGATTTTCACGTCGTGCTCAACGAGGATGAATTCACCGATGGCCTGAAGAAACGTGAAGAAGGCCGTCAGTGATTATAAACAGTGGACCTAAATGAGAGATCCTAAAGGAGTACCGACTGGGTCGAGCATGAAGCAGTTGACTCCCTGTCCGGTGGACAGAACGATCATGGTGGCGCTGCCGTAGAGCGCGTAGCCCGCCGCCACCAGGTTCCTGCCCGGCTGCAGAGCGTCCTTCTCAGACGGCTCCTCCTCTGTGGTCTGGGAATCACATTGTTTCAGTAACTTAAATTTAAATTATTAATATTATATGTTTTTGTTGCTTATATTTAAAGAGGACCTGTTGTGAAAAAATCACTTTGCAGGTTTTTATGCTTCCAACTGTTTCTAAAAAGAGCCCAAATGTTTAAAAATTTACTTGACAATAAGCTAATGTTTTTTTGGTGTCTGGAAAATGAGTTACCTAGCAACCCCAGCAGAGTTCTGCCCGTTACCTAGCAACCCCATCAGAGTTCTGCCCGTTACCTAGCAACCCCAGCAGAGTTCTGCCCGTTACCTAGCAACCCCAGCAGAGTTCTGCCCGTTACCTAGCAACCCCAGCAGAGTTCCGCCCGTTACCTAGCAACACCAGCAGAGTTCTGCCCGTTACCTAGCAACACCAGCAGAGTTCTGCCCGTTACCTAGCAACACCAGCAGAGTTCTGCCCGTTACCTAGCAACCCCAGCAGAGTTCCAGTGCATTTGGTCAGCTGGTTTTACCGCTGTATAATGTTTATTATTAACTTTCCATCCAGAAACTACTTGCTTCATTCTGCTGGTTGTCCAGGAGGCTCCACCTCTGCTGTTCAAAGATGTACGGTTGTTTGCAGCCTTTTTCACGTGCCAGTGTAAAATGTTGAGATTATTTTTTATTTAAAGAGACAAGAGGCCTTATAACAGCTTATTCAGAACTGAGCAGACTAAAATCTCATTATCTAATAATGATTGTGTCAAAAATGTGATGAATCTGTCTTGTATCGTCCATAGACCTATCCAAACCTGTTCAAGGAAACATAGCAGGCCACCTTTAAGATTACAAAACAAATATGTTAACTTAAATCCTTGCTTATATAGTAACTTATTTTTAGCTTGGCTCATAATTTAAACTAATCAAATGGAAGTTTGTTCTCTTCAGTTGATCTTTTTCTGAAAGAAGTGCATCAATGCAAGAGTTTAACGTTTTGCTGTTACCTTTCTGTAAATGCCAAATATCGTTCCAATGGAGACGAGACAGTCGATGTTTGAGGATCCATCCAGAGGATCAAAACAAACAATGTATTTCCCCTGAAAAAGAACCAGAAAAAACATTAAATGAATAGAATTAATTGTTTACTGCAGGATGATTTTATTTTATAGACCACATCTCAAATAGTTTCTTTTATTACGTCATAGTAAAAGCCGATTGTCATTGATCATCAATGTTCATAATAATATTTACTGAGATTTCAAAACCAAAGACAAGAAGTCAGAGGTTATTGTAAGTAAATAATTTCTAAATATTTATGAAAACTTTCTAGTTCCACTGGCAGATTATTTCACTTATACATAGTAAAAATGTTTAGTAATCAAGATTAAGGAATATCTGACTTAAAACAAGCTCTGATATCTTTCTGAAAAGTGACTTACTAGTTAGTTTTGTCTTATTTCACGTGGACTAAGATATTTGCTCTAGAAACTAGACCAAAAGTACTTTTGTGTTTTTGCAGTGCAGTTCTTCATTTTATATTTGCTTATTTTCTAAATGTAGTGAGAAGTAGTGATATTTGTTGCCTTTCTGCATTAATCAACAGTTAGTTTGTGTTAATATGTTTTATTGTACATAAATTCTTACCCGTTGTTCGGGCTCCACGATGATGGCCTCTTCGTTCTCTTCGGACACCAGAACGCAGGAGGTGAAAGACGACTTGAGCATGTTGATGACCAGGTCATTGGACAGGATGTCCAGCTTCTTCACCTGGTCACCCGTCACGTTGGTGCTACCTGCAATCCCATAACTGATAAAGACACACAGAGAACAGAAACAGTGAGCAGAGCTGGAGGAAACGGTTACTTCACATCCTTTGCTGCAATTATTACTGCTGAACGTCTCACAATCTGCAGTAAACTGAATACAGTCATAGATTTCAGTGTCTTAGACTGAAACATAAAAATAATCATGGTGCACCACAAGGTTTGGTGTTGGGACTTTTGCTTATTTATTAATGATTTACCAGAATATTTTCCAGCAAAGCTAACCTGCCAGATGTATGCAGATGATGTTTTGTGAAAAAAACAAAAACTAAAAACAATACAATTCAAATATCTAGGGATGATCTGCTGTCGTTTTAAACAAGTGATGCAAATTATGAAAAGAACAAAATTTAACATTTACTTAAGTACCTTTTTTGGAGAAAAAAAAACAACTTAGTTTACTTTTTTCTTTACTACACTGCAGTTTTTACTTTTACTTGAGTAATTCTTTAATAAAGTATCTCTAGTCTTAGTTGAATAAAATTTCTGGATTTTCTACCCACTGAATGAAAAACAAACATGTTTTAACCGAACAGACGCAGACAATCACCAGCAGCTTTTGTTAAAGTTTCATAAGTGTTTATTAAAAAAAACTAATTTATTTTGCCTGTTTTGTTTTTACTTATATGAATTATTGTCACTTTGGTCCTTGAAATACCAAAATTTCCACTTAAATTTATATTTTGGTCCATCAGATGAAGCAATTTTTAAATATTACATGATTGATCATGTGAAGTTACTACTGGAGTAGACTTTTTTAACCACATACTCTTCTACTCTTACTTAATGTCTTGCACAGGTTTTTACTGTCACTTTAGTAGAAACATGTTGAACTATTGCGACTCTTACTTGTGTGCATTTTCTGTGTACTCCGCCCACCTCCATTAAGAGTTTTTGTCCCATTTTTTAAAATAAAACTGAACTTGCAACAGAACAGGAGGTTCTTTGTTTCTTTCAAATAGAAGAAAATTAAATGTTTGTGGCTGAAGTTTCATTTCTAGCTCGTTACTGAGGAAAATATTTTCATATGCATGGATTTGGTGTCTTGAAAAAGGCAGATTGGAGCCGTGAATGTGTGTGCGGGTTGCCTGGAGGTACGCGCTTTCTGATTGGTGCATAAACAACCTGAATCTCCTGCTCAGCCAGTGTGTCAACGTGGATGTGAATGCAGCAAACAAAAGCAGACAAAAAAGCTGCACAAGGCGCAAAATGTGCGGTAGTTTTTACAGATGAAACTGCGCGTTTGACTCGGTGAACTCACAGATGGGCGATCCCAGCTTTGCGCACCGCGGTGGAGATGGCCTTCACCGCCGTGCCCAGCGAGTTGAGCAGCGTGGTCAGCTCCCCGGTGCCCTTCGCCTTCCTGCCCTCCTCCATCACGAAGCGGGTCATGGTGACCACGTTGGTGTCGAAGGTTCCCCGGTCAGACATGGTGGCAGGCGGTCCTCCTGTGGTCCGGGAGCAGAAGTTGGAGGAAATGCTCCAGGACTTAAATGCGCTGCGAGGCGGAACCAGGCGGAGGGAGTGAGAGATGCGGGGCCAATCCGGGGCTGCGTGAGAGGTGTGGCCGCGGTGGGAACACTAACCCGCATTGTGCAAAACTTTCTGGAAGTCACAAACCGATAAACTATCAGCAGAGGAGTGTGACTGGAACAAAAGAAGCGGCGCAAGTTTGGCTGCAAGAGTCTTTTGCAAGAGACCTAAAATTTATACAAAAATGTGTGTGTGTGTGTGTGTGTGTGTGTGTGTGTGTGTGTGTGTGTGTGTGTGTGTGTGTGTGTGTGTGTGTGTGTGTGTGTGTGTGTGTGTGTGTGTGTGTGTTTGTTTGTTTCTGATACCTTGAGGGGACACACATGTTTGCGCATCTATCTTTGTGGGGACTTTCCATTGACTTCCATTCATTTCTACAGCCTAAACCTTATCCTAACTCTATCCATTACATACCTAACTCTAACCAAAACTCAATTCACACCTTAGTCCTAAATCTGATCCCTGACCCAAAAACAGTGTTTCCCCTTGTGGGAACCAGGCTTCGGTCCCCACAAGGAGCCGTGGGTCCCCAACGTAGGATATGTCAGGAAAATTGTGTGTGTGCGTGTGTGTGTGTGTGTGTGTGTGTGTGTGTATCTTTTTCCTTTTATGTATTTGTTAAAATTGTCAGTATAATACCAGACAGATAATTTATGAAAAGCTCGATCTCCTCCATCCTGTGCTACTATTGCCATCTAAAACAACCAATCAGAGCCAGGAGGAGGGCCTTAGCGCTGTCAGTCATCCTAGTGTACACTGCTAAATGTGCTGCAGGGAGAAACAATTTAACATTACAGGAAAAGCGTTCATCTGTGGCCAGAGTTGGGTAACCAGTTAAATGTACTGTTAGAAATATTTTACTACAATGTACTTTTTACTTTTACCTGAGTAATCTTATTATGAAATATCTCTACTTTTACTAGAGTAAAACGTCGGGATTTTTAAACATGTTTTAACCAGAAATTCACCAGAAACAGACACACACCTGCAGTTTTTGTTAAAGTTTCCTAAGTTTTGTACTAGAAGAAACTGATTTGGAAAAATGTCTTTTGAATGAACAGCAGAGGAAATAGTAAAACAATCCCAATTTATTGAGCCAATAATTCAAATTTCTTATTTTGCTAAAAAGTTTATTATGATAAATGATAAACGATACGATAAATGCCCACTGCTAAGCTCTTCAGACTTTCCGTGACGGCTCTTGATAAGTTTGGTTAAAAATGGTAAAGAGTCAATAAATGTTTTTAGATATAAATATTTTAAAATAGTAGGAGTTTTTCAGCTTATTTCATGGAATAATTGCACAAGATTTCATTACAGGACAGCCGTAAAAGTGCCAGAAATATTATTTAAATCAGGGATCTGTCACATAATTTTTATGTGACAGAATGTGATAAAACTACTCATTAACAAACTGTTAAAATATTATTAAATAATTGTCTCTACATTCAATGAGTATTTCTTAAAGTTGATCATATTTTCACATTGATGTACGTTGCTATTACACAGATTGTAGCATCCAGTCAATTTTGAGAATGCCAACTGATGGTTGAATTATGATTTATTAAAGTCATAATAAATCATAATTTTCATGAACATAAAAGCTAGACAAGAACAATTAATAGTAATTACGATCGTTTTCACTGTTATTATGCATCCATTATATAAATTTTTTCAATTAATACAAGCAGTCAGATTTTTCTGTCACCATTTCAAGTTACTCAAATAAACTTCAATCCCAGTTACTCACCTTGTCCTCTTATTGCCTGAAGCTATAATTGAGTTGCTTCTTGTCCTTTTTAATGATTATTGCAGTTAACCTTTGCAGACAGAACTGCATTCCATTACCATAATTACCTTAAGGAAGTTACCAAATTAAAAGCATATAACAATAAACAAAAATAACTTTACTCGGTTGGCCTTTACAAGTCTATAGGGCCATGTAAAAACACATGGAGGACCGGATTTGGCCCCTGGGCCATAAATTTGACACGTGATCAAACAAATTTTAAAATCCAACCTTAGAAAATTCAAAATGCAGTGTTTTTATAACAATTTTAGTGAAAAAACATCCATACATCCCAATCAACCCAGCCTTTCTGTAAATGTTATTTCCGTCCCCCAACCAGTTAAACAATTTAATTTGAACAAAAAAACTTAAATACAAACACGATGTGATTTTTGACGTTAGTACAAAATCAAAACTTAAAATGTTGGGGAAAGGATCAATATCATTGTGTTTTTAAGTTTTACCTTCGTCAAACGAAGGTGAAATAAAATCTACACAAGATGGCGCCCTTCATCCAGTTCACTTCAGTTCGGAACCATCTGCTTTCGAGGCTTTAGTAGTCTGGATTCAGAATTTATCTCTAATATAACCAGCATATAATGTTTAATGTATGTGAACCTAAACAACATTTACTTGAATGGGATGTTTTTATTATTTTTATTTTTTATTTTTATGGGATAATGGGGAAAAAACATAAAAATTAGTTTCAGGAGGGAATTTAGTCCCGGTCAGTAAAATCTATTAACATTGATATCAATCCGCCAAAACTGATCCGTTCGAACTTGGAAATAAGTTTAACGTTTTGGGAACTATATTACATTGCGGAGGAGAAACGTATCCTACGTTGGCCTTGTTGCCAGGTAATCGAAAGTAGTGAAAAGTCATTTTCTTTGGGTTGTTCAATTCAGTTGTGTTTTTGTTTCACAAAATGTATTAGATCGTCTGTTAAACAACAATATCTTGCACAGGAGTTAATTTAGCTTAAACGTTACAAGTTATCGAAAGGAACGCATCACTTGGTTGACGCGGAGTTATTTAGCAGTTAAACCGGGGGGATATTAAATAGTCCAGTTAAGCTCTTCATTACTTCAGGGCCAGTCAGTAAAAGTAGGCCATGCTGTCGACAGGTAAGCTACACCTGCGTTACTGACTGACTGACCTTCATTACGCCCATCGTACTCAGCCGAGCAGCCACTGCGCATGAGCGTGGCTCACCTCGCTTCTGAGCCGACCGACCCACCGACCGGAGCGGACAGTACAAAGAAGCTGCTGGTTCTGCTGCAGACGGGATCCAGACCCACCGGGATAAACTTTAACTTTGGGTCGAGTTTGTGGGAATTTATTGTTCCACTGATTGAGGAGCTGGTGATTATAAACGGCCGGAGGAGTTAGCGAGGAGTTGAATTCAATCCGAAGAAGAAGAGCAGCCTGGGAGACACTTGGCGTCTGGTGAGTTGGAAGTCGATTTATTTTGGTGAATGCATGTTAATTTTTAAAATTTAAGGCAGTGTTGTCGTGTTTTAGTCTGCGACTAATTTGGTTTAATTACATTAAAGTTCAATTTCTGGTCAACGTGGTCGTGCTGCGAGCAGAGCAGACAATCTCATGAAGCGCTGCTGCGGGTAAAGCAGGATTATGTTTAAAGTCATATGGTGTTTGTCGCTGATTGAACAAATTATCCTGCAGGTGCCATGCAAATGTTTTCCAGCTACGGCTCAATGGGCTGAACTTTGAGCTGCAAAGGCAGGAAACTCGTCTTTACTCCTTGGAGAGACAAGTTTTTGGATTTTCTCTCTAGAGATGCACCGATCGGTTTTTTTCTGGTACCGATTTTCTGTCTAACCAACTAAAACCGATAGTGAATTTTTTTCTCTCCATTTTAATTATTTTGTTAACAAATGAAAGTGGCATCAGTTTCTTACAGTGTGTTAGCATTTAGTTAATGAATGTATGGAGAGTGAAAAGGGACAAAATTCTTATAAATACACCTTTTAAATCATTCATTAAAAGTACCAACTAACATGTGTTTAGTTGCTTATAATAGCTAGTACAGATAATTAATTAACTCGGCCATCAAAGTCAACTTTGACAGATGATTTCATGGTGGAACAGGAACTACAAAATATTTAAATGCATATTTTATTAATTATAATGGTTTCCAAAAAGTATTAAAACATTTATTTTATAGTACATTTAATGAATGATATATTTATGTAATTTTGCCCCTTCTGGGCTTCCATAGTGGTTAAACAGAAAAGCAGCTAAATTGACAGAACATTTTTATTTTTTTTGGTTCTTGTATATTGAAATAAGCAAAAAATGTCAAACACCAACTAAATATGTAGTTATTTGAGCTCTTTTTGTTCCAAATACCATAGATTTTGTTTAACTTGAATTTTATTGCACAGTAAAATATTTCTACTATATGATACATATTTTGTCAATTGTAAACCAAAAATGTGTTCGCTTTGCATCGTTTCTAAAGGAAATGTTTGTACGTAAATCCTAAATTTAAGGTATGAACAACTTTATATGTTTCTGTATGAAATCAGTTTATATTTATCTACTTACCTTTAAGTCCAAGTGAAAATGAAGGAACTTGAATAAATGGATCAAAGTGCTGTTTGTTGTTTTGTAGACTGAAAATGGAAAGTTTTTAGTTTTGATGCATCTGGACATTTTGATCTCTGGCTTATTGATTCTCTGCTCTTAAGTACACAGAGCTCCTCTAATTTAATCAGCTTGATAGTAACTATTTACATTTACTCTATTACATTTACTTGAATATCCTTTTTGGAAAAAAAAGATTATTTCTACTACGCTGTAGTTTTTGCTTTTACTTCAGTAATTTTATTAAGTATTTCTGCTCTTGTTTGAGTAAAAGTTTAGGATTTTCTGCCCACTGAGTGAAAAACAAACATGTTTTAACCAAAAACCCACCAGAGATGCACCTGAAGTTTTTGTTTTTGTTTTAAAATACGAAAATTTCCACTGAACTATATATTTTGGTTTGTGTGATGATGTAAATTTTAAATATCCAATGACTGATTGGTACTTGAGTAGATTTATTATTTTTTTTTACCAAATACTTTTTTACTTTTACTTGAGTACAAATATGTTGAAGTAGTGCTACTCTTACTTATTATGTATAATTTGTGGGTTCTCTACCGCTAGTGATTTAATGTTGTCATCTTTAATCCTGAATGTCTTGAAAACCACAATCAGTTCTCACCTGAATCCCAAAGAATGCCAAAGTTTCTTTTCTTTCGGCGCCCTCGTTTTCTCTGCCTCCTCCTCACATTCTTTAATACAGTGCAGGGATTGACCCTCGTACAAAAGCTCCTTTATGGGGCGCTGAAGGCGACTGTCATCGACTTTAAAATGTTGCACATGGCTGTAAAGGAAGCTGCGGCTGCTGGTATCTCTCCAGCGAACTGCTCCGTCTCTCTGACAGCGGTTGTGACGCAGACCTTGATGGTGGTCTCCATTGTTCTGCTGGACCACTGGGGTCAACCAAAGGGCTCCTCATCTCCTCTCCAGCTCAGAAGCTTTCCCACTTTTCTCCTTCAGGGATGATCCTCTGAATTGATATGGGAGCGGGGGAGAATATGAGCATTGTGAAAGCGGACTAAAGGAATTCTGCGGCTTTCAGTGTGCCGCTGTTGGCATCTACCTGAACTCGATTCTCTACACCAGAGAATAAGAAGCACAGATTTCCAGCAGAGCTTTTATCTCCGAGGCTGAAAGCATTCTTCCAGCATAAAAGTGGCTTCGGTTACTGAGCTGACATTTTGTCTGTTTTCATCATCCACTTCTGTTCTTGTGTTAAATTGATCTGCAGTCAAATTTGGGAAACAAAATCTTAACTTTATGAGTATTAATTTTTATGCTGGAAGCTGCAGGATGTAACTCTTATAAAAATGTTTTTGTGATGTTGTGACAGGAGGGTGTGTTAGAAAATTGAGCTCCTCTGTCGTCTTCCTGAAACAACCAGTCAGAGCCAGGGGGCGTGTCTTAGCGCTGTCAATCACCTCCTTGCTTTTTGCTATGCTGCAGCTAGCCTAGCCTGTTGTTAACTCCCACCTGCAGGTGGCAGTATGTCTGTCAGTTTAATGGTTTTTATCAACACTTTCTGCAACAACCGACCCAAAATGAAACTGAGCTTCACACGCTGCTTTAGATGATCAAATCATATGTTGGATTTGGAAGTTCGTGAGAGATGTTTCACTCTTTTTGTTTGTAGCATTCATCGTGTCTGTAGTGGAGCCAGTTTAGGGCCAAATGTTGAGCCTGGCGTCGGCGTTTGCATCAGGCTTGGTGGCGTTTGGAGTCGACCTCTCCAGCTGACATATGGCCGCCTCTCTTTTCTCACTTCAGTGAGACGACCCTCCTGTCCACAGCTTCAAAGCCGAGTCTCCCCCTCCTCCCATCGCCTCCCTGTGATTAGTCTCCCATTCCTCCGGTTTCTGGTTTGGACTAAATGACTTCCCTCCACACAGCTCCTGTTGCTTTGCCTTTCTCACTTGTTTTGGAGTTTTTAAAGAACCCTCTCTGCTGAACTGCTTCTAATTTTAGTCTCTGGGTTTGCTTTGTAATCCCAGTTTTGGTTGAACATCTGCTCATACCTCTGCCATGTTTTTGTTCTTGTTGCATATTTTTGTGCTGAAAATTCTATTTTTGCTTTTTTGTGCAACTTAAGCATGTTGTTTCTTGCAACCTTGTATTTCTCCCCACTGGAAGCACACTTACTGGTTTGACTGGAGGTGAAGGGAGTTGTTGCAGCTGCGTTGGTTTGAAAGTGTGGGATGAAAACCCACATGAGCCTCGAGGACTGCCCTGTTATTACATGATCGTGTTAGAAGTTAACCCACAAATATAAAATGTTGTTGTTTGGAGCAGCGCGAATAGGAAATGGCATTAAGTAGCCTCTCGGCTTGAACTGTAGAGAACCTCGGATATCGGTATGCACAAAACAGATTTAAAATGGAGAACTTGCTGCATTCAACACAAAAAGAGAAGTCAAGCTTGTGGGAATCCTCCTAAGAGATTTCCAGTAGCCTGGGCCAGCTGCCAGCGCGGCACCACACTGTTCGCTAATTTGAAAGGAAGTCATTACTGGGGCGATCAAAGCTCTGGCTGAACTGTTTACAAAATCTCTTGAGTCAGTTTTTTTTTTTTTTCTGGACTTATAAGTTTAACAGAATCACACCAGAACAACGAATGAACTAGAAGGATCTGTTAAGTGGATTTGTCTTTAATTACAAACTTCATATAGATTGCTTTAGCCGAAGCTGCAATCAGACATGATTGTAACCAATCAGCAACTTGGCACATGAGCTAAGTTTAGCCCTTTAGCCTTTTGTTTGGGTTGCAAAATGCTGCTGGTTCTCTTCAAGAAATTGTTTTACTTTATCGTTGATTGTTTGCAACTGATTTGCATTTTAAGTTTAGAATAATTCACTAAAACCACAAAAAATGAACTTCCATTTATAAGAATTGTTGAATAATTATCTAAATGTTTCATTAGTTTATTGAAAGTGAAAAATAAATACAAAACATTTTTTCTTTTAGATATAAAATTAATTTTGACCCTGATGTCTGATTGGTTGCTTCAAACAGGAAGTCAGGACAACTTCTTCTAAGCTAGCGATGACAGGGAAGTTGATATTTTCACTGGAAGAGTGATTATAATTTTAATAAATTGTTTTTCGGGTGAGTAATTCCAGCGTCTGTATCTGTAATTTGGTCTGAAAGTGCTAATCAGTTCGCCAGAGAGAGTCAGTCGGCGTTAGCTAGTTAGCTAGTGGGTGGAGCTAACGTTGATCCTGTGATCTGTGGCAGCTTCCTCCATGTTATTAAAGGTAAATAGTGAAATGGAGGCTGGAGTTGCTCACCTGGAGTTTGTAGCAATTAAATTACAACAATTTATGGAAGTTATTTCCACACATCCAGTGAAAATATAAACCTCAGAGTTCCTGCGGACTTGGAGAAATTGTCTCGATTTACTGTTTGAAGCAGCCAATCAGACGTCAGGGTCGGCGCTAAGCCCGCCCACTGAGTTTGATGGGTGAAGTTGACAGTTTAATTTAATTCATGATGCATATAATTATATATTTATTAAATTATTTGTATGTTTTTCATCAACAACATCTAAATAATTCAGAAGTTATTTATTTATCGTCTGATTCATTCCTGAGTGCTGCAGTTTGCGTGAGGAGAAAAACTGTTGCGGTGAACATGAATGAGTCGAGGGAATCGCTCTCTGCAGCTCGGATTAACCCCGATTAAACCTTGAAGTGTGTTTCAAAAAGATGTTTTGTTTCCTGGTATGTTAATCTCTTTTCTTTCAGTAATTCTTCCGCTTAGTGTTTGTGCATTCTTCTTTTCCCTCTGTAATAAGGACGATTATCACAGTTCACTGAAATTTGAATTTTCAA
This sequence comes from Gambusia affinis, assembly GCF_019740435.1. Lineage (NCBI taxonomy): Eukaryota > Metazoa > Chordata > Actinopteri > Cyprinodontiformes > Poeciliidae > Gambusia > Gambusia affinis. Next base: position 30,269,924 of record NC_057870.1, on the reverse strand, counting down.
CTTATTTGGAGGATCATGGGTCTTGGCAAGTTTTGATTTATTTATTATTACACCAACTATGAAAATGACTGTTTGTAGAGAATGTTATGCTTTCACTTACATTGGAGTCGAGAAAATACAGAAAAGGACTCTAGGTGGCACTAGAGTATCTGCCCTTTGTCTACGGAGAAAAAAACGTGCCCTTCTGAGATTTTTATTTTTTTTTTAATAATGTGTAGCAAATTAAAGGCTGGTTGCGATTTACTGTTTTCATCACTCTATAATATTTTTTATTTTTGTTAATCCTAAGAATTTCATAAAACGCACAAAAGTGCATACTTGTTTTGAGATTTGTAATGTTTTTGTTCACTAATGCATATTGGTGTCATCTTTTGCAATCAGCAGATGTTGGAAAGTAAACTTAAAGTTTTATCACAATATTTTTGTTATTTAGGTCTGTCACAATAAAAAATTTGCTGGACGATAAATTGTGGAAGAATTTATTGTGATAAACGATTATTATTGTTTTGAGACCATTTTCAAAGTAAAGGTAAAACATGCCATTTATAATGCGCTTCTTTCAGAGAAAACGGTAAAAACTAACAATCCCAACAGCATGGACAGTCTTGATTAATTGGAGTTTATGGTAATAATCATAAATCAACATTCTTATTATGATAAATTTATCATGATAAATGATACGATAAATCTAGGCTTCAAATGAATGAAATTGTTGTGTTTTGTTTGGACAATCTCTTCCAATGAAAGACAACAAGGACAAAGTTTCTTTTGTTGTTGTTTGTGTTTGTTTGTTTTTTCAGTGAATTGTCTGTCATTATCAAATTGTGTTGGAGGTTCAGTCAAAAATCCGGTGCCTTTACTTCCTACTTGAGCACCTGCCCCAAAAATGTGTGTGAAGGTAATTACCTGGTGGAAAGACGACTTAATGCTGGATGAGGCTTGATGGGACGGATTGTTTTGACATTTTCAGGAGAATGGGAGGAGTGGAAGAAAAACTGTGGTCAAACAGGGAGCTGAAAGGTGCTCAATTATCTACTTTACACAGATTTCAGGTGGAGACCTTAGACTTTCCCAAGTCTAAGGTTTGACTATGTTTACATTTGTTACAAATTACAAGCATCATTATTTAAGGGAGGTGCCAAAAGAAAACAAAAAAATTAAAAACAAAAATCCAAATGATCCATCTTTTGGTGCTACAGTAGAAATATTTGCTAGAAATGTAAAGATATTTGTGCTATTATGACGATAAATACAGTTTTTGGTCGTATTTTTGATCAAATTTCAGTAAACTCAGAGTTACTCATAAAAAATGGAGGAATCTGTTTGTGTGAATTTTCCCGATTGCAGAGTTGTGAAAACTGGAGGGACTGTCTGGGCATCAGAGCCATTTGGTTTTGTGGCGCCACATGGCTCTTTGGCCTTGTTCCTGTTCATCTACTGTCGATTAAAGGCCACAGAAACCTGTAATAAATGCCTCTGGAGGTTCAGGCATGTGCTGCACATGTTAACCAGAAAACACCACAAAGTTATGGACAAAACAAACCAGCTAAACATTCCCCCGTATCTTTTCTAAACAGCAGCTGGCATGCACGGTGTGTCAGTTTATGGAAACATCTCATTTGTCACAGTTCCCTCACAAATATGGCTGTGAGTTTCAGGCATGCTGTCTGAAATGTAACTGTTTTTAAACAGGAATCCAGCTTGTTTCCTGCAGGTCAAACAGAACGAGGCCAGTCTAGAGTGAACTTGGTGCTGAAATGATGGTGATAATCCTCCAGGTATGCAGACATGCACAGACTTTGCTTGTCAAGTTTAGGCATTGCACAGAACGGCTCGGCGTCTTTCAGGCCAAACGCTGCAGTCTGTTTCAGAAGAGCTAAAAATCTTCACTTGGTGTGACAGTTTTTTTCCACTTTGTTTACTTTGTGAGGTGTAAACTGCAGCACGTCTATGTAGAGCCAAAACTACTGTGTGTGAAGATTCTTGGTGATTTATGGGGCATAAAGTTGTAACTTGGTGTCCTGTAGAGCTCCGTAAACACAAAGTCTGTCACTTTCAGAGCAAACGGCTTTTGGGAGTTTTTACACCTGATAGTCTGGTAGATTGGGTTTGATTGGGCACCAAAGTTGAAACATTTTCAACTGGTGAGGTTCACTTTCACACTGCACTGTTAAATGAACCAAAATCTTTAATAACCTGTTCCCCTCCTCACCTGTGGGGGCGCTGCATCAAGAACAACCGAAGGAAACAAAAACCTCTGAAGACTCTGAGCACAACTTTCTTCTTCACAAAAACAAAAATGCAGTAGAGTCAGATTTTAACGGTTGTAGAAAATCTTTTGTCTTTGGTTAAAAAAAAAAAACAAGCCATTTTTTCCACTAGTGCTGAATTCATGTGTTTGTTTTGGTTTTGTTAACCCAGAATGCTTTGCATTGTAGTCCTCTTCCTGCTTTTGGAGCGGTCTCTGGTCCGTTTATGGTTCTCGTGCATTGAATCCGCCCCGAGTTCATTTCAACCGAGTCAGGACTTCAGAGTTCACTTTTTGATCCGCATCAGTTTGATTATCTGTTCACACCAAAACAACAAACCCAAAATTACCAACTTTAAATGCCAATTGAGAGTTTATCTGTGAAAACATTATTTGGGGTTTAGTTACTCTTTAAAGTAGGACTTTTAATAATTTTTTCAGTTTTTATCCATGAAAGGCTCATTAATGCAGTCGTATTGGAGCTGTGTCATCTGTGCTCTGCACTGTTTACGGTACAGAAAGCCTCACAGCCGTGTGGCCCATAGTTACCCGCCTCCTCATGTTACAGCCTCCCTCTCTTGCACGCTGGTATTGTCAGGTTACTGCGTGTTTCTGTGAGGTTCGTGTCAGGAGGCGCTCCGGCGTCCCCCACGTTAATCCCTCGTCCCGTCAGTCAGAGTGAGACGCAGACTCAAAGCTTTGAGCTCTTCACACCTGAGGGAGGTGAGTCTGAATTGTTTTAGGCTACTTTTTACCAAAGATGTCCTTTAGGTTAATGTTCTAGATTCCCCATCAATGAGACCAATTATACCAGTACTCTATTTTTAACTGAATACATATAAATAATGTTTTCAGCATAATAACCTCGAGTTGTAATAGAAGTGCAGGAAATAATGTAAGTGTAAAGGAGTGTTTGATTCCAATATGTCTGATTTATTATGCATTCATCATCTGCATCTATATAGCATACTAGGGTTGTGTGCAAAACTTTGTCAATAATCCACCAATAGTGAAAAAACTATTTTGCAGTTGTGGTTTTTCCATTAAATAAGAAACTTACAACATTTTAGGGCCATTGTAGACAGAAAAAAAGAGAAGGTGGAAAAATGATCAAATTCTGTCAAAAAAACTCAGCAGTTCAAGCTGCTTGGTGTTAAAATAGGTGTAGTTATGGTTTTTAGGTGGAGTCTCAAGTATTTGTTGATTTTTAAATATTCATGGTCCCTAAAACTTCACACTTTTTAAAGTTTTAGGATGTAAAATCATTTCAAAAATTGAACAGGATTCTTTTACTGCTGACTGAATTTTAAAAAAAGGTTTTATTTCTTGATCTTGGTTGAATTGGACCTAAAATGCATCAAACTTTACAACCTGATTCTGTACCGAGCCGTGGTTTCAGTTCTCCCGTTTGTCTGCATGTGGAAAAACGATCAACAAACGTAGACCAGCTTCACTTTGTGGCGCTGATTTAGTTTAATGTGTGAGCTGCAGAGTGAGGAAGTCATTCTGCACACATTTGACATCCTAGTGGAAGTAATTAACTGGATATCTGGAACAACAAACTTTGGAAAGGATTGCTGCCATCTGTTAAAGACATCAAACGGGTCACGACAGAACCAACAGGACACGCTCCACTGCAGAACTTTATGCCACAGCGTTTCACTTCCACTGAAATTTAGTGACTTTTTCTTATAATTAAGCATCTGAAGCCACAGCTGGTTCAGCTATTAGAGGTTTAACAAAAAAAATATTTATAATTACTATTATTCAGAATCAATTTAAAATGTCCCAAAATCAATTTGAAATCAAATTTTCTGGCGGCCATCTTGTAACTACGTGGGGCGTTTGACGTCGCCACTTCCAGAAAACACCAAGACAAAGTATGAAACCCCTTTCATGTTATTGTTTACATCCTGACATTTTGTGGATGTGCTCAACGCTGGCGGCCAAAAAGACGATTGTTTCGCTCGCCATCGGTAGCCGCGCTGCTGCAGGTTAACAAGATGAAACTTGGAGACGTGGGTCCGTTACAGGACGTCACTGGGACAAATATTGATAAAAAAATATTGAAATCACTCGCTCTTTTTTTTTTTTTTACTTGCTCTTTGTGTCGGCTACGCTGCGTTGCCATAGCAACTAACAACAACGCTGCCAATGTATCAGGATTTGGTAGCAAAAACACAGAACAGAACATTTGGTCTGTTAAGATTTCATGTTTTTTAGCTTGATGTTTATTTTGCGATTATTAATAAGCGATCAATTAGCTACAGCGGCTGTAGCTAATCTATTGGGGGGCCGGCCCCAAATAAAAATCTGCTTGGGGCCCCAGAGAGGCTCTGACCGGCCCTGTGGAAGCGCCGTCCCTCAGTGAACAGCAGCAGTAAATTATTTCCTCTGGTGGTTAGCAGAGATTTGTTTACCACAGAGATTGACTGGTAAAAGCTGCTGCTGCACCGAGCTGCAGTTCAGCTCAACATCAGATCAGTTATGATGGGGAAATAAAAAACACTCCAGCTGAATGTGATGATGGGATAAATATGGAGAGATCAAAGTCTGGGCTGAAGCTTTTTGTTGGTGGAAAACCTTTTTATTTTCTTCCATATTTGTGGTTTCTCTGTTTATGACTTTGAGCTGTGGTGAACTCGTAATGCCCGACATCCTCTCCGGTTTCAGTTTCCGCGATGTGAAAGACGGGTCGCCATGGTAACGCTGTCCACAGGTCGGTCCTGCTCAGCCTCCTTGCTGCTGCAGCCTCCTTGCTGCTGCAGCCTCCTTGCTGCTGCAGCCTCCTTGCTGCTGCAGCCTCCTTGCTGCTGCAGCCTCCTTGCTGCTGCAGCCTCCTTGCTGCTGCAGCCTCCTTGCTGCTGCAGCCTCCCTGCTGCTGCAGCCTCCCTGCTGCTGCAGCCTCCCTGCTGCTGCAGCCTCCCTGCTGCTGCAGCCTCCCTGCTGCTGCAGCCTCCCTGCTGCTGCAGCCTCCCTGCTGCTGCAGCCTCCCTGCTGCTGCAGCCTCCCTGCTGCTGCAGCCTCCCTGCTGCTGCAGCCTCCCTGCTGCTGCAGCCTCCCTGCTGCTGCAGCCTCCCTGTCCTGTCTTGGTTTTTTGCATATTCAGTGACATCTGCCAGCAAAGCTTTCTCCGATTGTTCCCGTCCCTCTGGTGAGGCTGAAATAATGGGCCGGCTCGGGTCGCCACTCAAGTCAATATTTGTTCATGGAGAGCGGCTGCTGTGCAGGAGGCGGCTCTGTTTTAGTGACGCTCTGTGATGTTTGCTTTAAAAAAACACTGAGAACATTCAGAAAGCAGAGCTACGCTTAGACATGACAGTTAGAGGATGCTTTCGCTTCCAGTTTATATTATTATTATATTGTTTTTTTCCTACTCAAAATCACATTTTGGTTTTAGATTAATGGCGACTATAGACAGTAATTGGTAATAAACTGGTGTTTTGCCATCTAAATGGAAGTTTCACTTTTAGAGGCGTCAACATGCTATTAATTTCTTATTAAAGCTGTAAAATGAAATATTTGCTGCATTAACTTATAAAACAGTTGAAATAAGTTAGTAACTGCTTAAGTTTACCCACAGATTTCTCAAACAGAGTTTGCTGGTTTAACTCCTTCAATCCTCCGTTGCAGTGAAGCAAAACAAGTTCAGATCTTCGCTGCTGCTGAATTTATCTGACTAAACTCTCCAAATGCAAAACCAGCAGCGACGAATCATTCTGACTAAACTGTAAAAATAGTTTTTCTTTTCTCCCTCGCGCCGAGTCACTTTTATAAAAAAAGATGATGCAGAAAACGTCCCAGAATGTCGCGGGAGCTAATCTGTTGTTTTGGTGGAAGTGGAGGTTCTGGCAGCCAGAATGCAGCCAGAATGCAACCACAGTGTTTCCACTGGAATGCTGCAGCCATTGTGGAGCGGGACGACGCGGAGCGGGACGACGCCCACCAGCGAGGCAGCACAGTACAATCTGCTGCATTACAGCTGATAGGCTGCTGTTTCCGTGGCCTGTGACCTGCGGCGGCGAGCCGAGGCCAACCTAATGAAAAGGATGACACGGACATCGTTAGTTAGTCCCAGGGTTATTGTGGCTCAGTGGTGGCTGGGAATTTAAAATTCACTTGGGGACATTTTATTTCCTGGATTTAGAAAAAGATCTGGATTAGACTGAAATCTAATGGAGCAGCAACTAACGATTAATAAAACGATAGATTATTACCATTAATCAGATAAAACATCTGGCACATTTAATAATGTGAATATACTTACTTTATTCAGTATTAAAAGTACCTGGAAATTGAAATCATTTATTTGCGTTTTTCAACAAGAAATATTTTATAGCTAAAATTCAATAACATCCCATTCCTTTATTGTTGGCCTGGTTGTTTAAAAATATCTTCGCTTTCTGCTTGACTTAACATCTGGACACTGTGGAGCTGATCTGTTGGTTATTTTTGGGTTAATAAATGTATAGCAAAGGTGCTAAATACGAAACTTTTCTGTTTTTACAGAAGTTGAGGCTAAAGCTAAATAGCTACTTGATGAATGCGGGTCGACCGTATTTACAGACGATGAACGGTTTTTTAATCTTAAATGTAAAACATTTTAGTGCAGTTTTGGTTTAGTTGCTGCTCTGTTTGTTCTTTCACCAAATGGCCTTTGAGTCTTTAGACTCCAGTTAGCGATTAATCGATTATTAAATTAACAGGATTATTTCAATGATTGTTTAATCTGAATAATCGTTCAGTCCTAAAAGAAATCTGCATTAGACTTGTTTTTGTTAACAGTTTAAAGCTGAGGAGGCTGAAACTAAAGATTATTTTAGTAAATGATTGTTCTGTAGATTATTTGATTAATTGGATAAAAGGATTTGTACCAAAGGATGCAGCTATAAAATGCCATCATCAACGTTTGGGAAGCTCAGGCCATATTTTGGATTAACCAATTTAATAATTGAATATAAAGGGAGATTTTTTAAAAAGATTAATTGATAAAATCTTGACGATGCTTTAAATTTTTGATTAATCACAATTAATTTGATTAATAGTTTCAGCCCTAAGAGCTAATAAAGTTGTAGGCGGCAGAAAAAGAAGCAGAATTAAAATAAAGAAGGTTTATTTTTCCCTGCACACTTTTCATCTCCCCTCTGACTGGAACAAATCATTTAGTTAATGGGATTAGCCCTCCCTCCCTTCCTTCCTCACTTGTCTTCTTTCTTTTCTGAAGATCATTCTTGAGTTCCTCTTTTCTTTCTTCTCTCCTGGATAAAAACCAAGTGCTTTGGTTCAATGAAAGGAGCTGAGAGGGAAAAACTGAATTAATGGGGAGTAAATTGAGCTTCATTCACCCCGTTTGGCCTTTCATGTGAACTCGTTTCAAAATCAGTTTTCTGTTTTTCTAAAAGCTAAACAAACCGCTAATCTCTGTAACTTTGCTGAATCGTTATCACAGAGAAACCAGGAAGAAATGACGCAGTTCTGCAGATTTCTGAAACCCGCAGGGACAACAAGCTCTTCCTTTCTCTTTTCTTTTGCTCTTTCTTCCCTCTTTTGCTATTTTTTAGCTTTCTATATTTTTTGTTACTGTTTTGCTTTATTTTTTTGCTCCTTTGCTTCTTTTAGGTTTCTATCTTTTACTTCCTTCCTTTCCTCTTTCTTTCCATTTCTCTTTAGCTCTTTTATTTTGCTCACTTTCTTTCTTACACTTTGCTCTCTATCTTTCTTTTGCTTTTTGTCTTTCTGTTGCTCTCTGTTTTGCTGAGCTGATAGTTCACTCTTTCTGCTCTTCCTTTCTTTTGCTCTTTTTTTTGTCTTTTTGGAAGAACATTAACTGGAAGATGAATCCATTTTCTCTTTTTCCCTAAAAGCTAAACAAACGTCCTGATCTGTTGTATTCTGGTTCCGCCGCCGTTCTCCAGATTACCGGGCCTGATGTTCGGTCGGCGTCGCTGAAGCCTGTGAATCGGGCCGAATCGATGATGTCACCAGTTATAGGCGGGAGGGTCGTGACCTCTGCATGATAAACAATGAGGCCAGCTGAGGCAGAGCCGGGGTCAGCGAGGGGTCAGCTGCTCGGCTGATGGACACAAATTTATTTTGAATTGCATAGAAATGTGCAATTCAGGGCTTCATTATTGGATTTTTTTTTTCTTAATTCTGCATAGAAAAATGACAAATGAATATGGAAAAAGTTGAATTTTCAATTCCATTATATCAAACATAAAGTTGCAGGGATTTCTGTATCTATTCTATATTTGAGTTCAGTGTTGATTTCTGGTTTCATTACTTTTGAAAATGAAACATTTTCTATGAAAGAGTCTTTCCCTCTTTCTTTTGCCTTTTCTTTTCTTTCCTGCTTGGTGCTCATGTTTAACCGTCATCAACTGGAAACGATGAAACGAGACCCTCCAGGTTGAGGCGGTTGCTTTCTGCTCAGCGTTTTAGTTGCAGCCTCTTGTCCTCCCCTCCTTCCTGGTGGGAGTGCAATCAGTGACGAGTTGAGATGTTTATCGAAGCGAAGCGGTGTAGTAATTCAGATAACATCTGCAGTGGAAAACGTGTTTCATAATCTGCTTGTCGGCCTCTGAGTGTCGCAGGTGTTTCTGGAAATGGACCAAGACAGACGGCGCCCCCTGTCCTCAGATTAAATAAAAATATTTAGGGAGTCCTGATTGATTTATGCTTTAGTTTCCATCCAGGCCTGAATAACAACGTCTCTTACTTCACTTTGAATGTTACGTTTATTAAGCTGCAGCAGGTTTCTCTGATGGATGCAACAACAAATTTTTCTGGTGATAAATTGTCCCAGATGTTACCATAATAAATTATATTATTGTTTTTAAGATCATTTTCAAGTAATATAATGGTAATGGCATAATAATGAAAGACTTTCTCAAAGATTGATAAACTTTAAATTCTAATGAACATTTAACACTGAAACTCAGACATTTTAAATGTATAAAATTAACAAAACAACCAATAAAATGAATTATGAAGTCTGTCCTTCCATAAAAGGTTTAGTTTTTGGAAGAGAAAAATAAATTATACAAGTAGAAATTATTGAACTTATTTGATTGCTTATCACAGCGGGATTAAACGTGGCGTTTAATTAGTATTTTTAGTTTAAATATAAAGACGTGATGGGGAATAAAGTTTTGAGGTCTTGGATTTCATGAAGACTTTATTTGTTGCCTTCAGGTACAAACATCCTGGTTGCACTGTTGGGTTACATGCTTGCGTGACGACTTGCTCCTAAACAATGCCTTCCGTGCATTTTGGTCATTATGGTTCCCAGAAGGGACTGCGAGGCTTTTCGCATTCATGAAACCTCGCCGCCGCCATTCCCACCGCACGTTCGCCTCTCCCTGGCGGTAATCCAACACGCCGTGACTCATTACCAGCAGAAATGGACCAGCAGCACCAGAGTTTGGGGGGTGGGCTGAACAGCAACGACAACAAAAGTCTAATCAATGCAGACGAGGTTTGGAGGCTCCCAAAACATTCCTGACATACTTATCTGTTCGGCCGGCAGGAAGTCTGCGTAGACCGCCGATAACGTCCTCAAAGCGAAGTTTTAACTTCCTCTTTAGGTGCTTTCATTTGTTTTGTTCACCCTGCAGCCCAGTTTAATTAGCTTGTCGTTTTTTGTCCTGCCGCTGTTGCAGGAAGACGGAGCGTCTCTTAAAGGTCAGCAGAATGGGATCGCTTGGCACAAAGCAAACATGGAAGCACTTAAGGAGGGGGGATTTCTCCCACAATGCCTGACAAGACAACAGGAAGCTTCAGGAACAGGATAATCAATGAAGCACACACAAACAATTAATCAGATTAATCGAGATTAATCAAATTCTTCAAGGAAAGAAAATTGAACGATGTTACATGAGAAACGGAGCAAAAGGTTTGAGCAAAGGTTTTCCAGCCACAGGTTAATTTACTAGTCAATTATTGAAATCATTAATTCAGTAATTGATTAATTGCTAACTGGAGTATACTGTCAAAAAAAGGCCATTTGGTGGTTAAAAAAACCCCAAAACGTCTCTTCAGGTTCCCTGAAGGAATTCTATGCAATAAAATGTTTATTGTCTTATTTTAAAAAGACTTTATATGAATTATTGCATCTTTAAATGTATTTATAATATTGTATAAAAAGCTAAAGTAGTTAAATGAGAAATCTGTAGAATGTGTAATTTTTAAAATCCAATTAATTGTCAGAGCAATCGATTAATCGATTCCTAAAAGAATCGTTGGTTGCAGCCAATGAGCTTCCAGAACCTTTTTTTTTAGAAGAATGTAACTATAAACTATTTGTGGGTGTGAGGAATGTATATTGTGTCATGTACTTAAGTTTATTTGAGTTTATAACTTGACGATTAATCAAATTACTAAATTATTTGATTATTTAAATTGATTAATTGCAATTAATCTGATATATACGGTTTAGCTTAAAGGTAAACTGAAACTTGTTTTTCTGCTATAAATTGAGGAGGATTAATTATAAACACATAATGTGGTTTAGGAACTCATTTCATACTTATCTTCTGTATTGTTGGATATTCTGCTGAATCCACAGTTCTGCTGCAAATTTGACCTCAAAAGAACCAACAGAACCGAGTTTTGGCTGCAGAGTAATTTCTTTTCAGTATAACAAGCAAACTGCTGGGATGCTTTTGAGTTCGGTTTGCATTGTTTCCCCGTGAGAGTGACTCCCCCGCATGAGGTGGAGAGGTTGGTGTTCACCAGCCCGTAGCTCCTGTACGCCTTAGTGACTCCACTCAGGGGCTAAACAAATAAGTGGCTCCAGCCTGTCCTCGGTCAAGTGTGGGGTCGAACAGACCGGGCTGCAGGGGGGAGGCTGTTGTTTATGTGTCTCTTTCTGGGAAGAGGAAGAAAGAGGGGGGAACGGAGGAGTAAGTTAATGAAACACATTAAAAAGTGTTTGATTCTTACTGAGAACCTTTCCATTGACCCTGGCAGTCTGTCTCCTCTAGGGGGCGATGTTATGTAGCAGAAGAGAGACGCCAAGTCTGTCAGAGAGGAAAACATCTTAAATCTCAGTTCAGGAGAATCTTATTCAGCAGATTAGCTCTTTAAAGTGAGTAAGGTTTTCTGTCCTTTGAGGATTGGAGTCATAATGAGGTAGAACCCTGAAAATAAGGCCCAATTTCCAGACTTTAAATTAAACAGTGAAATTTCTTTCAAGTCAAGACTGAAAGTAACACAGTTACTTGATTGTGCTATAAAATATCACTTTGTGCCTGGAAAACACAAAACACTGCCTCTTTAAAGAAAGATGCTGAGCTTTGCTTTAGTTGCAGGCAGGTAGAAATAAAGTGATTATTTCTGATGTTTTGTTCCTGTTCGTAAATCTTGAACCAAATTCTTTCTAGTGATGTGAATCCTCTGGGGAGCAGCTGTCAGGATAAAACACAGAACCAGATAAAGAACATTCTTTAAACAGCGGACTGCTCTCCTACCCGGCATGGAAAACGACTGAACGTCAGCCGCTTTAACGTGTTGGTAAACAGAGTTACGGTTGCAATCTGCTGTTAGCTTGTCGTGCTCATCAGAAAATCTGAAATTATTAACAGCTTCTGTACAAAAAAGTGTTAAATTTTTACATTGATTGTGCTGCAGGGGTTTGCAAAAGTCTCTGAAGCCTCCTGGATCAAAAGTTTTCAAGTCACCAAGAAGTTTGAACCAATTTGTTGAATTGAGTAAAACCAACCTGCAGAACCCACAAAGACCCAGAGACATATTATTTATTTCAGGGGTAGGAATGTTTTCCCATCTCACGGTACAATTGAAAATCAAATAGTCAAAACTGTTCTGTTGTGATTTTTGCTTTAATTTATGTGCAAAGGATCCCAATTTTCTGCTGCAGTCTGCTTTGCAAGGTGGAACGTCAAACATTCATCAAAGTGTCGCTTTTATTAGATTTTAAACGTTAATCCATGCTTGGAAAGAATTACTCCCTCTGTGCATCCTCCATTTTGTTTTTACAAAATCCCTCCGTGGATGATGACGTTGGATGTTTTAGGCATCTGACAACCTTTTTGTGTCATTCAGTGAAGAATCGTTCAAAGCGTTGGGTAAATCTTGTCGCCAGTGTAAACAAATACCGGGGAGTGGAAGTGGACCAGTTAAAGCAAAATATCCAGTGTGTCTGAATTCAGGGTCAGCATCTTTCAAAGGACCCGGTCCTTTGAAAGAGTGGGTTGCTAGGTAACCAAAGAGTGGGTTGCTAGGTAACCAAAGAGTGGGTTGCTAGGTAACCAAAGAGTGGGTTGCTAGGTAACCAAAGAGTGGGTTGCTAGGTAACCAAAGAGTGGGTTGCTAGGTAACCAAAGAGTGGGTTGCTAGGTAACCAAAGAGTGAGTGAATGAAGTGCTTAGCTAGATGTGAATGTTCAGCGGCTAAAGTCGATCTTCTGCCTACATCTCCCAGAATGCTGTGCGGTTCTGGATCAGAGTTGAGTGAATATTGTCAGATGTATTATCTATTGATATTGATCAGGTGTTTACCGTGATCCATATTATTGATTTATTGTCCAGCTCTGTCATAAACGGCATCATCAAAACTTCACAGAAATCCAGAAACATGGAGGAAAACAAAGCTGCTTTTCCAGTTTACGAACCGCATTTTAAACTGGTTTTTACACGTTTCCAAAGCTGCTGCCTGATTTATGGTGCAGACTCCAAATTCAGCTGAATTTGGGTTTGTCTGTCTCACAGATGGTTTGGACTTCAGCGATGGTCCGAATTCTTTTATTTAAGACATTAAAGGATTGAAAATAAAAAAGTATTAATAATAAGAGCTGGAAATGTAACTGGGGAGATGTTGTTAGATCCCCATAATTTCTATTCACTTTAACCTGATCAGTCTGTTGCTGGAGTTTTGTGGCTGCAGCAGAGAAACAACAGCAGGAAGTTTAATAACTTGATCAGAGAGTAAAAGCTGAAGGTTGACTCATCATCTGACGGCTTGTGCTGCCAAACTGTTTTCAGAGATCAAGTGTTTTTATTTGAGGTTTGAAACACTTCTTTTAATTTAAAAAACATTCTGCAGACAGTTTATGACTTTGATTTCAGAAATGGCTGCAGTGAAATGTGTTTGTGCAGCGATTTGAGTCGAAACGGAGAAGTAACTGTGCTGAGCCGGTAAATGTCTGAAACTGTGAGCCAGCAGTTCCCATGTCAAATTTATGGAGGAATCAGATTTAAAAACAACTGAAGATGAAACGATAAGAACCAGACAGGAATAAAAGCATAAAGTTTGTCTTAACATTCTGTTAAAACTGGAAAGTTAAGAATAAAACATCTAAAACGTGAAGAGTGTTTAGAAAATAACACAGCTTGCCAAACGACCTGCTGGTGGAACAAAGTGGTGGCAGCATCATGCTGTGTGGGCGACATTCCTTAGCAGGGTTGGAGCTAAAAGCAATCCTGCATTAAAACCCACAGAAGCTGCATTTTACACCCATTACCAGATCAGTATTTTTATACTTTCCTGTGGAACGTGACTCCAAGTTATTCTCTGAAAACTCACAAATTCTTTATTTTTTTGTTTCATATCTAAAATACCTGAAAGAAAATGCAGTTTGGGAAACGGAAACATCTCCACTCAATGCTACTGGCTGCTAATCAGGAAGCGCCGTTCAGTTTCCTTGATGCTGATTGGCTGAAATAAGTAAAACTGTAGATGTTGGCTTGAGGTTTCGATCAAAACGTGATAATGGACCAGTCAAAGCCCAAACCTTAACCCAACAGAGAATCTGCTTGTGGCAACATTTGAGAATTGATTGTAGTTTTGTAGATGCTGTCAAGTCTAAACGTATCAGGTATTTTATAAGGAAAGATGTGAGGAGAGTCTGGTAGAGACGTACATAAAAACATTTACAAGTAACTTTTCAACAGGAAATACAAACTTTTCATAAATTATAAATTCACTTGCAACATTAATTTTTTTTCTGTTTTAGGTGAAAACAATCTGCCAGCTGTACTTTTTGTATCAACAATTATTGACTAAAAGCAAGATAACTGAAAAGTTATGTAAGGTGTAGTAAGACATTTGCAGCAGAAACTAGACAAGATGCTTGGTAACATTTTGTGTTTTTTCCATTTTGAGTTTTGTCTTTGAAATTGAAACGCTTCCTGTTAGTGTTTTATCTTCCTAAACTTTGTCTCTGATTAACTCCTCAGTTTTTGCCGTCGACTTCCTTTCTCTCCTTGGGAAGATTCTTCCTTCCTGAAGGTGTAAATGAGAAATATAAGATCAAATATTTTGGTGGTTTTTAGATAAATGAAAGCAGAAGCTCAGACAGGACAAGCTGTAGGTCGGAGGCAAACAACCCTGAGGGGTTTGACCTCTTGACCTGTCCTCTGCTCTCTATAAAACTGCATCAAACATCTTTTCTAATCTGGTCCATATGTTTAATATCCTCCGTTTTATTCTGACTGGGTAGCATTTAATCAAAGTTTCAGGCTTGTTTTATACGTCTAAACTTTTTCTAAATGCGGTAGTTTTCTACATCCTGCTGTCACCCGCTCTCCTCAATCTGCTTTTTATGCAACATTTAAGCTGAAACAGTTTTAACTTTAGGCTTTTTTCCTCCATTAAAGCGGCAGCCTCAGACTTTATTAGGGGAAAACCAGACCTGCTGAATATTCAGCGCTGTGTTTGCTACATTTGCTGTTTACTGAGCGTCACAAAGCAGAGCTCTGTCTTTCCCTCAGTGGAAAGTCTGAAATGGTGCGAATGGTTTCAGTTCTGCTCATTTTGGGACTTAAATATAGACTCACTAGGTGAGATTTATACATAAATAAATTATTTTCTAATGGCTGTTTTTGCTTGTTTAGTGACATAAACACAATATTTTTGTTCTTGTATTTGATTTGTGTCGTTTTTCATCTCGGTCACCTGAAGTCGGGCGTCTTACAGGAATCCAGACAGACCTGAGCAACAGGCCACCTGTCTTGTTGCTGCGCGCTGAAATTTATGTTCTGGTTTAATTTTTGTTCATCAGCTTCAGGCGAACCAAACGAGTTGTTCAGGTTTGACCCAATTTCTACACAATGTTTTCACACCTGACGCCTTCAGTGCTCCTTAAATAATAATAGTTATATGTTTTATACATAAAGCGCTTTTCGTGGCACTCAAACACGCTGCCTAGTAACAAAGATTAAAAACAAGATGGACAGCAACAAAGAAATATGAAAATATTAAATAAACAGAACAGATTTAGTTTCTCCCGTTGGTTCGGATCTTCAGTACGTTTTACATTTCCAGCTGATAAGGTTCACTTTCACACTGCATTGAGCCAAACGAGCCAAATGAGCGACCTGTTCCCCTCCTCGCCTGTGGGGGCGCTGCACCAAGAACAATGGAAAGAAACGACATGAAAACAGAAAGTTTTGAGTGCAGCTTCTTTCCTAAGAAAATGTAACAAAAAATGAATTTTAGTGGTTGTAGATTTCTCTCTTGTCTTTGTTAAAAGACCACCAGTCATTTCTCCCACTAGCTCTGGACTAGCTTGTTTGTTTTGGTTGTATTTACCCAGAATGCCCTGTGCTGTAGTCCACTTCCTGCTTTTGGAGCAGTCCGGTCCACTTGATGTTCACATGCATTCGAACTGAACCAGAGTTCACTTCATCCAAATGTAGGTTTGTAGAATTTGCTGTTTTTATCCACATCAGAGTTTGATTCATCATCAAAAGCCACTTTATAGACGAACAGAGTTTTATTAAAGCGGACTGAGCAGAGCTGGTGTGATTGAACCTCTTTTGGTTGTTTTTTACTTTTAGAAACGGTGGCAATCAATTTCTGCTTTTATCCTTTTAGACCTAATGGATTATTTCTCTCACCAAGTTGGAAACAAACCCAGAAGCAACTTTTCATGTTATTTATTCCCAAACAAACAGCAGTTTTCTTTGCCGTCTTCCTCTGCATGTCTGGCTGCGTCTCGCGTGGTTCTGGAGGAATTTGGGCCCCCTGTGCTTCATGGTGTTGCTTCATTCGCTGAGGCTTGTGGGTTTCTGTTTCTAGCTCTGTCAGGGTCCCACCACAGCATTTCCAGTGAAACCAGTTCTGAAAGAGAGAGGAATTAAATTTCCCCAACGCTGATGCACAACAATCTGTGTTCTTTCAATGGCAAACAAAACTAACAAAAAACGTAAATATCTTGTTTTTCACATTTTCAATTTTAGTTGTGGATAAAAAATTTTGATTTTAATACTTTATTTCTTGTGGTTACGTAACCCGTAAATTGTTCTGCATACAAATTAAATGCAAGATTGCAAAATCTTGGCATCAATTTCCCAGAATGGTTGGCTAAATGTCTGCAGTCTGCAGGAAATGTTCAGTAAATAGAAACAGAAAAACACTTTGCTATCCTGCAGTGGAGAAAGTCGGGTGTGACGGCAGATCAGTGACCTGAAGGGATGTAAGTTCAGACAAAGATAAAAGTCTTTAAATTTAAAAATAAAAAGGGAAACTGAGAATAACATAGTTTACAGTGGGAGCAGAACAACAACCTAAAATACTGAGCAGTTATCAAAAATATTCTGGTGCAAAGGAATGTGAAGCTGAGCAGGATAACACTGTAAAAACTTTTAATGGTTTATAATTTAAAAAGATTATATATTACAAAATATTTGTATAAAAATGTGTAAAACATTAAAAACTGTATAAAATATTTTCTTTTTAAAATGTTATTACAAAGATTTTATATATTAGTTTTTTTTTTTAATGCACAGATAAACACAGAGTGCAGACAGTTTTGCACCACAGCCTGCAGAAAACAGATTATATTTGCACAAAACACGATGCATTCAAACATTCTATTTACAGTTTGGAAATAAAAATGTGCAAATAAACACAGTTTGTTGGGAAATAGTGATGGTCTGAGGGCGGATCTATAACACGGCCTCTTTCTGCAATAAAAACAAAAAAATAAATGCAATGTACAAAAGAAACAACCATAATGTTGTGAAATGTTTGTTTTTAGTTCTCATTTCTTGGTAATCTGTTTTCCCCTTTTAGAGTTAAATTAATCTGTCATGTAACCAATGATCTCAGATTATTTGGCGCCGTCAGTCGTTTGTTTTCAGATATTTTGCTGAATATTCAGCAGCAGCACCGATTCTGCCCCTCCCTCTGAATCCAATCAGTGATTGCAGTGGAAAATCCTCCCGTTACTTTCTGCTCATTAGCAGGATGGGAGAACTCGTGCGATTCGCCCGGCTCGGTCCGACCCAGACGGCCTGAACGCGCTCGCTGCTTCCTCTTATAGGACGCAGATCGTTTGGCTGTCATCTGAGGAAGTTTTCTAATCTTAGCTGTGAAACCAATCTGTCCTCCTCAGAGGACGGTGGGACGAGCAGAAGCCTGCAGCCCGTTTCTACCTGCAATAGAATGAGAGCTAAAGGTAAGAGCAGCCAGCAGGGTTTGGGTTTGATTCCAGCTGAGGTTGAAGCTGAAGGTGTTTGTGACTTTTTCCTGCTTCCTGATCACTGAAGATCTTTAAACTGCAGCGTTGCTTGGCTTAATAAACTGCAGCAACACAGCTGACCCACTGGATTCACTTCTTATGGCTGCAGCGATATTTCTGTTTTTATTCTGGTTTTCAGACACATTTATGGTTTTTCTCATAATTTGTAATAAAAGCAGAAACCTCTTTTCTGCAGATAATCCATTAGAATATGTCACTGATTGACAGCATATTCATCAATCTCATCTATTTGAGATTCAGTGTATTTTGTATGCAAACATTGAACATTTGCACATTATCAATTGGATTACATCATAAAACATTTCTGACAACATTTAAGACTATAAAACCTGGATTGTCTGTTTGTAAATTTCCAGCATTTGCAGGTTATCCACTGTAAAACATGGATTTGTTTTATTTTTTTGTATGCAAACTTCTATCAATGTAACGGTGATCGATTTGCAAAATGAATTTTTTCCTCCCTGGATCTGAGGATTTCCTGCTGCTTTTCTCAGGTTCTAGCAGCTCATGGAACAGAACACAGGGGAGATGTTTGGTCAGTTTTAGCTTGTGTGTGTGTGTGTGTGTGTGTGTGTGTGTGTGTGTGTGTGTGTGTGTGTGTGTGTGTGTGTGTGTGTGAGTGTCATTAACCAGCATGGAGTTGGCTTTCTCATTTTATCCTGAACTGACTTAACTAGGATGCACCGATAAATTCTGACAGATTTCCTTAGTTTTGGCGATTGGATGAATCTATTAGTGATGGGACTGATGATTCTATGAACTGAATCCTCAGGATCAGTTCAGTTCAAAGAGCTGTTCAAATGATTCACTTCTGAAAATGAACAGTTTTTTCAAGAAAAAGCCATTTTATTCCTAATGTAGTTTAATATTAAGTGAAGTTCATAAAAAAGATAAATCCCCTGTATTCATTTTTTTTAAAGTAGTATCTTCTTGCAGAAAAAATTAATTTTCACAATATTTCAAAATACAAATGTCAAATACTCATGTAGATTTGTGTTGTGCTTTTATAACATTTTAGTGCAATTGGTAATTTACTGTCACTATAAATGTTGTTGGCGATAAATTATCGCGATAAATGATAATATCGTTGTTTATTGAGACCATTTTCAGTAATATGATAGTAAAGGCACAATAATTCAAGAATGCATTCTCCAAAATCAATAAACTTTAAATTCTAATAAACATTTAACACTGGAAGACATTTTAAATATCCACAATAAACAAAACAACAAATAAAATGAAGTCTCTGGAAACAAACGAGTTGACATCAAAACATTTTTATCATCCAGTTTTTGGTAGAAAGAGAAAAATTACAAATCATGCAAATGGAAATTATTGATTTCTTTAATTGATTTATTGGTTGTTTTCTGTTTGTGTGGGTTGTTCTACTTGGTTAAAAGAATCCAAATTTGATAAAACTGGATAGAAATGAACAAATAATCTAATTGTTTCTGATCACGTCTGCTTTGATCTCCGTCAGACCCGATTATGTGCTGCAGAAATCCTCGTTTCATTTTAAGTTTTGCTTTTATTCTTTCAGAATGAATAAATTTTCTTTTTTTTTTCTTTTTTTAACTGAGCGACCCAGCAGGAGGTCGCGGCGCTCAGAAACATAACCGCAGTCTATTTGGGTGCTGGTGACGCTCGGTTCATGTGTCTGAATCGGGTCTATTATTGAACGACCTCCAGGCCCGGCCCGGCCCGGCCCGGCCCGCTGCCGGAGCTGCGCCGCTTTATTTGGGTTCCTCCTGTAAACACAGAAACCTGAGCTGCAGCTGGGTGACGGTTCCTGGACCAGGTGGCTGACTGGTCACTCACTCCGTCGTATCTGTTGATCTCCAGTGACGACCTTTGACCTCTGATCACATTTTACTTGATTTCTGGAGTCCAGAAGTATTAATGCTCCACATGATGAGCTTTAGCTAAAACATATGCAGCACACAGCTCTCCTGTGACGTCACACTTCCTGGAACTTTGTAGCTGACGGCCATTTTGGTAGGCAGTTGCTATGACGACGGTAAACACAGGCTTAAAACCAGCTCTCACCTTTTTCCTAACTTATAAACAATAAAAGTGTATAACAACCATTACTCAATTACTGTATCTGGATACTCTTCCCACCTCTGATACTAAAATAAATATATTCACCGAGTTGTTTGACACCAAATTTGTTTGATTTTGTGGAAATGGGGGGCTGTTGACCTCTGACCTCTGGAAGTTTTGTTTATGAAAATCCTTTTAAAGCGGTGGCGCCACAAATGAAAATTATTGCTATACAAACTTTTGACATCAATCTTGTTAAATGTGGGTAATGTGTGGCGTCCGGTTGACCTTCTGACCTTTAACCTTTCATTCTCTTCAAAGCAAAAGCAGCAGAAACAATTAAAACGTCGTGGAGATGATCGACTCCCGTTGTGTCTGATTTAAAGACGGTGGAGGGAAAATTCACTCTGGTCTGTTTTAGACGCATCGGCGTGTTTTTGTTGTAAATTGTAAATTTAAATTGTAAATTTGTGTTGTAAATATGTTTTTCTTTTTGAATGTTAAAACGATTCCTCTGAAAAGTCTTCAGAGCCTGTTGGCACCTCAGTTACTCTGAGCGCTGGTGGCGTTCTGTTTGAGCACGAGAGTGATTGACAGCGCTAAGACCCGCCTCCTGCCTCTGATTGGTCGTTTCTGACTGGGTGGTGCATTTCTGCAAAAGTTCTGGGAGAGGACAGAGGAACTCTCTTATTTTTATACTGTCACTACATCGTAATCATTTCATAAATATGTAAAAAAACAAACATTTTATAAAAGGTACATACTGCAGCTTTAATGGCTTTAACTTGGCTCCTCTAAAACTGATTTTGTAGATCAAACGAAGCCAACTGTATGTCATTTTTGACCTTTTTTATGTTTTTGTGTCAGTTTGCAGGTTGCATGGCAGTCTGGACTTGATGCATGTCAGTTGCATGACTGCAGAGGGTCTGGTTGTGGGACTGAGATCACGCAGCTGCACCCATGGCTCAAACGGTGCAGGTAAACGGCAACGGCCCAGGTAAACTCACCTTTTCTAACATTGACAAACCTTTTATCTGCTGCAAACCTTTCGGTCTGTGATGGTTTTTATGAAAGTGATGCAGCTGCAGGCATGTTGCTGTTGATTAGGCTTCTAAGTTTCCACATCAGTGACAGTGTGAGCTTTTCTCACCTAATCCGGGGCTGAAGCAATCACAAAGGAAAAGTACATCAGCTTTGGTTTTGAACCCACAACAGAACCAGGTGGTGGGAAAACAGCGAAGTTCAATAACATTAGATTAAGAGTCAGCTGCATGCTCCTTTATTTCAGGTTTCAGTTTAACAGGTGAAACTTGTAAATTTCACATAAAGAACAAATGTCTTAAGGATCTAACTATACTGATTAGAGCAGCTAAGACAGAGGAGGACTGGGACAACGCCGAAGGGCAAAATGAGGACATTTCTGCCAGAAAAATAGAAATTTTGAGATGATTCATAGAATTTGTCCAGAAAAATCAAGAAGATTTCTGAGTCTGAAAAGTAAAAAACTTGCCAGTAAAATCTCAGTTTTAGGTTAGTTGTTCAGTTCTTAGTCTGTTCAGAGTTTGACCAAAGATTGTTTCCTGCCTCCGCTTTGATTTATTAATTGCAGATTTTTATTCAAATAATTCTATTTTAATGATTTTAATTTCATGGGTTAAACCTATTTAGGTTTGTGTTGGTCAGTTTCAGGATTTATAAACTAGCATGAAGTTCTTTTTACCTACAAAGATGAAGGTTAATATCAGTAAACTTTACGAACAATAAATAAGTGATTACTGTACTTTAATGACTGAAAATTAGAGCTGAACATGTTCAGAAACCTGAATATGTTGAGGCAAACTAGCATTTCTACAGAAATCAACAATTTTAGGTGAACTTAAACCGTTTTCTCTTGTAAACGTGAGTCAGATTTTAAATCGGATCAATTTAAAATTCAGTGTGTTTGCTCTTCTGATGATTGTCTGACAGTAACAGGAATGTTAAATATTATCAGGGTAGCTGCTGGGTTGTGTTTGTGGGATGCAGAACGGATTCCTCCACCTCGCTGTGAAATATCGGCTGTCAGCGGAGCCTCTGCTCCCAACACACCTGCAGACGACTCGCATTCCTGCGAAGCCCAACAGGATCGAGGGAAGAGTTTCTCCGCTAAATCCCTGCAGGAATGTGCAGAACGCTGAAGCTTCTGGTTTTTTCAAAGGCAAAAAAAAAAAAAACAACACCTAAAGTTTGATTAAAAATGACAAAATGGTGGAGGAGAAAGCTGGGAATGTTTTTACCTTTTGCTGCTAAATGGTAAAAATGTTTCAGTTGGTTTCTACCGTTGCTTTTAGTCGTTAATATAATGAACTAAATCTAAAATGTTCGCCTGATGTGAAAAAGAAAACTACGCAGTTCTTTGCCATCAATGGTCAACCAGATAATGTAACAATGTCAGGAAAACCTTTAAGAAATGAACATTGAGGGAGAGGGGAGGACGTTAGCTATGCTAGCTTGAGTTTGACAACATGAACATGGAGATCTGCTGCAGGATTTAGTGTTTCAGTTGAGTTAAAAATTATTAACTTATCTTACTGAAAAATGATTGGTAAGTTGGTTTTGTCTTTTTTCCAGTGTACTGAGATATTTCCACTAGAAACTAAACCAAATCTACTTGGTAGCATTTTGTATTTCTGCAGGGTAGCTGCATTTGGGAGCTAATATTTCCTATAAATGTTGTTTGTTGATCTGAGGTGATCACTGCTTGTTGTTGGTTTAGAAATCCAGCTGCCTGGTTTCTCAATGTGACCAGAAAACCCAGAGAAGTGACGTTTCCATCGACGTCCTTAAACTCTGAGGCGGTTCTGTTGCTGCGGCTGTGAAAGGCTCCTCATGGCACCATTCACCCACTTTCCTGTTGTGAGTTTGTGTTGCTGCTGCAGGGTTGTAATGATGTGTGCCGGACTCTAAACAGGATGATTGTTTGACTCACTGCTGCTGGCGGCGGTCTCTGTCCAGCTGATGAATTGATGAAGCTCCGGGTTGTTTTAGTCTGACTGAAGCTTTGTGTTTTAATCGGATCTGAAATGGACTCACAGGGAAGAGAGCGACGTCTCTGTGTGGATTTCTGACCGATTTAAAGCAGAACGGCAAAAGTAAATGAGGTGGATTAGCTAAAAAAGGTATTTGCTTAATCCCGATTCTAGTTTACCAGAATTCAGAATTGATTTTGGAAAAATAAAACTAATCTGCTGTCCTTCGGCCTCCATCTTGTAACGATGCAGGACGTTCTGGAACGAACGCAGAAATCACCAAAACAGAGGAAGCGGCAAAAATGAAAGAGGAATTTAACGGCTTTGTTTCTGCAGGTGACATAAATATGTGATGTTTATCCGACGCACTGATGAGTTAAACACATTTTTTATGCTTTTCACTAAATAACAACAGAAACTGTCATATGGCTAAATGGGAAAAGCCTGGAGGACGTCTGCAGAAAGGTGGCGCTCTCTCTCTCCAACGCTTCATAAAAACAAAACAAAGGTTTCAGGAAGGGAGCAATTCCATCTAAGCATGGACTTAAAATTTAATAAAAGTGAAACTTTAATGTCTCCATTTGTCAAACCAGACTGAAGCAGATCTATAAATTAAACATAAATTATTTTTAATTATTGTTTCACTGAAAAAACTCAAAATTGTACAAAGAATTTCTGGTCCAGTTTCCAGTGCAAATATTTATAAATAATATCTCTTATTTTAATAAAAAAAAAAACCCTACTCATTCCATTGGCAGATTATTTCACTAAAAACACGGGAAATGTTTTATGAGTTAAAATTATTATATGTGCAAATCATTGGCTTTAAACAAGCTCATATATCTTTCTGAAAAGTTATTTCTCAGTTAGTTTTCTTGTGTTTTTGCAGTGTTTAATTGAATCATGTGATTGTTTCTGCTGCTCAGACGTTGATTTGATAAATTAAGTTGAATTCATAAAGTCACACATCATGTGAAACTTTTCACTTTGTAATAATTTCAGAGTTTGGCTCAGAGAAATTTATGGAAACTGGTTGATGCAGATCGACAGGGAGCGACCAATGTAGTCTTTATTTTACTGCCCTTTACTTTCTAACACTGTAAAAACGAAACTCAGCGGTTTAAAGTTTAGTTGCTTTCCACCCGACTCTTCATGTTTGCAGTGAAGTGACTTCATGCGATGTTCTGTTTATATACGACCTTATCTGGAGAACTGCAGCTGGTTTAGATGTTAAACACAGAAATCGTCTGTAAAACAGAACAAATTTATTCTGTTTTCTCTTGGTTTTGTTCTCTGAACCACCTACAACAAACAGACTGCTCCTAAATGAGCCAAAAGTTTGCTTTTCTGGACCATCTCTGAGTGAAACACTGAGATGTTCTCGTTTTTCAACGTTCCCTCCAGCCGGCTTCATGGTGTTCAGCATTAAGCTGCAGCTTTTGGCCCAGATCTGCGACTTCCTGCAGAATCCCAGCTGTTTCTTCCAGATTTAAAGTGATTCTCTGTCCTTCGTTTAAAATTATCCCGTTGTTTTCAGAGGAGGGCTTCCTGTTTGTTGTTCTGCAGTGAAAGGCGTTGATCAAACAGACTCTCGTTTTTATTTTTTTAAATGTTTTTGCATGTAATTAGGCGTGCGGGCAGAGGCAGGAAATGCCAGCCTGAATGCGTCTCTCGCGCTGTGGGGACAAAATCAGCAGAATTAAAGAGTGACCAGATTTGAGACGCGTCGTTCTGAGAAAGTAAAGTTCCAAACATAAAAATGTTTTCTCTTCTTTGGAGCAAACGCCACCAACCCACCCAGATAATTACACCAACTTAATGATGTCTGGACCTCTTTTTATTGCAGCAGGAAAGATTATTTCAAGCATTTAGAAACACCCATCAGTGCTGAAGTCCAAACTGTGCTCAGTTCAAGATTAAGTTGTTTTAACACCCAGCAGTCCAGTAAACTCTGTTTAATTTGGGACCAAAACTGCAACATGTTACATTTTCAGCTGCTGTGGTTCTTTCACACTTTGAAAAACTTGTTCCCCTCCTGGCCTGTGGGGGCGCTGCACCAAGAACCACTGAGGGAAACGACACATAGACCTCTGACCACACTGAGGGCAACTTCCTTCTTCACCAAACGTAAACAAAATGCTGTTAGATTTTAGTGTTGGAGGATTTCTCTTTTGTCTAAAAGACTACAAACCATTTCTCTCGCTAGCGCTAGCCTTGTGCGTTCGTTTGCGTGTTTTTACCCAGAATGCCCTGCGCTGTAGCACACTTCCTCTCAGGGTTTATGCAGATCTCAATTCTGTTGTTTTCCAGGCACAAAATGTCATTTTATAGCACAATGAAGTACCAATGTTACCATCAGTTGCTGTAAAAATGCTGTTTATATTGAATTTGACTTTTTAATTTAAAGTTTTGAAATTGGGCCTCTGTCTCTTTAAGAAGCTCCTCCTCTTTGAAAGCACTG
Source organism: Gambusia affinis (assembly GCF_019740435.1). NCBI lineage: Eukaryota > Metazoa > Chordata > Actinopteri > Cyprinodontiformes > Poeciliidae > Gambusia > Gambusia affinis. The sequence continues at coordinate 30,244,662 of NC_057870.1, read as the reverse complement.
AATCGTAGATTTAAATGTTTTTGTTTTAAAGCCTCGTATAAATACTTTGAAGAAATAAGAACCCTAAATTTATTCTGTGGCTGATGTTGAAAAGCTTTTATGGGCTTTAAACTTCAACGTTAAACACAACCAGAGCAAAATAAACAAACGTCTGCTTGTATATTTTTACCTTGAGGATCAACCTGGAACCAAAGAGAAATAACAGAAGAAAGGAGAAACATCTGAGCTGCTGAAGTTTTTTAAACAGCAGCTGATAAAAAAAAGCTTCCTGCTGCCACATCCAGGGAAAACTTGGACGTTTTCCTGAGATGTGATGTTCTGCACATGTTGGGAAATGTGGAAGTGGCTGAAAAACGTTTAGTATGAGCAGTTGCTGTGTGGGCCGGCTCGGTAACGAGAGGGAAAAACCTGCAATAAAACGACTGCCACCAGTCAGCGTGTGGTTTCTGTCGGGCTGCAAGCGGATCGCTGCAGCTTCAAAACCTGGAAATCCTGCATCAAACACACAGATAGCAGCTGATCAATAACAATTAATCACTTTGTCTTGAGTTTTATTATTATTTTATGATTTACAGAAAACATTTATTTCCCTTTATGCACTGTAAAGGTCTGAAGAACACAAAATCGTACCAAGTATCTTTGGTCTAGTTTAAATATCTCAGTTTTGTCTTATTTTAAGTGAACTAAAGTTCAGCAAGATATAAGAACTTATTTTAGGTAAATAATTTCTTAATATTGATGAAAAGTGATAAATTATTTCACTTACAGTAAGATAAAAATGTCTTGTTAGTGAAATAATCTACTTTCCTAATTTTAATGAATTATTACTTTTGTTTCTTGGTTAGTTTTGTCTTATTCCAAGTGTGATCAGATATTTGCACTAGAAACTAGAACAGAAATATTTGGTAAAATTTTGTATTTTGCAGTGACTTGAAATAAGAAAAAACTTAAAATGAACTTGTTTGAAGTCAATAATTCCTAAATGTTGATGAAAAAGAACTAGTTCTTTTGGCAGATAAACTCACTTATAACAAGATATTTTTCACATGCTATAAGTGAAAAAATTATTTTCAGGTAATTCATGAATTACATTCATGAATTGCAGTAAAACCTGATTCTACATCTTGCTGGAAAGTAAGATGTTCGTTTAAATTAGTGAGTTTTGTCAGATTTCAAGGCTACCAAGACATTTGCAGTGGAAACCAGAAATGCTCTGTAAGAGTTTGTTTTTACAGTGTAGATTTATTTCAATGGGGGTTTTGTTGTTGAGTTCCTTAGATACTTGCAGAGTTTGGTCACTCTGGTGGAGCTCTGCTTGGGAAAGTTTATCTGCAGGAAGCCTCACGTCTTGAGCAAACAGTCAGGATTCAGGCAGAGGAACTTTAAAGACCAGAAAACACAGAAAACTCTGCAAAACGCTTTTATTTGGCTCATTTAATGCTGGATTTAGCTCTTTAAGTGGAACGGAGCATCGATGAGAAAGTGGTCCGGCAGGCTGACAGCAGAGCAGCTGTTGGCGACTGCAGGAGGCCTCCAGTCGTCCCCTGGTGATGAGGTCATCGCTCAGCTGTTCGAGGTCTCTCTTGGTACGGCGACACGACGAACCCCACCGCCCCGTTAACGTCAGCGCTCGTGACCCAGGCAGTCGACACCAGACTGTGACTCTGCAGCCTCACAGCGGATCATTCATGCTCCAAAACAAACAGGACACGGTTTCTTTTTTTAAAGGGTCGGGCTGCAGGAAGCACAGCGAGGCCTTCGTCTCAGAGGAGAGAAAACGGCTTAAAGTCCAGATATTTAAATTATTTAATGTCAATCTATTTGCTTTTAATAATTTAACTTTAGTGAAGTAAGTATGAAACGGGTGTTTAACGGCGTCTAACTGCTTTTAGCACAATTTGAACACAACAATAGTTTTTTTCAGCGTCCATTGGATCGGTTTATGAAGCATAAATCAACAACCAAAGAGCCGAGAGAAACGGCTTCATCGTCCGTCACTGCCAGCGGATGCAGTTTGTGCATCAGCCATGTTGGGGTGACTTCCTGAAGGGGCAGTTTTAGAAAGAGCAGGAGCTTCTTAAAGAGACAGGTGCCCAATTTCAAGGCTTTAAATTATAAACTCAAATTTTGTCCAAGTCATATTTAGCAAATGCAGCGTTTTATAACAAGGTGACAGTCGTTTGAATATTCTATAAAATGCCATTATGTGCCTAGAAAATGTATAAAACTGCACCTGTTAAAATCCCAGCTAAAGATGAACAATTAGCTGATTTCAGAAGTAAAGAACATTTAATTTCCCTTTAGACATGTTGTTTTGATATGCAGATATTTGAATATGATCAATCTTGTTGAAAGTATACTGATAAACAAACTTTTTAAAACTGAATCTTTCTTCTAAACCTAAACATTTCGTTATGCACCTGGTCTTGAATCGGACCGATCCTGTTTGGAGAAAGTTTGCGCTGCAGAGTAAACCAGAGCACAAAGTTTGACATGTACATTAGCTGATCTGTTTGTGTGGAGAACAGACTGTTATTGTGGAGAGCTCCCCTCCCCTGCGCCAGAGAACCGGACTCTTATTTGGGAAGGGAAGCAGAGGCGCGCCGGATTGGGTGAAGCAGCTGTCCAATGGTGCTGCAGAGCCGCGCTGCGCGACTTCACTGCAACTTATTTTCCTCCTCTTTTGGAGAGAGGAATGAGAAGGGAAGCGGCCTGCTCTGGGCTCTGCCTGCTGACTGAACCAGAAGAATAGCGAGCGCGTTGTTGGTCTGAGGTGAGTGAAGCCGTAGCAGCGGGATTAAACCCCCATAATCCTCTGTTTCAGCCGAATGGGCGGACTGGGAGCACTGGGAGGAAGAACAGGGCTGTTTATTTCCAGCCTGTGTTTTCTTTAGCTGGGCTGAGTTCCAGGCATACCAAGAACAAGACGCTGTATTTAGTCGGGTTGAACGCGCGGCCCGGAAAGCTGGCGGAGCCGCTCCGTGTTGGAGCTTGAACTTTGCTCCGATTGATCCGTCTTCGCTGTTTGCGCTCGGCGCGGGTCGTGAAATGTTGACGGTAGGATGGATTTTGGACCAGAACATGTTGACTCTGTAAACAAGCTGCTGAACTGCGTTACCTGTTGAGTTTCCTCCGTCAGATCTGCATGGATCTGAACCGGGTTCAAGCAGAATGATCCCAGCGCTGATGGACGTGTTTGTACTTGCAGGCAGATTATGGTGATTGTTGCTGACCAGATACACTTTTTACAATCACAGCTCTACTTATGTCCGGGTACTTCAGAAATGGAAAATATTTACATGTTTGCTGCTGCTGTTACTCCCATAAAGGATTTCATACCAACTGTTGAATTATGAAATCACCACAAAAGTGGTAAAATTTCCTTTAAAAGTTAAAGTTGATATTTTTGGGGTCATTTTTTACCATTTTACATAAATTATGACGGATTAATTCTCTTCATTAAACCAAGTTAACTCTGACTGACCCGTCTGGTGGACGGTATTTATTGGCATTTTATTTATTCTGAGGATTACTCTGGAGCTTTCCATAAAAATTCTGCTTTTTATAATAATAAAAAAGGATTCTTCTTAAAATCGGGACTGAAATATAACAGAATGTCTTCACTCAGAGGCTTCATCAGTTGCGCTGTAATACAGACAGCTACAGGAGATCCTTCCTGTCCACCATCGACATCCACAACTCGTTAAAGAAGATTGTAAAATAAATAAAAATATTTAACTTAATAAAGTGTTTTTGAATTAAATAACATTTTTTTTCTTGCATTAAATGTAAAGAATATTTTAAAAATGACTTGTTAAATGTCAAAGTGAGTTCAGAATATTTCCCTGGTGGTGGGAGATGAAGAAACTTCTGGCCTGATTTGATACCTGGAGACATTCTGGTATAAAAGGTCCAGCAGAGATTTCTGCTAACTCTGGAGCTCATTTCTCATTTTCAGCTCTGAAAACGTTCAGTGCGCCAGGCTTCCCTTAAATTAAGTTTTCCTGGATAAATTCCAAAGCGCTAATTTACTTGGCTGATTTGTAAACTTTCGGTTAGATAAAGTTCAACAGCTGAAATTTTATCAACTGATAAAAATTCAAGTATTAAATAAAATAAAACCCTCACAAGATAACAGGCCATAGCTGAGAGCATTATAGGACTATAATGTAAAAATTAAATTGGTCCTCCAGTTTTGTTGTCTTTCTGGGGCAGATGTAATTTGAGTTGAAGTTAGCGCATTAGCATCAGTTTCTAGTAAATTCTATGCTGATGTGGCATTTTAGCATTAACATCTGCTAAAAACTAAGTTGATGTACAATTTTAACATCAGTGGAACTATTGTTTACTAGTGGTTTGGGGTTGGCTCAACTAACTGTTTCTGCTGATGAATTATTAATGTTGAGCTTTTTTAAAATGTTTTGAGAAAAGCTGAAACGTGTCTCTGTCATCTCTTCCAGAAAAAGCACAAACATGCTCGGGCGCCAGAGATGAGAAAGACTCCTACTACGTGGAAACTCCTTACGGCTTCCAGTTAGACCTGGATTTCCTCAAATATGTCGACGACATCGAGAGGGGCAACACCATTAAGAAGCTGAGCGTCCAGAGGAAACCCAAAGCGGCCAGGCCTCTGGCAACCCCTCGGGGCGGCACTGCGGGGGGCGGCGCTCTGCCTGAATGGACCTCCACGGACTCCCTGTCCTCCTCCAACAGCGACGGCAAGCAGTCTCCGGTCTTTTTCACCTCGCGGCACCCGGACGCCGCTCCGTTGACCCCCACCCTCCCCAGGGCGACCGGTGACGTCCCTTTGGGTCAATCCTACTTGGCTGAGCAGAAGCTGCTTCTTCCGCCGCCCTCACCCAGGTTTGCTCCTCGCCACAACCCCCAAGTGGAAAAGACGCTCATGGAGACCCGCCGTCGTCTCGAGCAGGAGCGCCTGCTGGTGCAAGCGCACAACGAGCCTCTGATTCCCCGCCGTCGCCTCGCCAGCTTTGGTGGAACGGGCTCCAGCAGCTCCCTGTCGTCTTACTCTACGACATCTGGCTCTGTCGCGACGAGCCAGATCTCCCCCAGCACCCACCAGCCTCTACCCATCAACGGCTTTTCTAATGGGGAGTATAACCCCTACTACTCGCAGTCCAGAGGCAGCTCCATCCGCCACAGCCCCATGAGCTCAGGCGTCGCCACGCCGGTGACCAACGTCAGCCCGTTGCACCTGCAGCAGATCCGAGAGCAGATGGTCGTGGCCCTGAAGAGGCTAAAAGAGCTGGAGGAGCAGGTCAAATCCATTCCTATCCTACAGGTGAAGATTGCTGTTCTGCAGGAGGAGAAACGACAGCTGGCCGCTCAGACTAAGAACCAAGGTCTCAGTGGCTTCCGCAAGCGTTCCTACAGTGTGGGCAGTGCTGACCAAATGGAGAACTCCGGATCCATCCAGAAGGAGACGGAGCTGCGCATCATTGAGCCCGAGGCGCAGGAGCAGAGCGCCCAGCGGCTGGAGGAGTTCAGGCGACTGGCTGCTGAGGTCCAGGCTCTGGAGAAGACGACCAAGGAGAATAACGTTGCTGAAGTTCAGCCGCAAAACCTACAAAAACAAGTCCTCCAGAAGTCAATCGGTGTAGTCACCGATGAAAACATGAACAATCTTTTGGGTTTGCTAAGCAAACCACAAAAAGACAGTCGTCTCCGGGATGTAGGCGTGGTGACGGAGCGGCTGGAGACGCGGAGCGCTGGAGTTATTGTGACGGAGGCCATGCTGGGCGTGAGCAGTGAAGCTGACAAGGAGATCGAGCTCCAACAGCAAACCATCGAAGCTCTGAAGGAGAAGATCTACCGCCTGGAGGTCCAGCTCAAAGAAACCACCCATGAGATGGAGATGGGGAAGCTCAAACTGGAGCTCCAAGCAGCTGGAGGGTCAAACAAGAAGAAGGCCGACAAGGGCCTGATGGTGAGGCCGGAGATGTACAACGTCTCGGTGGAAGCCAAAGTCCAGATGTGCAGCCTGGGGGTGGGCGAGCATCTGGAGTTCAGCCTGCAGACCCAGACGGTGGGAGTGTCCTGCCAGCCCAGCGCGCGCAGCGTTGCCAGCGGACCCGACCTCCCAATGGACCAGTGGGTGGTGCATCAACGAGTGGAGACCAGGCACCAGCAGGTTGGCATGGAGCCGAGTGTTTCTGAAGTGGGAGTAAACACTGAGGAGTCGGACGGACTGGACCTCTGCAGAACCGCGGCGGAGCCGATCAAGCAGTCCAGATCGGTCGGCTGCGGGGATTGCTCGGTGGACGTCAACGTCACTCCTGTGAAGACGTTTGTGTCGCGAGGAACCGACCCGGATGTTGTCAGTAAGATGGACTCCGCCATTATGGCTGCTCCGGACTCGGCGTCACAGCAAACCGGAACCGACACAGAATACGAGAGCAGGTCCACAAACACGAGAACGGCCGAGGTGACGGACTCGTTCACGGACATGGAGCGGAGCAGCTGCGACAAGCAGACCAACACGGCGCCGCCCGGGACCAGGACCGTTGCTGCTGGGGAGGGGCTCGTCAAAGACGCCCCAACGACGGCAAAGACGCGGTCGGTCGCTGTCGGAACCACCAGCGACATCGGGTCGCTTCCCAGCAAACCAAACCCGACCAGAATCAAAGAGTGTGGAGTCGGCCCGGTTAGCATCCACGACAATTTCCTGATTGGTCTGAAAACCAGGAACATCGCATGTGGTCCTTCTCATCCTCCCGACTCGGCCCCAAGCAAAGAGGAGACCGGAGCCACCGCTGCAGCGCCGCCACCAGGGGGCGTCGGACTGGACCACTACATAGAGAGGGTGCAGAAGCTGCTGCAGGAGCAGCAGATGCTGCTGGCGGAGAACTACAGCGAGCTGGCGGACGCCTTCGGCCAGCCCCAGTCCCAGTTCGGGTCCATCAACAGCCAGCTGGTCAGCACGCTGTCGTCCATCAACTCGGTGATGAAGTACAGCAGCGCGGAGAACATCCTGGCGCTGCACTCGGACTCCTGCAGAGGTGAGGATGTTTCACATTCTCCTGACTTCAGTTTCCAAACAAAGCATTCCTCTCCCTCCCAGAGCGCTTCAGCAACATGTGGCTCGGCTGATGATTGGCTCACTGTCATGCCAGGCAATTAAGGCATAGTTTCAAGGGCAGACAACTGAAAACACACACACACACACACACACACAACCAAAATGTGACTTAAACGGCTCCATTACAGGCCTGGTGAGGCTCTAAATATATTTTACATTTACAAGATGACAGGATTCTTTCTTATTAGTATTTTATTTCCTTAAGTGCAGAAATAAATAAATATGCTTCATATTAAAGTTATTCATAAATAAATAAATGTGGCTGAATATTTTCTACCACAGAGACTTGTAGTAACGTTCATCAACACCTCAAATATCTTCGTATCTTAGTGGGATTTTTTGGCCTCTCAACCATCACAAATTCTGCTGGATGATATTTTGTCTCAGAAATTATTGTAATAAGCAAAAAATATTGTCATTTTGAGACCATTTTGAATTAATAATAAACTAATTAATAGTGACATTAATGCAAGTGCACCCACACAGAGATAAAAAAAATTGTTAATTTCTCAAGATCATTTAACTCTGAATTAGGAAAACATTTGAAATATCCAGAATAAATGATCAAAACACCTGAAGCAACAATAATTCAAATCTAATATGAAGTAACTAAATCTGCATTTGAAAAAATAATTATTCATCTTAGACAACGAAACAGGCAAAGGTGTCAGGTAGTGTGAACTACTTGTTGATGTCAAACTTATTTATAAAGCACTTTAAAAACGTGTAAAACTGTAAAACTGTAGAACGATGATACAATCGTTCTTGTTTTCACTCCATTCTGGGTGTCAAATGTTTGCAGCGTTTCTCAAAACGATTCAGTTTATTTTGAGTATTTAAAACATCTTCCTGTTCCAGAGTTAAATGTTCATTAGAATTGAAAGTTTATTGATCTTTGAGAATGTATTTCTGATATCATCTCTGTTATCAGGGTTTCTCCAGTATTATAAACCTGGCTCTGTGTTTTGTTGTTTTTATTTATTTTTTTCTGCACTAGTATAGCAAAGACAGGGTAAACTAGGTTCATATATAACAAAACATAAATAATCTTTAGCAGACAATTATCTAAAGATAACTGCAGAAAAACTATTTCTATTTAATTCGCTGCTGTAATTTATTTTGTTGTTGATTTCCTGACAACTTTTAACATAATTTTAAGAAAACAAAACCCCAGTGGGGTAACTGGTGTCTCACCCTAGCACCTCTACCACCACGCTTAGCTGGACTTCATAGGGAAATCCTGCATTATTTTACTGTAAAATGGTCTTAATACAACAATATTATTGTTTATTGCGATAAATTCTGGGACAGTTTATCGTCCAGCGAAAGAGACGAGCCTCGATTTGAGTCACATTTGTGGAAAATGATCTGATTTGGGTTTCATTCGGCTGCTGTGTGAACGCAGCCTGTGGTGATTCTGATCAGCCCATAAAGTCTCTGCATGAAGCCGCTGCTACATCAGCTTTTCATGATGCCATCTGATCCCGCTCAGAACAATTTGTTTGGGTTTTTCTCTCCAGAATAACAATCTTCCCAACATGAATGTTTGCGCAGCGAGGAGATAACATTAGATGGATTGTTCTGGTCGTGTTCAGACGAGGCCTAAAGATAATCCAGATCGGATCAGACAGACCAAAGTTATCCCTGACCCTAAAAAAATGCAGGGAGGTTTTGGACCGGACCCAGCGCTGAGCTCACTGCTGCAGGGCCTGCAGGGCCGGCCGGCGGCGCCGCGCCCCTCGCTCCTCGCTCCTCGCTCTCCTGTTTGAGTTTGGTTGTTTTTGTGGGCCGCCTCGCCTTGGCTAACACCTCCACATTGATGCTGATTCATGACTCCCTGTGCGTTACGTAACCATCATTCCTCCTGACCGGGTTCTGCAGTTTCTGGGCTTTCTGTGGAGCTCTGAGTGACTAACCAGTTCCCTCTAAAGCAAACAAGTTCACCAGATTTAACAGCTCTGGACGTAAAAAAGCTGTAATTCAAACGGTTTTATTAACTGCTGCAGTTTCTTAACAACGGCATAGAAATAATAAAATATAATCGGTTTTATTTTGTTTTTAGTCACTTAGTCTAGACAAATGTTTTACTTATTGTTCCCAGCAGTAAAGATGCAAAAAAAGCCTTAGCAGTAGCACTCTGGTAGCTAAAAGTGTGACAGTTTTCAGTTTGTTCTAACATATTTTAATGGTAAAAAAACTAAATCTAATGAAATTTTTCCACAAAACAAACCCTGTTTTTAAATGAATAAGTGTTTTATCTTTGGACAAAACCATTAATCTGTGTTAAATGTAATCTAAATGCTAAAGATGTTTTAAAATGATGCCAGAGAAAAAGCTAAATACACTGCAAAAATACAAAATCTTACCAAGTATTTTTTAAATAGTTTCTACTGCAAAACTCTTAGTAGAGATGGAAGTACAAGTAACATTTTAGCAACATATAGTTAAATTTTCCTTAATATTGTTGAAAATGTTCTAGTTTTGTTGGGATAAAAATTATTTCACCAATAACATGGAAAAATGTTTTACTATAAGTTTAATAATCTGCCGATGGAACTAGTTTATTTTTATTAATGTTAAGGAATTATTGACATAAAATAAACCCCTGCATGATGCTGAAAAGTTACTTGTAAGTTGGTTTTGTCTCATTTTTAGTGTAATATGATATTTTCACTAGAAACTAGTTAAAAAACTTGGTAAGGATTTGTTTTTGCAGTGTAAATATGTGGGAAAGCAGCTCATTCTAACTGTTGAGTACGGTGGAGGATCTGTGATGCTGTGGGTCCGTTTCTCTGAATACATCAGAAAAATGTGATGATTTTATTATAAAAATCATCCAGAATTTGGTAGAAAAGAGAATCAATAAATCATCAAATGATTGAGCCAGTTTTAATTGATTAGGCGATCAGTTGATTTATTTATACTATTTATATAAATAAATATTTATATATATATATATATTTATATAAATGCTGTTTTGTTTTGCATGTGATTTTGTTTGGTTTAATCTTCCTCTGTGTTCAGCTGCAACATCTGAGCGATTAAAAACCAGATGTTTTCATCTTTAGTCAGGATCAGTTTCTGAAGTTTCTGTCTCTCGTTCAGAGCGCAGCCTGATGCTGCCGCTACCAGCTGCTGAAGCTGCGGATCGTCCTGAAAACTCGCCGCAGCAGATCAGCGCCGCGGAGCAGAAGAGCCGCATGGACCTGCAGATGTCTACGGCGCTGCACGGTATCCGTCCATCCGTCTGTTTTCATACAGTGTAAATGTATCTATTAATTAATGGATTAATGGTTGGTAACGGCGCCCTCTGGAGGTTTGAGGCTAAAGCGTGTTGACCTTTGACCCGAGCGTAAAAATCTGATAATCAGCCAATCAGAGCAGGGGATCCTCTCAGTCATCTTGCACACACACACACACCTCACATCAGCTGAAGTGTGTGTGTTTTATCAATCAGATGGGTTTTTGCTCCTGGAGGCTCAGATTAGATTACAGATTACAGCAGCTCTAATCTCACCTCACTGTAATCTGAAGATAAACAAAAGATGAGGAAGAACAAACATCACCTGGTCTCACACACACACACACACACACACCTGTCAGAACATGGGAAACGAGTCCAATGACTGCTACTGAACACACACACACACACACACACACACACTACAGACAAACACACACGCTGGGTTCATGTTGTAACTTGATGCTCCACACTTGCAGACTCTGCTGATCCCTGTCAGCAGAAAAGAGGGAAAACACAAGAGAAGATAATCTCCTCTCTCTCTCTCTCTCTCTCTCTCCATCTCTGATTCTCTCTCTCTCTCTCTCTCCATCTCTGTTTTTGAAGTTTTGATTCTTCAACCTGATTCCTACAAAAAGAGAAAAAAACTAGTCAGATTATTTGCTTTATTAAGAGTTCAAGCTTGATTTATTGTTGAGTCAACATTTTGAGTAACTTTAGTTTTAAAAACTGTATATTTTTATATACAATCTGGTCTAAAGGATTGTGTTTTCCTCGCTGCAGGTCAGCCAGGAAGTCAGAACACCCTGAAGTCCATCATGAAGAAGAAAGATGGCCGCCCCGACGCCAACGGCACCAAGAAGAACCTGCAGTTTGTTGGCGTCAACGGAGGGTAAGCGAAACGTTCAGCTGTTTCCTTTTGATAGAGTTGGAGAGTAACATTTAATCTGTTCCATTTACTGGAGTAACATTCTAGAAAAAAATTACTTTTAGGAGTGTTTTTACTTAAGTAATTTTATTCTGAAGTATTTCTACTCGTTTTTTTCTTGAGGAATTTCTTGGATGGCTACTTTTTCCTCTTACTTGAGTAAAAATATGTTGAAGTATATTTTTATCTTCAGTAATCTGCCCACCTCTGCGTGTTGATCCTCTTTTCTCTTAAACTCACATCCAGGTAATGAAATCTGATCTTTTTTCGCCCCCTTGTGGTTTAGATATGAAACTACATCAAGCGACGAGTCCAGCTCTGAGGACAGCAGCTCTTCTGGGTCCGAGGAAGAGGAGGGGGACGAAGAGAAGGAGGAAGAGCACCAGGAAGTGGGAGGAAGGAGAATCGGGGAGGAGTTTCAGAACGAGGGAGCCGAGGATGAGGATAAGAAGGACGAAGAGGAAGGTTCAGAGAACGAGAAGAGAGAGAGGTCAGCCAAGGAAAATATAAATTTCTTTTATGATGGGACACGACTGACCACAACAGTTTGATCGATTATTTCTGATCGAATACACAAACTTCTGAATTTTCCTGTTCGTTAATGTCAGTGAAACTAAAAAGTCCCGCCATTTTCAGTCTGTAAACGCATCAACCAACAGGAAACCTGAACCACTTTGAGGCTGAAATGTCTTGACGCATAAATGGTGGTAATTTTGTTATTCTTTAATTTTCTGTTGGATTTTTGGTTAAATAATCTGAAAGAAATTTTTCCCATTTTCTGTGTTTTAGTCCTGAAAAATCTGGTGCATCTCTACCTGTTTTCAATATTTAAGTGTCTTTTTTTTCACTACGACTCCATAATTTTTTTTTTTGCTGGACTTGTCAACTTCGTCTCTTTCAAAAACTCGTTTACTTTCATTTCTGCTGAAGATTTATTAATTTTAGTGACATTAGATTGTGATTATATTACTAAGACTTAAGCAGCTCATGAAGTTAGCATAAAAACTGATTGCGCCCTCAAACATCAACATAAAAAATCTGCTCTGTTTTTCTGATTAATGAAGTCAAACAGTAATATGTTGCTGAAATAATCTACCTTCAGGTGTTGATCAGTCATAATTCAGAAAGTAGGATGTAAACACATAATCCATGTAGGTGTTTATGAACCGTTTTCTTGAGTTTTGCAGGTATGAGCTGAGTGAGAAGATGTTGGCAGCGTGCGACGTTCTCAAAACTCACCTCAGCGACTCGAAGGCTGTGAGCAGCAAAGATCTGGTGAGAAACTTTCATTTCTACCATCAGTTTTTATCAGGTTTTCAATTATTTATCCACAAGAATAAAGTGAAATGTTACGTTAAAATTTGAGATTAAGTTCCACAGCACATCTGCATGTTAAGTTTGTCAAAGTCAAGCTAGCATAACTGACTTACTTCCCTCTCCATCTTTATTTCTTGATTAAAACTTTTTCTTCACCTTATCTTGCTGTGATAGAGTTGACAACCAGCAGCAAAGCACTTTTTCATTTACACATCATGCTTATATTTAAGATTTAGCATGTTATATTGATAACAGCTAAAACCAATGCTAGTCAGCGTTTTGCCCTCTAGCAGGGATACGGGGCGGGTTCTGGTGCACGCAACATTGCACTGCAACTGGTCCATATGAATAAAGTTGATAGATTGACATGGAACCGGGTCAGTAACCCGTCCTGCCTCCACAGAGAGCCAGCCTCAACACGGTGCAGCATGAGTGGTTCCGCGCTTCCAGCCAGAAGGCGGCGCTGGCGCCGATGGTGGAGGACTACCTGCGTGCCTTCGAGGCCGTCTCTATGGACGTGCTGCGCCACGTCGTCAACATGGCCGACGGCAACGGCAACACGGCGCTGCACTACAGCGTTTCTCATTCCAACTTCCAGGTGGTGAAGAAGCTGCTGGACGCAGGTGAGAGTTGAAACGTTTCACATCCACAGATCTTAGCAGAAGTAAGATTTTATAAACGCCTTCAGTTTAAAGACATTCAAAAACGATCTGTTGCTGCATTTCCATTATAATTGTGTGTAAAACGTTAATATTCCATGAAGGTCGATAAAACACAATTTCCAAATTGTGATGCTTCCATTAAATAAGAAACAATTAAAATAAGTTTATTCACGTGATGAATCATTAAAAACCTTTGACGCTTCTTGATCCTCCAACCACTTCCTGTCTTCTTCTTCTTCGTGGTTTCTGCCAGTAGCAACATCCAGTTGCTGGTCACGGGACGCATGTGATGTGAAAAAAGTGTTTCCACTGCAGATAAAAATTTTATGAAGGAAGTAAATTAAAAAGAGCAGAACTTGTAGAAATTGTTTATTGGAGCATTGACTTGTGCACAGCAGTCTGAACCCAGAGGTGGGATTGTGATGTGATGCTTCACTGACTTAATTTCATAATTATCACAATTTTTAGTCTTTCATTACTTCCTGATTTACAACATCTGGTTTCTCGTTTCTCCTGGTGCAGAATTATTACGCATCTTTCACATCGATAAAAGTCAGATAAAATGTGACATGACTGTTCAGTGTGTGTGTGTGTGTGTGTGTGTGTGTGTGTGTGTGTGTGTGTGTGTGTGTGTGTGTGTGTGTGCGCGCGCGCTTCAGACGTGTGCAACGTGAACCAGCAGAACAAGGCCGGCTACACGCCCATCATGCTCGCCGCTCTGGCTGCCGTGGAAACGGCGAAGGACATGTCCATCGTGGAGGAGCTCTTCAGCAAGGGAGACGTGAACGCTCGCGCCAGTCAGGTGGGTCACTGGAGGTCATGACCTTTGAGAAGGACCCCCCCCCACCCTGCACATCTTATTCAGATTAAACAAAGTTGGTGCCAAATGTTTGTGCAGCACAAACATTTGGGTGTCCTGTTATAATTAAGATAAAAAAAAGTTTCCAGAGGTCACCAAAGTTGACCTTTGTTAAGTTTGCACTGGTTTGTGAAGCTAAAATCTCTGTAGCCCGGACGATTGACACAAAGTGAATTTGATTTTGTAAATATAGGAGGGTTGGTTGACCTTTAGGAACATTTATTAATGACGCAGCAGCAGGTGGGTTTAAAACCCTGTTTGTCGTCCTGCAGGCCGGTCAGACGGGGCTGATGCTCGCCGTCAGTCACGGCCGGATGGACATGGTCCGGGCGCTGCTGGCCCACGGAGCCGACGTCAACGTCCAGGATGACGAGGGCTCCACGGCGCTGATGTGCGCCAGCGAACACGGCCACGTCGAGATCGTCAAACTGCTGCTGGGCCAGGCGGGCTGCGACGCCACGCTCAGTGACAGCGTGAGTTAAACTCCACCCAGTACCCAAAGTCTGCAGAGAATTAAAACACACAAAAGTTCTGACCCGGAACCTTCGCGTTGTGTTTCTGGTACGCCTGTAAATCTGATGCACCAGTGACATTAGCCAACAGCGATGGACGATAAAGCTGCTTCTCACGGCTCACCGGAGTTGATTTCTGCTTCTAAAAACGATCTGATTGCTTATTTTGTTGATTAAAATGTAATTAGTTACAGCCTCAGTAAAATCCTTCTAGTGCTACCTCAATTAGCAGATTATTTCACTTATAACATGGGAAAAATGTCTTACTTTTTATTAAAGTTAAGAAATTAAAACGTTATCCTATAACTTGCTGAAACGTTAGTTGGTTTTGTCTGATTTGGAGTGAACTAAGATATTTACACTAGAAACTAGACTAAAAAATATTTTGTTTTTACAGTAAAAACATCCACAGCTGAATGTTTAGGGTTGAATCTGAATGTTTAAAATATGACAATATCCTAATTTTCTTGCACAGTTCAGAATGTTTCAGACTGATGAGTGTTTTAATTTTAGTATTTTTAAATATCTCTGTGTTCCTCCCTGTAGGATGGGAGTAACGCTCTGTCCATCGCCCTGGAAGCCGGACACAAAGACATCGCCATGCTGCTTTACGCCCACGTCAACTTCTCCAAAGCCCAGTCGCCTGTGAGTTTCTGTTTCCACGGTTACAGGACGACCTGTGGCTGACTCGCTGACCCCTCCGTGTCGCCGTGTCTTTCAGGGAACGCCTCGACTCGGCAGGAAAACTTCGCCCAGCCCGACGCGGAGGGGAATGTTCGACTGAACCCTGACCCCAACCAACGCTGCGCTGCTATTGGTTCTCACAAAATAGCCCCTCCCCCTTTATTCCCGACAACCAATGAGATTCCTGTTTTTTTTTTCTTTTTCTATTTATCTACGTATTTTCTTTCCACCTCGATGAGCCCAAAGTGCCCTTTAAATATGAATGTAATTTCAGATTGTGCCTAAAATGTCTCGTTTGTTTTCTTCTCTAAGCTCAGATAATCATTTAAATCCACGTTTTCATATCTGAGTGGAGATATTCCCGTCATCCCAGCCTCAAACAAACCGCTAATAACCCAACTGTACTTTTAAATACTTCCTAAAACTCCTCAACAATCCATGAAGTTCTATATTTATCAGAGTATAGTTTTTAATGCCGATATGTATTTCATTGTACATACGATGGTCACAGAGTCTAGTTTCTCACCAGTTTGTCTCGTCTGTAATATAAACGTCATGCTCTGGTGTTCGTTAAGGTGCCGACTTTCATCTTCACATGAGAACTGAAGTGCCTGAAACGTTGCCTTTAACCATGATTATTCATTAAAGAATTAAAATCTGCATGTTTGTTTTGAATTATTGCATTATCAACTCTGTGAACATATATTATTCATATTATTTAATCTTTCTTTTCTCTCCTGTAAAGTCTGATTGGGCTGAAATTCCTGCACTGCACCAGTAGATGGCGATAATAGATCCAACTTAAAGATCCTGATCATATCTGAAGCATTTCTGGTGTAAATGTTTCTGTTTCCCGTTTCTGTATTTAATTGTTTCATAATTTTTGATGGACAGTAAACAAAACAAGACGCATCCAGGAGAAAAAATTAACTGTTTCAGGGAGAAAAACTCAAGTCATGTTGATTTTCTTTTAAAGTTCTTTATTACAAATGATTTACAAGATAAACTTTTCATCTAAAAACTGGAACTAAAATCTGTTTGAAAATATGTTCAGGTAATTAGTTTGATGTATGAAGTTTACTTATTTTAAAGGCTAATCTTGGTGCTGGATAATAAATCAATAGCAATATAAATTGCCATTAAAATGTGATCGATAGATAAAACTTTTATCTATTGATGATCAGTGAATTGATATATATCAATAATCTTATTAATGTTGCATACTATGTAATATCCATAACATTTCATTAGTTTCCCTACATGATTCAGCTAAAAACATTAAATTAATTTACTTTTGGTATCAGATGTTATAAATCATTCCAGCATAAACAAAAATTCAAAGAAATTATTATGAAACCAAATTATGATTAAATGCTCTCAATGGGTGAATTTAAGACGTTTTGGAGAAGAGCAGCCCTCTAAAACACGTTTAAGAAAATCACTTTGTACAGAAATATTTTCACTAAATAAATCCTACAGATGTAGGTCTGAATCTCAACAGAGGGAGCGATCTCTGTTTAAATATATTTTTCTGTTATGATTAAATCTTTTCTTGTGTTTTTCGGATTTATTTGAAGAAAGTTTTGGCTGTTGGACGGTTTGGACGTCGGAAATCCCACAGATGAATGAGAAAAGTTCACAGAGCTGGAGCTCTTCTGAATGGTGGGCCTCCTGAGTCAAAGAGGAGACCAATTAAACATGTGAGAATCATTTTAATTTAAAGTTTGAAATAAGCTTTTAAAAAGTCCTAAAGTATTAAAGGTTCCTGAAAATTAAAACAAACCCCAGTCTCCCACTGACTCGTTTTGTTTGAACAAACCTGTGCAAAGGAAGGAGGCTGCTGCACGATGCAGCTCCCGACCTGCAGAGGGCGCCTCTGGGTTTCGGTCCGGGTCGGGAAACCAGGCAGGAATCGTGGGTTCTGTGACGGGACGGCTGGGACTGGAAACTCCGACTTTCTGCTCTGTTCAGACACAAACGGCGACGAAATTCACTCTGGAAAACTTTCAGGTTTTTATCCCAGAAAAAAGAAACATTTTTATTAAGAACGAGGATCCGTCCTGACTGCGCAAATCAGTTTGTCAGAAGAAATTGGTGAAGTTTTGCTGCTGTGAAGAGAATCATGATTCATCTACAGTGGATTTTGATATATTTTTTGCATATTTGTTGAAACTACCAGCATGTCATTTGTTATGACACAGATAATCTGAGTTCCTCTGCTTTCTGCCAGTGCTAAGTAGGAACAACCAATCAGAGCCTGGAGGCGGGTCTTAGCGCTGTCAATCATCCTCCATGTGATTGCCAAAGCTAGTTAGCTGAGTAACCGTTGACAGAGGATAAAGAATTTGTCTGGTTAGCTGTTTTTCTGCAGTTAGCACATCTAGCAATGAGTACAGCAAGATGACTGACAGCGCTAAGCCCCGCCTCCTGGCTATAATTGGTTGTTTTGGTGCATTTCTTAAGAGGGTAATACCAGCTCAGGGAGGAGGTGGAGGAGATCAGTCTTTTCACAGATTATCTGTCTCGTATTAAGCTGTCAACATGGTGACAGTTCAACAAATATGTTAAAAAAGAAAAAACATTTTTAATAAAAGTTACACACTGTGGCTTTAAAAAACATCAACCTGTCAAGTTGCAGAGATCAAACGTTGGAGTTTCTACCTGCTGTGTGTAGCTGCAGGTTAAAGCATGCAGTAAAGCGTGTGTTGTTACCGTGGCGACCCGCTCAGCCTCTCTGCAGAGGAACAGCTTCCAGTTTGTCTGTCCAGAACCTCCTGCAGGTTCTGCAGCAGCCGCCTCCACTGGGGGGCGCCGTCCACCTCCTGCTGCTCTGCTGGAGCCTCCTGATGGAAACAAAACTGTTAACCTGCCAGGTTTGGATCATTTATCATTATTATTCTCTTTATTTTGTATTTTTTGTCAACAGGTGAACAGAGATGGACCATAATTGATCCAGGTTTTTATTCAGTACCAGGAGTTCTGGTTGGTTCTGTAAATCCTGACTCTGGTACCTTCAGGGCCTGTCGGAGAGTGTTGGCCGCCTCCTGCAGGATGCTCTTCATCCTGCTCCTCCTCTTCCTCTCCTCTGCCAGCTTCACCTGAAGCTGATTCCTCTCCGATCGGCGCCGGCTCCACTCTGCAGACAGAGCGGCCCGGTCCAGTCTGAAAACAGAACCCAGCTCTTCCATTACTGTCAGATTATGTAACTTATAACAAGATATATTTCTCTTCATATAAAATAATTAATCTGCCAGTGGAACTAGAACTTTTTCATCATTACTAAGGAATTATTGACTTAAAACAAGCTCATATATCTTTCTGAAAAGTTACTTGAGTCAATTTTGTCTCATTTCAGGTGTTTTAATATATTTACAAGAAAAATTAGACCGAAAATTCTTGGTAAGATTTTGTGTTTTTGCAGTGTACAGAGATTAATTAGACAAAAACGGATGTTTTAACATCTTTTTCTCTTAATTAAGATGATTTTCTGCTAATGTTTAATGATTACATCAGAACAATATAACAATTATTTTTAAAAACAGAAAAGTATATTTAATATATACTTTTAACTCTCAAAAGTTACTTTTAATCTGACAAACGAAACTCGTCGACATTTATATTGTAATTTAATTAATTTGACAATTAGACCAAATTTAACTCTAAACTTGTATAAATCAGCACCACCACAGCCTGGAGATTAAGTTAAAACTGTAAATATTTATAATTTCTCTGACAAGGAAGTTAATAATCATAAAAGCAAAACATAACTTTAGAAAGGAAAGTTAAAGGCAGATTATTTCCCTTATAACAATAAAATGTCTTCTTAAAAGTGGAATATCTTGCCAGTGGAAGTTTTTATTAATATTGAGAATTAATTTATTTATAACAAGCTCCTAATTCTTGAAGAAAAGTTCCTTGTAAGTTAGTTTTGTGTCATTTGAAGTGTAAAAAGATATTTCCACTAGAAACTAGACCAAAGTACTTTGTGATATTTTGTTTTTGCAGTGAAGTGATTTCAGTAAATGATATTGTTGTTTATAGACCATTTTAAAGAAATATAATGGTAATAATAGCATAATAATGCAACAACAAATTATCAAAGACCAATAAACTTTAAATTCTGATGAACATTTAAGACTGGAACTGGAAGACAATTTAAACATCTAAAATACTTAAACAAAACAACAGCAGAAACAACAAATAAAAATAATTATAAAGACTGTAAACAAAATGATCCTTCAATAATTGGTTTAGTTGAGACCAAAACACCAGACTGAAGACTGATCATCCAGTTTTTGGTAAAAAGAAAACCAACAAATCATATAAATGGAAATTATTGAGTTTGCTTTCATTTATCATGTGGTTAATTGATTAATTGATTAATTGCGATAGGCCTCGTCAGCAGTGGAGTGGATTCTGACCTGAGTGCCTCCATGTCAGCCAGGACTCCAGCCTGCTCCGCCTGAATCCGCTCCAGCTGCTGCCGCTTCTCCCTGTCGTCCTGCTGCAGCCGCTGCAGCTCTCCTGTGAGCTGCTGTACGTCCTGAAGGAGAGCAGAGCTGCACTGCTGAGGTCCGAACAGGAAGCCGCTGCAGAACCCTCCCTCTCACCTTCTGACGCAGGCAGCTGGCCCGCGCCGCGCGCCGCAGCGTTTCCTCCAGGATGTCCGTGTCGATGCTGAGCTGCTTCTTCCTCTCCCTCAGCGCCGCGTTTTCCCGTTGCAGGGAGCGGCTCACCACCGACAGCTGGCCCAGGAGGCTCTGCAGCTCCGAGTTCTCCTGCAGAACGGACCGGGTCGCCTCAGGGAGCTTCTGCTCCACCAGATGCTGGACCTGCGCAGACATGGCCGCCACTTCTCCCTCCAACTCCTCTTCTAACCTTTTAACCAGGTCAGAAGAGGAGTTGGAGGAAACAATGAGACAGAAACGTTAAAAAATGTTGGACGTTATTGACATTTTGTTTGTTATGAAGGGCAGTATTATGTGTTTTCCAGACTAAAATAGCATAACCAAGTAATGTTAACTTTATTTGTTATATATCAAATACACTGCAAAACACAAAACCTTACCAAGTATATATGTTTGAGTTTCTAGCTCCAGTATTTTATACACTTGAAATAAGACAAAGCTAACTCACAGGAAACATTTCAGCAAGAAAGAGGAGTTTGTTCTAACTCAATAATTCCTTAAATTTGGGACAGAAGAACTGGTTCCACTGGTAGATTATTTCACTTACAAGACAGTTTAACTTTTTCATCAAGATTAAGAAATTATTTACTTAAAACAAACGCCCAATTTTGGCAGAAGAGTTACTTGTAAATTAGTTTGGTCTTATTTCAACTGTACCAAGATATTTGCATTATAAATTAGATCAAAAATACTTGATAAGATTTGTTATTTTTGCAATGGTGTTAAATTGGGAAACTTTACTTCCCAACTTAAAGCCTTCACATTGCTCTAAACTGGCTCCTCCATCAACCCTGTAAACACGTTTTTTCCAGCGTTGCTCTGAGGAGTAGCTCCTATAATGAGCTCAGCTGTTCCACCAGGTGTTTGCTAATTGCTGCTGGCTAGTCTGAAGGAGCTGAAGGAGAGGCTAAGTCCACCCAGGCGTTTTGCAAGCTGAATTGTTGCCATGAAGATTAAAGGATTTCTCAAACAAGCATGAAAGAATAAAGGCAAAACTCTAAAAGCAGTTGAAAGTGTCCAGATGTGGATGTGAATACTTTTGCAAAGCGCTGTAGTTTAGACTGATCAAGGGAGAACAAACCACAGGATTTTATCTTTAAAAGTGTTTCATGTGATTTGCTGCATCTTAACCTCCTCTTCTCCAGCTGCGCCTTCATTTCCAGGTTGCGGATCTCATCTTTGTGTTCTTCTTTCTGACGTTCGAGCTCCTTCTCCAGATTCTCCATGTTGGTCATCAACACGTCCTTCTGCCTCTGAAATTCTTCCAGATCACAAAGTTTCCCCGCTGGCAGGAAAGGAAGAGAGAAAGTTAGTAAAGTTTTGGTTAGAGACGCAATAATCTGACATTAATATCTGTTTTGGTCCCGAACAAATTCTAGATTGGTTATTGGTGACAGTGTGCCTGATCAATCAGGGCAGCTCTAGTCAGTCTACTTCTATGCTTTATTTATTTTATATTATATTTAGAATTCCTGATTTTACCTTCTGAACCATTTGAAATGAGGTTTTGTCAGTTTATTGGCTGTTGAACGCCTCGTTGCTCTGACTGAACTAATTAAAGATGTTTTATGATATTTGACCAAACTTGTGAAGCTTTTGGTGTATTTAAGTGCGCTGTACTGGTGCAGAGTTATCAAATAAAAGTGTAATTCAGTATATTTATGTTGGCATTTGAAAAAAAAAGAAACGTTTTAAGTCAGTTCAGTTCAAATCTCAGATATGAGAAGTGAATCGATGCATCCCTAGCATTGGTTCACGTTTCTTATTTTACTGATTAGTTAATTAAAATAATTTATGACTATGTTTTTAGGTAACTGTGTGGTTATGACTGTGTGTCACAGCAATTATAGTCCCACAAATACAAATACTGCTCTTAAAAAACATTCCCATTTCTGACACCAGTCACATGAAGAATGTAAATTGTATCACTAAACAGCAGACAGTAACAGCATTGAAATATGTTTTAATTGTATTTTCAAATGTATTGATATTTATTGATGTATTAACAATCCCACCATGTGGACAGTTCTGTGGGCTTTTAACATCATCAGTTGGAATTTTGTGTGACAAAAATAAATCAAAGTTCTTGTCATCACATAAATTTATCATGATAAATAAATGATAAATTCCAGTAAACTGAACTGCTGTTTAGACTTTGGTTTTAGGACTTATTTTATTCATCTGTTTTTGTTTATGTTTGCTTTGATTAATTGATCTTGGATTGAAAAAAATCAATGTTTATGGAAGATAAAGAAGTTTGCGCCCATTTCTTGTAGCGTTAGTCTCATTCTGCACAAATGTTGAACCAAACCTCACAACAAAACTCATAAAAGCTGCTTTTCTTAAAAAATTCATTTTTAAAAAACTGCTCATTTCTGCACAACATAAGCACTGACCTTCACAAAATGAAACTTCGCTACATTTTCCCAGATTAATCGGAACAGAACAGAACATGACCCTGAATTATCTCGCGGACACAGAGGGGAAATCACCAGAGAGAAGACGGATTCTGCCAACACCACCACGGCATTCTTGCAGATTCCCACAGGGAGTGAAAAGTCTCACCGAGCGCCGCGTTTTTTTCCTCCAGCTTATCGATTTGGGCCTGCAGCTCCTGCCTGAGCTGGCCCTGCTCCAGCTGCAGGGAACGCTTTTCCTGGACGGAGGTGTGACGCTCTCCGTCCAGCCGCTCCCGCAGCTCGGCCAGCTCCCCCTCCTTCTCTGAAAGGGAGTGCTTCACGTACGCTGTGATGTCCTTCTTGTCCACACACTGGGAGATTAGGATGTTGTTCTGCTTCTGAAGTTCATCACATTTAATTTGAAACCTGACAAAACAGATTAAACCCCAATAAGAGACTGCTTTGTTTTAAAAAGTTCCATTAACTGCCCATTTTACAAGGTGTTGCTTCTTTTTTTCCAACGGCCCCCAGCATCACAGGCTCCGCTCACACTGCACACTGAAGTGACACAAAACCAATTTATCCACTCAACCTAACAATACAGATTGGGTTTTTACAAATGCGACCCAGTCCACTTTTGGTGCATTCACAGTTTCATTTCATTTATAGAATAGATTAAAATAGACTTTATTGCTTAATAGCTGACAAGCTACTCCAAGGTTTTACATGTCAATAATATAAATATAATCACAAGCTATAAAATTTAGAAAATATATATTTACCTTAGAGTGATGTAAGTAATTCAAATATGACAATAATAAAAAAAAAAGTAAATAAAATAACAAGGTTTTTGAAAACAAGTAATCAGTAGGAAAATAGTTGCATTAATTTTTAACCTTTTGGTTACTTCTCTGATTATAAAAATATAAGCAAATCTGGCAGAGTATCTGTTTTACAAAAGTAATTTTCTGCTTCACAAAGATCAAATCACAACTACTTTACTTGACTGGCATGTTCTCTTGTGTTTCCCATTTTGAACAAAACCCAACACAAACAGTAGTCATTAAATATTGTCCAGGAGAAACAGGGAGTTTGAAGAATAAATTTCAAAACCTTGAAATTATATTTCCTCAGACTGAAAATAATTGTAAAACTGCAGATTTTGTTACAAATAATTTTGTAATTTTCTTCCCATTTATTAAATTTACTTTGAAACAGTATTTACAGAAGTTTAAGATTTTTTTCTTAAACCTTTTGCAGATGTTTATTTTCAGATTATGTTCAAATAATTATGTAAACCACCAAACGTAATGATTGACTGAAGGCAAACTGAAGAGCTTGGAATTGATTTAGATATTAGAACTCCAAATTATAGTGTAAACGGTTGTTTTGTATGTATATTAAGTCAATTGTCCTTCTAAATAAGCTAAATTCAAACTAACATTAAAAGACACAAACACATAAAAACGTCTGGAAAGTAGATACAGCTTCACTATCCAGTTTAAAACATAATCATGTGCGTTGTTTTCTTGTGTTACCTTTCTAGCTCCTCGTTCAAATATCTGATTTGAATCAGATATAATCTCTTTTCTTTTTCGTCGAAACCAGCTTTAGTTGTGACACTTGCGGAGTTGAGTTTTTCCTTGTTTTCGCCGCTTTTTCTCTCCTTCTTTCTGGGCATTGTGTCGGTTAAATATTAGCTAAAACCTTCCAATCCTGTTGAGCAAATAAACTCCACCGTTGCTAGGCGACGCTGCCTTCAGGGACCCCTGGTAAAGTCAGCTTCATCCTGGTTTTAGCTAGACGCAATCGACTATTTCATTGAAAATATATTGGGTTTTTTAAAAATATATATTTATACTTTCCAAAAATCTTTATGAGGCTATTTGTTATTACAAAAGCGTTTTTCAAACTATATTTTTGTCTTCTTAACTCAGTCTAAATATAGTTTTTAGTGACCATGTTATGTTCAGGAAACACCAGTCATTTCCAAATGAATATCCCAACTGTTCAGTACTGTGTCTGAAAGTCAAATTCTCTTTAGGGGGTTTTCCGTTTTCCTCTTTGAATATTTTGTCGAGTTGATCCAGACTGCTGTGTGTTTTTCTCATTTTACTCTATTCTCTCTTCATCTCTCCCAACATGTTTTGTAGTGTTTAGGTCTGTGGACTAAGATTTGGTCAATTCTGGGCAATAAAAACAGCATTTACATAAATAGGATCTGAGTCAGGGCAGGTTGCTTGAAAATTTTAGAGTATTTTGTTATTAATAAATCTTCAATTACATCTCCTCCTTGGATTTAATTGTCATCCTCAGCTAATACTTACATGTAATGTGTATATCTATGTGTTAGAACAAAGTAATTACTTTCAGTAGTATTAACTGTTCACTGTATTTTAAATTGCTATCCAAATGACACATCAGGCTCAGACAGAAAATAATATTAAAACATCAAAGTTTGTGTACAAACAAAACGTCTCACTTCAACATAAATTGTAGGTCTATGTCTCATTTAATTTAGAACATGTTTACATTTTACATACAGAAAATCAAAGGCAACCCTGAATATTTTCTTTATAAACCTGACATAGAAAAACAAGAGGCTTCCTCAAATTTACATAAGTGTGACGTTGTAAGTAATTTAAATGACAAAATATTAAACAAATAAAGTAAAAACAAGAATGCATGTAGAAATAATAATAATAATAGTAAATAATAACAGTACATTCCATTCAGTGAATTTACTCAGTTTTCACTCAAGTAAAAGTAAAAAGTACGGTGCAGTGAAACTAAGTCCTTTTTCCCAAAAATGGTTATTTGAGTAAATGTAACTACCACCCTCTGCTGTTTGTACACAATTAATGTTTTTTTAAACTAGTACTGGAGTTATTTGTAACCCGTCCTCTTAACAATTACAAGTTTCAACTTGTGTTGAAACTATATGAGCGTCAGTTTCTGAAATGAGTGATATAGAAAATAAAGAACATTTTCAGATTATTCTAGTTCTTTTATTATTATCATTATTCTTATTTCATAGCTCCTCTCCGAGCTTGTTCATGGGAGGGGCTGTGATCTCAAATCCGGGCACCAGTATAAAACTGACCCAGTGAACTCCTGCAGAATCTAAACACTGTAACACTTTGACCGTCCCAGTTAGCCGAGCCTCTGGAGACAACATGCCCGCCGTCATGAGCAGAATCCGGCCGATAAAGCCAGAGGAATCCAGACCGCAGTCTCCCTCCAAAGCCCGCAAGTCGCCCAGGATGCCCAAATGTTCCCGCTGCAGAAACCACGGCTTCTTCTCTGCCCTGAAGGGCCACAAGCGCTTCTGCAACTGGAGGGACTGCCAGTGTGCCAAATGCAACCTGATTGCCCAAAGACAGCGCGTCATGGCGGCGCAGGTAACCGTTACTTCTACCGTCAGCCGGCCGTTAACGACTCCCGAAACAGTCCCTCAATTTTACTCTTTAAATGTAATTATATTGATGTAAAATCACGTTATTATCACCTTTATTGTGTTTTTAATGCAAATTAAACGCGAACATTTCAGATGTAATGCATGTTTTTACCGACATGTATTAGCATGATTTTAAACCAGGAAGCTAGCCTTTAACGGCCGCGATGCTACATTTTACTCACAAAAAACTGGAAAGTAACAAAAACAAATCAGCTACTTTGTATATTTTTTTAATGAATTTAGCAAGCAACTTTCTAACATGTTTAAGTAACAATGATTAGTAATTTTTTGTTTGCTAATATGTTTTGGTATTTAATTGGTGTTTTAGAAACAATCGGTTTGTATGTCAGGGGTGTTCAAGGTGCGGCCTGCGGACCATTTGCGACCCGTTGACTAATTTTGTGGTCAATGCAGAGATTTCTTTTTAAATAAAATAATTTTATAATTAACATCTTAGAATGTTAAGATGATTAAAGTATTAATCTTTTAATAATTATTTTTTTGTAAACTGGGCCATAAATATACACTGCTAGTGGCTCAATTAAATTTCCATTTAGTTGAGTCATCAGCTGCTAAATATGGCAAATATTTTTTTAAAAGAGACTCAAATCCACTCTTATTGCTAAGAATAGACCAAAAAACAAAAATCAGTCAACCCACACAAAAAAAATGCAAACTATAGGTGTTTCTTTTAATTGGAACGAACAAACAGGGACTATTTTTTTACTAAAATATTCCTTGAAGAGCTTATACTTTGTATGCTTTTTCACTTTGATGATTTTGTGGAAAAAAGTTCAGATGCCACCGTTGTATGGCAACACAGATTATTTAATTTGAAAGTACTAAATATTTAAAGTAACAGCAATGTTTGTAAAAAAAACCATTTAAAAAGTCACATTATAAGATCAAAGATACTAAAATTCACAATCAAATGTTCAAAACTGTATATATTGGTTAACTTATATAAAGATTTTATCACAGTTATTTTGTTACTGTGGCAATGCTTTTTTAAGTGTATCAAAGACGAGTTGTGCTTATATTTTACACATATTACAAGATTATTACAAAGCAACATGTTGTAAATAATCCATTCATCATTAATGATTATAACACATTTCTAATGACTCGCCTTAATCAGCTTTAGAACCAAAAATTACTCTTAAGACAAATAAACAATCAGTTAATTTTAATAGCAAAGATTCAATTATATGGATAATTTCCCTTTTTTCTTATGGAAATTTACACCAAGAGCTCCATTCAGAAATACATCCCACACATTTTGCTGGACGATAAATTGTTCCAGAAGTTAATGCAATAAACAATAATGTTGTTTTGAGACCATTTCAAAGTAATATGATTAATGAGGCATTCTCCAAAATCTATGAACTTTAAATTCTAATGAACATTTAACACTGGAGCTGGAGGACATTTTAAATATCCAAGACAACAAAAACAGTAAATAAAATGAGCTATGGGTCTGTAAACAAAATTGCCCATCTAAATAAAGAGCTGGTTGAGACTGAAGACTTTTATCATCCAGTTTTTGGTAGAAGGAGAAAAGCAATAAACCAGGCAAGTTGAAATGATTGAGTTTTTTAAATTTATTGTGGGATTAATTGATTTATTGCAACACATCTAACTACAGTGCTTACTTTTTACCACTCCAAATCTTTGCTACAGCAGTTTTTAAATCAAAAACAGACTGACACACCAGCAACCTTTAATTTCCCATTCAGATAAATAAAAAAACAGTAATTGAATTTCTAAAATTTCCTCTCAGTTTGTAATCAATGTTTTCAATGGGGAAATAATGTACCTTTGATTTTTATTTCCTGACTTATCTAAAGTGAGCTTTTAAAATAAGTGTTAGGAGAACTGATGTTACAATATAATACACATTATATTGAAATATAATTAGAAATGAAGGTAACATTTCTAACCAGGTGGTTTCTAATCAATCCTTTCCCCGTTCAGGTTGCTCTGAGGAGGCAGCA
The DNA here is from genome assembly GCF_019740435.1 of Gambusia affinis. NCBI lineage: Eukaryota > Metazoa > Chordata > Actinopteri > Cyprinodontiformes > Poeciliidae > Gambusia > Gambusia affinis. Next base: position 30,216,822 of record NC_057870.1, on the reverse strand, counting down.
GGCCCAGGAGGAGGAGCTGGGCATCAGTGCCCCCGTCAATCTGTCCGGCCCCGATGTGATGGTGAAAAACGAAGCTGCTGCCGACTGCCTCTTCTCTGTGGAGGGCCGATCCAGTCCATCGACCAACTTCAGCCACTCATCCCTTGCTGTGTCAGGTGAGCATCTGTGTTATCAGTTACTGTTTCTGGATTACTTATAATAAAGAATCAAATGATGCTTATTCTGGTGAGGGAAGAAGTAAAGCCTGCTGGCCCGCCAGGCTGATAATACACTGGAGGAAACCTTGTTGTTATGTTCACGTTTGTGGTGGTAGGACAGAAAAGGCTTCTGATAGCGTTTAATGGTTGCTATGGAGACGTGATAACCCTTATAATGTCACTCCCTAACAGTGAACTTCACTTTTTGTGGTGGCAAGATAAACTGAACTCATTTTCCAGCCTTTATCTGGTGGTATCCCGTCATATTTCAACCCCAGGGAAACAAACTATTCAGAAGTTCTAAAGGTTTTGATCCCATTAAAAATAAAAATATATGCTGCATTTAAATGTATTTTAAAGGACTCATTAGGGGTGTCAATATCTGTGGCAGCACTGATTGTGTTCAAAAATATGTTGGAAAAGAAACATTACAGGTAATGTGTTGAATTAAAAAAGAGGGCTGACAATACAGCTGGAACACTTTAATATTCCTATTTTTAATAGAAATATTATATAAAAAACTGGTGGGTTTTTACTGTGTAGACCCAGTAGTGTGGTAATGTGACTTTCGCTCTCGTTTTAATGCCATTACTGCACCAAAATAAAATAATGTACATTCCCTTTCCTGAAACTCTGCTGCAGCACCATTTATGGTTGAATTGAATTAATAATAGAATTGTAAATATTATCTCAGAGGGAAAAAAAAGATCACAGATTAGGTATAAACACCAGGCAATGTTTTATTGTTTCAAAATCCTCTGGGGAAAAAAAGGGAAGGTTGCTGACTCAGCTTGTTATTAGAACAATAATAGCGGTTCCACTCGCTTGTTCTGTATCGGCCATTTGACTGTGCAGAACCCACAGGTGACAAAAACAACTGGATTCTATGAATGAGGGGAAGCAGAAGGAAAAGCTTTCTCATAATAACAACCTAATCGAGAAGCAGCTCTTCTGAATTCAGTTATTGCAACTTAAAAGTGAATTACTTCGTTTTCATAGTTCCCTTTTTGACATTCTCATCTGAGTTCACTGCATGGACTTTCACCATGATGTCAAGCTTTTTAAGGATTTTAATTGTTATCAATTTTGTCAGACGGGTCTTATTGAAGTGGTTTCTGGATTGAGAACAGGAGTGGTAATCAGATAAACCATACTTGATATCAAACCTTTTCCTAGTAGAAAAAGTTAAATGTATGTACCAGGTCTGGACAATAAATCAATCACAATACTGATTGCGATAGATACGTGATCAATATCAATAGATAATATGTCTGATAGAATATTCAGTATTAAATATATAGAATATTCACTGAACTCTGTTCCAGAACTGCACAGCATTCTGGGAGATGTAGGCTCAATCGGTGAGCTAAACAAGGTTGGTGGCATCAGCTAACCGACTCACTCTTTGGTTACCTAGCAACTCTCTCTTTGGTTGCCTAGCAACAACCTGTTGAGTAACTTGTGCAGCAGCAGTTTAAGATCCCACCAACTTGTCTCAAACGGGTTTATAGCAGATCTTTCACTTTAAACACGTGGAAGCCTCTATATCGTTTTCTGTGAAAAAATTGCTCATATTTCAAAATAAAAGGAGCTATTACTGCCTCTAACTTTCTTGCTAAGCTTTCGCCTAAACATAGACCTCTAACGACAACCAAAACATTCGGGACTGTGCAGCTAAAATCATTGAATCAGGCCTGGAGAAGGTGACCGTTAAATTAAATTGGCTACATGTTTAAGATTGAAAGCTCACAGGTGAGCCAAAAGCTAGAACTACTGACAGCATAGTAACAGAGATAAATGGTAGAAGAGCAGGTATTGGAATGGAAAACAACATGCTAACAAACCTATAAATGCTAACAAACCTATAAATGCTAACAAACCTATAAATGCTAACAGACCTGGAAAGGCTAACAGCAGTGTTAACCGCTAAGAGAATTTTGGAAGTGTGTCTTTACATTTACAGATCTTCAGATCTTTTTATATAATACATCTACCAAGATAGAATAATAATAAGCATATATATAGTTATGCAAAAAATATTCACACCTCTGGAATATTTAATAAGCTCAGCAAGCAGACTGCAGCCACTGGGCTCCGTTCTCCTCCAGTTGCGTCACGCAAACCACGCGCTTTTTCTTAGAAGAGCTTTTTGGTTGATTTAACACTTCAAAACATTTGCTAGCTAATTAGAGACCAAATAATTTGACCTCAGGAAATATTCTACCACTTAAAAGAACTTTAGATATGCACTTTAAAAATAAAAAAGTGAAAACTGGATAGAACAGCAAAAGTCACGCCAGCAGCATGGCAGAATTTCAGATATTTAAAACAAAAAAAGAATCAGTTATTGTTGCTATCAACTGATATGAAACGTTTATATCGTGATCCATTTTTCAGACATATCGTCAAGACCTAATATGTGCATGAATCACCATATTGATTGTCATTGCGTTGCAAACTTATGTAAATGTTTTTGCTTATTTCAGGTTTGGCTATATAAAGCCGCTATCATTTGTATGTTTCCTTGCTTTAGTCATTAAAAAAAAAAACAAGTCAACATTTTTGGGAGAAAATGTATCAAAATTAGTACCAAGTTGGTGTTTGTCTTTGATAAAATCCTGGCAAGCTAAATAGTGTTATTTCAGCTATAATTACATGCATGTCGGTCAGAAAGCCTCTAATCTCTGAGGCACCTGCTGACTCAGTTCTTCTCTCGCTCCCGGCCTGCAGCAGTAAACAGTTTTTCCATTGTTGACTTTATCCTAGTAGGAGGCTCGTTAGCAGGGAACGTATGATATGGACCTGTCATGTGATGAAGGTCAAGGCTGCTAACGCTTCGTTTCTCCCTGCTTTGCTGTGTGAAAAAAAGTCAACTTTGTCCTCAGAACAGTGAGAGCGGGCTGTGCTGGAAAGAGGAGTGAAGCACTCATTGATACGGTGATGACAAGATTGGCTTCGGAGCGGGGACAAAAGACTTAATATCTGAGGATTCAGGGATGCACAGTGTCTTCATTGTGCAAAACCAAAAGATCGTGGTCTGCCTGAGAGGAATGTGGCCTTGCTGATAAGGAGAGCACAACAGATAGCCAGTAATTATCTTGAACTTTTCATCCTGGAAGAATTATCCATCACACAGGTCCATCTCCATCTGAATGTCACTGAAAAGTTCAGTCATTTAGTGATGCAGTTCATTTCTCCTTTGGATGATTACAATTTATTGTAAATCAACACCCTAAGATTAATTTCTGACTTCCTAATACAAATGAAAGGAAAGTTGAGTGGAAGAAAGAAATGTTTAGTAGAAAGAGATGCAGAGATTACAGGAATAACTGCAGGATTTGGTGCTAAATTCCTTGTGTTTAAAAAACACACTTTAATTACCTTTATTACTCATAGTGATAAAAATGTGCCATGACTCTTTGGAAAAAGATTGTTTTGATGTTTGAAGCAGAAAAAAAGTATATTTTTTCCACGAATAGTTCTGCCAGACCTCCACACAGCTTGCTTTCTGGAGTGGTAGAAATACTGAATTTCTGTTAATATTATGCACTTTATTTTATGTTTTCTAAATATATCTCTTGTTTTTGTTTTCTATATTATCCACTATTAACACCAATCTGTTGAAGCATCTTATTCTCTTGTATGCTATTTGATATACAGCTAAATAAATAATATTAACAGAAATATTGTTCACTCTTAGAAAGCTGCTGACTTAGAAATATTCATATAATTTCCTGAGGAAGATGTCTAGAAAATGTGCATGTATGTGTTTTTTGTGCAAAATGCAAACTAATTTTATATTATATTTAATATTGCTATTTAATAAAACCTTACAGAAACAATTTTAAAACATTTTTTATCTCTAAAGACTTCATTGAAAACCAGCTATATCGGTCGATTTATTTGGTTTTCTTTGTGTTTTTTAAGTGCGGGTTCTCCAACATTTCTCCAGTAAAAAAATATTTTTATTGGTCTTGTGTATTATTTTGATGATCTTATTTAAATTTTGTTTTTTCAAAGATTATGCATCAGTTATAAATCACCAAAATTAACAGAAACAAATGCTTGAAATAAATTTTCACTATGTGTAATAAGTCTATCTTTCTAGCTAAATTCCTCCTCTAATTAAACTTTCAGACGATATTCTCATTGGGACAGGGCTACATATTTTAAAGTAAATATAACTGTTAACACTACCAGCAGATGGCGCTGTTTAGTCTTGGTTTAAAAAAGACGCTCAGGAAAAAACGTCTACTAGAGAAAACATTTCATCCAGGTGGAGTTGAAATAACACCCTCTGAGTGTTTAGAGCTGAAAAATAATTATGTCAAAGAATATAAAAAAATAAATCTTTACTTTAGTTTACATGATAGAAATACAAATTACAGGTTAAATACTTTATTTGAGACAACCTTTTTTTTTTTTTCCAGGAAGTCGCTCTTCAGCGTCCTCCAGTCCCTCCTCTTCCTCTGTTAGGCCTCACGCTGAGGGAGCTTCTGACCTCCTGCTGGAAACCTCCTATTACAACTTCTACCAGCAGTCACGCTACCCCCCCTACTATACCAATCTGTACAACTACCCACAGTACCAGGTAACACACAACATGAGAAACATGTCAAGTCAAATAATCTGCCAAGGCAACTAGAACTTTTTCATCAAAATTAAGGAATTATTGATATAAATGAGTTCAGAGTATCTGAAGTTTCATCACAGCCTATTAAAAAGAAAATATTTGGAACAGAACTTTGTATGCTGTTTTCTTAAGTTAAAGGCTACTTCATTTGTAGGCAGTCTTTGAAAACTTGCATTAAAAATGATCTACATCCAGACATCTAAAGTAAAACAACGTAAAATTACAACAGGTAGAAGAAGAACAACAAGGAAGCAAATATAGTTCAGTCAATCAGAAGAGACCATTTGGAGAAGTCATAGATATTCACATGAGGTTTAAAGCTGTTAATGAAGTCATCTGTGCAACCGATTGCTCCCACCAGTTCAGTCTAGTCCGCTTTACTCAAACTCCAGTTCATTTGTTTAGAAAGTCCGGTTTGCTTGTGGAGTTGTGAATGAATAATCGAATTCTGATGCGGATTATAAAAGTTCTGGAAAGAGAAATCGTCCAACAGCTAAAATCTGACACCACTCCATTTTTGTTTACATTTTGTGGAAAAGTAAGTTGCGATCAATGTCTTCTTCAGTGGTTTTTGTGTTGTTTCCTTTTGTGGTTCTTGGTGCAGCGCCCCCACAGGCGAGAAAGAGAACAGGTTTTCCTAAAGGTTTGGACCGTCTGACCCACTGCAGTGTGAAAGAGAACCACAGCAGCTGAAAATGTAACAAATGTTGCAATTTTGTCCCCAATTGAACCGAGTCCACCTACCGGGGTATCAGATGGGTTAACACCCTAAAACGTGTCATGAAGGGGCTCATGGGAAAAAGCCTTGCAAGGGCCCAGTAAAGAACAGAAGAGTAAGAGGTCCAGGCAGACTGAGCTCGTTTCTTTGGCTCAAGGGACGGTTAACGTTCTGATTTTTATAATTTTACCATTAAAGCTCACAGTGACTCAGCTTTGGGTGGAGAAATGTTTACAAGGCTGGACTTTAGTTTGTTGTGATCAGTTCATTTAATGAATCCCTGAGTTTTTCTGCTTGGTTGGACCAAATGTTATTTGATTCTAATAGTTCGCAGTATGGCCTCAACATTACAATACTAGGAGATTATTATTTGGTTAAACAAATAATACAACAACAGAAAAATAAATGGAATTAGGAATATTTGGAGTTATTGGTTACTTTTCTGTCATTATCTGTCAAATCAAACAGCCTTCTTCCACACATTGTGGTATGTAACGGAAATAAATCATTACATAGACTAACATTAATGTGCCACTGTTTCCCTGCGTTTGTCCTAGAAAGTAGAATTGGCATTATGTCTCCTTTAATGCCTCTAAAGGTGCTCGTCATGGTTAGCACGATGAAATATTTGAATCTTTTTACATTTTTATTTGTGGTGTTATTGGTGAACCAAGTGGTTGCAGCTACATTTGAAATATTCAACACTGCTGACCTCCTGTGTCCGAAAATAAAGGCAGATCATTTTTAATTTACTCAGAATATACTTCCATAATTTAAACATTATACTTTAGGTTAGTACAAATAGTAATGGTTTCAAAGCGCAGTTAAACTCAGTTTTCATCTGGCTGCTAGCCGTTTGGTCCCTCCTCCAGCTGTGTGTACATGCACTGATTTATACTGGAATGTATCTCTGTTGTGTCCAAAGGAAATGAGATTATGCATGAAGCAGATTATAACTATAACTCTCCCCTGATCCCTGACGATGTGGTTTGGTTTTTTTATGAAGATCACTTTTCCCACCTCTCTCTGCCTCCCTCCGGTTTCCCCCAGTAGCAACATCTAGTTTTGGGGTCACTGCCTCTGCCACCCTGCAGAGGCTAAATTGCAAAGGTTAATGGTATTGTCTGTCGGCAGAAGAACAAACCGCCATGCTTCAGCGCTTGAGGAAGAAAGTGAGCACATTAATGCTAATCAGTTAGCGCTCTTTAGCATAATTTAGCCATCCTCCTTTGTGATTTATGATTTTTTTTGGCAGGCTGTCGGGTTGAAGGGGTTACGTGATGCGATTCTCTAAATTTACTGGCCACTCTTTTTGTAATTCCAGAGTTTATTATTTGTGGATTCTATTAATGCCACAAACACACAGTGGGAAGGAGAATGATGGCTTTTTTTTTTTTACTTTTATTGTTTTTTCTTAAAAATAGTCTGTTTATTTGGCCATATTTCAGTTTTATTAAACTTCAAGCATCATTCTTGAGATACACTGCTAAGATTTTATGTTTTATATTTTCAGGACAAATTATTTCATAAAACACAGTTTCATATCTTCTCTTACTAGTCAAAGATTAGGTGAGTTTCTGTTGTCATTTTTATTCTTTTATTATCTAGTAAAAGTGAACATTTCATCTGTTTATTCAGTTTTACTGCTATGTTCTTACTTCATACAGTTCATAGTAAAGATATTCATACCACCTGAACTTTTGGAAATGTATTTAAGCTATATCTGGTGAAATTAATGACTTTTTAAAGACACAAAGTTGCACATTGTAAAGTGAAGGATGAATTACAAAAACATATTAATGTAGCAAACCCTGCATTCATGTTCATGCCCTTTGACCCCTACAGCAGTTTTTATTTATAGTTATATAGAAATTAATTGTTTTTGTTGACAAATAGATGCTAAATTAGGCTATATTCAAATTAGATTAATTTGAATATAGCATATGCACATAGAGTATATAAATTTAGGTATGATGCATATTAGCTACATTAGCCATAATTGACCTCATGAAGTAATCTAATTTTGGAGTTTGAAGTATGCAGATTATATTTTTGTTGCTATTTCTAATCAACAAGCACATCACCCTGAATACATCAATCCCGTCACAAATCCTGACAGCACACTTTGACTGGTCAAAATTGAATTATAATTTTAAATTTGTAATTTTTTTTGCAAAATATTGACTCTTGGGAGTTGAACACGAAACCTCATTACGTTTTTCAGTGTTTTATTTCTCAAAGTTTTATAAAACCAGGTATCATTTACCTTCTGCCTCACAGTTTTGCTCTACTTTGTGTTGGGCTGTGAAATAAGATCCATGTAAGTAATCTTTGGTAAGTGAACTTGACGTCCCAGCTAATCCCTTTCCAACGTGGAGCCCCAGAGGAAACATTGTGGTTGTTATCAGCGTAAGGCCATCTCCCTCCTCTGCTCTGCTCTGCTCTCGGTGCTTGGCTGCCATGCAGGTGGATGGTGATAAAATAAGGGTGGCAAAGAGCTTCCAGACAGAAGATGGTGCCAGATAAGAAGACAGGCACTGTCAGGGCGGTAATAAGCCCCCCGAGACTCAACAAGTCAGCTTATAAGCACCGCTGTAGATGTGTGGAAACTTTCATTATTAGGAAGTTGCAGTGCTGCACTGTTGTAGATTATTAGTTAAATGCAAAAGTACAAAACAGTAGATCTTCTTGTACTTATACACAGTGCGTAACAAAATTACTCTCAACTCAATACTGTAGGTGTTCTAAGGCCCATTCACACCAACTGTTTAGTTCACTTTAATCGGACTTTGCCTAGAAAGTCTGGTTTGTTTTTGAACGTGTGAATCCAACATCCAGCTCTGATGTGGGCCAAAAAAACTGAACTCTGGTCTGCCTAAAACCCTCAGGCTCGGTTCGGTTAATATGAACTCTGGTTTGGTTTGAATACATACTACAAGCCCAGGGCATTCTGGGTAAATACAAAAACAAATGTATGAGTAGCTTAATTGCTCTAATGGGTAAAATGGCTTGTGGTCTTTAACTAAAGACAAAAATAAATCCTACAATACACACAACGTGCACTCTCGTTCGGTTCAGTGAACTCTGGTGAGGTTTGAATGCATTTGTTAACATCAAAGGAACTGGAGACCGCTCCAAAAGCAGGATACGCAGGGCATTCTGGGTAAATATCACCAAAATAAATACCCTACTCTAGCAATAGAGGGAGAAATGACTCGTCATTTACATTTTGTGAAGAAGGAAGGTGCTATTAGTGTCTTCAGAGGTTTTCAGGTTGTTTCCTTCTCGCTGCAGCGCCCCCACAGGCAAGGAGGGGAACAGGTTGCTCAAAGGCTTTGGTTTGATTGACAGTGCAGTAGGAAAGAAAACCGCTTCTGTCCACAGTTTGCACAGAAGCATAAAGACGGCAAGCCTAAGGACCAATTTATACAGTTTATATGTTATTAAAAAAAGATTTATGCTCGCAGTTACATTTTTTAATTTAACCTTTATTTTTCCAGGATAAAAAATCATTGAGATTAAAAATCTTTTTTTCAAGGAAGTCCTGGCCAACAGGCAGCAAAAAATACATCAGCATCAAAATAACGCACTTTACATACGACACTGAATATTTCATTTAGGCCAAATCCACACACTGGATCTAGATATTTACCATCTATGTTAACCAGAAAAAAAGCCTTTTGTGTCAACTCTTGCTAAGACAGTTTAGTCCTGTGCTGTATGTTTGCTGGGAGCCATAAGCTTAGTGCACTTTGAAGACTCCATTCCAATCTCTGTTGTATTTTTCACGGCCCAATACAAGACCGGAGTGTAGCTTAAATAACAGTTTATAAAGCTGTCGCAGAGCTGATGGTGTGGACAATACGGGTGACAGATTACAGGCTGACAGAAATCAAATTCCATAAAAATGAAATTGAAAACCCTCAGTGAGGCGGCCTTGCTGCTGAGTAGACAGCTCGTCTGAAAGTTTTCAGAGGTCTGGAGAAAGCCGCCGGGCGTTGCAGCTCGTTCCTGCAGCTAAGGATCATTTCCTGTTTGCTTCCTAATGCGTTGCTTATGAATGTCTGGAGCTGAATCAGGTCATATAGTGGTAGCAACAATTATCACAGATATATATGAATATAGTGTGACATTCTTGCATGTAAGTTGTTTTTGAAATGTGTGTAATTTATGTTTAATCTGCAGCTGCTTTTGAAGAAAGGAATGGGCCTGTGCAGGCTTTTGCTACAGCGTTTACATTAAAACGTTTGTGCACGGATTTTGTTTGCTCTCTCTGTGTTTTTGTAACATTTTTGTTGCAGTTAATCTGCGCCTTTGCACGGACCTCGAACTGACAGAGAACAAGCTGTTCTCTGTTAGAATGGAAATGAGAAAGAATTGATTATCGTTTTATCAAAAATGTAAATGTAACCTCAGACAAACTCCTAAAAAGTTAATATGAGCTGGTTTTCTTTCTTAGTATTTTTTTTTCTTGTTTACTGTACATATAAAGACACCCAGAAGTCTAAAATTCAAGAGAGAAAGACACGCCTCAACCTCAAAATCCAGTATGACTGCACTTTGTTTAAAAAGGTTTATTTGCACTTCAAGGAGTTTATATTGTATAAATATTTTCCATAAACAAATAGAAGAACCCTCACTTGTGTACATGTATATTTACTGTTTGAATGCTTGAAGGTATATGTTGCATTAGCTTGTAAGGCACAAATGTGCACACACCTTTTATGATAATGTTGAAAAGACACAAGTTCGCAATTGCATTTTTTCTGTTTGATAAGAAATGCAATTAAAATAGCAGGTTTAACACGAGTATGTTCAGCTTTTACCTAAAGGGTGGGACAGTTCAACCAAAAATTTAAATGATGAGGGACTAAAAAGAACTCTATTTACTGTAACAGCCTGATTGACATGCTTTGGTAGAAACTGGTTTCCTCTGAAAATCTTTAGTTTTACACTTTACTTATTGTGAAAATAGCTAACTTTGAGTTGTTTTCCTGCGGTAGCAGCACCGACACTGAAGAGTGTGGCTTGCTAGTGCTGATATAAGCTGTGTTCACCAACTGGAAACAGATTTTGAGTCACAGATCAGGCCAGGTCAATGTGAACATTTTGGCCAGTTTTACAGTGCACATCTCATTCCTGTGTATTCTACCTATAAATGTGACATTTTTGTTGTTTTCTTGTTTAAAGCAGATGCCCCATGGGGACGGCCGCCTCCCGAGCCACGGCGTGTCCCCCCAGTACCGGATGCACTCTTATTACCCCGGGACCACCTACCTGACCCAGGGTCTGGGCTCCACCACCTGTGTGCCACCCTTCGTCAGCCTGGAGGAGAACAACAGCTGCTCTGAGACCATGGCAGGCTGTGAGCAACACAGAAACACTCCAACACACACTCTTATCGGCCCCATAAACTTTTACCCAGACTTTATCAACAGAACATCCAAGGGAGGACTGCATTCAAGTCGAGAGTGTCATAAAATTTCATTTTCACTTGCACTAAACTTTACTGCAAATCCAGTACTTTCCGTGTATGCAGGATCTCATCAATAAATTTTAAGGCTTTGCTTTACTGCTTTAATCAGCTAAATGCTTTAAAATACAACAGAAAATGTATTAAAATATGATTCAGGTGAATTATTGGGAGTTAGAAAGGGGACTAGGATATAAACTGTGCAGACCTGTTCAAGAAGTCCCAAACAGTGCAGCTTTGTTTCTTTTCACCGTGTTTACAGATGAAGCAGATTTGATCTCTGATTTGTGCAGCAGTAGATTTCTTTCCAGAACTCAGATGAGAATCTCAGCACAGCGTTGCTGGTTGCCTGGAGTTTATGCCTTCCTTATTACCGGGGAATGTGGGTGAATCAGATTATGTGCGTTGCTTATCATCTTCAGTAAAGTGTTTTTTGGAAATATCTAAAGAATGCAGATAAGTACATAATAAGAGTGAGATTACTGATGGAAAGCAAAGTGGCAGCAAAACCTGAGATTTCAGGGACCAATTTGTCCAGGATGGAAAATCTGTTTCTGACTATTTCAATTATTTTTCTTCAGCAAATCTTCCTGCTCTTTACATCTTAAAATGATTTCAAAAGTGTTGTTGTGAAATAATCAGTTTTAGGCGACTTGCTTTAATAACCTATAAGTACATTCTAACTTATGTAAATTATAATTTTTGAATACTCAAAATTCCAAAATGTCCTGGATGTTCTGTCATCCAGGACATTTTGGAATATCGTTTCTGTTGCCCGCATGTTGAGCTGTTAGCATGTCATACAGTCATGAGTAAGTCTTCAGCCAGAGGCCTTTTCATACTTGTTGTAAGACTGACTGCTACTGGAGGTTCTTATTGCTCACAGCATCAGCATCAATAATAACCTTTTGAAGATGCTTGTCTGATACGTGTTGCCTTAACTACTTTAATGTCTGTTTTACTGATGATGACACGTTGTCTGTTTGTGGATATTATTGAATATTCTCACTCACTTTCAATCTAAGTTAATGCAAAACAAAATTTTGTTGTCAGGGTCGGGTTTGTTAAAGAAACTAGATCTGAAATTATTTCTGATATGTTAATATGTTTTAATCAGGTTTCTGTCCGACATCCTGGTCTGTGGGTTTAAAGAGAAGGAAGGTTGATGAGCAGAACCCAGAAATAATAACATGTAGTATCAGAGTGACAATATTTGATTTAAAATTCCTCTGAAGTCCCTTTCATTTTCAATATGTGTTATTTATTGATCATGGCTTTATCAGCCTAATTTGTTATTGTTCTCTCTGATGTTTCTCTTGAGCTAATGCATTTTTGGCATTTGGTGGGACATTGTTATGCTAGGAACCCAGTTTTTTCTGTATCTGTGTTTTTCTCATAGTAATATCTAATTTCTCATGAGAGGGACACAGAGAAAGTGCGGCAGAATCACAGCATCAGCCGTGGTTTTCCTGAAAGGGAGCGATGACACCACCAGCATCGTAAAGCTTAGGACCCCCACATCTGGCCTTGTAGTGCTGTTTGTTTACCACCTCCAGCTGCCCCTCTGCTGTGAGGGTCCCATGTCAGCTCCACCCTGAAGCGCCATGCTCCATTACAAGAAAACAACAATCTCAGCCGGTGGTCCCACTTTTAGTGTCAGTTCACCTTTAAAAAAAAAAAAAGGCCGTATTTATTCCCATAGCCTATTAGAGGTTTTCAGGTTCCATCCTGGATCTTAAATTCAGATTTTTACCAAGCAGGTTGTTTATAAGCAGATCTGACCATCATCCTTTATACTGCAGGACTGAAGCTAACACGAAGAGCCTCCTCTTAGCTTAACAAACATAGTTTGCAGTTGCAGGATTCTGAAATGTGCGTCCAGCACACGGATCCCTGGGATCTGTTTTAATACCATGTCACACCTTCACATCAGGCCTAATTATATTCATCTTTTTTATTTTATCTCTCAAAATAAAACAGTAAAAACAAAAACAATACTTACAAGTTACTGAGATTCCAATTTGTCAGAACTACATGCACAATAAAAGATATTTAAGGATACACAATTGTGGTAGGAGTTGATTAATTGAGTTAATTGTAATTAATTAATAATTTTTTTAGAAAACTATTTATTGACGAATTAGAAAGCCTCTTTTGCTGCTAAATTATTGGATAAACAGATTTGAGCTCAAAAGCAAATATATTTATTGTTTTTAAAATCTTATTCAGCCATCAGATTGATACAAAGTGTTTTTCAATTTTCCGGTGTTTCTTTAGAAAAGTGGACTGTGGACGCTGACATTAGCGTTAGCATCTGTGCATGTTTAGCATTGAGATGCTATTATAGCCTTGAATAGCTTTGCTGACAGTCTAACTCCTTTTAGCACAACTTTAACACAACAATAATCTTTTCCGGCATCCATCAGATCATTTTTAGAACCATAAATTAAAACCGAGTGGCTCAAGAGAAGCGCGTTTGTTGGCCATCGCTGTTGTTTCTGGGTGTAGCTCGTGCGTTAGCAGCTGCGTTTCAATTGACCTTAAAATTGCACAACTTGGAATTACGACAATATGGAAACACTGCAATTTTGAAAATGCATTTTTTGGATAAAAGTTTCTGCGCTGGGATGAGGTGGTGTATTTTTTTCAGCCATATCAAAATAAATGTATTTAGCAAAACTGTAATGGTAAAGTTTTTTTTGCATCACGAGCATCAGGTTGTTACTCCTGTCAGAAACAACAAAGAAGACGACAGGAAGTGGTAGGAGGATGACAGCTTGTTTGCTCTCAGCATCGCACGGTTCATAAGAAGTTGTGCATCATTCAAACACATTGAGTTCACAGCTCTTCGGTAAAATGGCCGACTATAATTTCCAGAAAAATGCCTTTGACGTAGCCGCTCCCAAGTAGGCGGGGCTTGTCGCTCCAACACCTGAATAAGACGCCAATCTCTGCCCTGATTGGCTGAATTATGGATATATCTGTAACTGTTTACATCGGTCGCCGCCTTTATTTTTAATGACTTATTAACGTGAGTTTAATTTAATTTCTTATTTAATTGAAACATTGCAACTGCAAAATTGAGTTTTTTAGACATTGGCAGAATAGCGACAAATATTTGCGAACATTTGTAATGGAGAAGCCGGTGTTGTTACAGAAGGCAGCGTGCGGCGGGACGCTGAGGTGAAGTAAAACGATGTTTGGTTGGGATCAGACGGAGGAAACGTTCCTGTGATCTTCCTTCCCTCCCTTCCCTCACGACGCCTGGCAGATTTATCTCCCTCCCTGGATAAGGCTAATCATTTGGCCAAATACAGAGATCCAAATAACCTTCAAGTGTGCCACGCTGTCCTTTCCCCTCCCCTCCTCACCTCTTCCTCCTCCTCCTCGCTCTTCCTCCCCCCCTCTCGCTGTCTCCGCAAAATTGCCTTCTGGAGTTAGTGAGCGGGAACAGTTAAGATTTACAAACAATGATGAAGCTTGTCATGCGTCTTTCTCCATCCGTCACGGCGGTGCGGGCGGAGCCGTGGGCAGAGCCATCCCGGTGTTCTTCATAAAAGCCAGCTCGCTGTGAAATACGCCCCCGGCCGGCCTGTTTACTGCCCCGCGCTCGTCAGCAGCCGCGCCGCTGTAAATCGCCGGCCGGGAGGTGACAGTGCAGTCCATCAAACTCCCCTCCCCTCTCAACATCTCATCTCACGTCGCCTCCACTCCCACCCACCCACTCAGTACAAATATACACATACACAGAGACATCCACAGTGTTTCTCCACAAACAGCCGCCTCACGATGAGCTGCCCACCAGAGTTATGGTCGCCTCAGACTCATAGGTGACATTTTTCTGTCCTTGTCCCGACCAACAGAATTTAGAAGTTGGTTATCTCTCAGCACAGCAACTTTTCCTTTACTTTTCTAAAAGCGGATTCAGCCCACAGTCAGACGTGATGATGGAGCGCCGCTCGGCCGGCTATACGTTTGTCTGTGTTGTTATATTGGTGTCAGCACAGCGCCTACTGTAATTTAAATGCAAATCAGATTGTTGAGGTATTGCAGATTTTCATCCTGCTAATCGATAGACCTGTGTGAGCCCATTAAGTTAGAAATCCATTACTATCTTTCTAGATGATATTCTATTGATTTTCCTCACTTCAATCTATATCCTACTGTACACCAGCGTGAGTTACTGCGTAAAAAGTCTGTCGTTTCAGGTTGTCAGCCTCCCTCTGAAGAATAAGCAAAGAAAAAAAAACAACAAAACAACCAAGAAGCTGCCGCCGCTGCGTTTCTTTGTTTCGTGTGTAAAATGGCTTTTAGCTGCTTTCAGGTCAGATTATTTACCGTCTCAAACCTTCGGCTCACACTCATTCTGAGATGCCACAAAGGCCGCTCACTCTTCAGGATTTATTTAACCTAAACCAATCAGAAATCGGTTCCTCGCCGCAAAGAGGTGACCTTTTCAAAGTAAGCACTGTTTCATGTCATGTAGCCAGAGTTCATTGCTGATTGGTTCAGAACGTCACCAACTTTAACACATTTACTCTGTGGATTCATAGCTAGAGGTGAAACCAACAGGACACTGCAAAAACACAAAATCTTACCAAGTACTTTTGGTCTAATTTATAGTACAAACATCTTAGTAAGCTTGAAATAATACAAAACTAGCTTACAAATAACTTTTCTGAGAGATATAGGAGCTTATTTTAAGTGTATAAATCCTTAATTTTTATTGAAAAGTGCTAGTTCCACTGGCAAATTATTTCAGTTATAAAATGGGTAAAATGTCATAAGTAAAATTATCTGCCAGTGGAACTAAAACTTTCTCATCAATATGTAGAAATTACTGACTTAAAAAAAGCTCCTATATCCTTCACTAAATTTATTGTTGGTTAGTTTTGTCTTATTTCAAACTTTCTTAGATATTTACACTATAAATTAGACCAAAAATACTTGGTAAGATTTTGTGGTTTTGCAGTGGAGGACAAGTTTGAAAATTACATTTAAAGCTGCAGTTTATAACTTTTATAAAAATATGTTTTTATAAGTATTTATTTAAACTGTCCCCATGTTGTGACAGTTTAAAATCCCTTCCACCTCCTCCCTGAGCTTCTATTACCATCTGAAGAAATGTACCAAAAACAACCAATCAGAGCAAGGAGGCGGGTCTTAGCGCTGCCAATCACAATTAGGGATGCATGATATATCAGCGCTAACATCAGAATCGACTGATTTTAGTTATTTTTTAACATATTGGTATCAGTCCAATAAATAAAACTGCAATGAGACAAAATGTGGGAAAAGTTCTAGATGTTCAAAATGCTCTCCTGACATTTTTACAGTCATTTTCCCCCAAAGGCTTTTGTGCATTACATTACATTATTCTACATGTTCCAGACCTTTCATATTAAATATAGACATAAAAAAATATTAAATTTTCATCTTGTTGCTGTCTGTTTCTGGTCACTTCTTTCTAAAGGTGTTAAAACGGTAAACAAATATATATAATATTAATAAATATTGTTATTAGCCATAACAAAATCGGATATCTGATATCGATAATAGCCCCAAGTTACATCCCTACTTTGTAATATCAGTTTTTGACATGATCCAATAGTAAATAGTACAAAAATAACTTCTTTTTGTCAAAAGTCCTTTTATGAAATTAGGTTTCACACATTGCTATGATTTAGCTGTTTTTCTAACTTAAAGTCACCTGAAAGGAGTTTACAGGAAACAGATCCAGTTTTATTTACTTTTCATTCAGTCCACTTTCATTAGATTCATATTAAAACTCAATTACAACCTGACAAATCTGCCAGTTTAGTCCATGTTAAGTCAGTAAATGAGAATGTTTCTCTGAGCTGAAGGGATGTTTGACTGGAGGCCCCTGGGAACCTGGTAGCTCTTATTTCAGCGTTTCTCCTGGTTCTTGATTACAGAATAAAACTCCTGTGAGAGCTGTCAAGCCGTCCTCCCCGGCCCGTGGTGCTGCTAAGTGCCCTGATAGCCTCCGGGGCTAAATACCAGTATAATTGTCTGCTCAGGGCACAAGCACCACAGTAATGTGTTGTACAACACCACCATTAACACTGGCCTGGGGCTGTGGAGACATTAAAAGGCCAGGGCTGTGTAGTTTATGTCCTCTTATCCTCACTCTCTATTTCTTTTTCTGACTCTCTCTCTCACACACACACACACGCACACACACACCCCGTCCTGCTGGCTTAAAGTGAAATGAAATGGGTTTGTCGAATGCAGTTGAATCTGAACCTGAAGTCTCAGCATCTGATAAGAACGTCCAACATTTCCCTGGTTTGGAGGTTTTACAGGAGGAAAACTGAAAGAGATTAAATTTCTGCTCAACAGAAACTTATTTGACCTGCAGTTTGTTACAGAAATACTTTATTGATTTTAGGGAAATATTAACTCATATAACTCATATTAATTCATATTTTTTATAGAGTTATTATAAATGTGTTGGCTGTTGGCAGGAAAGAGCTCCTGTAGCAGTCTGTATTACAGCAAATTTGAAGAAGCCTCTGTCTGAAGACGCTGTCATGAAGAGGATGGTCGAGGTTGTCCATAATTTTCATGGTCTTAGGAAAGTTTCAGGAAATAGTTTGTCTTAGACTCAATGTAACGAGTGCGTTTTGTGAACATTGGTAATCTTTGCCTTCAGTCGTCTTTAATTAAAGTGACGTTGGTTTTGGTTTGGGGCGCGATAAGATGCAAAACATGGAGATATCATCTATCCAGCCTCCTTTTCTGGTGGTCTCCCTGTTTAATGTGTTGCAGACATAAATAGGAAGTCACCAATCACATGGCAGCACCTCCTTTAGGCCCCTTTTACACAGAGGAGAAACGTAGCATTTCTGTTTATAAACTGGAAAACGGTTCCTCTGACAGGAACAGTTTTTTTTAAAACAATCTCTCTAAAGGAGAGTGGAGGTTTTTGTGGATGCCCCCTGCAGGTGTGAAAGCTGTTGGGTTTCCTGGATGCATGCAAGCAGAAAACAACAAAACGGATGAAACTTACGTAACCTGCACATCCGAATACATGCTAAAATCACAGCGCCATCTGGTGGCCTGGCATGAATACCAAAAATGCCTGAATACAAAGGTTTCAGCTGTAAAGGTTTCGGCTACAAAAAAAAAACAACCAATTAATTGTGTTGAAATTTTTAATGTGTTCTAAATGAATGTGTTAAAGTCCCAGCACGAGTAATTACAGAATATTTTTTCCTGTTTTTCAGGTTAGTTTATTTTTTATTTTAAAGTAAAACGCTGCAGACTACATCCAGCTCTGACTGAATATGGTTGTTTTGTCTCTGAAAACAATAAAAGAAAAATTGCTTTAGATTCCACAAAATTTATTTATTTTTATTGTTTACTTTTGTCAAAAATAAAAGTTGACGATTTTAAATTTAATCTGTTTAGTTTAAAATATTTTACTTTAAACTCTTAAAATATATCTATATTAAACTATTATTTGTTTTTTTCTTTTATGATTTTTTTCATGTATGTGCTTTTTCTGGTAAAATGTCTGAGATTTTAGAAAAGTGTTATATAAATAAATTATATTATTATTATTCCAGATTTAGCAGACAGTTCTTCCTCAGGATTTTCTGATAAAACAAACTTAGTAACGTTTTACTCTCCTCAGCCTCCTGGTGTTGGTGAGCGTTGGTAAATGATGTTTCCATGGCCGCTCTCTGAAACAGTTGAACGACTTGAATAAACACGTCTGACAGCTTTACCGCGGCGATATATTTCACTCTTCCTGTGTCCTTTACTTTGGCATTTTTCTTACGCTGTCGACTCACAATTAATCTCTTGTTTAAAGCGCAATGATAGAGAAGTCACGCAAACATCGATCGGCCGCCTCAGCTCATTATTGCATATCCATAACTCTTGGATGGATCCCGTCACAACGCCGGCGACCCTCCGACGTGCCATTTTGCGAGCTGATGGGGCACAGTAGCCGAAATGGAGATTTAGCGCGGAGACGGCGGCGGCGTCACGCCTCTCTGGCGGTCGTCCTGGCCGGGGACAGATTGGTTAACAATGCAGGAGCAAAGGGTCGTCTCTGCTTAATTAGCCTTTGACCTTAGCGCCTGATGCCTTCTGTCAAACTGCGTCGGTCCTCCGCTCACATCGGCTCCACTGCAAACCAATAATGAGCCTCTAAGTGTTTCTTTAAACATCTTAATTGCTTCAAAAGCGGCTCCGTCCCTTTAAACTACTGTCTCAATGCTTCTCAGGTTGACGAGACGAGAGAGAGTAATTTATGGAAGATTTAACAGCAGACAGTAAAATGAATAGTCCGTAATAATGGCAATGCTAAAGCTTTTATTGACCTGGTTGAGTTCACTGATTAGAGTGTTTGATGTGGCTTAAAATTAGAAGCAGCTCAAGCATCAGAGTTCTGCTGATCAAAACAAAAACATTGAGTTTTTTTTAAAAAGGAAGAAAAGTTGTGAGCAAAACATGTTTCCTAAATGTGTAAGACTCAAATAAGAATCACCTCTGTGCTTATTTTTATTTACACATGGAGAAGATCAGAGGCGGCCATGTTTATTGACACCGGAAAATCCACACCGCACCTTTCAGGTCTTTATGCATAAAACGCTCAAAACGTTTTTTTTTTCTTTAACTTTCCGATTACAAGCCACTTTCTGTTCTATCACAGAAAATCCCTGTAAGGATTTTAAAAATCATAAGAGATATCCAGATAAAGCTTAACTTTAAAAGAAAACAGATTTATAAAAGTTTATTAAAATACTGCAAAACACAAAATCTTACCAAGTTTTTTTGGTTTAGTTTCTAATGCAAATATCTTATTACACCTCAAATAAGGCCAAACTAACAGGTAACTTTTTTAACAAGAAATAGGAGCTTGTTAAGTAAATAATCTCTTAATATTGATGAAAAAGTTCAGGTTTTATTGGCAGATTAATTCTCTTATGAGAAAAATGTCTTGTTCTTATCAGAGTTGGACAGCAACTAGTTATGTTTACTCGACTATTTGTTTTGAAAAAATTTACTTTTAGGAGTATTTTTATTATACTTTACTTTTTACATTTACTTGAGTAATTTTATTATGAAGTATTTTACTGGTAGAAAATTTCTGAATTTTCTACCCACTGAATGAAAACAAAAATGTTTTTACTAAAAATTCACCACACACAGACACACACCGGCAGTTTTTATTGAAAGAAACTGATTTTGAAAAAATTACTTTATTTTTTTGTTACTTTGAATTACTGTCATTTTTATTCTTAAAATTTCCTTGTAACTTTATATTTTGGTCGGTCTGATGACATAATTTTTAAATATTACATGATTGATAACCTGATCAGTACTTGAATAGACTTTTTACTAAATAGTTTTTACTCTTACTTGAGTAATTTCTTTGATGGATACTTTTTACTTTTACTTTTGAGTAAAAATATGTTAAGGTAGTGCTGATCTTACTTGAGTCCAGTTTTTGGCTACTCTGCTCACATCTGCTCATCAAATTACTGACTTTGGCTGTATCCTGCTGGAAAGTTAGTTTTTCCTTATTTAAAGTGTTTTAAAGTATTTTTACAGGAGCTACTCAGTGAGTTCAGTATGTTTTCAGTGTGTTAGAGTCAGAGGTTCAGTATGTTTTCAGTGTGTTAGAGTCAGAGGTTCAGTATGTTTTCGGTGTGTTGGAGTCAGAGGTTCAGTATGTTTTCGGTGTGTTAGAGTCAGAGGTTCAGTATGTTTTCGGTGTGTTAGAGTCAGAGGTTCAGTATGTTTTCGGTGTGTTAGAGTCAGAGGTTCAGTATGTTTTCGGTGTTAGAGTCAGATGTTCAGTATGTTTTCGTGTGTGGAGTCAGAGGTTCAGTATGTTTTCGGTGTGTTAGAGTCAGAGGTTCAGTATGTTTTCAGTGTGTTGGAGTCAGAGGTTCAGTATGTTTTCAGTGTGTTAGAGTCAGAGGTTCAGTATGTTTTCAGTGTGTTGGAGTCGGAGGTTCAGTATGTTTTCCGTGTGTTAGAGTCAGAGGTTCAGTATGTTTTCGGTGTGTTAGAGTCAGAGGTTCAGTATGTTTTCGGTGTGTTAGAGTCAGAGGTTCAGTATGTTTTCAGTGTGTTAGAGTCAGAGGTTCAGTATGTTTTCAGTGTGTTGGAGTCAGAGGTTCAGTATGTTTTCGGTGTGTTGGAGTCAGAGGTTCAGTATGTTTTCGGTGTGTTAGAGTCAGAGGTTCAGTATGTTTTCGGTGTGTTAGAGTCAGAGGTTCAGTATGTTTTCGGTGTGTTAGAGTCAGAGGTTCAGTATGTTTTCAGTGTGTTGGAGTCAGAGGTTCAGTATGTTTTCAGTGTGTTGGAGTCAGAGGTTCAGTATGTTTTCAGTGTGTTGGAGTCGGAGGTTCAGTATGTTTTCCGTGTGTTGGAGTCAGAGGTTCAGTATGTTTTCCGTGTGTTAGAGTCAGAGGTTCAGTATGTTTTCGGTGTGTTAGAGTCAGAGGTTCAGTATGTTTTCAGTGTGTTGGAGTCAGAGGTTCAGTATGTTTTCAGTGTGTTGGAGTCAGAGGTTCAGTATGTTTTCAGTGTGTTGGAGTCGGAGGTTCAGTATGTTTTCCGTGTGTTGGAGTCGGAGGTTCAGTATGTTTTCCGTGTGTTGGAGTCAGAGGTTCAGTATGTTTTCGGTGTGTTGGAGTCAGAGGTTCAGTATGTTTTCGGTGTGTTGGAGTCAGAGGTTCAGTATGTTTTTGGTGTGTTGGAGTCAGAGGTTCAGTATGTTTTTGGTGTGTTAGAGTCAGAGGTTCAGTATGTTTTCAGTGTGTTAGAGTCGGAGGTTCAGTATGTTTTCAGTGTGTTAGAGTCAGAAGTTCAGTATGTTTTCAGTGTGTTAGAGTCAGAGGTTCAGTATGTTTTCGGTGTGTTAGAGTCAGAGGTTCAGTATGTTTTCAGTGTGTTAGAGTCAGAAGTTCAGTATGTTTTTGGTGTGTTAGAGTCAGAGGTTCAGTATGTTTTCAG
The DNA here is from genome assembly GCF_019740435.1 of Gambusia affinis. Taxonomy (NCBI): domain Eukaryota; kingdom Metazoa; phylum Chordata; class Actinopteri; order Cyprinodontiformes; family Poeciliidae; genus Gambusia; species Gambusia affinis. Next base: position 30,194,800 of record NC_057870.1, on the reverse strand, counting down.
TGTGTTAGAGTCGGAGGTTCAGTATGTTTTCAGTGTGTTAGAGTCAGAGGTTCAGTATGTTTTCAGTGTGTTAGAGTCAGAGGTTCAGTATGTTTTCCGTGTGTTGGAGTCGGAGGTTCAGTATGTTTTCCGTGTGTTGGAGTCAGAGGTTCAGTATGTTTTTGGTGTGTTGGAGTCAGAAGTGTTCTGCTGAGCGATCTGGGCCTGCAGGGTGAAGGTCTGCCTGCCGAACGTCGCCTGACTGCGTTCGCTGTTTAAAGCCCGGCCGCCCGTCTGCTCTTTGGCTCCGTTTTCTGGGCCATTAAGTCCTGCAGCCGCTCCGATGGCGTGATGAGCAGCCACAGACGGGAGCGTCCATCTTTACAAGCTGGACACACATGGGTCCAACCGGGCCTGCTTTTTTTTTAGACACACCTCGTATCATTTTAATGGCTGCCATTTAATCTCCGGGCAACCTTGTCATGTGACAGGCAACTCTTCATCCCTGCGATTTCATTTTTTCTCCTTCATAACAGCCTCACTAAACGCTGCCGGCCCTGAACACCTCCCTCACATTCACACAGGTGAAGAACCATTCTTCTGTCTCTTCCAGAACGTCTCACAGTTTCTTTCTCTAAATCAGGGGGCCAATCTGCGGCCCCGGGGCCATTTGTGGCCCTTTCACTGAATTTGTGCTGCAATTCAAGAATGATGCAAATTTGACTCATTTTATTTGAAATGAGGTAAAATTATTTCCGACATGATTTTCTTAAAATAGAAAATGTTAAGTGCATCACAGAGTATTTGTCTTTGTATAACTGAGACTTTACAACAAGTACAACCACGTTTATCAAGACACTTCCAATAAAAAGATGCTCTTATTTGATTTCGCTAACTGTACCAAACATTTTGAGAAAAATTGGCCCGTCTCAATTAATCAACTGATCAATTAATCACATGACACATTAAACCAAACTCATTGATTTCCCTCTGCATCACATTGTTTTTCTATTTTCTCTCTTTTGACAAACTGGAGGATAAAAGTCTGCTGTTTAGGTTTCAACTGAACGTTTTTTTAAGGATACTTTTATTTACAGAGACTTCATAATTTATTTTATTTGTTGTTTCTGTTGTTTTTGTTTCTTTATTTTGGATATTTAAAATGTTCCTGTGTTAAATGTTCATTAGACTGTCTTCTTCCTTTATTACATATTATTACCTATCATTTATCACAACAATAATACTATCGTTTATCGCAATAACAGAAATGTTTTATCAGGACAGACCTAGACTCAGATCCTGTTCTTAAACTGAGATTAAATTTATTTAATCAAACTAAAAGCAAATTGAAAACTAAATGCTTTTACTACAAAAATGTACCATTTTCTAAGTTTTATTTTAGTTTTTTTAGTTTTATTTTCACCATTTTTAACTCGTGACCATAAGTTTGCTTACCTAAATTCAAATCGATTATTTTCAAAGCTAAAATCAGAAGCACAGAGTGACATTTTCCACACTGTCTCTTCATATTTAGCGCTACTAAGATATGTTATATTTGATCTGTGTCTTGGCAGATTTCTGTGTTTACTTAAGCGTTATCTCGTTGGATCGGTACGGGTGGTGAGTGTGGAGTATGAAAGCCACAGAGCGCTTATCCTCTCTGGATCAGACTGAATTACCATCTACTCTCACATCTGGGCTTTTGTTCCCCTCCCGTTTTCTGGCAGCAGCAGAAATGATTACACCTTCATTGAAACCCTCCCTCCTTTTCCCAACAGGACAAGTGGGAGGTTTAAAAAGCTTCCTTTTGTTAGTCCACACAAAGACAGTTTAATACTTTATAAACCTTATATATATAGTGCTGAGTGACTGCGAGAAGGGCAGAAGTTCATTCCAGATACAAAACGTTCTCAGGTGAAGTTTGTCTTGTTACAAACTGCCTCCTGAATGGTTTGTGGGATTTGTAAATCAATACATTCAGGTTTTATTTCCATTTCACACAACGTTCCGACACTTTCACATTCAGAATTGTTTCTATTTCTACCGGTAGACAAACATTTTTGATGTATTATGATGATAAATACACTCAAACTCAAAACTCGATTTTGTATTTTCCAAAGTTTTCACAGCGTACCAACCAGCCGTCGTCTGTTCCTGACCGTCGGCGTCGCGTTGGATTCGTTTCAGGAGGTTCATAATCGAACTCTGATGCAGACCAAAAGAGCAAACCAGGTCTTGGTTTGGTTGAAGTGAATGTGAGCGACAAGCAGAGCGGAGACTGCTCCAAAAGCAGGAAGTGGTTGACAGCACAGGGAATTCTGGGTAAATACGACCAAAACAGACGCGCTAACAAGCGCTAGCGAGGAAATTGGCTCCTGAAATCCTACAACCACTGAAATCTGATGCTACTCCATTATTGTTTACGTTTTGTGAAGAAGGAAGTTGCGTTCAGTGTCTTCTTCAGAGGTTTTTGTGTCGTTTCATTCAGTGATTTTTGGTGCAGTGCCCCTACAGGCAAAGAGGGGAACAGGTTGCTCAAAGGGTTTGGTTGGTTTGACTCAGAGCTGTGGGAAAATGGAAGAAATTTTGATCCCAATCAAACAGAGTCTACTGGACTATCAGGTTTGAAAGCATCCTTGGAGGAACCAGTCATTAAGAGCTACGATTTGACTGGAAGGAATCCAGAGAACTCACTATTTCTAGATTCTGTTCTCCATGTTCTGAGAAAAACAGATTTTATTGTTTGTTTTGTGTTAATTAGCATCCTTTTCTTACAGTAAACTGAATAGATGACAATTACTTTGAATCATCGGATGTCAAAAAAATCCCCCTGATGGGACAAACGAAAGCTGGATTTTTTCTCCTGAAAACGTTGGGTATGAAATGAGTTCGCTGCAATAAGTGAGACACAGATGAACTAACAATCAGCTGACAGTTGGTTAGTAAACCAACAGGCCTCCACTGCTAATTGAGAACAAGGCTTTCTGCTGTTTCAGTGGTTTAATTATGCAGCAGGGCAGAGGATAGGCGGACGACGCCAAGAACACGTGTCGTGATTTAACGTCCCTGCGGAAACGAACACGTCCGCTCGGTTCCAGCCTTTAATGGCGTCGTAGATTTCCTGCTGATGAACGGAGGCAGAATTAACAGTGAGCGTGCTAATTCACCACGCTGCTGTTACTGCTGTACAAACAGAGCGGCGAGGAACAAAAGCTACTCCAACATTAGTGTTAACGATCGAGCTGTCAGTTCTGAACTGGTGACAAACTGCAGACGAGCAAAACTCGGAGTCCGAAACCAATCAGGAAGTTAATGAGGAGAAAAATTACTCCTGTTTTCCTTCCCAGCTCTGCTGAGGAGAGGAGAGCAGGAAAAGCTACTACGACTGGACGAATTTCATTTGTGTCATCTGACAGGGATCCTTCAAAATAAACATACAGATTATCTGTAGATATTCTGTGAGATAAAGTAGCTAATAAAAATGACATTTCACACATTCTTCTTCATCGCAAATGAAGAAGAATAATATCTGAAATATTATTAAATATTTCAGATATTTAATAATATTTAGAAAAGAAATGCAAACAAACAGGTGTAGATTTGGAGAATACACAGATACAGCAGCAATATGCTTAACGACAAAGAATAATAGAAAGGGTCACAAATCCCCCTTCAAAATAAAAGTTTGCATAAATTAAAAGGTTTTTGCTGCATCTTAAAAGATTCAACAGAAGTTGAAGGAGTATTACTATTTAAAATAATTTTAGGTTTACATCATATTATAATGTTCTCTCACTAAAAACAGAAATGTTCTTCTTTCATGCATGTTTGAGAAATCCATAAATCTCCACGGCAAAACACCTGGGTGGACGTGGCCCCGCCTTCTAGATGCAGCTCCTCCCCCGCTGAGCTCCTTCAGACTAGCCATGAGCAATTAGCAAACACCTGCTGAACTCGTGTTAGAGCTACATCACCTAAATCCATCCACACTTTAAAAGAGGAAAATGAACGCAGATAATCTGAATAAATATGAAATATTGAAGTGAAATTTGTTCTGGAAATGAACTCTGACTGTGTTTCTCCCCGCAGCGTTTTCACCCACCAGCTACGACTCGACCATGACCTGCCGCTCCATGAGCGCTCTGGTTCTAAACGATGACAAGGCTGAGTGTGAGGCCGGCGGCCAGGCGGCCAGCTTCACCGTCGACACCATCAGCGGCGACACCAGCAACTAGAAAAACTAGAAGAAAAGAAGAAGAATGCCACGAAAAGTTCTCGCCTGAACTGAAAACTGTTCAGCTGTTAAAGCAGATTTTTGTTCCTGATTTCTGTTCTGCTCTGAGTCTCTGTTTGTAACCGAAGGGAGTTAATCATCCAAAAACTGACTTTATTTTTTTATGATTCCTAATTAGAAAAAAAATCAAGACTGAATTAGATCACACAAAATAAAATACAGTGTTCTCAAACGTTTACACACCTGTTACGCCTTGACGTATTATTTCAAAACATTTTACACCTTAAGGTGGAATATATGTGGAATTTCCTTAAAGAACATTTATTATCACAACAGAAAAATTGTAAACAACACTGCAAAAATACAAAATCTTACGCATTTTTGGTTTGTTTCCTAATGCAAATGTCTTATAACAGTTATATAGGAGCTTGTTTTTAGTCAACTGGTCCTTAATATTGATTTTAAAAAATAAACTGGTTTCAAATATTACATGTTATTTGACTTATAACATGTAATATTTACCATATGATAAGCGATATAGCTGGAACTTTTTTTCATCATTGTTATGAAATTATTGACTCAAAACAAGCTCATATTTCTTGCTGTATAGTTACTTATTAGTTTTGTCTCATTTTGAATGCATTAAGATATTTGAATTAGAAGCTGGACAAAAATACTTGGTAAGATTTTGTGTTTTTGCAGTCTGGACGTTTTCTCTGATCCAAACCTGGTAAAGACATTCTGAGGGTTTAGTGCTTCATTATATGTGGAAAAAGTTAAAGGATTTATAATTTGTTTCCAACAGAGACCTGCGACTTTAACAGGTGTGTAGACTTTAGGATCGCTGTATTGGTCAAGTTTGTATTTTTTGATAAACAACATTCTGAAACACTGGAATCAAGGTTTTATTTCTTTAAATTAAGTAATGAAATTTGGTTAATTGGACTTATTGTGTGCATTAATTTCACATTTTACACAATATAAATAATGCAACTTTTACTTTGGTGTATTTTTGTTTAATCCAGTGGGTTAATTTTCTCTGTTTAAGGATTGTTTTTTTTCTGCTTTGTTGAGCAGTTTTTCGTTTATTTTCATTTTATAATAAACAAGATTTGTATTAATCACTCTGAACGGTTTGGAGCGGAGGAGTTTTTTTTTTTTAGTTGTAATTTGCCAATCAGCCTCTAGATGCCGCTGGATCTTACTGTATTCTCCCTTTCTGACATATTTTTTGATTTTCCCAAATCAGATACGATGTTGTTATTCCAACAGAATCACATCAGGTGCAAATAAATCTCATTAACCTCAAATCTGTGAAATTTATTTTAACAATTTTTTAATTTTGTACAAAAAAATTAAGATTTTTTTTTTCTGAACAGCAGTGTGATAAATGTTGAGAAGCAGTCCAAGTTGTTTTCCTGGTTTAGAAATGTTTGTCTCCAGGTTTAAAAAAAGCAAAGCGAAGCGGCGGGTCGTAAATCCCGTTGCTCTTCTCTCTGTGGGCGTGTGATGAGCGCCGGATGCTTATTTATGGCCTCGTTTATTCCTCTGGATTTGCATGTGTATTGTATATTTAACCCCTTCTCAGCAGAGGTGTTGGTGCCGCACGCGGGTTATTGTTTACAATTTTTTACCCACTTTGGGACGACCTTGTAGAGTGAGCTGAAGCATCGCTCAATAACACAACATTTATGGAGGAATGTTATGTTTGCAGCCTCACATCTGGCTGAAAACTTTGGAAAATATATTTAAAATAAGGATTTTTATTTTTATTTTAGCAAACCAGTGAAAATGGTTCAAATGGTTTACATTTGAATCATTGCTAACATATTAGCATGTTTAAAGCCTTAGAAAGCATTAGTCTTTTAATGTATTGGTAGAATTTATCTGAAAGTTTTTAAATCTCAGACCTTAAAAAATGAAGAGCAGTTTAAACATTTAATACGTTATTCAGTCCATTTTTGCTCATTTGGAATAAGGTTGATTTTTGGTGAACTATTGGAGTTGATTTAGCCAGTTTTAATTTTCCTCAACATTTTCTGTCATTTTAATGAGTTTTCCAGTTTGCTTGAAGAGAAACAGATTCTCCATTATTCTTAAAGAGCCAATATCGTGTTTTCCAGGCATATAGTGTCAAATTATGGTACAATCAAGTAACTGTTACCTTCAGTTGTTGTAGAAATGATTTATATATCAAATATGACTTAAAAGAAATTTGACTTCCTGATTTAACGTCTTGAAATTGGGCATCTGTTTCTTTAAAAAGCCTTCTGAAACGTCGCCCTCACAAAGTCATCACAACACTATAATTTTTCATTTTTATTACTCCAAATTCACCTGTTTGTTGCTAAAAATCTTAATCTTAGTCTTATTTGAGCAAAGCAGACGGTTCTAATTAAAGTTAAACCTCACATTTACATTTGTGTCATAATTTCCAAACAAGCAGTTAGCATGTAGATATTTTCTGATGAAAGTGGAGATAAATTCAAGTAAACCAAGCACTCAAAGGAAAACCAGTCAAACCGAGTAGCTGCTAGTGAAGAAGGAGTTTAAGTTATTGGAAACAAAAAGGCAATGGTGTACACACATCTGCTAATAGCAAAAAGGGCTAATTTTTCACTTTAGCTAATTTGAAAACGTTTAGCGGAAAAATGCTGGAGCACTTATTTGCTTGATTGTGTTGTAAACTTTTAGTTGAATAATGTCTCCATTTATTTTGAAGCTTTTGGTTCAGTTAAAAAATCTTCAAGTAGTTGGACGTTTATATGCGCGCTCTTATTTTGAAGGGAGTAAAGTCTGTTTACAGAGCAGTTCCGTTTCCTCTGCTCACTTGCTCTTTTCTGATCACTATTTCATCAAAAAATATACACAAACAAAATAAAACAGCGACAGCAAAGAACAAGATATAAGCATTACTACTAGAGCATTTAAATTATTATGTCGAAATTGCAGTCATTCAAGGATAGATATAATTTGAATTTAAGTTAGCACTTTAGCATTAGCGTCCGATAGCGTTAGCATAGCTAATGTTTATGTTTAGTGTTAACTTGAGCTAGTAGAAAAATTTAACTAAAATATCCTGTGGTTACAGTTGTTTTTTCAGAAACTCAACTCCGTATTATTTGCAGAAAATTCGCTTATTGAAGCTTTTATTCATAAATTATGTCTAAAATATTCAAAAGAAGACATTTGCAGCTCAGTCGGTTTTCACTGTTCATATTATATTTAGGTATATTTAAACTAATAAAATAGGCAGTTATAAGGGTTTTTGAAAAAGTAATTTAAGAAAGTAAAACAACTTTAATTTATTTTAACAAGAAGTCCTAATTAAAGTGGTTACCACTGTAAAGTGTCAAACTGACCAATTCTCACTAAATATGTAATCTGAGGGTTTTAGTTTTTTTCTTGGATTAGCTACCTGAAATGGATGTAAGTGAAACTCTGCTTTTCTAGTCTAAATTTATCAGGATTCATTTCCAACGCGTTGGCCACAGACGTAATTTGGAGCTTTCATGTTTACGTCGCTACAAGTTTTAGTGGAATAAAAGTGCTGCGAAGTGATGAAGTGTAAATGCGAAGTCGTCCTGGGGACAACATAAAACCAGACAAAGAAAATTACTTGTATTTTCTTTTCCAGCACGGTGTTCATTGGATTCTGCCCCATCTGCTGTAATCAATAACATGACCGTCTTGTTTTTTTATGAAACGCACTTACTCTTAATTTCATCCACCAGTGGTTTTAGAGAGAAGAATGTGGAGTTACCTATAAGGCTTTGACATTATAAATCACCTCTTGAGACCAGATTGTACGGCAGTATCGATTGATCCTGATATATCACTGAAATTTACTGTCACTTCTGTTTTCAATTAAAGATACAATCAGTCAGATAATGACTTAATTGGATTTTACAGAAGATTGAGTTTTATCGCCCTGTGCTTTACGAGTTTAGTTAAGGAAGGCCGTTTTATCACCGCTGCCGCTGACTTGTCCTTCTGTAGCTGCCGGCCCGTGTACAGCGGCGGGAAGAAAGTGTCACAGGGTCGCTTTTCCTTGAGCTGCCTCGGCCTCCATGAATCACGGCTTCCGGTAATAGATAAAATCAGGCCGGATCGCGGCTGGCAGAGTGATGGCGGCTCGTTACAGACAGGAAGTCTGCAAAGCTCAGAGGTGAAGGAGGAAATATTTAAAAAGCTGCAGAGGCGAGTTTTAAAGACACTCAGAGATTCGTGGCAGAATCAGGCAGAAAATCTGATTTTAATGCTTTATTTTAGCACATTTCTGGATTTTATCTCGACACAAGGAGTTAATTTTGTTTCTTGAGAAACAAAAGCAGAGATTGGCAGTAAACATTTTTATCTATTTGAGTAACTTTTTAAAAAGTTACTCAAAAAAACTTTACTTAATTTTTACTATTAGACGTTAAAAAGCAACTTAAATAAAAAGAAAATGATTTTAAAAAAAGTTCCTTTGGCAGATTACTTCTCTTATGGGAAAAATGTCTTGTGATTAGAGCTGAGTAGTAACTAGTTACATTAACCTTTTTGAAATAATTTACTTTTAAGAGTATTTTTACTACACTTTTTACTTTTATTTGAGTAATTTTATTATAAAGTAGCGCTGCTCTTAACTGGAGTCAAATTTCTGGATTTTCTACTCACTAAATGAAAAACAAACATGTTTTAACCCAACGTTTCTCAATTCCGGTCCTCAGCCTCCTGCCCTACATGTTTCAGGTGTTTTCCTTCTGTCACACACCTGGATTGAATCTATGGGTGATTAACAGGTTTCTGCAGCACTTGATGTTCATGCAATGATTAGAATCAGCTGTTCTGGAATAGAGACGCATCTAAAACATGCAGAGCAGGAGGCCTGAGGACTGGAACTGAGAAGCACTGTTTACACTCAGACACACACCTGCAGTTTTGTTAAAGATTTTTACTGAAAGAAACGGATTTGGAAAAAATTGTTTTGTCTGATATTGTAATTTTCTGTTACTTAGGTAAATTATTGTCATTTTTATCCTTAAAATACCAAAATTTCTACTGAAATTTATATTTTGATCTGTTTGAGGATGTCGTTTTTAAATATTAAATGATTGATAATTTGATTAATGAAGTAGATTTTTACCAAATGCTTTTTTACTTGAGTAACTTCTTGGATGGTACTTCTTACTTTCACTTGAGTAAAATATGTTGAAGTAGTGCTACTTTTACTCTGACCTTAAATACATTAAATGACTTTAATAGAAATAAATCATTAAGGTAAAATCGGGAATTTAACTCCGATTACTGAATAAAGCCGAGTTAAGACGCGTCAGTGACTGTTTTTCTGGCTGCAGGCCAGAAAAGAATGACTGATCTCTCTTTAATCCAGATGTCAACCCAGTTCCTCTGAATGGGTTTGGGGATTTTAAATCAGCCTGTCCGTGACAGGAGTCCTGCGTGGCGGCGACGCCCCCAATCAGCCGCTCATAATGAGCCGAGGTCAGCTCCTCCTGGGCCGGCTGGAGGAGGTCCGCTCGACCCGGCAGTCATTAAAACACAATAACTGTCCGGACGCGTCTTCACGCTGCGGAACCGAACTTTGAATTACTGTTTGTATTAAATATTAAAACTCAAAAGCACCGATACATAGCTCTCCTGTGACGTCACACTTCCGGAAAACTTTGTAACTGACGGCCAACTTGGCAGCCAGTTGCTAAGGAGTTGCCATGACAACAATAAACAAGCCATAAGCTCTCTCCTCGTTCCCAACATAAAAAAATATAAGAACATTAAAACTATTACACAAATACATTTTCTCTGTGTAACATTAAGAGACTCAAAAAGGTGATTTTCTGAAAGAGAGACATACAAACCCAGAACTCCTCAACTGGTTTTAGCTTCACCCTCTTCAAATTCTAATTGTTTTATTTCTTAACTCAAACATAACGGAGATTTCAGGAAAATCCCCAACATCACATCAGCCATCAGGTTCTGCAGAACCCGTTTTTCACTCCCATCAGGTGCATCTAAAACACGCAGACACACTGAGGTAAACGGAAAACGATGCTGCTGTGTGTTTCTGTCTCTTCTGTTCATTTCTTCACCTTTTACCCACCAGCAGCAACATCCCACCGCAACATGCACTGATGCATCATGGGAACTCCCTCAGATCCCATCACAACGTCACTTCTAGCTGGCATGATGCACCAGATGTTTCCTTAACTCTGTCATAAAATCAGAGGATCATCTACTCACTAAGTCAAAGAAATATTTATTGAACTTCAATGCGTGAGTTAGTGAAAAATAAACTTTTTATTAGTCGGGCAGTTGTATGTTTTCCAAGCACGTTGTGCCATTTTATTGCAAAATCCAGAAACTGTTACCTTCAGTTGTTAGAAAATGCTTTAAATATCAAATATGAGTTAAAAGAAATTTGATTTTGTAATATAACACCTTGAAATTGGACCTCTGTCTCTTTAAGAAACCTCACCTTCATAACAACATGGCTCCTCTTTTAACCGTTTAACAACGTTTTTACCAGCGTTGCTCTGAGCAGCAACTAATGGGCTCAGCTTACCCACCAGGTGTTTGCTAACTGCTGCTGGCTAGTCTGAAGGAGCTGAGCGGGGGAGGAGCTGTGTCTTGAAGGCGGAGCTAGGTCCACTCAGGCATTTTGGGCAGCTGAATGGTTGCCATGGAGATTAAAGGATTCCTCAAACATGAAAGAGTAAGAGCAACACTCCAGGTCTGTTTGGATGAGTGAATAACACTAGAAATTATGTAAAGGTAAAAATCATGATACCGCCCCTTTAACTTTGTCACATATCCGATGGTTTTTATCACTGAAGAAAAAGAAAAAGGCGGGAGTGGGAACCTTTTCCCAGAATGCATCACAATGAGGACGTGAGGAGCTCAGATGGAGAAACCTGTTAGTTGATTTTTATTTGTGTGTAATATTTAATGCATTATTTATGTTTTTCAAGATTTTTAGTTTTAAGTGACAGTTGCTGGTGATGGAAAATTACCACATGTTAAAAAGGAAAAAGAGCAACAAAACAATCAATTTTTTTATTTTACCAATAATTTTAGGGTAAACAACAACTTTCATGTTTTTATTTTAATTTTATGCAGAATATAATATCTAATAGTGAATTTCAAAATCTTTAATTTCAGGTGAAGTCAATTTCACAAGTTGACCTTTTATTAATTTTATCTAGAGCTGCAACTAACAATTATTTTAGTAATCAATTATTGTATTGAATTTTCTGACAGTTGATCAATTAATCGGATTAAAATTTACCTTTTTAGATTTTTTCAAACACTAGATTATTTTCTATGCAATAGTAGATATACATGAAAATAAACAAATAAATCAAATGGGGTTTTTTTAAATAAGAAAATAATTGACTAAGATTCAACAAAATACCTTTCAGTTAGAAATCTAAAAATGCAAATTTCTTTTTTAGGGTTTTGGCTTAATTGCTGCTCTGGTTGTTTTGTTCTTTCAGACATTTTTTTAGTCTAGAATCCATCAACTACTAAATTAGTTGATGATCAATCCGATTAATCGTTTCAGCCGTTTGTGTTTCTTTCTCTTTTTTCTGTTCGTTTCTCCTTTTCCGGTTTAACTGCGCTCTAATTTCCGGTGGCTGTTGTTTATTTCGCTCCAGGCGCAGTAATGATCCCTACACGGGTTTAAATAACTGCGCAGAGCATAAAACACGGACATCCTTGCAGCGTGCACAACCTGCAGCGCATCAAATTAAAGGGAAGCTCATCAGCGCGGTGTAAACTTTTATTCCGGTTTGTGTTTTCCCCCAACATGAATAAATTTATTGTGCGTTCGCCCCACAAGCCTCCGGTACTTTAACTCCCACAAATCTAGTCGGCCGGCACAAACTGCAAAGCCACTCTAGTCACCTTGAAATTTCCTCTGCTATTTTCCAATTAAAAGCTTAATAGCCCTGGAGACGGGCTCCATGCGGTGAAGTTTACCGGGCTCTTATTCTGTGCGAGGCGCGCCGCTCGGATCCCATTATTTGCTTGAATAAACCTTTTTTACGGTCAGAAATGGGCCCCGGCTTTGTCCGGTGTTATGTTTCAATGCCCTCTATTAGTCCGGCGGAGGGGACATATCAGCGTCCTCAGCGTAGTTCCCAAAGGCCCTTTTATACACGCGGAGAGCTAATCATCTAAGTTATGCACGACAGTGTAAAAGGTGCGAAAGCCATGCGCATGCGTGCTCTCTGTTTTGTTTGTTTGGATTAATTTTTAGCGCCCTGAAGGCAACGAAGCAGGAAATGAAATGAGTCAGCTTCAGAGAAACAAAAGCGATGTTTGCTAACAAAGAAAGTTTTAAAATAACTGTGTAGACTTCAAGTTGTGATGTTTATATTAAAGACCAGAATTTTTTTTTAAAGAAATTTGAAGATATTCCATAAAAAAGTCTAAAATGTCTCAACTAGTTGAATTTTCCACTGATCATATTTACACAAATAATGGATTCAGTGAAATAACCATTCTTAGATTTTTGACATTAATATTCAATTTATTAGAAAAATGCCTTTAGATTTTTGTGAAAACACAAAATATAAATTGCCATATTTTAAAAAAATGTTTGAATTTGTAAAGTTGTAAATAAATAATTAATACAGTCTAGATTTTCTCTAAAAAATGTAAAAAATAAATATTTTCTATGATGCTGATAGGGGGGCCCACCCAGGGAAAAGCTGACTGGAGAAGCACCTCTGTTTGTGAACAGAAGGATGTAATCTTTAAATTCAGCTTTCATTGTATTTGTTGGATAAATATGAAGGATAAATCTGCTTCTGGAGATGATGATGCAAGGAAGGATTCTTCATGCAATCAAGAAAGTTATGTACAACCATCATTAGACAGAGCATCTTCAGTCAGAGGCTTCTTCAAATTTCCTGTAATACAGACTGTTGCAGAAAATTTTTCCTGCCAACAGCCATAACTATCGACAATAACTCTTTGAAGAATCTGAATTAATATGAGTTACAGCAACATTTAATTTCCCTTTGGGATCAATGAGATATTTTTGAATTTACAGCATCAGAATAATTACCAACTCCTTACCAATGTTGGAGTCGCTGAAAACTAAAAATATAAAAAATAAAAACAAAAAACTGAAAATGCTAAAATACGAACAGAAGAAATGTGAGTATTATAATGTATTTATTTTTAAACAGGTTAATTTTCTAATTTACTGGTGTGACGCTAATGATAGTTAGCTACAGGAATGATAACATATGGTGTTTACATACTGGTTTGAGGGGCCCCCAAATAAAAATCCGGCTCAGGGCCCCAAACAGTCTCGGACCGGCCCTGCTGGCCTGGATATGTTTTGCAGCGTTTGGTTACTCGTGTCAGTGTGATGCGACTCTGCGCTGTCAGTGGATCCTCCGCTCCCAGCCAACTCCTCTTGTCCTCATCCTGTCATGCGTGCACTTCCGGCTCCATCTCCCTGACCGATCACCGCAAACCTCCCGCAGATGTTCTTGCGCGCACAGGAAAACCCGCCGGCAGAATGAACGGTTACGGATCCCCGTACCTGTACATGGGGGCCCCGGTGTCGCAGCCCCGCGCCCCGCTCCAGAGGACGCCCAAGTGCGCCCGGTGCCGGAACCACGGCGTCCTGTCGTGGCTGAAGGGACACAAGCGCTACTGCCGCTTCAAGGATTGCACCTGCGAGAAGTGCATCCTCATCATCGAGCGGCAGCGCGTCATGGCGGCGCAGGTGGCGCTGCGCCGCCAGCAGGCCAACGAGAGCCTGGAGAGCCTCATCCCGGAGTCCCTCAGGGTGCTGCCGGGCATCGGCATGAGCGGGGCCGGCGACGGGTGCCAGGGAGCCCCGCCGGCGAGGAGCGAGGAGCTGGAGCTGAGGTGGAGCGGCGCGGAGCCTCCGCAAACACGCACAGGTAACCAGCCGCAGAAAACCCGCAAATCTGAATTTAAATGTTGGTTTTTAAAAAGTTGATCCGGTTATAATACCACAAAAACTCGATAGGAGCAGAAAAACACCTTTAACCCACAAAATTCAGAGTTTTAGATCATTAAAGAAAAATGAACATCAGGATTAAAGTGGGCAAATATTGATGATTTAAATGTTTATTTACTACTAGTAATAGTACTACTGTACAGATAATACTGAACAGATAATAATCAATAACCATCGAAAATGTGGAAAGAACAAAATAACTTCTGAACTTCTTTTAACATGTTTTTAATTTACAAATGAAGGAAACAATTCAGAAATAAATGTTGTAACTCGCGCTAATTCAAATTCTTCAGTTATTACAAAGTTCAGTTTATTTATTTACATTTAACCGCCTGATCACAGGAAATGAGTCGGATGTTCAATTATTACTCAGCGATGATTGAAAAGTTTCTAAGATTACAAACCTAAACAGGTTTTATGAGATAAAATATCAGAAGTAACGGAGCGCTTCTAAACAAAATGATAAATATGAATATGAGTTTTGATCGTTTAGAAAAACTGGGGGAACGACGAGTTATAGACTAACCTCATTGATGATTATTAGAACTATCTAACAACAATTAAGGATTTCTTTTTATTTATTTAAAATTTCTATTAAAAAACAGTATAACTAATATATCAAAATGCAACAACTTAAAGCCATTATTTATATGCATTATGTCTAATGTTACTAAGAGCTCAAATTGTAAATAACACAAAAAATCAGGTAAATTAAACAGAAATAATGCTGGTCCAGTTTGTCTGTATTTTTTCTTCTTCTGCATGACTGACAAATCTCTGCTGTTGCTTGGTAACAATGTTATCTGATGATGACGTAATGCAGCTGGAGTTAAGATGGATCCGATTACTTAATCTGTCATCTGAATTTTGCTCCTTTTAGTAACTTTAAAAAATCTGCAAGGTTGAGAACATTTTTTTATTTGATTAAATTATTCAACGAGACAAAAATGTCGAAAAATTCAATGTAACTGTAGCAGTTTAGAAATAAAACACGCAACTTTTTAATTACACCCGAGAGAATAACAGAATATTTTATTTGCACCTATAAACAAATCAAAAACAGTGAGACATATAAGAAAAGCAGTTTAATCAGGCCATTTCCTGTTTCAAATATTAATAAATTTCTAATGTTATATAGAAAAAAGGAGATTTACGAAAACAAAATCTGAGAATAAAAACGTGCAACGCAGAAAAAATCAAGATTTTTCTGAACTTTCTTCTGGTTTTTTTGTTTATTTGTTTTTAGAAAATTATCAACTTTTCAAACACAGAAAATTCTCATTTTTCCTTGACATTTATCAGATTAATGTCAAAATTTCGACTTGCAGACTCAGAACGTTTAAAGTTTTTTCTAGAAGATTTGCAACGAATCAAACAATATCTGAGATTAACGTGAAAATGTAATATTTTTTCAAGCATCTTTTTAGACTTTTCTAAGAAATTGCCTCTTTTTTTGGCTGAAATTTGCACTTCTTAAGAAATTACATTTTCTCTGATATTCAAGCTGTTTTTTTCAGAGCATGCGCAGTCCTGTCTTATTCCAGCTGATTTCTGTTTTCCTTCATGTCTTCTGAATGTTTGGGTGACAGACGCTGCGGATGATGGACAAGACGAGGCGTCGGGAGGTGAGAACACCGGCAGCTCCAGTGACAAGGAGCCGGACCCGGCCAGCTCCCCGGAAGGATCCAAGCCCAGTTCCTGCTACACCCCGGAGCCTCCGGAGGCCGCCCCGCAGCCCGACAACAGCCGCTACAGCCTCCCCAAAGCCGGCGGCGCCGACAAGGAGGACAAGGCCGAGAGTCCGCAGCGACACCCGTCCGCTTCCGGGGAGCCGAACCTGCTGATCGAGGGCCTGTCCGGGTCCATCAGCCTGCCGCTCAGCCTGCGGGCCAACCGGCCCCCGCTGGAGGTCCTCAAGAAGATCTTCCCCACGCACAAGCCGCCGGTGCTGGAGCTCATCCTGCGGGGCTGCGGCGGGGATCTGGTCGGAGCCATCGAGGTGCTGCTGTCCAGCCGGAACCCGGACGGGAGCGCTCACCCTCACACGGAGCCCCACCCGGTATCGGACGGCCTGGTTCTGCCGCAGAACGGACACCTGTTCGAGCACGCGTTGGGCTCCTACCACCCGGTGTCCTCCTCCGCCAAGTGGTCCGTGGGCTCCGCCTTCCGGGTCCCGGACTCCCTGCGGTTCGGCTCGGACTCTGCGTCGGGCGCGCTGGGTGTCCCGCTGCAGCACCCGTCCTTCCCGCAGCCCGCGCGCTACCCGCTCATGCTGCGCAGTTCGCTCACGCGCAGCCAGAGCGGCCCGTTCGTGCACAACGACGTGACCCTGTGGAACACCGTGGCGCTGCAGCAGCAGTACCAGCTGCGCTCCGCCGCGCAGTACGTCTCCCCCTTCGGCCCGGCGGCGCCCGCGGGCGCCAGCGCCTCGGTGTTCCGCGGCTCCCCGATCATCCCGTCCAGAGCCGCCGAGGAGCCGCGCATCAGCATCCAGGAGGAGAGCTGCACGCTGGGCCCCAAGGCGGGCCTCTACTCCCCGGAGGAGGACTATGAAGAGCGCTCCGACTCCGCAGACTCCCGCATCCTGAACGCATCCACCTGAGGCGTTGACCCGTTAAGGAACAAAAAACCCCAAAAAACAAACAAAACAAAACAAAAAAACGCGCCGATGTGAACGGACGCAGAAATGTTTCTGTTGTTTAAACTGTTTGAACAACACAGAAGAAATGACTTGACCAAAACTGGATGAATGTAAGAGACTGAGCTTTTTCCTGTCAGCATGTTTCTCTGATCAACACTGCATGTCCAAAACGCCAAATAAACCTGATCAGCTTCATTTCTGTAGAGTTTGTCAGGCTCTTCTTTTCAATCCAAGCAAAATTTACTCAAATGTTGCTATTTATTTATTATTTTCATACATTTACGAACCTTTACAATAAATGAGGATGGAGCTCCATGTCTTTAAAAACATTGACTTAATTTGTTTCAAGTCAAACTGACTTTAACTTGATTACTTGAAACAAATTAATAAACTTTTTAAAGTTGGATCATGTTTTCTTTTTTCAGTGCAACTAAATTGTCAGACATGAGTTTAAAAGGGATAAACAAAATAGTGAAAGGTTCATAAGTTTCCATGATCTCTCTCATCAGACTGATTCATTGGGATTTATCTGGATTATTATTATTATTATTATTATCTTCTCATTTTGACACAACTGGAATAATTCTGCAATTAATTAGATCTGTGCAATTTAGTGTTGTACAAACTTTTCATGTTTTTCATATTTTTCAACATTTGATTTATGATTTTCCACTTTTTGGGACAAAAATAAGAAACAGAACAGAAATATTCTTTTACTGTCTCATGATGAAAACAGCAAAGTGACAGGTAATAGATTCACACAAAGGTAGGAATATAATTATAAAAAAACGGAATAAAGAACGACACATATAGTATAGTTGGGTCAACATTGCAACATAAATGCTGTGCAGTTATTAAAAATAAAAACAGTGATCCAGAGGAATGTGGTTAATTTAAGAAATGTACAAAATGTTGATGCATTAGAGCATTAAAATGATACTAAACTGTTTAACAGTGGAGATCCGTTCAGCATAAAATTCAGTCAACAATCTTATGTGTATCTGTATTTTGGAAATATTTGTGCAGCGCAGTCCTTATGTCGCTTTTTCCTCCAAGTCTCTTTTGTTTTGGCTTCTTAAAAACGTGTTAAATGCTGCCATCAAGCGGCGAAACAGAGAAATACAAGAGATTTGGCGTTAGGATACAAACGAGCCATTTCTTTCTCCCAAGTCGTTTCTTTCAGTAACAGAAGATTTGAAGGACAAAAACCATCTTTTCTTGACTAATTTAGTTAATAATCTGGTACATAAACTAGCAGACGACAGGGGACTCAAACTCCAGTCCTGTAACTTTTAGATGAGCCTCTGCTGCACCTGAATAGGATAATTAGGTCATTAAGGCTCTGGAGAACTGATCTACACAAGGAGGAGGTAATTAAGCCATTTCTTTCTCCCAAGTCGTTTCTTTCAGTAACAGAAGATTTGAAGGACAAAAACCATCTTTTTTGACTAATTTAGTTAATAATCTGGTACATAAACTAGCAGATAAACCAATTATTGAGTTAAAGTCTACACAGCAAATCCAGCAGGCCCAAATGAACTGTCAGATTTGATTTCAACACTTTTAAAGTGTCTATATGGGTCCACACCAGAAAGTGTTCATTTAACTCTTTTTGGAGAGTTTGGTACCTTAACTCTAATTAATATCAAATATAAAATCTGCTGGAGTTAATCATTTAACACTTACTAATACTAATTCAGTGTCAGATCTTCATATTAACTCTCAGAGCATTTTTTTTTAAACTTCATAAGAATTATGTGTAATTAACATTAAATAGGTATTTTATTGTTTTAAACTTTTAAAATTTATTTGGAAAATAAACATTTAATAAAGAGGCAATGATTTTCTCAAATGCATTTATTTCAAAACGTGCATCATAATTACAAAACATATTACAACATGGAGTAATGTGCATGTTTCACATGTCGCTTTCTTTCACATATTGCTTATCAAAAGGTATGATATATCAGCTGTGCAATACAAAATGCAGGATGGTCAATACATTTTCTTCATTACAATATGCATGAAATTGTTCAAAGTACACAGAGGAGAAAGTAAAGCAATCAGTTCATCTAACATGACAGAGTAAATGTTCTTTTAACAGGTAGATTGTTGGATATTACAGTACATAACAGACCAACCAGGTATATTCAGATCCATCACTTCTTACATTGTTTCTGTTTCTGTTGATAAGACACTGAGTCTCTCTGCTCTCCCCCAAACAGCCACTCACTAACAGATTGTCTTTGGGTTGTTGGGCCGTTGATGAAGTTTAGCTGGGAACATCACCGAGTTCCTCTACTGCACTGGACAGTCTTCAACAAGCCTCAAATACAGAAATGTGGCGTTTCAGAGATATTAACACTTACATAATCCCTTTTGGAGCTTGAATCTTTGAAGATTCCATGGAGGGTCCTTGATGCTGACGACTGGCGATTCATCCGCAACCATACTGGTCCTAAAAAATAGAACAAGGCAACAAGAGGATTAAAACATGCTGCAAAAATGTATATAAAACACAACAGCAGGAATAATGTTTTAAACATGAAAAAGCCTCGTCCTTTCTGATGAATCAGGTCCTGTTTATCGTTCACAGTCTGCCACCTAGTGGGCGGACTGGGACTTCCTGCTTCCCTCTGGAAATATTAAAACTTTATTCAGTCTGTTTGTGATTTCCAGGACAGAGAACTGGTTATGGAGATGATCTGAAGCCCAGACCAGAACAGAAACATAAAAAAAAAATCAAAAACGTTTAAAGTTCAGAAGCTAAATTTCAAAGTGGTGAAATGATTTAAGAATGCAGATCGGCTGTGGTCCACAGAGTGTGTGACAGTTTCCTGCCAGCTGTCCGGCACGTCCTCCTGTTTGTTGCACGTTAGGCAATGAGAGGTCAAGGGGTCAGAGATAAATGCTGTCCCGCTTGTTTAGCGTTCAGCTACATGTGTCGTCTGTCCGTCAGAGGCTAATTAACGTAGCAGCGACCCGCTGCACCACCACACCGAGTAACAACAGCTCTGGTTACAGCGGGATGAGATGCTGTCGGTCCGTCAGGCCGCAGAGTTACATCAAAACTACAAGAAACCAGAGCAAAACTTATGCAGAATTACAAGAAACCACAAGGAAACCACAAAAAACTACAAGAAATGACACTAAACTAGAGAAACTAAAGCAATACTACAAAAAACTAAAACAAAATTACAAGAAACCACAAAATAACATGGAGCATGAGAGACTTTATTGGATCAGCTGATCTGATGGATGGATGGATGGATGGATGGATGGATGGATGCAGTAACCAAAAACTGTTCTCAAGTAGGAGTAGAAATACTTCAACATATTTTACTCAAGTAAAAGTAAAAAGTATCTGTCCAAGAAATTATTCAAGAGTAAAAAAGAATTCGATAAAAAAAAAATCTACTCAAGTACTAAATAACTGATTAACTGATTGATCATTGATCATTTAATGATTTAAAAAATTACATCAGACGGATCAAAATATAAAGTTGAGTGTTAATGTTGGTATTTTAAGGTGCAAAATGACAATAATTAATATAAATAATAATATCAGGCAGAAGAAAATGTTTCTAAATCAGTTTATTTCAATAAAAAAACTTATGAAACTTTAACAAAAGCTGCAGCTGTGAGTCTGTCAGGTTTTTCATTCAGTGGGTAGAAAATCCAAAAATTAAAACTAAAAAGTACAAAAAAACACTTTTTCAAAAAAGCTACTCAAGTAAATGTAATTGAGGAAATGCAACCAGTTGCCTCCCAACTCTTCAAATTGAGCAATTCCACCATCAATGGAAACGCAGCCAGTGGCGGCCATCTTGAATTTTTCTGTGGCTGACGTTTGAAGCCCCTGTAAACATCTGTGTCTAGTAAAAGGTTTTGTGTTTCTTTTCCGTTTGTCCCTCCATAAAACCCGCCTTCATTTCATAGATTCTTTAATTACATTTACTCAGAAACATTTAATTACATAAGATTTTTGAAAAATATACTTTTTAAGTACTTTACTTTTAAGTAGTGCTACTCTTACTTGAGTATAATTTTTGGTTACACTATCCACTTCCGCTCACAACTTTCTAATGATAAATAATAAGGCAGCATTTCTCCAGTTAGAAAAAGAAATGAAACTTTTCTTCCAATCCAAGATGTGGAACATTTTTGAAACTCCTCCAGGATTTCAGGGGGTTCTTCTCCGAAAAAAGACCAGAGATCACCATGTGATCCAGTGGAACCTGTTAGATTAACTCCTTGAAACCTGGAGCTGCAGAGCGGATGTTTGGCATACCTTGAGCAGACCGTTAAAAAGCGCCTGACACAGACAACACTTTTCACCTGGACGCCCCGGCTCCGCTCGGATCTTCTTCTCCGGCCGTCCGGCTCTGCTACTTCAAAGCATTCCTGGTGTGGAACCGGCAGCCCGGGGTGGCCCGCTCCTAACCTCCGCAGTAAATTAAGGAGAAGAGGCGAATAAAGCTGCACCTGCAGGCCTGACGTCTTCACCTCCTGCACATGGAGGAGCAGTTAGGAGTCATCATCTGGAGGAAAACACGCTGTTTAGAGCCCGCACTGTCGGGCCAGAGGAATGTCAAAGGGAAATAATATATTTGTTAAACACTCAACATCTGTGAAGTTACTAAAAATAATCGGCCTTTTGTGTTCATGCTGTCAAAAAAATCCAAAGAGAGACATTTATTCAGCATATGTTGGTTCATTTTTATTGGTTTACTTGAAAATCCTAATAAAAAAACAACACCTTTTTCTCTTTAAAACGCAGTCCACCCGTGACGCAAACCCAAAATGCCTCCACGTTCTCCTTTTCACGTCACGCGGGTCATTAATTTCCCCGCCGTGGACAAAAGCTTGGAGGCCTGTCGTGACTTCTCTCAAGGTCCGTTCCCACAGCAGTCAGTCGACTCTGGGTAAATAACTGCTTGTCTTCTTTAATCCTTCAGTAAATCTTACTTAAAGTCAGCAAAATGCAAACAAAGGGAAATTATGTTGTCCTTAAGAGCCTCACGTCACAAGCAGCGATACCAGAGCAGGAAAAGTTTGTGGCTCTCAGATAAATCGGTGAATATATCTGGATTAGATTAATCTTGATGGATTTAGGATTAGTTTTAAGATAGAATCAGCTGGAAATATCCGAGGTTGGCTCTTTGTATTTGCGCTCCATGCTGACTTACTGTTTTTGCTTTTTAATCACTTGTGGGATTGTTGTGAAAACATTACAGTCGTCCTCTGTAGTGCCTGCCAGGAGGACAAACTTCAACCTGCAGTTTGTTTCACAATAGCTGCGTTTCTATTACAAACGTGTGCCAAACTTAGTCAATATTCAACTGGTGTAGAAAACCCCCCCATAATTTTGCAACTGACGTGTTTCCATTAAATAATAAACGTAATTAAAATTACTGTGGATAAGTTTATTGTCATGGTAAGTCATTAAATAACTATTTAACTACTACTTCCGGTCATTTACTTTATAATCTGGTTGTTGATCATGTGTCTTGTATGAAGGGAAAGAAATGCTTCCATAGCAGTTTACAAAATAAACCAATTTTATTTATTTATTCTTACAAAACTGTGTTTTAAAAAGATATTTCAAACAACAGTAGGGTCTATAATTAATTCATTTTATGTTAATTTGGCTAAAATATAAAACACATATATATCTCTATCTCTTTTTATGTGTAGCTATAGCTTGGTGCTTTTGGGGCCCTCTTGTGGTGAAGCAGCTTATCTCGTATACGCCTTGGTCCGGCACTGTGTAGACCCCTGCTAGCTCATGATTAGCTTTCTTTGTGGTTACAGGGATAACTTTATGCACCAATGTTGAATTAAGGTCCTACATAGCAGCTACTAACATTGTAAAACAAGTATCATTTCCACTTTTCAGAAAGACTTGTTCATATTATTACTATTTTCAGTAAAACATTACCTTAGAAGAAATCAAATTACAGTTGACCGTTACCATCTCCAGCCGTTAGGAGGACTCTCTTCCATCCCGCCCCGTGAGACTACAGCGCAATCCTATTGGCTGGGACCTGCGTTGGAACCAGCCAATCAGAGCGCGGGAAGCCCAAGCCCAGCGCGGTTCATAGGAGTGTCACTCCAGTGTTTCGGCTCCAGAAGAAAGTTGGACGTGTTCGCGGTGCGACCCTCATTCATCCGCTCAATTAACATCTAATTAGCCTTCAAAGCTGGAGCCGGGGCGGCGTGTGTCATCCATCACACCCCGGAGAGCCTGATTACCGCTTCCCCCGGACCACCGGAGGCTGATTACCGCTCCG
Organism: Gambusia affinis; assembly: GCF_019740435.1. Taxonomy (NCBI): domain Eukaryota; kingdom Metazoa; phylum Chordata; class Actinopteri; order Cyprinodontiformes; family Poeciliidae; genus Gambusia; species Gambusia affinis. The sequence continues at coordinate 30,171,647 of NC_057870.1, read as the reverse complement.
CCCGGACCGCTGGAGGTGAGCCGAACTCGGTTATCGTGGTTTTTAATTCAGGCTGAAGAACATCGATGCTTTTAACTGTCATTTTTCTAAGTTAGTGACTTAAAAATGATATTTCAGTGATAGCCAGATACCCATCCAGACAGAATAAAACTTTAACTTCATAGTTATGTTGTCTCTTGTGGGTTTTTCCACGCTTGTTTTTTTCCCACGGTCTTTAGGTTTGAGGCTTGAAGTTACTGCAGTGGGAAACTGTAAATTAATATCTCATTGAGAACAATAATAAAATAGCTACATTTGTTAACAAGCTTATTGGTATCAATTTAACAGTAAGAGTCAGGTATCAAAAATATTTATGATATTTAAATCATAATGACACTTCTTGACTAGCTTAAATAAGGGCTATTTTACAGTGTTTTATTGTTATTATTATTTCCCTGAAAGTTAAAGAAACATTTATTTGTCTCCACTTTTGGATGTTTTTCTAACCATACCACAGTTCTAAGAAAGAAACTATGTTATAAACTAACTTAAATTAAGCATTTAGTATGTTAACTGAAGGGGAGAAAATGAGGATATTTATATAAATTTGAAGTTTTTAGGGTTGTTTATGAATATCAAAGCAGTTAAACGAATCCATTATCGTTGTATTTTGATTTTAGTCTTAATGTGTAGTTTTTAATATGTGAATTTGAAGGTTCCACAGTTTAGGCAGGAAAACTTGTATATAATTTTTCAGTTGCGAATTAGCTCAATATTCTCTGAGTGCATTGTTCCTGTCAAATAAATTAAATGAAAGTGAAAATAAAAAGTTTTGAGTTTTTAGATGACTCCAGTTTATTTTATTATTGTAGATCTTTTCCATCACAGATCTGGAACAAAGTTCAGGAAAATTGTAAAACTGCCCAAACACCGAGTTCCTTTAAATCTAGACCCGTTAGTTGCTTTTGAACCACAATAAATGAAACACTAACGAACATTTTAATTCGTAATCTTGGCAAAATGTAACGTTTCAATTATTGACGACCTTTATTTTGTGCTTTTATGACGTAAAGCATTTGAACTGCCTCGTAGCTGAGATGTGCTGCTCAAATAAACTCGACTGATTAATTTTTGCAGAAATAACATGGCAGACTTTGAAATCGACGTGGAGAGCCTGGAGGCGGAGAGCGACGAGCAGCCGGAGGACTCGATGTGCTGCAGCCGGCCGGGCTCCGCGCCGCTCGGCGAGGACGACGGAGACGGAGACGGAGACGGCGGGAAGGGCGACGGCAAGCCGGGCCCCAGCGACCTGAGCTCGGGCGACCAGAGGAAGCTGAGCCGCACGCCGAAATGCGCCCGCTGCCGCAACCACGGCGTGGTTTCCTGCCTGAAGGGCCACAAGCGCTTCTGCAGGTGGAGGGACTGCCAGTGCGCCAACTGCCTGCTGGTGGTGGAGAGGCAGCGGGTGATGGCGGCGCAGGTGGCCCTGAGGAGGCAGCAGGCCACGGAGGTCAGTGCAGAAACATTTTACCCCTTAAAACTGACGGCAGAACTTCTACCGTTAATAAAGAGTTTATATCTTATCAATTAATCTATAAACACTTTATAAAGCAATACATGATAATAGTTATTAATAAGGGGTCAGAAGGAGACTGGATGCCAGGGGCGTCCAAACCTTTTGCACTGAGGGCCAAAAGTTTCCAAACTGAAAGTATTCAGGGGCCAAAATGTTCTTTCTCTTTTATCTGCACAACAATGAATTAAACGCATAATATTTTACGTTCGCCTAAATGTTTACAGTTATTTAACGTTTTGGGTTTATTATTTTCAGATTTTTAAGTTTATAAAATGTGTTTAGTTTATTTCCAGCAACTAAAGTAAGAACTTTCTAACACAACCTTCGATGTATTTAGGATGGATGCCCCAAAGTCTGTTTTTCAGTAAAAACCTCCTAGATCTTTGTGGCACGACTTATTATGAAATAAAAATAAAACAAAGTCAAATAAAAAGTCTTTGTGTTGTACTTAATATTTTCCATTTAAGCAGATATAAACTTGGCATGGAAAAACTCGTCCAGTTGGCCAAATTTGTGCCATTCTAGAATTACAGTGAAGGGCCACAGAAAATGAATCACAAGGACCAAACGTGGCCCCCGGGCCACAGCTTTGACACCCCTGTTGTATGCTAAAAGAAATACATTTATAAATGCTCGTTGTGCTCACAAGCTAGTCTGAATTTTTTAGCCCAACAACTTTAGATCCTGATAGAGGAATGTTTTGTTACCCACTCAATAAACTAAACTACCGTAAACAAACCATGCAATTTGTAAACAGTCAGATTTCTTTCTAAAAAACGATGTGCAAATTATTAGGTCCAAATCAATTAATAGGGTTCTACAGTTTTACCTTATTGAAAATAATTTAGCTAATTGTGTACCTAATGGAAAAAAATGGAAAACAATTTAATCAATTCTGGAGAATAAAGTCAGGATTTAGGTCAAACTTTCTTTGATAATGATTTCTGTATTTAGTTAAGTTTATTAAACTAATTAAAGCAGCTCTGGGTGAAACAAAGTTCGCTGCTGATTTAAAGACGAGTTCTTTGTGTTAAAGCCAATATTTTCTATTGTGAGAAGATTTTATTTGCTTGTGATAATTCTTACCAAATTAAAGACAGAATGTCTCCATCTATATCCAGTACCTGAACTGGTATCTGAGGCCACATGTAATCAATCCAAGGGCCGCAAACAGACTCCGGGCCACACTTTGGACACCCTGGTTCCAAAGTGTGGAACCCGGGTTCCACACTTTGGAACCAATAAAATATAAGTGAACAGGTTTGTCTCACTATTTGGCAAGAAACCAGTAGATTTAATCTGTCTCACCCTTAAGTAATGCATAATAAATAGTAATTAATGATTAATAAAGTGCTTAGAGATGAATTAATAACAAATCAATGAACTGTTTATTAACAATCAATAATGGGGGTATTATAATAAAGTGGTACCAAAATAACAAATTAAGTACCCCAAAATTTCACTCAATTAGTCAGAGCAGCACAACTTCAACATATTTTTACTCAACTAAAAATAAAAACTATCCGTCCAAGAAATTACAAAAATAAAGCAAAAAAGGTATTTGGTAAAAAGTTTACTCAAGTACTGAGTAGCTGATCAAATTATTTAATCATTTAATAACTAAAAATCACATCATCAGATGGACCAAAATTTAAAGTTAAGTGGAAATTTTGGTGTTTTTTAGGACAAATATGATAATAATTCATATAAAAAACAAAATATATGATTGTTTCCAAATCAGTTTCTTTCAATAAAAAAAAAATTATGAAACTTTAATAAAAACTGCAGGAGTGTGTATCTAAACTAAAACATTTTAGTTTTTCATTCAGTGGGAAGAAAATCCACAGATTTTACTCAAGTCAGAGTAGAAATACTTTATAATAAAACTAGAAAATTCCTGAAGAAATTTAACTGGGGCCTGCCAAAGTGTGCCCGTCGGTTTGGACCCAGCGTTGTGATGCTAAGAATTAGCATCAATGCTAAAGAAAGCTGCAATGTAATCAATAGCATGTGGAGAATCACAAGAATGTTAAGTAAGCTGGACATGCAACATTCAGTATGATAAAGTAAGTGTATTAGCTAAAATGAGCAAATATGCTAATGTAAGCATAAATACTTTCAGTAGCATGTGGGGTATCATTAGAATGTTTACTGTCATTTACTTACTCCATTAAGTATACTAAACATGGCTAATAAGTCTGAAAAATAGAAAATAGCTTATTTAAGCTAAAAGGCTAATGCTAATGAACTGCCTTGCGCAGCAAGGCAGTTCCCTAACCTCGGATAAACAGATAATGCAGAATGATATCATTGCACCGCCTCCGGCGGTGCACTGTCCAGAGGGGCATATTGAGGCTTTTATTTTGAAATTTGCAGTAAGCTTCATATTAAATGCCCACACTAATCCAATGTGTAAGAGTGCTTTGGATAAACCAGTCACATAAAGCCAAAAAGAGCAATTACATGATGTAAAAATTCCCAAGGCTTTTATTTTGAAATTTTTGTTAAGCTTCATTTGAAAGGGTCAAAGTCATCCCATGTGTAACAGTCATTGGATTAAATCAGTCATATAACGCTCAAAAAAGCAATGACCTGATGTAAAAATTTTCAAGGGCTTTTATTTTGAAATTTTCAGTAAGCTTCATTTCAAAGGGCTAGACTCATCCCATGTGTAACAGTGACAGGGTTAAATTAGTTATATACAGCCCATAGCAGCAAGTTTTCTAAAGGCCAGCTCAGTCCTCCTCTGTTTTAACTGAACTAGTAGTTAGAACTACAGTGATGCTGTTGTAGTCCTCAGCAGCTCTCCCTGCTCTGGGTTCCGTTGCCATGGTAAATAATCCTCTCTGCCAGCTGTGAGTGAGACATCCAGGGGGAGACAATTCTCTGTTTGAGCCAGCCAGTTTGACTAAAAAAAGCATTGCAAACAACTGTTTCCCGTTCGGGAACCGTAATACATATTCGAAAACCGTTTGAAGCATATGAGAGGGCTATTTGTCGTCTCACATAGTCCGCCATTCATATCTCTACCTCACTCACAGTATTAACAGCGATGAGATAAAAAAGTGTGTGCCAAGGTCTGAAATTTTCAGAAATACATGGAAGTGAATCAGTGAGATCTGTCTGCTACCCTGGCGCATGACTTTGCTCTGAAGCACCTGGAGAAAACTGTAAGCGCTAGATAATTTTTGAAAACATTTGACCGGAGCAGGCAGCGTATCAATGTCATGACCAAGTTTGATACCAATCATGCAATATTTGTGGCGTGAGGCGAGTTAAAAAATGATTTGGGGTCAAAATGTCGCTCTGACTCTCACTCTAGCGGAGCGGTTTCACACTCTGATTTTCCAAAAATCAAAACTTTGGGTCGCTTAGAAAGAAGTTGTGGACAAACCATAATACATATTGACGTGCTGTCTTCACTTTAAAAGAGATCACGTATCTACAAAATGAAGTTTGAATGGCGTTTCTACATAAAGTTATGGCGACACAGAAAATCCTCAAAAATAGGGTATTTTCAGGATTTACTGGTTGCCTCATCCCTTGAGACGAGACTTGCACCTGGTGAGCTCGTTAGTGATTTTGGGGTCGTTTTTGCTTTTTACGTCGCCATGGTAACTCCAAAGCCCACCAAAAGTAATAGCACACCTCCGGGATCGAGCGCGCGTTCTGATACCACTTTTGTGGGTGGGCTCGCAGCGGTACGAGCCGCATTCCGGTTGGCGGAAGAATAATAAATAATAAACTAGAAAATTCCTGAAGAAATTTAACTGGGGCCTGCCAAAGTGTGCCCGTCGGTTTGGACCCAGCGTTCTGATGCTAACAATTTGCATCAATGCTAAAGAAAGCTGCAATGTAATCAATAGCATGTGGAGAATCACAAGAATGTTAAGTAAGCTGGACATGCAACATTCAGTATGATAAAGCAAGTGCATTAGCTAAAATGAGCAAATATGCTAATATAAGCATAAATACTTTCAGTAGCATGTGGGGTATCATTAGAATGTTTACTGTCATTTACTTACTCCATTAAGTATACTAAACATGGCTAATAAGTCTGAAAAATAGAAAATAGCTTATTTAAGCTAAAAGGCTAATGCTAATCAACTGCCTTGCAGTTCCCTAACCTCGGATAAACAGATAATGCAGAATGATATCACTGCACCGCCTGCGGCGGTGCACTGTCCAGAGGGGCATTTTGAGGCTTTTATTTTGAAATTTGCAGTAAGCTTCATATTAAATGCCCACACTAATCCAATGTGTAAGAGTGCTTTGGATAAACCAGTCACATAAAGCCAAAAGAGCAATTACATGATGTAAAAATTCCCAAGGCTTTTATTTTGAAATTTTGTTAAGCTTCATTTGAAAGGGTCAAAGTCATCCCATGTGTAACAGTCATTGGATTAAATCAGTCATATAACGCTCAAAAAGCAATGACCTGATGTAAAAATTTTCAAGGGCTTTTATTTTGAAATTTTCAGTAAGCTTCATTTCAAAGGCTAGACTCATCCCATGTGTAACAGTGACAGGGTTAAATTAGTTATATACAGCCCATAGCAGCAAGTTTTCTAAAGGCCAGCTCAGTCCTCCTCTGTTTTAACTGAACTAGTAGTTCGAACTACAGTGATGCGTATTTGAAGTCCTCAGCAGCTCTCCCTGCTCTGGGTTCCGTTGCCATGGTAAATAATCCTCTCTGCCAGCTGTGAGTGAGACATCCAGGGGGAGACAATTCTCTGTTTGAGCCAGCCAGTTTGACTAAAAAAGCATTGCAAAAACTGTTTCCGTTAGAACCGTAATACATATTCGAAAACCGTTTGAAGCATATGAGAGGGCTATTTGTCGTCTCACATAGTCCCGCCATTCATATCTCTACCTCACTCACAGTATTAACAGCGATGAGATAAAAAAAGTGTGTGCCAAGGTCTGAAATTTATCAGAAATACATGGAAGTGAATCAGTGAGATCTGTCTGCTACCCTGGCGCATGACTTTGCTCTGAAGCACCTGGAGAGAAAACTGTAAGCGCTAGATAATTTTTGAAAACATTTGACCGGAGCAGGCACGCGTATCAATGTCATGACCAAGTTTGATACCAATCATGCAATATTTGTGAGCGTGAGGGCGAGTTAAAAAATGATTTGGGGTCGAAATTTCACTCTGACTCTCACTCTAGCGGAGCGGCCTTCACACTCTGATTTTTCCAAAAATCAAAAACTTTGGGTCGCTTAGAAAGAAGTTGTGGACAAACCATAATACATATTGACGTGCTGTCTTCACTTTAAAAGAGATCACGGACGTATCTACAAAATGAAGTTTGAATGGCGTTTCTACATAAAGTTATGACGACACAGAAAATCCTCAAAAATAGGGTATTTTCAGGATTTACTGGTTGCCTCGTCCCCTTGACGACGAGACTTGCACCTGGTGAGCTCGTTAGTGATTTTGGGGTCGTTTTTTGCTTTTTACGTCGCCATGGTAACTCCAAATCCCACCAAAAGTAATAGCTCCATTCCGGAACGAGCAGCACGCGTTTGATACCACTTTTGTGGGTGGGCTCAGTGATGCGAGCCGCATTAACGGTAACGGAAGAATAATAAATAATCCGTATTAAAGAAACATTCTATTGGGTGTAGAACAATAGGTGCCTGCCATGCAATGCATGGAGGCAGTGACTGACTTGCTTCGCAAGTCAGTCACTGCTCTCCTTATGCATTGCTATGGGCAAACCCCAATAAAGAACATTCTATTGGGTGTAGAACAATAGGTGCCTGCCATGCAATGCATGGAGGCAGTGACTGACTTGCTTCGCAAGTCAGTCACTGCTCTCCTTATGCATTGCTATGGGCAGGCCCCAATTACCCAAGTAAAAGTAAAAAGTACAACATAATAAAACTATTTAAGTTTTTTTTTTTTTTTTTTTTTATAAAAAAGCTACTCAAGTAAATGTAATTGAGTAAATGTAACTAGTTACTGCCCAACTCTGTAAATGAGTTGCTGTTTTTTAAGGAAGGTCTGTTTATGCAAATGAAGTCTGATCCAATCAGAGTTCGTTATCGATGCTGCATGTAAACCGTTTCCAGATGATTCAGGGGTTTTTTGTCTTTTTGTTTCCACAAAAAGTATTTTTTACCCAAACATCTGTTTAAGTTACAAAAACTGAATTTGATTTAACTCTGCTCAAACCTGATTCTATATTTATCTTTTATTACCATAAGAATCTTGATTTCCAATTATCGTTGTTTAAACTCTGTCCGTGTTGTTAGTTTGACTTTTTTCTCCACAGTTTAACATTAAAAGTATAAATAAATACTTTTTATTGACTTGGCTCAGTAGTTTAATAAATTGGTACAATTAATGAAATACCAGAAGCAGAAACCAGGTTTTGAGTAAATTCTCTTCATTCAGAGCTTCACTGTGTTTAACTATAATTATAGAACATTTCAAGTTTTATAATTATTTCCCCGACCTTTAAAAATCACAACTTTAAAGTTTTTATTTTCTGATTTTATTTGCAGATCTTCAGCGTCTAGTTTAGGGTTTTAGCTTTTTGTTTGTTTTCTATTTTTTCATATTCACAAATTATTGGGAAAAAATAGCAATTTTTCTCCAATAATTACAGATTTTAAAACTAAAATGAATATTATAGTTATAGTTATATTTAAATAATTACATGTTTTATTTTCTTAATAATGTGATTTAAAAGATGCTCATGTGAATGTAACTGGTTTACTATGCATGAAATAAATTAAAGTCATATCAGTTTGCCTTATTTTTATTCAATCTTATGTATTTACCTGAACTTATTTGTCAAAATAAATATACATTTAAAACACAAATTTTCTATTAAAATTTATTTTTAATGTTTGCTTTGTCTTATTCTGGTGATATGTTTCCTTCAACCTAAAGTTTGCCAAAATATAAATACTAATTTCTGTGTTAGATTATGAGTTTGAAGCATATTAACATCTAAAAGCTTTAATTAAATAGAAGATTTACATGCTGGGATTACTCTTGAGTCACTTTTTAACGCTGTAAAACCATCAGAAACTTGAGTTACGGCCCATTTTCCCTTAATGTTGTTTTAAATTATCCAGACATTCAAGCTGAGCTCAGCTGTAACTAATCAGTTATTGCTCAAGAATCAAGAAAACCTTCCTGACAGCCGGGTTTAATGTTTTTTTTTTTCTCTTCCCTGTGCGTTAGGATAAGAAAGGGATTTCTGGGAAACCGATTCCAGCGGAGAGAAGGATTTACCAGCGACACATCCGACCCTCGACGATGCTCGCCAAAAGCATCCTAGAAGGTAAGACGGCAGAAATATAAACCTTTCTTTGCAAATCTTCCAAAATCCCTTTTTATTCTCGTCTGTTTCTCCGTCGGTCATGAAGACTTTAGGAAGGGATTACTGCGGCGGTAGCCCAGGGCAACATGTTGATATTTATTCTATTCATCATTTACTTTTAGCGAATGTTTGGCAGAATTTGCACATGCTGTAAATCAATTAATTGTATTTTAAATTAAAACAAGCTCAATAATTTCCATTTGTATGATTTATTGTTTTCCTTTTTTTTTCTTCTTCTACCAAAAACTTTATGATAAAAGTTTTCGGTTTGGTGTTTTAGTCTCAACCAGCCCCTTTTTTGAAGGATAATTTTGTTTACAGAAACTTCATAATTCATCTTATTGGTTGTTTTGTTTATTTATTTTGGATATTTAAAATAACTTCCAGTTCCAGTGTTTAAATGTTCATTAGAATTTAAAGTTTATCTCACAGGGTATTCTTGTATTATTGTGCCATTATTGCTATTATTTTACTTGGAAATGGTCTCAAAATAGCAAAATTATTGTGTATCGCAATAACTTCAGGGACAATTTATCATCCGGAAACATTTATTATCGTGACAGACCTTATCATAGACCTGTATCAGGTGAGATGTTCTAATATTTTGAGATTTTTATGAACATAATCAATACTGAACCGACTGCTAATGTTGTATTTACAGAATGGAAAAAATGATCTTTTATGCTCGACACTTTAGCTAAACTGGGAGAAATTTGCCAGAAAACGTGTATTCAATTACATTTGAAGTAAATGAAGAACTAATTAAATTAGTTTTGTAATTGTTAGGTTAGCTTATTGTTTTTACTAGGAAATGAAAGGAGAAAAACAAAAGACAACATGAAATACTTGTTGATGTTTTGCTCTTCCAAAATGTCTGTTTGTGTTGATTTGTGGCTAAAAGTGTCGATTGTGTCGTTTTTCACCAATAAGGAAAAGAATAAAAAATAAAATAGGAAACTCTCCATTCATTTCTAAATTAATGTTTAAAACAAGATGGTTTCTTTTAAACCTTCCTGGTAAACTGAGAATCTTCAGACATGTTTGGTTTGAGACAATAAAAACAACATATTTTGCAAACAGTGGCAGTTTTTGATATGGGCAGTTGCCCAGGGCAGCATCAGAAAGGGTGGTACACCTGATAACCAGAAAATAAACTCTATCTCATCTGTCAGTTGAATCCTGGACATGTTTGCTACTGATAGTAAGGATTTGTAGTGCAGTAAGTTTCCCTTCGATGCATTGAGAACCGGGAGATTGTTACCTGCTTTCTGCAACATGAAACAAACAAGATTAATCACGATTAATCACTGTGCTTGAGTCTGACTAATCTGGATTAATTGTGATTAATCGGAGCGCTAGAGTCAGATTACTCTGGTAAATATTTTTAATCAGTTGGCAGCACTAATTTAAAGTCAGTGGTTTATCTGTATCGGATCGGTATCAGCTGGTACAAAACCTCAGATATCGGTATCGGAAGTGAAAAATTGGATATCTATCAACGTTCTGTAATTCGCATTAAAAAACTTTGTGAACCTCAGTTTGTTGATAGAAGCCAACCGAATTAAACGTGTAAATTTTGACTTGCTAATGTGTCCACTGTCCTTTTCTGTGCTAACAGGATACCGTCCGGTGCAGCCGGATCCGTTCCTGGCGCCCAACGCCGCCCTTCCTCCTCCACTGAGCGACCGCATGAGGAAGAGGAGGGCCTTCGCCGACAAGGAGCTGGAGACCATCATGCTGGAGCGCGAGTACAAAGAGCGGGAAGTTCTGGAGAGCAATCAGGCGGCCGCCGGCCCGCTGCGGTTCCCGGCCGGCCTGGTCCACCACGCCGCCGCCGCCGCCGCAGAGTTCAGCGCCTACAAGGCCGGCTTCTCTCCAGTGCCTCAGATGGAGCATCAACCCAAAGATCTGTGCGGCTTCCTCGGCTCCAGCTGCCTGGATCTGCCGGCGCCGTATCCCAGCAGCGCCGCCAACGTCGAGTTGATCTCCTCCAACGTCAGCGTGGCCACCACCTACCGCCATTACCCGCTGCAGCCGTCGCGCGGCGCCAACCCCGGCGGCGGCGGTGGCGGTTTTGTGATGTGGCCCCGCGGCGCCGCCAACCTGGGGGACGCTCTGCTGTATCAGCAGTGCCTGTTCAACGCCACGGCGGTGCAGAACATGAAGCCGGGCGCAGTGTGGGAGCCTAAAGTGATGCCCGCCGAGAGCCAGCCGCCGGAGCTGGAGGCGGCGGCCGGGCTCGCCGCCAAACTGGAGGGGTCCCGAGCAGCCGTCCTGCTGGACCCCAAACCTCCCAGCGCCTCCCAAATGAAGGAGTGCTCGGCCTTCTCTCCTCCAAAACGCAGCTTCGGACACTCCTTCGCCAGCAACAGTCATTCCCACAACCCGAAGCTGAGCAAGGACGGCGCTAAGCTGTCCATGAAACTCGACTCCTTCCACAGCCTGGTCCAGAACTCGCTGGTGGGGAAACCCGGCGGGCCGGACCTGAGGGCGCCGTACTGCAGGGAGCTGCTGGAGGAGGCGGCGCGCAAGTTCAGGGAGGGAAACGGCAAGGACGTTTCGACCAAACCCTCGGGGAACAAAATGGCGTCCGGCGAGCCTCTGTCCTTCTCGGTGGAGGCCATATTGAAGCGGCCGGCGCCGGCGGTGAGCCGAGCATTCCACTGACTCTGACCAGGATCCATTTTTTTGCACTACAAAACGTTTCGGGCTCAAATGAAAACACAAGCACTGCTTTAAAAAAAAAAAAACAACAAACATTCATTGTGAACTTTGTTTGTAACATAAATGTACAGGATATATTATTTTACATGTGCATGTTTTAATAACGTTATTGTGTAGAGTATTTAAACATTATCCCATGTTTATTGTTTCTCATGTCAATAAACTGTAAAATAAAAAAATCTCAATTTATTTTATTTTCAACTTGAATTAAAGCAAGAGTTTTAATGTCACTTTCCAAAATATCTGAAAATATTTAAATGAATTAAATATTTAAATATTTCAGTTTTTAAATGTTTCAACACTTAAAAACTGAATTTTAATTTAGTTTTACCAAATGCTCTAAATGACCTAATTATCAAATTGGATGGAAATTATTTTTAACTAAGGCTGAAATGATTAATCAGGTTAATTGATTAATTATATTCTAAGTGATTTAGTAATTGATTAATCGCTGACTGGTTCATACAAACTCAAAAAGACATCAACTGATGAGACAATGTACTCAGAGCAGCAGTTAAACCAAAACTGTACCAAACATGTCTATATTGATTGATTGATTCATTGATTGCATTTAAGATAGAAAACGTTTTTTCTGTAATGTTCTACCCAGAGTTCTTCAAGTGGCAATTTTAATTTTAACTGGTTCAAATTCTGTAAAAAAAACAACAAAAGAATCCCAGTATGCACATTTTCTGTCCTATTATTAATCAGAATAAATACTGATCGAACTTTTCATATATATATTTATGCTAAAAGTATTTTTAAGCTGCCAATATATATTTTGCTATAAATGATCAAGGATTCACTAAAGGAATGCTACGTTATAGTATTTTGGTAAAACAACTGAATTATTTATTTACATCTTTTAATGTATTTCTAATATTTTATTAAAAAAGACTAGTGATTCAATAAATCTGTAGAATGCGCCATCTTTACGTTTAATCGATTAACCGTCAGAATAATTGCTAGGATAATCATTAGCTGCAGCCCTACAATTAACTTTCATGCATCAGTCAAAATGTATTTATTTTGTACAACTATCGTCCCTCAACTAAATCTAACAATCGGAAGAGTAAAATAAAAGACGTCCCGTTTAACTATTATTAAATGTGCATCGATAATTGTTTATTTCCTGTTTTAATTTACTGCAATAATGTTTGTTATAGTTGTTAAACTTGAATCATTAAGATGCGGACAGCAGAGGCAGATCCGATAATTTATGGGGAAAATAAAATGCGGCAGCATCGTTCCTGTAATTCATTAAGTGTGTCAAATAAATGTCACAGCCAATTACGGAGATCCTCCAACAAAGATCACCAGCTAATCACTCAGCTGAAAATAGTTAGAGGGATGTAACAGATTGCTTTTTATCCACAAACACACGCAGATCGTTGCGGCAACACGCAGTGTTTGCGGATTAGCCGCTCTTCGGGGGTTTGAAACGCGACGTCAAGCCATAAATCTGAAAGCAGCGTCACCTCATCTGCTCAGGATGTGTGTGTGTGTGTGTGTGTGTGTGTGAAGGGGTGTTGAAAGACAACTCCAAATGCGGGTTTCACTTGAACTGGTGAACACTGATCCGTGCAATGATGAAAAAGTCAGGAGAAAAAAAAGAGAAGAAAAGTCACTAATCTGTAATTTCCGCCGTTAATGATCGCGTTTCATCGGCGTGATTTTGCAGGTCAGTATTTTAACCTTTTCATGTCAACCTTTAGACTCAAACGGAGAAGCCATGACAGCGAGAAAATGGGAATATTTAAGATTTAACCTCATTATGATGATATGTTTTAGTGTTAGGAGTCACTTTAGGTACAATGTTTTTTTAAATTTCGGTGAATCCAACAATAGTTTTAATTTGGAGCCCCTCTGATTTTACTGTGTAAACATATATTGACATAATGCTGCTCTTACTGCTAATTCTACGTACCTCTGATCCTCAGGTATCTATCTATCTATCTATCTATCTATCTATCTATCTATCTATCTATCTATCTATCTATCTATCTATCTATCTATCTATCTATCTATCTATCTATCTATCTATCTATCTATCTATCTATCTATCTATCTATCTATCTATCTATCTATCTATCTATCTATCTATCTATCTATCTATCTATCTATCTATCTATCTATCTATCTATCTATCTATGTGTGTGTGTGTATAAACATTGCATGTTTGAAAAGGCTGATGTTTACGACCACATTAAGGTCAGTGTAGATAGAAAAAAAACTTTCCACCTAAAAGTCGGAAAAAAAATTGAGATTAATTTCAGAAACTGTCTAGAAAAAAAACATGAAAATTTCTGAATTTGAAAAGTTGCAAATTTTCCCCAGTGGTAACTAGGAGCAACAAATCAGAGCCAAGACGAGGGTCTTAATGCTGTCAATCACTTCCATGTGGCGCTGCTCCCCCTTCTCTGCTACGCTGCTGCTAGCATAGCCTGTTGTGAATGCTAAGGCTAGTTAGCATAGTCACCAATGGCGGTGGATAAACGGTTTTTCTGTAGTGGTGAGTTGTTTCTCTGCCATTAACACATTTAGCAGCGAATACATGAGGATGATTGACAGCACTAAAATCCACCTCCTGGCTCTGATTGTTGGTTTTTGTGCATTTTTTTCAGATAGCAGTAGCAGCTCAGGGAAGAGGCGTAGGAGACTGATCTTTTCTGTCTCAAAAAATAAAAGTTTTAAAAATAAAAGTGACTTACTGCAACTTTAATGCATGCTAAGACATATTTGTTTTTTGTTTTTTTTACTATTAAAATAAACAGGTTAAAGGGCTTTGTATCCATAAATTTAAGGTTTTTGTGGACAGTTATGGTTGGTAACCCCCAGTAATACTGAGGATCAATAGCTGGTTTTATTTCCATTGTTTGAATAACTAATATACATCCATGCAGAGGAAACTCCTTTCAGCTGCTTGTCTTTCGTTGTTTCGATCATTACCCAGAGTTTGTGACCGTAGATGAGGGTAGGAACGTAAATCGACCGGTGAATTAAGAGCTTCACCGTTAAGTTTCACAGTCAGGCTGGTGGATTTGGGTCATTGTCATGTTTCAGGGCCCAGCTTCACTTCAGGTTTTATTTTATTTTACAGATTGTCTCAGCTTTCTGATACTCGGATAAATTCATGGTGGATTCTTTAACGGTGAGCTGGTCAGATCCTGCTGCTGAAAACCATCCCAAACCATGACGCTCCCACCTCCATGCTTCATTGGCTATGCTGTACTTTTCCTGGAATGCTAACATCTTTGTGCCAAAGATGTCCTTTGTCCTGAAGATTAATAATAAATCATAGAGTTACGGTCTCTGTCTATCTGGTAAACTTTAGTCTGACCTTCATGTTTGTGTTTTTTTAGAGTAAAAGTTTATTCCTTCTACACCTAGCATAACAAATACATTTTCTGATTTTGTACAGACATGCATTTTTGCATCAACGTTAGCAATAGTCTGCTTTGGGTCTTAATATACTCTATTAAGTCCAGCTGCATTTCTATTTGTTGCTATTATGCTAATGTAAAAGAAAAACAATTTCACCACCATGGTTTTTCTGTTAAGTAAGAAATTAAATTAAAATAATATGTGAATAAGCTTGTTCATGCAATAAGCCATTAAAAATCATGACAGCGACGGATGTAAACAGTTAGGTGAGATTATTTTGATCCATCAGCCAATCAGAGGGAACATCAGCACCTTATTCAGGTGTTGGAGCGACAAGCACCACCTACTTGGGAGCGGCTGCGTATGGGACGTTTTGGGAAACTGTAGTCTGTGATTTTCCAGAAGAGTTTCAAAATGTTGGAATGACACACAACTTTTTCTGAACTGTGTGATGCTTCGAGAGCAAAGGACAAAAACAAACCATCATCCTTCTACCACTTCCTGTCGTCTTCTTTGTCATTTCCGCCAGTAGTAACATCCAGTCGTTGATCATTTGACTCGTGATGCTAATAAAGTGTTTTGTGGAATACAAATATTCCGATACAGCTGAAAAACCACCTCATTCTAGGCTAAAAACCATTTTTATTGAAAAATGTGAGATTTTTTAAAGTTGCAGAAACTGTTTTTTTTTTTATAAAAAAAAAAGTTTTGCAGCAAAATTAGAACCAATGTGAACAAAAGGAGAACCAAAGGCTTTTTCTGAGTTTTTTTTCTAACCAAAAATTTTCTTTTTGGTAAAAAAAAGAGAAAGAGTTAACAGAAACCCAGCTTTTGCACAGTACTTGTTCTGATATCTTTTCTTTTCTAATACTGTAGCTAATGTATTCAGTTCAACAATTATTTCTGCTTACAGCTTACTACACTCAAACAGCTTTTTGTTTATTTGTAAATGAATAAACTTGATATAATCTCATATTCCTGTTGACGGTTCCACTCAGTAGCTTTCCAGTAGAAACAGGAAGAGAACTTCAGCTATGTCACATTTACAGCCTTAAAGTATCAAATCTTGAGATACGCCGAAGCACAAGAACGACCTTGGAGGGTTTTATGATTGCAGTCGTCCGCACAGCAGAAGGTGACAATATTTGTCTCCACTAACTGCCACTGATAAGTATCTGCTGAAGGCCTTTCTCCTGTTTCATTCCCAAAGTGTGAGATTTAACACGTCAGCAGAGGGACCTGGACCGTCGACTCGCCGCCTCCCCGCCTCTCGGCCTCCCCGCCTCTGCGCCTCTCCGCCTCCCCTTTCTCCTTATCTACAGCTGGAGTTCACACAGTAGCATTTTGTTTACAGCATGCAGGTGTTGTTTGCCATTTACAGACTTTAGTGACTTAACTTCATGCTGTGAGGTTAGGTAATGAAACACACACACACACGCACACACACACACACACACACACACACACACACACACACACACACACACACACACACAACAGTATACGTAACTCGTATTTCAAGACAAAGATAAAAAGACAAGAAAGAAAAGTCACAGAGTGTGTTTGTTGTTTGTACACACAAAGTGTTGGATGTCACTAAATCAGCACTTAAATAAATAAATAAAACAAAACCTCCACCAAGACGCAAAGTCATAAATGAGTCACACAGGCAAGGGAAGTTTTCATATGTAATTCTTGATTCTTTACAATAATTTTTTCCATTATTTCCATTCCTTGTTGCTTGGTTGAGAAGCGTTTTAGTTTGATTTTCAAAAGATAAAATTGAGTCTTTTTAAAACAGATATTACATCACAACGTGGTTCAAATGTGATAGACACATGATCAGTATCAATCAATAACTCATTTTATAAAATATTCACTGAACTCTGATCCAGAACCGCACAGCATTCTGGGAAATGTAGGTAGAGGAAAGACGTTAGCCGCTCAAATGCTCACAGTGAGCTAAGCTAAGTTGGTGAAATCAACAAACTCACTCGCTCTTTGGTTACCTAGCAACACATTCACTCTTTGGTCACCTAGCAACTCGCTAACTCTTTGATTACGGTTTGGTAAAATGAATTAAGTCTTTGCAAAAAAAAAAAAAAAAAAGTCTTTCAACACAAAAAACCCAACAGATTTCAGGCTGTTGTCATCCAGTTTTGTTAAAAAATGGATGACAACGTGACGCTGCGGTGAGTCTGTAATTTTAATCCAGTTAACAGAAACATGCAGAAACCTCTCATTCTGGCAAAACAACCATAAACATGTGAGACACAAACCAGGCTAAATGAAAATAAAATGACTTAATATGGATTTTCCCTGCTTGGATACAACGGCTCTATTCTTCTCCTGCCCTGCTGCCCATATAGCCCCTGGCTGCCCTTCCAGTGACTATGTGTTTGCTTTATTGCTTTATCACCACCAGAGTTGTCTCAACCCAAAACACACGCCTATGAACCCTTCGCCAGGTGTTAATCCAAGCCATCCATCCCACTGTTGCCGTTGTCACGCCACAAACTTTCAGCGCATCTGATACGCTACAATCCTCTGCACATTAAGACTCTATTAGGCACCACAAAGTCAAACACAAACACACATTTACAGCACAGCATCGCATGGTGGGTTGTTTTGACTCTGGGAATAAATGGCACATGCGGTATTTTGCATTGGCGGTTAGTGGCCGTGAAAGGAAGGCGAGGATGTCCATTCATTTTCACCCACGCTGTTTCTTTCAGACCGGGTTGCCAGATCTGACTGACGGTTTCAGCACAAAACAACAAAAAACCCAACAAATTAAAAAAACCAGCACAAATCTCAACCTCTAGTGAAATTCATGTTGATGGCGCCACATGTAGCCACGTAGATGATCTGCAACAGTTTTGGTTGTACTTTGAACACAGTGAGACTTGAGTTTTTTCTGTCATTATGTCCTTTTAAATCACAATGTTGCCGTGGGATTTCTGTTTTACAAAACCGCTACATAGGATGCTTCCACACCTGATAGTAGACTCGATTCAATTCGGACCAAATTTGCAACATTTGTTAAATTTTTGGCTGCTGTCGTTCACTTTCCCACTGCACTGCGTCAAATGATCCAAACTAGTTGAAAACCTGTTCCCCTCTTCACCTGTGGGGGCGCTGCACCCAGAACTATAGAAGAAAATGACACAAACGCATCCAAAGAAGACCAGCTCAACTTCCTACTTCACAAAATGTTAACAGAAATGGAGTATGATCAGGTTTTAGCGGTTGTAAGATTTTTCTTTTGCTGTTTATTTTGCTAATGCTAGTTAGCATTTGTTTTGGTTGTATTTACCCAGAATTCACTTCTTTTGGAGCAGCTTCCGGTCCACTTAATGTTCATACATGCAGTCAAATTGCACCGGAGTTCACTTTATCTGAACTGAGGGTTTTGTAGGAAGACCAGAGTTTATTTTTTGATCTGATTATCACATTCAGACCTCTGCAAATGAACCGTACTTTCTAGCTGAACGAGCCAGTTTGATTAAAGCAGACTATAAAGAGTCCGCTACCGTGCATTTTATTTAAAAATGTGCTTTCCTGTCACATATTCACAACTATTTTGAAAGAAATTTGCCTGAAACCTTTCTAAAACCCCACCAAATGTTGTGAAGAGCAACAAGCTTTTTCCTCCCCAGCCAAATGAGTTCAAAGGCAGAAATCATCCCAATCTGGCAACCCGGCTTTCAGCCTCTACCAGCAGCAACCCTGGGATCCTGCATTCCTTCCCAGCACCTTGTAATCCAATAAGAAATGTGTAGCACTGCTGCCTTTTGACAAGCAGCTCCACTTAATTACCACGTTGTGGGGCTGACAGGCCTTAGGGGGGCCGGTCGGACCAAAAGGAGGGTCATCGCTGGTTCAAAGCTGCTGAGAACATCCTGGAAACTCATTCAAAGTAATAATTTAAATGTATAATATGAAATAAAACCCTAGGAACTTTTGGTTTTGCTGCAGGGGCAGAAGTTGATCTCTAGTCCAGGGGCCACAAACCCATGCCCTCGGCTCCATTCTTAATGTCCAAGTCTTATAATAACGACACAAAAGCAAAGTGAAGGCACAGAAAAAATTAGCTGTCAAGGTTGCAAATGGGAGCCAGCCTCTGCATGTTGAGGCATCAAATCCCAGAATGAAACAAGAAAAGGAAAGGTTCAATTTCTGACTCATTAGTAAGGCTTGTTGAACCTGCACAGCACCATAAACATGTTTATTTAAGCTAAAGTACAGCCAGCTGGCATGCGTCCAATGACTGAATTACCCTTTAAAGTAACAGACCAGACAAAGTCAATCGAAAGAGCAAAAAAATCCTTTTTCATATTTATGTTTTGCAAGAATCACAGCTGAACCTTTACGCCTGCAAAGTTCCGATTTTTTGATGTGAAACATAGAAAACATAATAATTTCAAATGTTTTCCACCATCAATGTGAAAATTCAAAAAATTAAAGTCAGTACAGCTTCAGTTCATCAGACCTGAACCTCAAGAGTCACATAAAGACAGTTACAAAGTCAGTCTTCTGTCACCCGCAGAACTAATGTTGCAATGGTTACTGCAACTGTTGGTTGCTGGTTTTTTGGTGTAAAGCACGTTGAGCTGCCTTGTTGCTGAAATGTGCTATACAAATAAAGCTTTGGTTAACTTTCCTACAGCTTACAGGAGCAATGTAGGGTGAACAAGTCAAGGAATGCAGATATTGAGTGGAAGAATCCAGCAATGACTAATGAAAAGTTTGCCTGATGAAGCAGTGTTGGAAAATGACAATGAAACCACAGGAATGAATCAGAGGAAATGTGCAGGGAAGCTGAGTGAGGGAGAATGACTACCGTAGTTTAACTAGATGCACTTCAGGACGCTGAAGAAGCTTCAGGTCTTAAGTGTGATTTATGTCACTACACTGCACACAGGAACTGCACCTCCTTTACTGATGTCCATTGATGCTCATGTGGAACTAACAGTGGAGGAAATAGCAAAAATAACATTTCCCATCAAACTTTCAGTTTTGTTTTATTCCTTATCTTCAAAAACTGAAATTTTTCATGGCAAAGACTAAACAAAATTCTTATAATGATCAAAAAATGTTCTAAATAAATGAAAAACGATACGATCAACGCCCACCCCTAATGGCCGCCGCCGTTAATGTATCATTTTAAAGATATTCAGCAACGGGAGCCGATAGTACGGCCCCCAAATTGTAAAAAGATGAAGGAAGCTAAGAAAAAAGAAAGCACATGAAATGGTGCAGATTCTGTAGAGAAGTCTGATTGGATGCATAGTCAGAACTGAGAGTGGTGAGTTTAGGATGTGATGCACTTTAGAGACAAAAACTTATTTCATCATAACATAAATATGATTTTTGTCTGTTACTTTTGTCCTGACTTATCGCCTCTGACTTCTTCTAGTGCAGAATTATGAAGCATGTCTCGCGTATTATGACGTAAAGGTTAGAGAAAATGCAGCATTCAGAAATGATTTAGTTTCACAAATCAGACTTTTTGCTTTGGGTGAAAAGATTGGGATTGGGTCGTTCAAACTGCAGTGAAAAAAGTTTAATTTGGGTCAAATTTACCTGCCAAAGAAACTATAAACCGAGCGGAAAAGGCTTGACAATAATCTGATAAATAAATGAAAATGTACAAATAATACACAAGAATAAACTAAGAAACTAAAAACAAAGGGATGAACCCGTACAGCAACACTCTTTGAATAATGGCAAGACCTATCGAATAGAAATAAACCAAAAGGAACGGATCAAGTACAGAAGAAAGCCAAAGGATTGTAGTAAATATAGGATATTGGTCTTATTAGATGTGGAAAAGGATCTGAAAGAATTTTTTTGGTTTAATTTCTAAAACATAAAAACCTGCCACTGTAACAGCTGAGTTCAAACATTTCGTATCCTCTGTGTCTTTGTTTTGTTCGGTGTGTTTGGAGGACATTTGTTTCCAAGGAAGCCAATTTGCAAGTCAGAGATACTTGAAGGTTTCTCTCTTCTTCCCTGGAATAATTTTGAAACATTCACGAAAGGATCCAGGCTGAAGGCAAATTCAGCCACTTCAAATCCTGATGTTAGCCACATTTGCAAGTTTATGCAAATAGTTGTAAATCTTTGATTTGCCAGTCGTTGAATCTTGAGACAATTGTCTTTTGCCAACTTTGTCCTCTGTTTGCATTACCACTTCCTGTCTTTCCATATTTCTTATTTATGGGTTCTGAATTTAGGTTTTCTCCCACCTGTTCTACATTTAGCCAGTTCAAATATATAAAAACTTAATTTAGTTTGTCATTTTAACAAACACTTCCATCTTCTCCACCTGCTTGGCTTCAGGAGAGCATTTGCTAGTCTAAACATTCATGTAAATGCTATGGAAAAATGCTTTGTGCTGCATTGTAGCTCAAAGAAAATAACTCAAACCTCAGCAATGTGCATCCACTCTGGGCTCTGTACACTTTTTATATGTTGGTTCTGTCAGGTGTGTTGTCTTTGTCGTTTTCCAGATTTTATTTGGCTCGCCGTGCGGCTGCAGCGTGGAGGGAGACAGGGATCGGTTGAGGCTGTTGCTCACAGAGAGCATGCAGAGGACAGTGCAGATGGTGCAGCTGTATTCAAACAGTGATAAATGACAGTCGCACCTGGCTCTTGGTAACTCGAGTAAACACCGCAAATGCCAAGGTTAACACTTAAAACTTTTGATTTGCATAGGCCTTTTGAAAGTGTACTCAAATAAAAATGGCCTATAAATGGATGCCGTCACACAAGCAAACACATTTTCTAAGTTTAGAGCATAATGATTATCCAATAAGTATGCCAGATTTTATAAAATGTATACATCTTTTTTCTTTTTCTTTATTTTACAAAGCGTGTTTTAGACTTTATGGAGGCGATAAAGGCTGCAGAAACACAACATGTGCCTTTGCAGTTTGATGGATTTTTACAAACATTCTTGTAAAATAAAATAAAATAAACCAAGTGAAAATGGAGTACTGCTTCTTTTTAGTAGATAATAAATAATCTAAAAGGTCACAATCTTGTGCACCTGCTTAGATCTATAACGATCATGCACTGCAGGTTTGTAGCCAAAACAGGATAATGTATTATGTTTAACTTAAATAAGGGGATTATAACAATACATTCTGCAGGCAGATTATAAAATGATCTGCCTGCAGAGAAGCTGCTAGCAAAAAAGCTGTGTATTTTTGATATTCCAAAGGATTTAATTACAATTTATTGTACACATATTTGAGAAATATTTATTTTAGATGCAAAGACAGTACAGTAAAAACAGTCCAGCTTTTTACACATTAAAATAAATATTGTCCAAAGGACATCACCATGTTGTTTACACAGCAATGCATTCTGGGTAAACTACGTATGCCAGATCCAATTATGCTAGCTTCATCTGGCAAAAATAGCTTTGAGTTAGTATCATTATGAAGACGTTTCAGTTTGAGTGAGTTGAAATTGATGGAAATGTAGAAATCTCAAGAAAAAATGAAGGTGAGGAGGATCAAATGAGGAAGAGGAAAGAGTTCATGGAAAAAGCTGGAGTTTGTGCTGCTGCTGCCATCGTTAGCTTCGTAAATAAAACAGTGAAGGACATGTACCTCTGATCTGATAAATAGCTCTGTAAACAACTCTGTGTCCGGTCAAATCTCGGTGGTTTCACTTTCAGTAGTAGCAAGATTCTCATGAGTTTTGCTCATACAAACAACTCACAGTCTTCTGCAGAGAAATGTTGATAGCACAAATGTGGCTCCTTCGGAAGTTGTTCTTTTATTATGCAGGAAGCGATGCTGGCTCACTTCACAATTTTTTTTCTCTAAATTTTGCTAACAGCCACCATGTGGCATTGTCTAAATTTAGACTAGTCAAATGCAAAGTCAGTGACGTGCAGTCAGGGGAGGCCTTACCTGTCATCCTGGAAAAATGTTAAGATAAGATCATTTATATATCTATTTTTACCCTATGGTTTGTACTATAAAGTATTTATTTTTTGTTTAGCTTAATCAATTTTGATTATTTTTTCTTTAAAATCGCTCAATTTTTGCAATTTTCCATTCAAATGCTCAGAAACGCAGATGGTGAGGTAGCAGCGAGCTGAGCCTCACCTTGGGTTGATCAACCTCTGGCTAACTGGTTGCCATCCTATGAGCATGTTCCTCCTGTCTGTATGTCGCCAATAAAATTGTTAAAATATACTTAATAAAGGACCTGATTTCCAATATTTTAGCTTATCTATATAATGTACAGTGTTTTTGTCACCAGCTGTGTGTGTAACGTGTTTCTTGTGCTGAGGAGCGATCAGAAACCAGAGAACAGATTCGAGGTGAGGCAGGCAGTTCTCTGGCCTCATGGCAGGGGGCGCTCATGATCCCAGACATTGGGGCTCCACAACTGCAGAGTAAGAGACAGTAACAGCGAGCTAGCGTAAAGTGCTGCGATATATTTATTGTTTTTTCCTCTCTTCCGACGTCAAAATGGATGACTACATTTCTACACTTAAATAGTTTTCTAAAGTGGATTTTCAATTGAAGCTGAAAATAGTATCTAAAGGAAGACCAACACCGGAGCTGGAACGTTTGCTCCAAACTACGAGACAGAAGGGTAGCCGCTCTTTTCAAACGGAAAGAAAAGGCTGGCTTTGTGAATGTCCTCCTGGAAACAGCCATTACTGCTTTCATTCTTTTCTCAACTTGTGGCAATATGTGGACTCAGATGGGATTTTGACTTAAACCAAACATGAGCGGTCGACCAGTCGTATTCAAAACCAGTCGCACGTTTGATGAACTGATATTTTTGTGCAAAATGAGCGGCGCACGGACTTCATTTATTGGCAAAGGTAAGATTGAAATAATATTTTGTTTATTTTTTTTTTATTGAAATGTGCGTGTTGTGGGCTACAGCTTGTGTGTGTGAAGAATGCAGAAAAGAAACGTAACCCACAAACTCCTGTTAGATTAGCTAATAGCAGCGGTGGCTATAATCTACCACAGCAATCACTTATTAATAATCGCAAAATAAACATTGAGCCTAAAAATATACTAGTTCAACAGAATGAATGTTATGTGGGAAATATTTGAGTGCCTTTTGGTGTTGAATCCTGAAACAAAATCCCCAACTCCTTCCTGCGTTTACTCTGTAGAATCCGATACAAAACAGATAATAATAATAATAATAATAATAATAATAATAAATGGCAAACTCTATATGTGAAAAATATAACGAAAATATCTAACATTTTTGAAGAAATTCAGCTATTTTTAAGTTAATGGGAAAATGACACATTTAGGCCAACATGCTTAAGTAATGGTAGATAACTTTCTGTTGAAACATGGAAAGAGTAGCAATTTTAAAATATGCAGATATTGAAACAGATTAATTGGAGTGTTGTATCTGCTGCCTTGCTAAAAAAACTGCTAATATAAGTGAAATCTCTCTGTAGACAGGATGTTCAACCTAACAGTTTAATATCTAGACTACAGAGACAATATTTCAAAGTAGCATAAATACAATCTGTTTCTGCTTTTGTCGCCCTGTAGAAATTATTGCAACACATTTAATACTTTCTCAGAAGTATTTTTAGGTTATGTTTTATGTAGGACTAAAACATGCTGACTCCTGAAGTTGCATTGAGCAAATTTAACCTTGGAGTTGGTCTGGCAGAACCTGTTGCGACTGTGACACTTTGGTCTTGTTTAGTCAACACCGCCTGTGCTATTCTCTCTGTTTTCATGTCCACACATTTTGTTTCCTGCACAATAGAGTATGAAGAAACTGGCATCCATTTCTTATCTGCACATGCGTTTAGACAACTTGCAGGTTTTATGTCAACCAGCTGAGCAAACGTCTGACTTTTTAACACTTCTTAATTTTCCTGTTAGCCTTTTCCATTTCCTTTTGTGATCTATAATATTTTACATAAACACGACTTTTACGCAAGTTAGGGGTGTCCAAACTGTGGACCAGGGGCCATTTGTGGCCCTTTGATTCATTTTGTGTGGCCCCTCACAGCAATTCAGGAGTAGCACAAATTTGGCCTTTTTATCTTCTTAAACAAAAAATATTAAGAACAACACAGAGAGACTTTTTATTTTATTTTTATTTCATATTAAGTCGTCCCACAAAGATCAAAAACAAACGTTGGTACACCCGTCCATCACATTTGGC
This sequence comes from Gambusia affinis, assembly GCF_019740435.1. Lineage (NCBI taxonomy): Eukaryota > Metazoa > Chordata > Actinopteri > Cyprinodontiformes > Poeciliidae > Gambusia > Gambusia affinis. The sequence continues at coordinate 30,146,458 of NC_057870.1, read as the reverse complement.
TAAATGCAGCGAAGATCGTGGAAGAAAATTCTTACTTTAGTTGCTGGGAATAAACTAAAACCATTTTATCGACTTAATAAACTGAAAATAATAAACTCAAAGAGGTAAATGACTGTAAATATTTAGGCATATAAAAAATATTATGCATTTTATTCATTGTTGTCCAGGTAAAAGAGAAAGAATTAAAATAAATTGGGGTTTGGGGGAACATTTTGGCCCCTGGATACTTTCCGTCTGGCTTTAGCCTTACTGAAAGAGATCTTGCCCCTACAATCCTATTAAAAAACAGTTAAAGATTCACGCATTATGCTTACTTAACATTTGTTAAAACATGTAAGAAAAAAACAAAACAACAAAAAACATTCAATTTGTATAGAAAATATTGGCCCTAAGAACAAAAAACACCTACTTCAACTCAAAGAAATCAAATGAAGGTTGTTTAATCTCCTCAATGTGATTAAGGACATTAAACAAACTTTCCTTCATTAATTGTAATGAAGAAAAGTTAAATAAAGTTTATTGGATGGATTATAGTGCTTTAGAAGTTATAAGACTTTCATGAAACCTTGATTGATAACATTTGCACTAAATGAGAGAGAAAGTAAGAGTTTTCTTCCAAATCCGTCCGTCTCGCTCTCCTTCCTACCGTCATCCATAAGCAACTCAATGTTGGAGTTAATTTATATTTTCAGCTGGAGAACGTTCCCTAAAAGAACCAGACCGTTTCCCCGGCCAGTGGGCTGCAAGCTGCTCCAGCGCTGGCTGAAAGAGTCCAACATCATCTAAAAAAAGACAACTTAAACCATCAGGCATTACCGTATTTTCCGCACTATAAGGCGCACCTAAAAACCTTCAATTTTCTCAAAAGCCGACAGTGCGCCTTATAATCCAGGGCGTACCAATATTTGTAAATGTACCAATATTGAGCCACAAGAGGTCTCACAACTACGGTAAGCAGCCGCCGACTTCATTTCACCCCGTAGAAGAAGAACTTCAGCCGCTAGATATTGGTGTCTACCCAGCCATTAGCAGTCTAGCTAACTGCTAACTTCATGGGAAGTTAGCAGTTAGCTAGACTGCTAACTGCATGGAAACAGTCTGGATGACAGAAGGCGAACACACGTTCACCAAGATGGGCAGACAGCGCCGGACGACATGCGCCACTATCTGCCAGTGGATGGTAAATGCCTGGGCGTGTCAGTAATGGAGCTGCTGGTGAGCGTATATCAAATGTTGGCTTCTACACTGAGAGATTTAGTCCCTATTTCATTTTTACCAACACAGATTTTTACTTCCAAGTTTTGCCAATTTTGACCTTTAAAAAATGATGGAAAAATCTTAATTAAAGAGGAAAAGAAATTCAACAACTCAGAAACTCTGTCTAGTACAACTAATACTTCAGATTCTGCTGTTCAGTGTGGCGTAACAGATTTATTCTTAACCATTTCTGTGACTTTTGACCTGTTAACATTTTTTTCCTCTTTATTTGAGCTTTTCAGCAGATCAGCTGACCCATCAACCTATATTATTTACAATTCATTTCGCTAAGAAATGCATTTTTTTCTTACATTTTAGACATTTTTTCTCAGTTAAAAAGTTGGCTTCCCTAAAATATCTTACAAACCTGATGTGGGAAAATGAAATAAAAGCAATGTTTAAACCAAGACGTTGCATTAACTGATCACTGCAGTGCAGAATATTAATACTGAAACAAGGTCGTTTGTTTCCTGCCCTGCACAATTTATAATGAGGGCAGAACGTGCAACTCCAAACAAACGAGGCCAGTGTCAGTTCTCTTGAGTAAAAACACCCTTAAGATGAAAGTTGTAATTTACACCTGTAGGGTGTAAATTTCATGTAATTGGGCCATTGTGTCTTTAAGAAACTCCTGCTCTTTCTGAAACTCTGTGTTTACCAGCGTTGCTCTGAAAAGTAGCTCCTATAATGAGCTCAGCAGGTGTTTGCTAATATCTGCTGGCTAGTCTGAAGGAGTTGAGTGGAGGAGTTGCAGCAGAGGGTTGCTCTGTGACGCAGAAGCTTGGGAACTGATGAACTTTAATTTTCTGTCTTTTATTATATATCACAAGTTGGCCCGTTGCAATAAACAATAAATTAATTAATCACATAATAAATGAAAACAAACTCAGTTGTGAGGACTTAAGTTTTCTGTGTGTTTATTTTGGTTTCTGTGTCAGTCGAGTCTCTGTGTTGTCCCGTTAACCCTTGATTGATCCCAGCTGTGTCTTTTTCTCTTGATGATTGTATTTTTTAGATCATATATTGAATCTGTGTTGACTTTTTCCCTCCTCTGTTGGTTTGGGAATCTTAGTATTAGACCAAAAAATGCCCTTAGCAGAGAAACATACTAGTGATAAGATCTTAGGGGTTGAACAATGCTCACTTACAGAACTGTGTGAAACCAAATCATTAGGAAAACTAAAGCCGTTATTGCTGATTCTTCTCATCCTTTACATGCTGAGTTCCAGTTTCTACCTTCTGGCATCAGGCTCAGACTTCCTGGTATAAAAAGTAACAGGTACAAACTCTCCTTTGTTCCTACAGCAATATCTCTTTTTAGTGCTGGACCAGGTAGGGGGGCTTGCACCTGATCTAGTATAGAAATTGCTGGTCAATAATGAAATACACTGCTGTTTTCTTCCCATTATTATGTGTTGATTTATATTTTATGTGTTTTTGGTATTTTTTGTTGTTATTTTAAAAAATCTTTAAGGTCTTGTCTGTCGTCAGTTCTTGTTTATTTCCAGTTCTGAGCTCTTAGCTTTCTGGTCTCGTTTGCTGCCTGGATTATTGTGGTTTATTCTTCATTAAATCATCATTTCATTCTAAAAAACTGGGTTCACTTCGTCTACCTCACCATTTCACAACCATAAAACTTGACGTCGAGAACTGCCGTGGCATGATTTATTGTTTCTCTCTTTCTACAAAAAATAAAAGAAAGAAAAATGAAATACAATCTTCTTTACAGAGACTTCATTATTCATTTTATTTATTTTATTGCCATTACTGGAAAAAGGTCTCAAAACAACAATATTATTGTTTATCACAAAAACTTCTGGGACAATTGATCGTCCAGTAAAGTTTGTTATCGAGACAGGTCTAATTACTAACCTGCTTTAGCATTCAGTTTTCACCCAAATGAGCAGAATTTCCTCTGAATTCACTGCGTTTAGTTATTAAAGCAGTAGAGTCACAACACAAAGCCAGATCCAAACAGTCCCACCAAGAAAATCAGCTTCACGAAGGATTATTTGATCAAAACTCTTGAAATACCTTTTATTGAGTAATCCCAGATCTGTTTTCTTATCTTTGCACCTGTTGAAGCTTTAATACCTTTAATGTCCCTCAAGTTATACGAGACCTGAAATATTTAATAAAACTTTGCATCGTGGCTCCATGACAATCAGGATCTCTGATTTGTGCTTTTAGATTTGCTGCGTTATAGGCGTTACCTTGGATTGGCTGCAGGTGAGCTGAGCTCCGCCGCCATGTTCTGCTTCTCCTGTACGCCCAGAACAGCTGCAGGCTTCACATTCAGGCATTTATATGAATAAATGAACCGATCCGATCCGAGCCGCATCAGGGAAGTCCCCCTCAGAGGGACAAAGAACCCTGATGTGGAACCAGAAAGATTTAGCAGGATTAGGATTGAGCAGCAGCAGTATTAATATTGGTCTACAGTAGCACATGTAGTGACTGTGCTCAGTTACAGCAACATGCACATGTAAAGACCAGACTTTGTGTTTTTGCAGTGCATCACCCAAAATGCAAATAAGCATCTGAAAATTGTGAAAATAGATTATTTTTGCTAATATTCTAGCAGGAAACTTAAAGTTATTTTGGTCGAGTTTCTAGTCCAAATATCTTAGAACACTTTAAATAAGACAAGCTAACTTGAAAGTAACTTTTCAGCAAGATATGGAGGATTGTTTTTAATAAATCCTTAATATTGATGACAAAGTACTAGTTCTATTGGCTGATGAATTAATTTATGGGAAAAATGGCTTTAAGAGTTTAAATAATCTGCCAATAATTCCATATTAAGAAATCATTGATTTAAAACAATCTATATCTTGCTAAAAAGTTACTCGTATGTTAGTTTTACATATTTCAAGTTTACTCAAATATTTGAACTACAAAATAGAGACAAAGGAATTAGACCAGAGGATATTTACTTATACTGATCGTGCAACCCTGAACAGGAGCATCTAGTTTATAAACTTTGAATAGATCAACATTAGATTATTTTTCTTCTTCTTGCTCTTTCCTTTGGTTTGTTATTTTGTTTATATTTCCTTTTAATTCCTATAAAGCACTTTGTATTGCCTTGTTGCTGAAAATGTGCTATAGAAATAAAATTACTTTTATCTTTACGGGAAAAAAAATGGTAATATTTTGTGTTTTTGCAGTGAATCCTGACATCGACTTTCTCAGGAATGTCTGACTTTTGTTTCTCATGATTTACAATAAACTGCTTAAACTTTTACGTTTAGTTTAATTACTTCAGTCTTAGTATCACATTAGCTTAGTTGTCCAGGGGGTTGCAACCCTGAGGGCTGCGGGCCGTTACCATGGCGATCCGGGTCGGGGCCCACGGGGCAACGCGGCCGGAAGGAACTGGCCGCCATATTTTATCTCAGGATCCATATGCACCACATTTAGTGATTGTTGTTGTGATATTTCTGCCACTCCGACAGAATAAATAATTCGGTTTTCCTCCGTCTCTTTTAGCTTTTGCATCCTCGTATAAACACAGAGGCACACACATACGAATGCAGCTTGTTTTAAAAGACGTGACATTTACAAAACAAAACATAACAAATATAGTCATTTGTTACAACTATGGTTACATTAAGATCTAAAATATCCAAACAACCTGTCTCCATGGAAACAGTACTGCATGCATCATAACAAGTTTCCAGATCTGTTAAAATAAAATAGATTTTACATTAAAGTGAAACTTTCTGGTGCACAGAAGAATAAAGTCTGTAATTGGCCTAATCAGATGGATGAATGTTTTTTAAAAAAATACATAGAGAGTTAAATGTTTATGGAGCTGTAATCCTTTGAACAATGTTACCATGGAAACCATAAGAGCATCTGTCAAATGTAAATATTATGACAAAGACAATCTGAAGAGGCGGCTCAAAGAAATTGTAAGTAAAGGCTTATTTCATTATCTCATATATTTGTAATAATTCATACTGATGTTTAATAATTCACTTTACAAAATGTAGAATCATGTCATTACTAAAACTTCAACATGTGAAGCAGAAATCATCCCTCTGTTTCATGAATCTCATTTATTTCTGTTAAAAGTGCTGGAAGTTTACAAAGCATCTGTTTAAATGCATAGTTAGTTTATGAAAACTTTCTAAATGAAAAACAGAAATGAAAACTTTTCAGAGAACGTATTTAATCCTGGCTGACATAAAGCAGGAAGTTAAGACGGTTTTAAAATCTTAATGTGTGAAATCAGGTTGTCTCTAATAAATATCTGGTTTCAACTACATCTGGAACTGCTGCCACTGCTGCACAAATATCCTAAATTCAATTTTACATGTTATGAATGTTTGTTTTACGTAGGACTGAAATGGAGAAACTTTGCCAGGAAGAGAAGGCATCACTGGAAGAGGTTAGTTATTAAAACTTGTGGGAACTAAGTGCTACTTTTTTGTTTTTAATAGTCTTTCTGCTTTTACTTTGAATGTTCTCTCTGTGCATGAATGGGATTTCTCTGGGTACTCTGGCTTCATGCCAAACCTCAAAAACATGACATTTATTTTCATTTGGGTTTTCTGAATTGCTATAAGTATGAGTGTGTGTGTGTGTGTGTGTGTGTGTGTGTGTGTGTGTGTGTGTGTGTGTATATGTGTGTGTGTGTGTGTTTGTTGGTCCTTTATGTCTCTTTGTTGCCTGGTGACCTGACCTAACAAAACCCAAATCTTTATGTTTTCTTACAAAAGAGATCTGAAACCTTTATAGTCTAAAGAACCATTTTTGCCTTCAGTCCAGATAAAAAACAACAACAAAACATTTTTAGAGCCACAAATGTTTCCTGACTTATTTTGATAAAAATCTAACTAAGTAACTAATTAAGTAAAATTACAGGATAGTTTTCAACTGAATGACAAGAAAAACAGATTATAAAATACTAAGCTAGAACTTTTCTTTTCCTTCTGTTGTGGAAATTCAATGCAATTGTTCTGTTGTATATTACTGGTGACTGTGGCTCTGTGGGTAGAGTAGCTGTTTTGTGATCAGAAGGTTGTAGGTTCAATTCCGTGTTCCTCCTCTTACATGTTGATGTACCCCTGGGCAAGGCACTTACCCCCTACTGATGTATAAATGTGAGAGTTTGAATGGGTGGATGTGACTCCAGTGTAAAGCACTTTGAGTGGTCAAAATGATTGGAAAAGATCTAAATAAGTTCAGTCATTTACCGTTTTATTAAAATGTACTTTTGTCATTATGTCTAGACTAAAAGACAGTCGGTTGGTTTTTCTGCATTTTTAACTAAATTATTAGGAGCCATTATAAAATGTCCAAAGAGCCACTCGTGGGGCCACAGGTTCCAGACCTCTAGTCCACCTGAGAGAAAGGCAAATTTATACTTTTGTATTTGATTAAACTAAACGGGGAGATGTGTTAGGATGCTTTTAAACTTTGCAAAGCAATAAAGCTGTTGACTATCAAAGTGTTTGTGTATCATATTTACTGTTGGTTATAATTACTGTACTTCCCTTCATAGAACCAAACCTGCACAAACCCAGGAGAACATGATGATGAAGCCTCAGTTGGTCCCAGTGATGGACAGCAGGTTCAGCCCAGCCAGAGGCTGAAGAAACAACACCGTTGTGACACGTGTCTGAAACATTTCAGATGGAAGACGAATCTGAAAATTCATCAACGAATCAGAAGGGTTCTTTTAACAGACATCAGCGAATCCACACTGGTGAAAAGCCTTATAGATGTGATCAGTGTGAGAAGAGATTCAAAGATTCCTCAAATCTGAAGCGTCATCAGCGAATCCACACTGGTGAAAAGCTCTATCTCTGTGACCAGTGTGGAAAGGCTTTCAGTCAGAAGGGTTCTTTTAACAACCATCAGCGAATCCACACTGGTGAAAAGCCTTATAGATGTGATCAGTGTGAGAAGAGATTCAAAGATTCCTCAAATCTGAAGCGTCATCAGCGAATCCACACTGGTGAAAAGCGCTATCTCTGTGACCAGTGTGGAAAGGCTTTCATTCGGAAGGGTTCTTTTAACAGCCATCAGCGAATCCACACTGGTGAAAAGCCTTTTAGATGTGATCAGTGTGAGAAGAGATTCAAACGTTCCTCAAATCTGAAGTGTCATCAGCGAATCCACACTGGTGAAAAGCCTTATAGATGTGATCAGTGTGAGAAGAGATTCAAAGGTTCCTCAAATCTGAAGTGTCATCAGCGAATCCACACTGGTGAAAAGTCCTGATCCACATAAGACAGCAGCAACATCTGGAATGTGAGGGAATTTCTTTCTCTCTTCCTTTCTTCTATCGCTATGGCGACAACAGTCGATGCTGTCAGTAACATTTATATCAATAATAATAACAAGCATGCAAACAAATTGTCATGTCATCCTTTTGTTGTAGCAAAAACAACAGAAAAAAACAAAACAACAAAAAAATCCACATGGTGTAAAACCCAAGGTAACACGTCCTTTTGTTGTAGGATCTGGGGTTGTTTGAGTTTGTTTTTGGAATTTTATCATTTTTGGTGTTCCTTAGATTTTCTATTGTTGCCTTGTTTTCTACTTCTTTTCTTCCTCAGTGATTTTAGTTATGGTTGTGATTTTGTTTCTAATTATTTTCTGTTATTTTACATTACATTCTGGTTAACACACACACACACACACAAATATATGTATACACCAGTGACGTGCGGTCATCATAGAAAAATAATATATAATGATAAAATAATTTATATTGCTATTTTCACCCTGTACTATAAAATACCTATTTTTAATTTAGCTTAACCAGTTATGATTATTTTTTCTTCAAAATCACTTAATTTTTGCATCTTCCCATTCAAGTGCTTGGAAGCTGGTGAGGCAGCAGCGAGCCGAGTCTCACCTGGGATTGATCAACCTCTCATTGCCATTCTATGGGAGCATGTTCATCCTGTCTGTACAGACAGAAAATGGCTAAGAACTGATTTTCAATCATTTGGTTTATCTATATAATCTACAGTTTTTTTGTCATCAGCTGTGTGTGTAACGTAATTCGTGTGCTGAGGAGCGATCAGAAACCAGAGAACAGATCCGAGGCGAGGCAGGCAGTTCTCTGGCCTCATGGCAGGGGGCGCTCATGATCCCAGACATTGTGACTCCACAGCAGAGTAAGAGACAGTAACAGCGAGCTAGCCATACAGTAAAGTGCTCCAATATATTTATAGTTTTCTCCTTTTACCACAGCAATCACTTATTAACAATAGCAAAATAAACATTAAGCCTAAAACCAAACTACTGCAACAAACTGAACGTTCTGCTCTTTGTGTGGGAAATATCTGAGTGTTTGTCTTTGTAGCGTTGGTGTCAGTATGGGAGTCTGGGCGTAGCTGTGCTGATGCAGAAAGACGTGGTTTTGAGTTGTACTTTAACGGTTTCTCCCTTTGCTGTGTAGCACAGCACAAAATAAATAATATCTACATTTCCAAGTTTGATCAAGTTAACGGAGATATTCTACAGTGGCAGCGCGGCTATGGATCACATGTAGAAAATTTGTCTTTTTGCTCTCCGTTGTCCGCATGCACAAAATTTCCTCATGTAAACAATAACATGCAGGGGGTCCATATTTGTAAATCTGATTACGATTAAGTCAGTGCATCACCAGCTATGAACCTCAATGCACGTCTCTGATATATACACACAACACCTACCTGTTAGGTAGGTATACATACATATACAGTACAGACTGTACTGTATGTGTGTGTTTATATTGTGTTATTTTAGCAAAATAAATATAAACATATTTTGTCCATTTTATTTTGTTACTGTACAGTTCTTGTTATAAATGAAGTTATTGGGGGGAGTAAAGGAGAGAACATGAAACAGAAACAAACTGCTGCGTAACGACTCGTGGCCGGGCTGTAGATCAAGAAGCACCAAAGTGCCATCTTTGATAAAATCAAAGCCACAGAAATTATGATTTGAATTCACCACTGACAGTCAGTTTCTGCTAAAAGAAAGCACTGTGCTGTGGTGGAGCAGGGGTGGAGCATGGCCCACGTGTGGAGGCGCAGGTTCGATTCCTGCCCTGGTGACCTGTCCTACTTGTCTTCCCCCTTCTCGCATTACACACTTTCCTGACAATTCACTATCAAATAAAGGCCACTAGAGCCAATAAAACCTTTAAAAAGAAAACTAGCTGCAACTGAAAAAGACAAGCGGCTTCAGCAGCTAGCCCAGGAATTACAGATCTTGTTTGACGTAAATTCGTCCATGATGGAGAAAAATGAGGCTTTGGAAATCAGCTGAGCAACACAGAGGAGGAAAGCAGCCTCATTTCTGTCGTTTACATATTGTTAATAGATACCTAAAAAAAACAATATTCATATTTTTAGTTTGGTTAGAAAAAAACCAAACTAAAATACAACTAAAAATGTTATATACTAATAATTCTATGAAACATTTGTACTACAGTTATTTAAAACCATCTTTTAAATAAAATATACAATGATTATTAGACTGCTATAAGCAGTGACTGTTGCCATGGTTACCAGAACCCCACAGTCCAATTTACAGCAGCTGATCTCAGCACAAATTGGGATGTATAAAGGAAAGGTGAGCAGCGGTTTCATACATCAGGATATTTTTGTGTGCCACACTTTTTTAAATTTGTACAAAAACCAATTTTTGGATTGAAAGCTTTGCACTCTTTTACATGTAAGGGTCCCGATCTTCAGAAAGTATCACTAGCTCCAAAACAATCAATATTTTCATTGATAACTAGTAAAAATGTGTTACATAAAATTGATTGGCTTCTGACATTTTTATTTGCATTTTATCATTTTGTTTTTTTGTTTCACAATTTGAAATAGAAAATGTTAATGGTTTTTATTCAAACTCCAGCCGTTTGTTGTAGTTGTTCTGCTGAGACAGTGGCAGTTTGTGACATCACACTCTTCTGTGTGACATCACGCTCTTCTGTGTGACATCACAAAGCTGCATTCCTTAATTCTACAGTAAGAATCATTACAGAACCCAGAAAGCAAGGAGATCATTTCCAAACAAGAGACTGAAAACAAACGTTTTTAAAGACAAAAAGGCATTTCCTAATAAATAAAAAAAAAAGAAAAACATTGGACATTTATTGGATTTGTCGAGACAGAAAGGAGCAACAATGAGCGAGAACAGTAAACCTTCTTCTTCTTCTGAGTACGAGGAAATCATACAAGTCCATGACCAGACCGAAGCTCAACAGACGGTGAAACTGCGTGTCATCCTGAATGAAATCAGCACTGAGGAACAGTCTCCTCTTAACGAAAACAAGCATCCAGAGACTCAACTTGTGGACACCAAACAAGTTGCATTTGAAAAAGACATAGCGCTTCAGCAGGAAGCCCAGGATTTTCAGATCTCAGTCAACGTAAATGCATTCCTGCTGGAGAAAAACGAGGCTTTGGAAATTGAAGTGCGACTTCTGACCAGACTGCTGAGAGACAAAGAGGAGGAATACAGTCTCCACTATCGGGCTCTGGAGGAACAAGTCCAGAAGTTTCAAGATCTCCTGGCTGAATTGCAAGACATGAAAAGGAAATGTATGTTCCTGACGGAGCAGCAGGAGAACGACGGGTCAAGGAAACTCGAGGAAACTGACAAAAAGTTTCTCCAAGCGATGAAGAGTCCACTGGGTCTTCAGGAAGAAACCAAGAAGCTTCCAGACAATTCAGGAAACGGCCCAGCCAGTGTGAACGCTCCAACAGAGCACGCTTTGATTGGACCGTCTGAACCTGAAGATCAGAACCAGCAGCTGCAGAACCAGCAGCTGCAGCAACCAGCAACCCACAAAGAAAGACAGCTGTTTTCTGAGCAGAACGAGAGATCAAATCAGAACCAGCAGATCCAGGAGCTGAAGAACCAGCAGTTGAAGAACCAGCAGTTGAAGAACCAACAGCTGGAGAACCAAGAGCAGCAGAACCAGCATTTGGAGAACCAGGTGCTGGTTCTCCAAATGCTGTTTCTCCAGCTGCTAGAGAAGCTGGGGAACCAAGAGCAGCAGAACCAGGAGCAGCAGAACCAGGAGCAGCAGAACCAGGAGCAGCAGAACCAAGAGCAGCAAAACCAAGAGCAGCAGAACCAGAAGCAGCAGAACCAAGAGCAGCAGAACCAGAAGCAGCAGAACCAAGAGCAGCAGAAGCAGCAGAACCAAGAGCAGCAGAACCAAGAGCAGCAGAACCAGAAGCAGCAGAACCAAAAGCAGCAGAACCAGAAGCAGCAGAACCAAGAGCAGCAGAACCAGAAGCAGCAGAACCAGAAGCAGCAGAACCAAGAGCAGCAGAACCAGAAGCAGCAGAACCAAAAGCAGCAGAACCAGAAGCAGCAGAACCAAGAGCAGCAGAACCAAGAGCAGCAGAACCAGGAGCAGCAGAACCAGAAGCAGCAGAACCAGAAGCAGCAGAACCAGGAGCCATCTGAAAAGGAAACCCATGAAAAAAGCCAGCCAGTTTCTGAGCAGAAACAAAAATCAAATCAGAACCAGCAGAAACAGAGATCAGATAAGAGCCATCTGCAGCAGAACCAGGAGCAGCAGAACCAGGAGCAGCAGAACCAGGAGCAGCAGATCCAGGAGCAGCAGGACCAGGAGCAGCAGAACCAGGAGCAGCAGAACCAAGAGCAGCAGATCCAGGAGCAGCAGATCCAGGAGCAGCAGAACCAGGTGCAGCAGAACCAAGAGGAGCAGAACCAGGAGCCATTGGAAGAGGATGCCCAGGAAGAAAGCCATCTGGGTTCAGTGCAGCCACACAGGCAGCCGTCTACCTTCAGATGTGTGAGCAAAGGAATCACCAATACGTTTCTGAAGATGTACGGCAATGGCACGCTCAGATACTGGGTTGATTATTGGTATTTCTAAATAATAAAAGAAACACAAAAAGTGTCTACACTCTAAGAAGAAATTAGTTGAATCAACTTAATTGAATTGCTTCAATTGGTAACAAGTAATTCAATTAAGTTTATCCAACCTAATTTACTAAGTTTAACCAAATTAAGTTAACTTAGTAAATTGAGTTCTTTCCAACTCAATATATTTGGATCTTCTAATTCAATTCATTGAGTTGAACCAACTTACTCTAAGTTGGTTCAACTTAGAGTAAGTTGAACCAAGTAAGTTGAGTAAGTAGAGTAAGTTGGTTCAACTCAATTCATTGAGTTGAACCAACTTACTCTAAGTTGGTTCAACTCAATTGAATTGTTTACCAGTTGAATCAATTCAATTAAGTTGGTTCTACTATATAAATTTTTTACTGTACAAGATCTTTGAAAAACTAACAAAACATGTTAAAACATGCATTTACAATAGTTTTAAGTTCTAGCTGTGATGATGTAATTTTGGATATTTCAGTTTTTTTAATTTGGAACAATTTAGACATTTTAGTTGACTGTAGAATAAAGTCAAAGAGATTTGATTCATTAGAAAAAAATCTTTGACTAAGAGTGACTTCAATTTGTCATATTAAACAAACTTAGTGGATGAGAGAGGAGCGGGACAGTCCTCCCATTAAGTCCTGGGAAGCTAAAAATAAGCTGTGGCCAATATCTTTTTGTAGCAAAATCTTAATCTTAGAATAAGATCAGATTTACAACATATACTATCATTGTATATGTGCACAAATACCCTATTTATTTATGCACATATACAATGATAGTATATGTTATAAATCTGATCTTATTCTGGAAATAGTATTTATGTTTCTATCTATGTTTTTCTGTTTGAAATAAATTTATGGGAGGGGAGAAAGAGAGAAAATGAAACAGGAAGAAACTGCTGTGTAAATAGTCTTCTCCCACTTCAAAATAAGAGCATGAGTATAAACATCCAACTACTTGAAGAGTTAATTAACAGTAAATAACCAAATCCTCAACACATGTCAAACTGTAGTCAACTGAAACTTTACAGAACAGCCAAGTAAATTAGCAACTTAGATTATTCTAAATGCGCTAAATGTTTTCTAAGCTAGCTTATGCTCTAAGCTACAAATTAGCTCTATTACCCGCAGTGTGGTGACATACAAAAACAGTCGACAACCAAAACGTCAACATAGATGCACTTTATTGAACTGTAAGTTTACAAAACAGTAGTTTAGGATTTATTTGGAAAAATGTATTTTGAGTAAGCTAAGTGTGCTAGCTAAGTGTCTTTAGCTAATTTAAAAAAAGCTAAAAATAGCTTTTTAGTGGAAGTAAAGACCCTACTGGGGCAAGTACTTTTCACAGCCCTGGTATTGAAGGAAACTGAACATTATCAAGTGTAACAGTGCAGTTTTTAACAGCCTGTTGGGTTCACATTTACCTTAAAGTAAAGGAAAACCAACTAAATGTTATGACCATCACATCTTGGCATTTCAAGGAGCAAGAGCCTGTTAGGAAGTGACAATGAGGTGCGTAAAGAGAGGGCTGATGGGAAAGCCAGACAGCGTGTGTGGTGTTTTTATTACCGGCTGCTCTTCTGATTTCTTCCCTGGAAGAATAAAAAAGCTCCACCTCATCCATGAACCAGGTCGGCGACGCCTAGCCGAACAGGAAGGAAAGCTATACAGGCTCTAGCATGACACGTGTAAGCCGATCTTAGCTGCATTTGAAGTTTTAAAAGCTTCTGCCTGAGAGATTTAGTATTAAGAGAGGGGACTGTATACGACACCCTTATAAATTGGAATCAATTTTTCAAAGGAAATCATAAAAGCCCTTTCTCTTCCCTCTTCTTGCCACGTTGATGGCTTCATTTAAAGTGGCTCTGTTCGTTCTGGGCATCCGCCTGAGCGTTGGCCTCTGAGACGGGAGGTTTACGCCGAGGTTAGAGAGTTTTAAAGGTCCAATTTGAGCCGTTTTTACATTACATCAGGCTATCTTGTGGTATTGTTAGGAAAAAGGAGCAAAGAATAATACTGCGCCGGGGAGAACGACAAAGCCAGTCACTTCCTACAAACTGACCCAACTGATGAGAAAAGCAAAGCCTGTGTTACGGCCTGCAGCGCTCCTAAAAGGGTCCATATGTACGAAGGCCATCGTTAAGCAGTTCTGGTTCCGTTGTGCTTCACTTGCCGGGCTCGTAACAAAACGTCGGGGTGACGCACGATGATAACTCCCCGTCTGCTCTTCGTCCCACATCATCGCTTTATTCATCTACACCCGTGAGTACGAGCAGAGGTGGGTACCAAAACATGAACTCAAACAAAAAGTGAAATTATTCAAGTAAAAAAAGAATTTGGTAAAATGTCTACTCAAGTCCTGAGTAACTAATCAAATTATCAATCGTTTAATATTTACAAATTACATCATCAGATGGACCAAAATAAGTGGAAATTTGGGGACTTTAGGGGTGAAAGTAACAATCACTCATAAATATAACAAAAAATAAAGTCAGGCAAATGTATATATTTGTTTCTAATCAGTTTCTTTACATAAAAAACTTATGAAACAAAAACTGCAGGTGTGTATCCGAGTCTGGTGAAGTTTTGGTTAAAACATGTTTTTCATTCATTGGGTAGAAAATCCAGATCTTTTATTCACGTAAGAGTAGAGATAGTTCATAATAAAATTACTCAAGTAAAAGTAAAAAGTACAGCGTAGTAAAGATACTCCTAAAAGTCAGTCAGCCTGGTAACTTACTGTATTATTACTGTATTGTTTTTACATCTAGAATAAATGTTGGACAGTTTAAAGCGACAGTAGCCAAACTACTTTACTAATGTCTTGTACATTATGGTAAAATTCTGGCTGTCAGTATTTTACTGTAAATTAGAGACATATATTTTGTATATAGCAGTTTATAACAACTGAAGTCAATGCAGCTACTTAATAATGCTATAAAATATTTCTTTTTGTCACAGTTTGTTAGTTTTTTTGTTTGTTATAAAGTCAGAAAATGAAACAATGTGACATCATGGAAAAGTTGCAGTTTTATTTGTGATTCATAATTCAAATATTTGAAGAAACAAATTAACAACATTTACAACAACCTGATACAGAAACATCATCATTTAACCTAAAACTGATATCAAACCATTGGTCAAATTTATTAATTTGCTCCACATGACACTCCAAACCCCATCGGGACTTTTAGACTCGATTTCCTCCACCTCCTGTCCTTTGGGGATGAAGGAGTTAAATGACGAAGACGATGAGTTTCACCCCCAGTAAAGAGGGTTAATGAGATAAAAGCAACGCGGCGACCCGGGTGGTCTCTGGGGGTCCAGGTCCTTGTAAAGATGGCGACCTCCACGATGACCCACACAGCTGCAGCAACGACTTGGTAACAAGTCGGTGATTCAATTAAGATGCTCTTCACTTTGGCTTTGGAAAATATGCTGTTGTAGTCGAACTGCAGATGTTACTGAGAATATATGTAACATCTGAGAACAAACAGTATGTTATGGACTGTTTGTTAAAAATTAACAGCTATAATTTGGGTTATTTAGCCTGTCAGGGGCATTAATTTTTTAAAACATATTCAAACACATTCATCTTAATCATTCATTTGTAAATGTCACTTAATATTTATTGAATCCAGTTTAAATATTTTGCTTTAAAATAAGCATGTATTTAGTATTTAGCTCCCAACCTAACTATTTAGCTCCAAGCTGTAGCTGAATATTTAGTTTACAAACTAAACATTTAGTTTGTAAACTAAATATTTAACCTGAAGTAAAATTTAATATTTAGTTTGTAAGCTAAATATTTAGCTAATAGGCAAATTCACTTGCTGATAAGTGAAAGTGGACTACCAAAATAAAAGCTTGGTCTTTGAAGCTTCTATAAAAACTCCTCTTGGTGAGACTGAATCCTTCAACTATTTATCTCTGAGCTAAATATTTCAATTCATACTAAATATTTAGCTTCAATTTAAGCTAAATAAAACTTAGTTTGCAGGTGACTAAATGTTCAACTGTTGACTTGCTAATTAAACATTTAGCTTCAAACAAAATATTTAGCTGGTAAGCTAAATATTTTGTCAACAACCTTAATATTTCATTAGCAAGCTAAGTTTTTAGTGTGAAACTAAATATTTAACTTGCTAACTAGATAGTCCAAATATTTATGTTATAGCTAAATGTTTAAGATATTTAGTTTGAAGCAACTACATATTGGAGCTAAATATTTAGTTGATTACCCAAATATTCAGCTTGCTAACTAAGCATTTAGCTTGAAGCTAAATATTTAAGTTGTTGACTAAATATTTAGTTTGGCGCTAAATATTTAGTGACCTAAATGCTGCCTAACTAAATGTGTAGTTTGAAACTCTGACATTCATAATCAAATAATTAACATAATTAACATAAAACTTATGTTTATGTTATGTTGATTATTTCCAGCTGTTGTATCCTTAGTCAGGTGATGAATTGTTTTTTGGGGTTGCGGGGCGCTAACGCTAACCTGCTCTTCCTCTCCCTGCAGCTTGTGTGAACACGGCTGACCAAACGCATGCAGGCGGAGCAGCTCACTGAATCACTCCTGGGAAAGTGACCACAAATCAGCGCCGGCGGCCGCTGCTGCTCCTGCTCCTGCTTCTGCTGCTGCTTCTTCTGCTGCTGCTGCTGCTGCAGCTGCTGCTGCTGCTCCTGCTGCTGCTTCTGCTGCTGCTGCTGCTGCTCCTGCTGCTGCTGCTGCTGCTGCTGCTGCTGCTGCTGCTGCTGCTTCTTCTGCTGCTGCAGCTGCTTCTGCTGCTGCTGCTTCTGCTGCTCTGAGGTTAAAAGGGGTTAAGAAGAAAAAGAGTTAAAGTCAAGAAGGTCAGTCCTGATACAAACACACAAACTGTTCCTCAGTTCTGCTAAAATATGACATGAGAAAATTCAAATGTTTGTCAGTGTGTCATTACATGTTGACTTTCAAGAGTTTACACTAAATCCCTGTATCAATATTTGCCTTGCTGATTAATTTTACCCCCAATTACCGACCCGCTTTGCCTGAAAGTTTATGTTTGACGCAATAAAACAGACCAAATATACAATTAGCACACAAACGCATTAAAATGCATCTACTTCATTTTTGGTTTCTTCATATTTTCTAGTAAGTATCCCATGTTTACTGAAGAAATGCAGCAGTTGATATCAAAAAAGATAATTTCAGTCACTTGAGACCAAAACTCCAGGCTTGTCATCCAGATTTTGGTAGAAAGAGAAAAAAGAGGAAAACGATAAATCATGAAAATGGAAATTATCAACGTTGTTTAATTTATATGCAATTAATTGATTTATTTTTACAGGCTTAATAAAAAAATCTATTATGTCTAAGCTTGTTATAATTGAATTGAATTAATTGCATGATATTCTAAATTAGTTCAGTGTAATGACTTTATGAAGTGTAATTTAGTTTACAGAAACTTCATAATCCATTTTGTTTATGGTTTTGTTTGTGTTGTTGTTAATTTCCATTTTATTTATTGTTTTTGTTTGTTATGGGATCTTTCGGAGGGTTGGAAGAGATGTTTGAAAAATCGTCCATTCCCAGTGTGAATTGTTCTTTACAAAATAAAAGTTGATTCTTCTTTGACAGGGCAGACTGGCATTATTCTAGGAACTGATTATTTTATTTTTATTTATTTATTGTATTTATACGAACTACGTTCTGTATCAAAACAAAGATTTTCTGGGGCGTGCTCTGGTGGCGTAGAGGTTAGCGCGCCCCACGTTTGGAGGCCCTCAGCCCTCAACGTGGCCGTCGCAGGTTCGATTCCCGGACCTGACGACATTTGCCACATGTCTTCCCCCCCTTTCCTGTCAGCCTACTGTGGTATAAGGGACACTAGAGCCCACAAAAAGGACCCCCTGGTGGGGAAAAAACAAAGATTTTCTAATATATTATTTGAAAATGGTCTCAAATCATCAATATTATTGTTTATTGCAATAATTACTGAGGCAATTTATCGCCCACTAATATTTGTTCTTATCAGATGCCTGACTGTAATTCTTCTTGCTCTGAAAAATGTAATCTGATTTCTTGTTGAAATATTTTTAACAATTGTGACTATCATTATAAAATAAATAAATGAATAAAAAGCAGCAAAACCAGTTGGAGAAGAAAATGCCTCCAAAAATCAGACACATTTCCATCTGACACATTATATTCATTCATGGCTACATAAAGAGAAAAATGTAAGTCAATGTGCCTGACCCTGCATAAACACTTGCCATAAAAGTTAACTCTGAGGATTTGAAGGGGCTGGGCTCGTTGACGAGCGGCCCAGACCCGCTCCGCCTGGCGGGGCCAGCTGCTCCCGGCTACCTCAGATCATCGGGTGACGCTGCAGCCCTTTCCGTGCGAGCAGGTTACAATGGGACAGGAACGCCGTAAAGGCAGAGCTGCAGGATCTGGAAACTAGATTGGAGCGAATGAAGCAGTGCATTAATCTCTGCTGGAGGTTTTTCTTTTTTTCTTTCCGTTTTTTTAACCTCTTCATCTGTTCAGCAGCAGTTTTATGAGCAGCAGAAACTTCTCTGAAGAGTAAACAAAAACAAAATGATGTTTTGGTTCAACTATTGAACGTTTATTATTGTGATACTGTTTCTAGGTCTGTCTTAGTAAGCAGTAAATTAGTTAAATCCATAATAAATTAAAACAAGTTCAACATTTTCCATTTGCACAATTTATCATTTTTCTTTTTTCTCTCTTTCCACCAAAAATTGGATGATAAAAGTCTGAAGTCTGGTTTTATAGCCCTTAATGTAAATTATAATTCATTTTAAGTGCGTTTTTGGTCATTTTGTTTATTTATTTTTGGATATTTGAATTGTTTTCCAGTTCCAGAGATGAAATTAAAAATGAAGGTTCTTTGGTCCTTGAGAATGTGTTCTTGAATTATTATTACCAATATATTGCCTCGAAATGGTCTCACAACAATATAATAGTTTATCCCAATAACTTCTGGACATTTGTTATTATGACAGGTTTATATGTTAACTGTAATTTCTAAATCTCTTCCATCAACAGATTAAAATTAGATTAAATCTGTCGTATTTATGATGTATTCATGTTGAAAATGAAAAATAACAGGAAGACATCAGGCGAGTTTTTGCTGCTAAGTTTTCAAATCATTGATAAAAAAAATCATTTATAGAGTGTTTTTAAACATTAAATATAGAAACCCGTGTAATTAAAAAATTGAAGTGATTTTTCTGAATTAATGCTGGTAAAAACTGCAGAACCTCTCATGGTTAAAAGTTTCTGCTGCGACCCGAATGTGGCAGCGTTGTTGTGCAGAACAGTGGGGATGAGGAGAAACCACACATGGATTGCATCAGGATGCTTTGCTGTTGGCATAACACGGCGCCCACAGTAGCTATCACCCTTTTTCCCTGGATAAAGGATTTCCCAGATGTTCCCAGACGAATGAAACAAGTGTGCATCAAAGGAAATGCGCTTGCTGCAGTTTTCTGCTGCTCATGTCTGCTCCTCCTCCAAACTTCATGTTGTTTGTGATTTAGACACAGAAGATGCTTTGCAATAGAGAGCATTACAACACAAAGTTTACCTTTCACAAAACTGTAAAGGATAATCCAGAGTCGTGCTTTAAAACACTGAATTGGACACGTTGCACTTGGTGAAGGTATGATGCTAAGAGGTCTGTCGCTACGCTGCAAAAACACAAAATCTTACCAAGTATATTTGGTCTAGTTTCTACTGTAAATGTCTTAGTACATTTTAAATGAGACTAAACTAACGTAGCACATTTGGTCAGCTGGTTTTGCCACTACTTGAAATAGACAAGTGTTTTGTTGTTGACCTAGCATTCATTGCGCTTCTCTTTGCAGCCATTTTTGTGTGTGGTGTGTAGCCTGAAGCAGCTCATTTGCATAAAGTGACAGCGTCTTAAGCTCATTCTCAAAGAAGCTCAAAATAGGCAGAACTGAGATGTAATGAACATGTTTTGCAAAGCCTACAGACTCATGCTAACCTTCTAAGTGAAGCACAAGCCCTTTAAAATCTAAATACACACCAGTCTTTGATAGATGTTTGCTGCTGCTGTTCTAGTGATGTGATCTACTGAGCTGATCTTGTTCTCAGATACTCAAGCCCTGAAACTAAAAGAAATAAATCAGAGGAGACTCCCCTCCTCCCCCTGCCTAAAGTAGATTTTTCCAACCCTCTCTTTTTGTTCTGAAATCCCACATGTGCCCAATATATCACTTAGACTGTATCACCTTCTCCCTTTGTTTATCATCTCCTCGGATGTCCATGTGGAATCCTCATCTTATCCCCTTCACCTTGTCTCCGGGACTTCCAGGCGTATTTTACAAGCCACCAGTCACTGAGCCTAATGGTTTGCTGCAGCGGAGCTGGTAGCACACATGATATCTTGAATGTAACAATCAAAGAGGCATGCAAGATTTTGGTATTTCCGCTGGCTTACACATGTGCTGCAGCTTCCAGCTCCAGAAGCTGTAATCTCAGTTTAAGACACGGAGGCGGGGTTGAAACTACTTCAAACAAATGAACATCTTATCACCATATGTCACTACAGTTAAAGAGAGAATCTCCCCACCTTCAGCTGGGAGCTGTTTGATGGCACATAAATTAAACTGGTTGCTTACCAGACACCTGAACAGGGCTGGTCTGAAATACTGTAGGGCCCCTGGGCAGAACCAGCCCCCATGCGGTGATAAATTTGCCTGTTAGTTGGGTCAAACATTTGTTGGCTTTGATGTTTTTCGTTAACAAAAAGCATCACACATATTTTTGAAGGGGCTTATTAGGTTTACTTAAAATCTAGAAGGCCTTAAAGGGGACGTAGTATGTACGTTTTTATACTACTTCCATTACATTCCTTCCAACAGCTTCTAAAAACAGTCCAAGCTCTTACAAAAACACACAGACATTTTCTGGACATAACTTAATGTTTTTTGATGTTTGGAAAATGAGCTGTTTCAAAAACCTGCTGGTTATGATGTAAAGCGGCAGTATTATATATTTTCCAGGCACATAGTGCCTTTTGAGGTAACTCATCCAGTTAAATTAGGTCAGTAACTTTGCACCAATACCTCAAAACTGCAAGAACAATAACGTGGCAAAGATGCATTCGATGGCATCAGTTGGTAAATGTTAAGGAATTCCTCATAAATTAGTAATTAATTTTTTCTTTTGTGAATGTGCTCTACAACAAAATGGCCGACAAAAAAAAGATTCAAGATGTACAATAACCCAGTCAAAGTCCCGATCTGACTCAGTTAGTGTCAAGTTTATTTATTCAACGAGATTTTCATTTGTTTGATGCTTTATTGTAGATTAAAGTTACTCTGGATTTACCGGTTGACTTTATATTTTAAACAGTTTTTGGTCAGTTTTAGTAGTGCACTGTGGAGATTGAGTTTTTTCAATAGATTACCTGGAAATCGGTAGGACTGTTTTGTGTAACACAAGGGAAACAGAGAAAGTGATGATTTTCTCCTCACTTTTTCTGTACAGGAACAGTTTGAACATCACACTCGAATTAGACTTTATACGGGTGGAAAATTGATTGTTTTGGTTTTAAAAATTATTTGTGAAATGTTCCAGGAAATTGAAGCTCTTTAAGAGGGAAATAAATGTTTTTCTATAACCGAAATATTATTTTGGTGGTTCTGACCATCATACAGATCTGTTATGATAACAGTTTGCTCTCCGAGGTAACTGCTCGCTATGATGACTTCACAAGATGATTCCATGAGGGCGACAAAAACAGCAGCAGTCACACAATAATAAGAGATGTGAAAAGCCCACAGCATGACATCTGGGCTATTTTGGAAGTAAAACAGAGGATGGCACATCATCATCCAAATGAACCATGAGCTGGCATAAAAATACTCACGATATGATCGTAACTTTGTGCAAAGAACACTCAAAATCTGCATTTTCTTTTATTTTTCCTTATTTGTGACACTGCAGATGTTTGCTTAAAATGTGCCTGGTCATTGGAAACATAGTTACAGTATCTGCATTTCCATTACAAAAATGCACAAAACTTTTATTACTTAACTGATGTTGAAAAAACACCAAAAAATTGGTGTGTTTGTATCACTTAAATGGTAACACTTTATTGTGAATCAGACTGTCATGAACATGAGTTTGTCTTCATGAATATTTATGACTGTTATCATAAAGTGTCATTCGGTAAATTATGACAATTTTAATGCAGAGTTGACATTATTCAAAATGTCTTTGTTATGAAAACTTGACGTCAGCCAAGAAATCATGATGTGACATAAATTTGTTATAAAAGTATTACTGATTAAACTTTAGCTTTAATAACATAAAGCTACATAAATTTTAAAGTTTAATTAGTCATGTTTATGACGGTGTCATGACAGTCTAATTCACAACCCGTCCAATAAATTGTTACCACTTAAATTTAGTTTTGAAAATTATATGATGAATGGAAACGCATCTAGTGTTGCAGAGTGTCGTTTTCCGTTATTATTTGATTATTAGGTTCATTGTTTGTGTTCTGGATTTGTTTGTTTAGGGCGTTTTCGCAGTCCGGTAGTCTCGGTTAGATTGGGAACCATAATTGCAACATTTGTTACATTTTCACTGCTGTGATTCTATTTTTAACCTCACTACCTTTTGAAAAACCTGTTCCCCTCCTCACCTGTGGGGGCGCTGCACCAGGAACCACTGAAGGAAACAACACAAAACCCTCTGGATAAGACATTGACCCAACTTCCTTCTTCACAAAATGTAAACAAAAACAAAGTAGCATCAGATTTTAGCGGTTGTAGGATGTTTCCATTGTAGTTTGTGAAATAAACTTTCAGAGAACCCAGAAACATGTTGGCATAAAAACTTTTTGTAGAAAATCTTGATTGGTGTGTTTCCATTAAGCCAATGTACATAATTCCAATTTGCACAGTTTTAAGGTAAATAGAGGAACATAATAACTTTTAAGATTTTTTATCAGCTTCCAGAAAACCAAACTAAACCAGATGTTAGAGCTGCTGTGAACTTTGACCTAATTCAAAACTCCAACACCAGTAATAATAAATCAAACCTTGAATAACTGGTTGGTATTTTTACTTCACATTATACTCTCAGCTTTTAGGAGACATCAAGCAGAATGTCATTTGATTTAAAAATATAACAAGGAAGAAACAAAAAGGAGCAACAGGACAGAACAAAAAGTGCCAGTGGAAAGATATTTTTCAAATTTAACTCCTAAATATTTCCCTGCTAAATGCTTAGAAGACAAAAGACACACATTTCTCAGATTTCTGACCCCAAGCAGACGGTTTTGTTGACTTTGTGAATTTTTAACACCTCATTGCTCCTCGAAGAACAGCCTCACCTCTGGCTTTACAGAAATGAAATGACCCGGAAAACATTTTTTTTCTGGTGAGGATGAAGCCGCTGGCCTTCCTGCAGGTTCTGCTGTGTAGCCGACATCCTGGTGTTTGGGGGGAAAACAGAAAGCCGCGGTGGGAAGCGACGAGTGGGAGCGCGGGTTATTGGTCTGTGGGGACTTTCCGTGAATTTGGCTACTTTGGGACTCGGTTCCACGGGATGAGCATTTCTTGTTATGGTGGAAAAAACTGGCAAGCTGTGTTGGTGTTTCAAACAGCATGTGTCATATTAGCTGCTGAATGTGTTGATGGTTTCATGGAGGCCGGTTGCTCATCTGTGCTGTTTGTTTCCAAAGCAGCTTCGGCTGCGGGGCGAGAAAGAAGACGGTAATGTAATCCACAGCTTATATTCGTATTAACTCAGACACAAACAGCAGGTCCAGCTTTTGAATCTTTATTTGACTAGATTAGATGGATAACATAAAAATGTTCCTGTTGGAGCCCATGCGGTTTAAATGTTTTGTAAAGGTACCATGACACCTTTACAGGTGATCTGTTTACTAAATAAACATAACTCTGTTGTGGTGGTCCCATATTTTGAGCTTGAATCAGTTGCAACAACCTGATCCCTACTGAATTATGTAGATCATAATTTTTTTTTTAAATATTAGAAAAAAATAACGTTTGTAAATGCAAATAATGAAATTTGGAACCCATTGATTACATATTAAGACTGTTTTTACACTGCAAACTAAAAAAAGTTACCTGTCTGCCTAAAACCTTGGTCTCGGTTCAGTTGAAGTGAACTCTGGTTTGGTTCGAATGAGCATGTGAAGGCCAAGCAGACGAGAGAAAGCTCCCAAAGCACGAAGAGAACTCCAGTGCAGGGCATTCTGGGTAAATACCACCAAAATAAATGCATGAGCCTAGCGCTAGCAGAAGAATTGACTTGCAGTCTTTTACCAAATACTTTTATTACAAACATTAAAATCTGACACCATTCAATTTTTGTTTACATTTCATGAAGAAAGAAGTTGTGCCAAGTGTCTTCTTCTGCAGTTTTTGTGTCATTCAGTAGTTCTTGTTGCAGCGCCCCCGTAGGCAAGGAGGGGAACAGGTTGCTCACAAGGTTTGAACAGTCTGTCTCAGCGCAGGGCGAAAAAGAACTGGTTTGGTCGAAGTGAACCATTCAAATGTGATTGCCAAGCAGACTGAAGTCCGATCCAAAAGCAGGAAGTGGATTAAAACGAAGGGAATTTTGGGTAAATAAAACCAAAACAAACATGTTAGCTTACCGCTAGCGGGAAAAATAGCTTGTGATCTTTAGCAAAATCAAAAGATAAATCCTACAACCGCTAAAGTTTGATGCCACTCCATTCTTTGTTTCAGGAAGAAAGAAGTTGCGTTTTATATATTCTTCTGAGGTTTTTGTGTCGTTTCTTTCAGCGGTTCTTGGTGCAGCGCCCCGACAGGTGAGGAGGGGAACAGGTTGCTCAAAGGGTTTGGTTTGTTTGACTCGGTGCATGTGAAAATGCAACAAATTTTTATAACTTTGGTGTCGGATGAAACCAAATCTATCAGATGGGAGACATCCTAAAAAAATACTTTTCACCTAATTCAGTCAAACAGGGATACGAGTCGTTTTGTGCCTATCTGTAGTGAAAGTATGAGAAGATGTCTGCAGGTTATTTTTATGTAACATTACGTGTAACAACCATCCGTTCTTGAGTTTTATGTTGCTGAAAAAGCATCCAAGGTCCAAGGTGAACAAATTATTTGCATTCACACTTCATTAAGAAGTGAACGAGCGGGGACTTCAGCACACACTGGGATCTTTCATGTTGGCCTCGACAGCTTTTTGAGGCCCGAATCAAAGAAATGCTGACAGTCCTCGTATAACTTAACACCGAGCCGGAGAAATAAAAACAGTTCTGCGGCCTCAGAGCACTTCGACGAGCGGCGCGACCCAATCTGGTCAGGGTGTAACTGAGACGGCCTTGTCTGGTAAACCCAGGTGCAACAGGGGCGTTAAACGCTGGGAGGAAATAAGCAATAACTGGGAGTGTGTGTGCGCGCATATTTTTTCAAAGTGGTGTCAGAGTCGATAAGAGTCCTGCAGTGGCAGCGAACAGCTGGAAATTCAGCGAACTACCCACCGCTAAACTTGTTTCATACGCTGCAACTCCTATATTTGGATTAAATCTCCCAATTTATACTTATAGAACTATAATTTTCTTATTATCTTAGCGGTAACATGGAAATCTAAGGAGTTTTAAAATAATGTTTTTCCGGTAAGTTTTGCGTAACATTTCTCATCTTGGAGTTGAGAAGAAACAAGTTGACAGAAACCGAATACACAGCAAGGCAAACATCCAGTTTTTTTCTTTCTTTTCTACGTTCCCGGTTTGTTGTGTCACATTAGATTATATAGTTCTGAATATGTGAAATTGAATACCGAGGTACAAAACGTTTAGTGAAAGCAAATGTCAGTCTGCAGGCCTGCATCTGCTGTTGGATCGGTGGAAACTTTCACAGTTTCACTTGTGAAGTCACTTTTGGAAATGTTCCTCCTGAATCTTTACTTCATGTTCATTATTTCATCTCCAGCTTCCCCAGCTACAGAAGAAACAAAAAGAGTCTTACAGTTAATAAAGTCCAAAGAAACGAACTGGATCTCCTATTAGAACGTTTTCTGTTTGATTTAGCAGAATATCCTGTTGACCCTTTGCACATGACGTCACGCTCTTCTGAACGCTGCCCCGCTCCGCCATGACGGATCTCTAAACAACCTGTCACTAACAGACATCCGGTAGTTTAATATCGCTTTTATTAAGTTGACATCACCTTAAAAATGGTCACAGGGCGCTGTGTGGTCGTCTGCACCAACAGACAAGAATACAAACTAAACTTGTCATTTTGTTTTAGAACTTTTAAAGGATAGCAGCCGTCAATCATAATGACTTGTTGATTTGCGACGAAGACCCAACCAGGTATGTTATGTTCACAGACACATTAACTCGACTCCAACGAGTAGAAGCCATGAATAAAGTGGCAAAAACAAGTTTGAAAAACAATTTCAGTCGCTCTTTTCCCACTCCTCACTTCCGACGTCCATCATGGCGCCTAGAATGTTTCGGTGACGTAGCTGTAAAGGGTTAATAAAAGTTCCCACAAGACTGAACTGGACGTGATGGGCGCCATGTTGGTAGGCAAGTGCAAAGCAAAGATGAACCATGGCTTTTAGATCAACAAAAAGAAAACATACTGAACCAGTGTGAACGAGAAATGTATATCAACAAATTATTATAAGAAATTTTCCAGAAAAACTTGGAAATTTCTGTGTTCCAGAAATCTGAAATGTGCAAGAAAAAACCCCAATTTTTTTTTTTTTTTTTTGAGGTTTAAAACTCAAAAATGTTCAACTTTACAAGCGCAGAAATTTTCCACATTTTTTAGAACATTTTTGAGATTCACCTCAAAACTTTTAACATTTTTCTCACAAATCTTTGACTTCTGAAATTCTGAAAATTTCTGAAAGTTGAAAATTTTCAGCTTCATGAATTCAGAAAATTTCCAAGTTTGTTTCTAGGAAATTTCTGATGTTTTCTGAGTTTTTTGGTGGTAATTTGCTCCTTCTCTTCCTATTTACAAAGGCCCTAACCTGAAACCAGTGTTCGTTATACACCATTCCTGCAGAAAATGCTGCTGCAGCTGCTGTGAAGTCCATTCACAGCATTTTGCATCACATCTTGCTAAAAATAACATGCTAACTGCTGCTTTTAAATCACAGTTGTTATTATCTGCCCTCTGTTTTTAGGTTTCATATAAAGAGTTAGAACATAAATAGTTCCTCCAAGAAAACCCAAAATTGTCCCAGAGCACATTTGTAACATTATACACAAGTGTTAAAACACCATGGCAACAATTTACAGCCACTTAAAGCTTATAAATTTGAGCCGTATGACTATATCTGCCTCTACATCTGGAGTAGCAATTCTGGTGCTTCAACCACCCTCACCTACGGAAAACCACAGAAGAAATCCTTTAACTTTGGATAAAAAGATTCCTGCCAATCTTGCGTTTTATTGCCCATTTGCAGCACTATTTTCAGAAAAACTACGTCAGCGATCATGAAAGATGTTTTCATATTGAGTTAATTTGTTGCCATGGTTTCACCTCATTAAATGCAGTCATGAAAGTGAAACAGTGTATTCCTGCAGAAGAGAGGCTCGTTTTTTAATGTCCAACTGGATTTCTTTACTGCTCAGGCCAAACTCGTAAACGTCCAAAATTATCAGTCAACAGAAAAACCTTCAGGACTCTAAAGATTTCAGTTATATTAGTGAGCAATCCGGTTCACATAACACACAAAAAATAACATAAATGCTTTATTGGTCACAGATTATTACCCGTATAGACATACATTTTTCAACACAAAGTTACGAAAGAAAGTCTTAGCGGTTTATTAATCTTGTTTTATTTCAGTGTTATTGTAAATATAATCCCAAACATCCAGACTTTTACTTAAATATCCATTCACTGAACTTGGCTACGGAAGTGTTTTTGAAGGAAGAGTAGCCCGTTTTCTTTTATTGTTGAGAGTAGACTAACCAGACAATAAAAAAAACAACACAACTGAACCAAACAGCTGAAGATCTCATACAGTTTACACCAGAATTCACTCAATTTTACTGAGTGAATAACTGGAAACATTTGAGATCTCCTGTAAAAGTGTTTAGTACTGCCTATTTTTATGGTTTAAACACTAAATATACCCTAATATGCATCAATATTCAGTAGAAATTAGAAATTGTCAGTACAGCGGAAGCTGAGTCTATGGACTTCCTTATTTTTTGGGCGCTCAGCCAATCGGCACCAAGAACCATGAATGGTGCTCCGGGATTGGCTGCTTTCCAAATGCCAGCCAATAGCGTGTCAAGTAGCAAAGCAGGCGGAGATTTCAGCTTCTGAAGCTGCATTCACTGTCAAATACCTTAGATCGGCTCTAATGACAGATTTTAACAGTAAAATGTGTCATTTCTGAACCACAAACTGGGAAAATCAACCTGTTTGTTTGTTTTATTAAAACATTGTACGTTTGACTTTTGCTAAGGTAGAATTATGTTCAGAGTTTTTGGTTTTTGATTTCACAAATCAAAAAACTGTCTGACTCCACATCACCTTCTTTAATCAGTTTGCTAACATCACTCCAAAACTTGAAATTTAAATACATCTAACAGCAATAAAAAATAAATTCATATTTCACCTATTATTTTTTACTTAGAGTTGATGCTATTGTGTCATTCCTTGACAAGTAACTCATCTAAAATGTCTATATATTTTAAATATAATCTGTTATCTTCAAAATAAAAACCTTAAATCTTTTAAGAATTGTGGTGACATTTTTACGGTCATTTCACCGTAAACCAAAATAACTTTAATTTTATTTTATTTTATTTATTTGATTAGGACATTGCACATTAATCATTGCACAATCAATGTGTAAATATGCAATAATTATCACAATAGCTAAATGTAAACAAAACGCCTCACTAAACAATACTTCACGCTAAAAACATACTTCTAACATACTTCTTCCAGTATTCTGGAGGATGGAAAATTCTGCATAAAATCTAATTTAAGCTCCCAAACTAACATTTTTTTGACCTTTAAGTCTGTTTTCACTAACACAACTTGCAACCTTGCAAACGGATTCAGAGTTGGTCGCGTTCACCCCCTGCAGATGGGAAAAACACAGGAAGTGATTAAAACCCCGAGGTCGTCCGTCGCTGCAGCGGCTTCTCGTCGTGACACTTCAGTCGCAGAGGGATGCCTGCTGAACAGATAAAACTTCACTTAAAGCTATTTATTTGCTTACACAGCTTCCCAGCAGCTCACTTGACCTCCAGGGGTCAAAACAACCAAGCAACACCTGTCTCAGTCAACACTAATTGGAACAAAGTCTGTTTCTGTGTTTGGGGACAACAGAAACAACCATCCAGCTTCTTGATCTTCTGCATTCACACACACACACACACACACACACACACACACGCGCGCACACACACACACACACACACACACACACGCAGACGTGTAGGGCTGTCTGCTTTTGTGCAGTATTTATGGCGAGTAGACACAAGGGAACCTGACACCACATTTACAACCAATTGCTGTGCGATGATGAAGTGGCCCATTTGGTTTGGATTCAGTGTTTGTTCTCCGGCCGGCAGATCCATCATGACGAGCGGCCAGGCTAACGTCGTTACGCACACGGCCATATTTATCCGCTAAAACCACCCACAACGCCCCAGTAATGACACTTTTTATTTCTATTTCACAAATTTTATGTGTTTATGTTTCTGTTTCTTTATGTTTTATATGTCTGTAAAAAGGTTTAATGCAGATATAAAGCTCTATGTTTCTGCTTGCATGTGTTTAAATTTCACTTCCTACTATGTTATAATAATTAAATTTATTGTATAGCATTTTCCAGCTTTACAGCATGACATCATGAAATGTGCTGATATGATGAAAGAAATGGTTTTCAATAGAAAATTGATTTAATATGTGTACAGAACCACAAAAGTTGATTTTAAATAGTGTTTGAGGTAAGATAGCCACTTCTGTAAATGACTGGCAACTGTTTTTATTAAAGTATGGACTTTAGATGTTAGCGCCTTACAGCCCTTCACAGATTGATGGTTGGCATCAGTTGTGATGTCCTTCTTCAAGCAAACCTTTGCTCCTTATGAGCAAACCGTCAAATTTCTTCCTTTGCAGAGCTGCTCAGACTTACTGATTATCATAAAACTGGAATTAACTTTTTTGCTGACAGGTTTTTAATTTTGGCTTCGAATTTGTAGAAAGTTGTTTTTTAGTTTGTCCCGAACATGTAGAGAAAACGGAGCTGCTCTCTTATTCCTCACTGGAAAAGTACAAAATCTTACCAAGTATTTTTGGTCTAGTTTCTAGTGCTGATATCTTAGTGCACTTTAAGTAACACAAAACTTAAGAAATAGAACTTGGTTGCTAGGTAACGGGCTGGTTTGGCTGGAGTTGCTAGGTAACAGCATGAAATAATCTGCCAGTGGAACTAGAACTTTAAAAAAATAAATATTAAGGACCTATTAACTTAAAACAAGCTCCTATATGTTGCTGAAAAGTTACTTAAAAATCAGTTTTGTCTTTTTTCCAGTGTGCTAATATATCTTGACTAGAAACTAGACCAAAAATACTCTTTGTAAGGTTTAGTTTTTTTCCAGTGCTGCTTGCATTTTGTTGACATAATTAAGTGAAACATTGGTGGTAGATTTAGCCGTTCCGAAGCGGGTAATGCTGTTCGGTGACATCTAAATCTGCAGAACTCGCGGCCGTTTCAAGTTCTGCCTGCTCCCGGTTTTACTACCTGACAGATTCTGGCTCTCGCATTCCCTTTTGCCGAGGCGTTCAATCCGCACCAAATGTTTCACATTACCCCAGTGTGAAAACCCGCCTATTCCTCAGATTCCTTTTTACAGGTCCACGCAACCGTGGAAACTTGATATTTCATATTTCATTCTGGTTTGTGGATGTCATTGCAAGGGGACGCCGGTTCACATGCAACCCTCCAGTCCGCCGCCTTTGATCAGCCTGACCACGACTAATTGCGGACGGAGAACAAATGGAAGAAATATCAGGGGATTTCATGGGAATTGCCACTTTGGCCCGGCGCTGCTCTTTGCCGTTAAAATAGCCAGTTGCCACTTGGAGAATTAGTATGTTTCCTCTTAGATGATTGTTATGGTGCACATGTTGAAACACGATGAAGAAAATGAAGAAGCACTTTACGTTTTCATTTTCACACTGAAGAGACGGCTACCTGTTTACTTCTTAACTCAACAGGGCCAAACAGACCAGATGTAGACAATCTGGTGAAAAACAGAATAAAAGGCAACTTGTTGCTGCAAATGTTGAATTTTAAGCCTGGAAATGAACATTATGTGATACTCCTGTATCTATAAGGTAATTCTGGGTTTTTCATCTAGTTATATTTCTGAATTGTTCACATTTTCACATGGAAAAATCAACAAAATGTCTTAAAAATGACAAAACTGTTTTACATGATTGCTTTTAAGTTCAAATTAATGGAGTATTTGAGGCAAATTTTATTTTATTCTCCTTTATCTAGTAGATAATTATTTCTATCTTGTGTTTTAATCATGAAAAAAGATCATTTTCTTTTATGTTTTTTTCACTTATTTCTGCAGTTTGACGTAAAAAAATTGGTGATATTTATTATTTGTCATTCATTTTAGTTTATTTTCATAATTTATGGAACTTTAATTCTTTGTTGATTGTATTTTGTATTTTTTTTTTGAATCAGGTGGATTTTTGGTTGGAACATGTTTTTTCATTCAGTGGCTAGAAAATCCAGAAATTTGACTCAGTTTAGAGCAGAGATACTTCACAATAAAATCACTCAAGTAAAAGTTAAAATACTCTCTTTTTTTTCTACAAACATTACTCACTTAAACGTAATTAAGTAAATGTAACTAGCTACTACCCAGCTCTGCAAGTTAGTTATTTCTTCTGATTTGGCACTCTTCTCTTTCCATATAATTCACTCACAGTTTCTTTTCTTGCTTCGTCTCTGTTGTTTTTCAGTTTTTACCTCATGTTAACCATTTTAGCGTTAACCTCGTCTCTGAATAAACACTGATGGATTGATTGACTGAACTTTCTTCTTCAAAAGGCTTTGATAACGTGAGCACAACCTGACGTCAACGCAGCTCTTTTCTCATGTCCTGTTTCAGGCTGTAATAAACAGCGTTTGGAAATTTAATACTACATCCACAAAATCCCCATGTGTTCTTAAAAGCTGTTCAGCTGAACAGTCCTGGCAAACAAAATTCATTCCATGGACCAAATATCAAGGGGCAGATGTAAAAAAAAAATTTAGAGCTGCATAAATGTTCCAAATGTTTAAGAGTGGCCTGTGGATCCCCAGGGGCTCGTTCGGTAACTCCCTTTGTACACGGTACAGGATGTAACTTTGCAAGCTGGTTTTCATTCAGCCTTTCCAAAGCGTCACTGCGACTTTTTTTTTCTTTTCTTTTTTTTTTACCTGCAGGACAACAAACGTGGTTTTGATGCACCAGAAAAGTTAAGGTGTCTTTTTGGGGGTTTTTTGTCTGAACTACGCGTTGACCCCTCGCGGCCTTGGTTAGAAAAGGCGGCTGATTTTCTGGTTCGCAGGGCAGGTTAGCCACGGTCCCAGCAGCAGGTGACTGGAAGGAGGTCATGACGTGGTCACAGGAAGGGGTCCGCATGCCGAACCCTCTGAACAACTGCAGGGAGGGAGGTGGAGCAGAGATCCACTCCTCCGCTAAAACAGACAGAGCGCAGGACTGGGAACACGTCATCTCCTCTGGATGGGATAATCTGACTGGGATAATCTGAAATTAACGTATCTTAAAGGGAGAGGATTATGTGTTTATACATCAATAACTTGATTTATTCTTTATCTTTCTACCAAAATACCAATCCCAGACACACAGAAAGATGATCAGTGATTAAAAGACGACTTGAATCCTGTGAATGGTTTTCCATTAGGTTGTTTTCTTTAAATATTATATGCAAACTTCTTCATGTAAGCCTGTCGCATTAAGCATTAAATCAATTAATCGCAGGATGAATTTAAACAAACTAAATAATTTCCATTTGCATAATTTATTGTTTCTCTCTTTCTACCAAGAACTGGTTGATAAAAGTCTTCAGTTTGCTGTTTTTGTCTCAACTAGCCCTTTTTATGAAGGATAATTTTGTTTACATAGATTTCATAATTCATCTTATTTGTTGTTTTATTGTTTTATTTTGGATATTTAAAATGTTTCAGTGTAAAATGTTTATTTGAATTTAAAGTTCAATCTTTGATCATTATTATGCCATTATTACCATTATTTGAGTTGAAAATGGTCTCAAAACAACAATATTATATTTTATGGCAATAACGTCTGGGACAATTTATCCTCCATCAAAGTTGTTATAATCACAGGCCTGGTGTTATTTTATAGCAGAATTAAGTAACTGTGTTTACTTCAATTGCTATAAAATGTTGCTTACATCAAATATGACTTAAAAGAAATTTTACTTCATAATTTAGGATCTTTAAATTGAGCCTCTGTCTCTTTAAGAAACTACTGTTTCTGAAGCTCCGCCTTCAGGAAGTCATCACAATATGGCTCCTCTATTAACCCTTTAACAACGCTTTGAGAAGTAGCTCCTAACGTGAGCTCAACAGGTGTTTGCTAATTGCTCCTGGCTAGTTTGAAGGAGTTGAGGAGGGGAGGAGCTTTGCCTTGAAGGCAGGGCTAGCTCCAACCAGGTGTTTTGCACAGCTTAATAGTTGCCATGGAGATTAAATTATTTCTCAAGACATGCAGGAAAGAATAAAGGTAATGCTTCAGGTTTGTTTTTGATGAGGGAATAACATCATGTCATGATGGAAAGGTCAAACAAAAGTTATTTTTACATGACACTGCCCCTTTAATGAAAGTTTTCACCTTTATGTTTGTGGTAAGGAAAACAAATCAATAAAAATTAGTTTCTAACATTCAGCACTGAGAGGAACAGAGTGGGAACAAATGTCTTCTTATTTCTGGAAGTTTCACATATTGTCAAGTTGCAACAACAAACTTTAAATTCTCAGTATTTAACTTTTACAAAAATATATATTTTTTACATACTTGTTAAAGTTATTATGTTGTGACAGAATAATATGAGACAGATAATCTGACAAAATCAAGCTGCTCCACCTCCTCCCATTGCTGCTAAAATGCACCGCTCCCGGTCAGAAACAGCCAATCAGAGCCGGCAGGCTGGCCTTGACGCTGTCAATCAATGTTGTGTACTCACTGCTAAATGTGCTAATGGTGGAAAAACAACTCGCCCTCAGCGGTGGCCACGCTAATTAGCCTTAGCGTTTGTGGCAGGATATGTTGTGTGAAGCAATTGTAGCTTAGAAAGGAGAAATGGGGAGGGTTGGCAAATGAGTGATTGACAGCGCTAAGACCCGCCTCCTGGCTCTGATTGGTTGTTTCTAGTTTGAATATGGAGGAGCTCAATTTTATGCCCAGACTGTGTTTTATATTATACCGTCACACCATAAATTATAACTTTAAAAATTACGTAAAAAACATTAGATTTTTTTTTTTATGAAAGTTGCATACTGCTGCTTTAAGACCAACATAAAGCAATGCAACATTTGTCAGCTGGACAGAAAATGACACATTGCTTCATCCTCATAAACACATGGATGATGGAAACTCCAAAAGACACAAACACAAAAAATATAATGCAACAGAAAAATCAATCCAGGGGCACCGTTCATTTCCTGGGCTCTGATTGGCTGCAAAACTAACAAATAACAAATAAAATTAATTATAAACAAACTTGTGCTTCAAGAAAAGGGCCAGTTGAGACCACAGCACCAGACAGAAAAATTTTATCATCCAGAGAAAAATGGTAAATCATGCAAATTCAATCATGGAAATCATGGAAATTATTGAGATTGTTTTAATTTATCATGCAATTAATTGACTTATTATTTAAAATGAAGCCTAGTCATTTTCTAGACACCAAAAATATTAACTTACTGCTTTATTTAACTGTGTGAACTGTTTAAAACTCAAATGGAAACATGCAAAATGTACATCTTTTAAATTGCAACATTAATAAATAATTTGATGACTGATTGAATAAATTAAAAAATCAATCAATCGTAACTAATTTTTCACTATGTATAGAATATCAATAAAAGCTGAAAAGACATCGTCCATCCCAGTTTTTAAAAAAATGCGCCGCCGGCTCATGGTGGCGTTTTTCTGCAGGTTTCCTGCAACATGTTGTCTTCTGGGCGGTATCGCCTTTCACTCTTTGCCCTTCATGTTCGTTTCGCCGAGTGGCAGCGGCAGCAAGGAGGCATAAATCTCCCAAAGTACCTGCTAGATATTAGCCCAGAGGAATCTGAACACAGCACGAATCATCATAACAATAGAAATATTGTAGTTATTTTGATCTGAGTGACTTTAAAGTCAAGCTGCTACCCGATATGATTCATATGCCTGTGTGAAATTTCCTCCGCTTGGCGTTCCCGTCCTTTCACATCGGAGAAGATGAATGAGCTTGATGAGCTGCTCGGTTTCTGTCTCGGCCTCCTCACATTTGGCCTTCACGCTTCCCTTCCCTCCCTCGCCGCGGAGCCGCGTTACGGGAGCCATGAGAAACGCCAGCCATCAAAGAACGACTCTGTTAGGATTTCATGAGAAGGCGGAGAGGAGAAGAGTGAGAAAAGAAAGAAAACTCTGGTAATGCCTCATAAATTACGCTTTTTACGGAACGATGCGATTTGATGTGGGTGTCAGGTCTGCTTAACTGATTGGTAAGATCAGAGCCAGCGGGTTTTATCGGGCTTTGGGTTCGCCAGATGAAGCAAAAAGTGAGAAGGGAAGAGGACTGTTGGGCACAAGCAATTAGTCTCCAAGGACCGGTGCAGCTGCACTGTGCCAAAGATGTGCTCAAAGTCCAAGTGTCAAAGCAGATTGACTCATTTGTGGATCTGGTTCAAATATGTATGCTTTTCTATCTGGGAAGAACTCAAGGCTCTGCACAGACTCCCTCCGGTCTTCACAGTATCTAATGGCTCCGAACAGGAAGAGAAAGGCAGAACAAATCGATCCCAGAGAGACAGCAAATGTAGAAATTAATTTTTAGTCAGCTTTTTAATACCCTTTGTCCTTTTTGCTTTCAAAAACTCTTCCTTCCTCTTTTATTGGCGAATGTTTTTTTATTTTATCGCTCACATTTTAATCAATGTTTCTCCATGAAGGGTTTTGTCACGTTAGGAAGAGAGGAAGAGATGCGCTACAGCTCACAGAAAACTGAAATGGAGAAAACATTTTTATTAACTGAAATAAATAAAAATGGTAATTAGAGGGAAAAACTACAAATAACTGGAACTGTATTGTGCAATATTAAAACTTACTGAAACATACTGAAGTTATAGATAAAATATTCTTTGTTTTTGTGTTTATGAATCTATTTTAGCCTTTCGATCTGATGTGAATTTTTTTTTTAGATGTTTACTGTACTCCATAATCTTTCACGCAGTCTGAACATGAAAAAGTCACGAAGGCCATGTTAGCTAGGCTAATATAGCGGTGGTTGATTAGCCTCCGCTGCTATTAGCTAAGCTAGCATGGTTGATTAGCTAATTTAATCATCTACTGATGATCTCTGGGTGTGTCTTTTTTTATTTTTTAACTGAACCGAAACACACAAATTTCCACAGCACATCTGTCAAAGTCAAACTATTTAAATTAAAACTTTTTCCTGACCTCGTTATTCTAGATGTCGTAGTGTTGACAATCAGTAGCAAAGCACTGTGTCTCTGTTTTTCTTATATATCACTCATACATTTACGTTTTAGCGGGTAATTTTGATAACTAACACGGATCTAAGAGAATTACATCAAGATGCAGAACGGCTAACACTGCTAGCTTAATTGGTTTCTCCAAACTGCCTTTAGGTGCCATTGTTAATTTAATTTCCATTTGGGATCAATTAAGTTTTTTTTCATTTGAATTTTTTAATTTAAGATGTGCATGCATTGTCTATTTCTTGTCACTGATGTCAAAAAGTAAAGAAAAATAAAATAAAATCATAGGAAGGGCCATTGTTGATTTTTTCCAGTGGTTCTGAGAAACCCAAATTAAATCTCTGGTCAAGCTTTTTCCACATTGTGGTGGATAATGTTTGGTCATTTTCTTTTGTTTCAGACTCTTTTCTCTAGAACAGTCTGATCACACGGGGGGAAAGCTAGCAGACATAAATTCGGCCTTCAACAACACTTTAAGCCACATTTTCTTGACAACTGTGATAAATTTTCAGATTAACTCGTAACGGGGATTATGAAGTCCAACCCGTCTCCCACTTTTGAAACAACAAAATGACAGACAACCTCAAGGAATTTCTTTGGCAGCACATTTTATGCTGCCAAAAAAATAGCAGAAATTTTATAACTTTTGATATACTCCAAAGTTCCCACATGTCTTTTATGATGTTATCATTGATTTTAATCTGTCCAAGCTAAAGGGAAAACATTTCTCTCTCAAAATTGAATGTAAAAGTAAACTTCCACGCTAACAAAAATTATTTTTTCTATCATTAGCAGGGAAAAACACTGTTTTTTACCAATCAGATTCAAACTTGGAAGTGAAAAATGCAAATTTTTTCTAATCCTGCACTGGTTTAACTTTAAAGCTAAAGTTCACCTGCTGCCTGAAAAATGCAATTAAAGTCAACAAGAAAAATTGTTTTGATTTTAACTCAGAAACTAAAGTTCAGGAAGTTGATTTAACAACAAGAAACAAACTTGGGATGCAAACTTTTTTCCTTGTGGGTCAAAATTGACTGAAAAATACCAACCAACCTAAAATCAAGCAAATAAAGTAGCCTGACATTTACAGTAGATCTAAACTTGAAAGAGATTTTTCCTCCAAAATCTTTGAAATTTTATGATCAATCTCAGAAATTTTCTAGAAAACTTGGACATTTCTGAGTTTCAAAAGAAAATTTTTGAATTTTTGACATTTGAAATTCAGAAATCTCCAAGTTTTTTGGAGAAAATTTCTGAGATCAATCTAAAAATTGCAGGTTTTTTTTTTTTTTTGTAAATTGTAAACTTTTTGAACTTAGAAATTTCCAGGTTTTTTTGCAGAAGACCTCTGACATTAATGTCATTAATCTATGCTTTACCATCACCATCTTGTTTTTTATTTACCTCTGGAGCCCAGAAATGTTCTTGTTTTGTCCAGAAATTTTCTGAAATTGCTCTCAAAATTTCAGAGTTTTTGCCAGAAGTGATTCCTTTTCCTTGATTTTGCATGTTTGCTGTTTTAAAAGAAAAGCATTAAGTTTTCATTTTCTTTTGGGCTCTATTGAACAAATTAATTATCAGTAATAAGAATAAGATTTGGGTAACTTTTTTTCAAAATATTTGCTATATTTAGTCAAATTTAAAAAACTGATTAGGTTGCATCATTTCAGTTAAAGCTTGGTTATTAAAAGACAAACTCTTTGACATTATCTTCAAGCTTTGCAAACTGAAAACTAAAATGAACATTTGCCTTAATCACAGAAGAATTAGATCAATCTAACGCTCTTCCTTCTCAGGATACAAGAACATGCCGCTAAGCATTCTGGGAAATAGTTCCCATTCTTTTTCTTCTTTAAGTTTTTTAAGTGCTAAAAACTCTAGTTGATTCAACTCTTTGAGGTCTGGCAAAATTAAGTTAACACAACGTACTTCTATAAGTTTATCTTTTACTAACTCACAGATTTAGGTTAAGAATCTAAAACTCGCCAAATTACAGCTCAACTAAATGCAGCTGAATGTCTTTCTGTGTGTGGAAACCCTCTCCGTCTGTGGAAGGCGTCGTTTCCAAACAGCAGCCAGTTTGAGACGAGGATCAGCAAGTGCAGCCGTCACATTCCCCATTTGAACAAGTTTCTTACGGCGTTCACGCTGTAGCCGAGCCGAACCACATGTAACAGAGCGGACACGGTGTCCAGTCACACAACGCGGCCATAAGTCACGTCAAAACAACCCGGAGGTCAGCAGCTTCACCGCAATCACCGACCGCAGCCGCAAAACCACAAACACGTTCACTTTTACCAAATACGATCCTCATTTTTAACTTTGTCTTTACACTAAAAAGATCCAAAGTGTTAAAATCACCTTCATGCCTGAATGAGTCGTCCTGTCTTGTCATTTTGAAATAGAAATTATATTTTTGTTTTCTACACTGCAAAATCATAAAATCTGACAGAATAATTTTAAATATCTTAGTAGACTTAAAATAAGACAAAACAACTTTCAACAAGAAGCAGGAGTTTATTTGAAGTAGATATTTCCTTAATATTGATGTAAAAGTTCTGTGTGACCCGACTCCCATTTCCTCTGGGAGATTATTTCACTCTTAATATGGGAAAAATATGTTGCTATAGGTGGAATAGCTAGCACTTTTTCATCAATATTGAGGAGTTATTTACTTAAAATAAACTCATATTTCTTGCTGATAAGCTCCTTTAAGTTAGTTTTGTCTTATTTCAAGTGTATTATATCTGCACTAGAAACTAGACAAAAATATTCTATAAGATTTTGTGTTTTTAGAGTGTATCCATGTAAATATGAAACATCATTTAACTTTTCAAAAATGTTTTATTTATTTTTTACTTTTTTTGTAATATTTGCACTTGGTAGTATTCTATCTATTTCCATAGTTTTTGTTTTTCTACTAATATCTAAATGTTCCTAAACTAAAAGTTAACTTTAAAATAAATCCCAAGTAGTTTCCTTAAAACAAACAAATATTTATATAACATCTATATATGAGCTAACATTGGCATTTTCTGCTAAGTTTAGATTCATATGGAAGGAAAACTGGAGAGAAAACTAAGTTAGCACTGAAAAAAAACAACATGCAACTCTATTTCAGACATATTTTATAAAGACAAATAATTAGTCACAGAAAAAAATGATCTGTTTGTCAGAAAGTCGAACCTTTCATTGAAATGACCCAAACATTCCTGTAACAGACATGCGAAACGTTTTAGTTCTACATGATGTTCAGCCACCTGGCCATGCTGGTTCTTCTTCTTTTTATCATTTTTTCATGCGGGAATTCTTTCATAATTCAGTCAGGAATGTCAGATGCGTTCTCAAGACGATGCACCTGATACTAAAAAGCAGTTCGGAGCAGCTCCAGTACAAGACGGATTGCTCCCTGGAGGCCGTTGCCGTTCTGTTTTGCTCTGGAAGCCATCTTTTTTTCCTCAAAGAAACTTGCTCTGACAGCCTGTCAGTGTGTCTTTAAATGTAGAAGATCCTTCTTCTTTTTTTAATCTGGGTGCATGCTAGCTTCTTAAACATGCATAAGTAGCAGGATGAAGATGCATAAAGTAATTTCCTGCGTTTTGTTTTCTGTGTGTTGGGGTCGGCCGCCGCCCTCGGCTCGGTGGGGGGTTGGACGATCTGGCAGCAGCTTCAAAGAGTCCGAGACATCTCAGGTTGGGCTGGATTTAGGTTTTAATGGCCGTGTCAAAGTTTACGGTAACTTTTCACAGGAACAGATCCGAGTTGGACCAGGCAGGTGTTAACGTTCCCATCTCTCTGCCGTTCCTTAACACCAGGTCAGGTAACTCAATAAGATAAACACATTCACACTTGAGGAGGAGCCAGCAGCTGTTCTTTAACTTAAAGGCTGATCTGTTATGTATTTTCCAGGCACATAGTTCTGTATTATAGCAGAATCAGGTAACTATGTTAGCTTCTATTGTTATAAAATGCTTCATATATCAAAAATAACTTAAAAGAAAATTGACTGATGCCTTGAAATTGGTCTCTGTCTCTTTAAAACCTTCAGCAGGTCGTCACACTGAAGTCACGGTTAAAGATGAACTATTGCACTGTGAACAGGTTAGGATAAGTCTGGTCTATACAAACAGGTTCATTGTTTTTTTTTTTTTGCACAAAATCATTCTTAGGTAAGGAGATTTTAGTTTGGAGCTCCTTTCAGAATGAGCTGCTTTACTTTAAATAAGCTACAAATAATCTCAACATTTACGCTCGTATATGAAAATGGCTACAAAAAGATGCGTAATTTTGCGACTCTACATCTTTGAAAAGCAGCAGTAGAGCCTGCTGCACAACAAAGTGATGAAGTAAGGGGTTTATAAATATTAAGTCAACAACAAAACACTTGGCTTTTCCAGCTGCCATTGTACAGCGGTAAAACAAGCTGACCAAAGGCGCCAGAGCTCAGTTGGGTTTCTGATGTTCCAATAAATATTAGTATTACTTTTGAATTGGTTACACTTTTTTTAAAAAATCAAGCAAAGCAAGAAAGAAAAACAATGACATTATATTATTAATTATTTAATAAAAACAGTTCCATTTATTTGCATCGTATTTTTAAACCCTGGATAAAAAAAGAACAAAATTACATATAAATGAAATAAACATTTCCAGAATTTATTTAATGTTTGATGTTTTTTCTTTGCTTGTTTAATTTATTCCATCTCCTTCTTGTTCATCTTTTCTTCTTTTCTCATATTCTCCCCTCCTTTCTTCCTCCCAACATTTCTTTCCTTCTCTTTCATTCACTCTTTCTTAATTTCCATCCCTCTTTTCTTCTTTGTTTCTTTTTATTCTTTCTTCCTTTTTGTTCTTCTCTTCTATTATTTCTTCTTTTAATTTATGTTTTTGTTCTTTTTGTTCTCTATTTGCTTCTCTTGTTCTTGATATTTTTCTTTCTTTTATGTCATCCAGAAAATTCATCTTTCTTTCCATCCTGGTGTTCTTCCTCCTTTCCTTGTCTCTTTAATCTCTTCCTTCATTTCTTTAGTATTTTAGGTTTTAAATGAACCTTATTAGAACATCTTCTTTTCATATTTTATGCATTAAAGTTTTATTCTTTTTTTCGGTTCCTTTCAGTCTTTAGTTACCGGCGGTGAAGTATTCGTCTTTTTGGGTGGCCGTTTTCTGAGTGAAGCATGAGGAAAGTTGCACGTTTCCCACTGCAGCAGCAGAAACTGGCTCCACACATCAATAAAAGTATCCGTGCTTCACATGTAGAAATACCAAGGTATCCGTCACGCAGCAGGCAGCCAGGCTGAGCGGCCCTCCGGCCCTCCGGCCCTCCGCCCCTCCGGCCCTCCGCCCCTCCGGCCCTCACATCCTCCTGTCGCGCTCTGGATGTTTCACACCGTTTTCTCATTCCCACCTCTCCTTGATTGTTGGTGCTGTTTCTGTAGACTATACATCACATATAATCGATTCCTATGTTCTTCTAATAAGAGGTCCAGCTTATTTTCTTTAGTAGGAAGTGGACTAGATTGCAGGGCATTCTGGGTAAAAACAAGCAAAACCAGTTTAGCACTAGCTGGGAGAAATGGTTCTTTCACCACAGACTATCAGGTACTCTTCATATGATTGAAGTGTACCTGACAGCCAAATAAAACGGGCCTGGACAAAAATAATGCCTGTAATTTCATATTTTGTTGCACACCTTTTTGCGCAATCACTTCAGTCAAATGATTTCTGCGCCTGACGTCGTGTATTTCATCATCTCAAGTTTGAAGGGTGGCTTCTCCAGACGGCACTGATTGAACGCTGTTGCAGTAATCAATGCGATTAAGGATAAACGTATGGATGAGTTCCTCTAGATCTTGCCAAGACATTAGTCCTTTAATCCTAGTAATGTTCTTCAGGCGGTAGAAGAACGACTTTGTAACCATGTTTATGTGGCTCTGAATGTGCAGATCAAAGTTCACCCTGATCTATAGTTTCCAGCTGCAACAAGCGGTGTGTTGACTCTAGATCTACAACTCTAGATCTATAACTCCAGATCGTTCCTCTTTAGGTCCAAAGAAAATAAGTTCAGTTTTGTTTCTGTTCGGCTGGAGAAAGTTCTGACATATTTACCTGTCCTGAGCAACTGTTCAGTGGTTTGTATCACCTGGTGACATCATGATGAGGAGCTGTGTGTCATCTATGGTAGCTAATTTTATAAGAACAAAGAGCCTTCATAAAATCAAGAAAGTTATGGCCAACCCTGACCATTCATGAGATCGTATTGAGAAAACACAGCATCTTCACTCAGAGGCTTCTTCAGATTTGCTGTAACACAGACTGCTATAGCACATGTTTCCTGCCATCACCATCTTCAATAACTCTTTGAAGAATCTGAATTAATATGAGCTACAACAACATTTAATTTCCCTTTGGGATTAATAAAGTATTTCTGAATTTGAATTTATTAATTATTATATTATAATCAAAGCATGTATATGTAAATGAGATGGTCCCAGGATTGAATCTTGAGGTACTCCGCATTTGATGTTTGTCACCCCCAATGAAAAGTTAGTTACCATTTTTAATGTATTTAAACATAAAAAAAAACTTTGATTTATTTTCCCCTGGTGTCATTTCCAGATTTATGTTGGATAATCTAAACTTATCTCCGTTGTTTTATGATAATAAACACATTTGCTTTCATTCCTCCAGTAACTCTGTGTGAATCCTAAAGAAGCCTGAACTCCAGTCAGTTCTGTGTAACTTTTTGCTCTCCACCTCCGGCGTGCGGGCGCAGAGATTACATACGATAAACGATCGCCATCAACAGCCACCAAGGTAGAAATGACTGAAGGGCAGAGAAGAATGTGTGGCGGCGACCAGGCCGATAAGATACTGATGGAGCTGCGATACGACGCGTTATTTCACACGCTCACGCGAGTAGAACCGCGTTAACAGCCGCGATC
Organism: Gambusia affinis; assembly: GCF_019740435.1. Classification (NCBI taxonomy): domain Eukaryota; kingdom Metazoa; phylum Chordata; class Actinopteri; order Cyprinodontiformes; family Poeciliidae; genus Gambusia; species Gambusia affinis. Next base: position 30,102,575 of record NC_057870.1, on the reverse strand, counting down.
TTTATCTCACCGCCAAACTACCCTAAAGCCATCATCCTATCAATTTTTTTGGATGGACGATAAACTGCCTCGTTGATTTGCAGATGGGAGAAGAAATTCCCCCAGTCCGGGTTTTCACTTTGATCCGGACCTGAGCAAGATGGCTGCTCAGATTTCAGAGGAAGCGCACCAACACCTGTGTCCGTGTTGTTTGGCTTTGCTCCGCTGGTCGTCTATCAACAGCAGCCATGATAGACTGACTTAAATATGAATGACCAACAAACCTGGAGAGAAAACGGCAAAACATACCACTCCTGAGAGAAACTATGAGAGATTAATCCAGACATCATCTGGGCATAAAATTATGTCTCCAGATGTATATAGAATTATTTTCTCAGATAATAATTCTATAGATTATCTGTGAAGGAGTTTGAGGGACCTTCACATTATGTAGCTTCTAGGAGAGCGATCTTCTACACGGCAGAAAAAAAATACAAAACTAACTTACAAATATATTTTCTGGAATAAATAGGAGTTTGTTTTAAACAAATAGTTCTTTTATATTGATGAAAAAGCACTAGCTATTTCACTAATTACAAGAAAAATATTTTATTTATTTCACTAATTTCACTAGGAAAAAATGTCTTGATCCAACTGAAATAATAATATTCCAGTGGAACTAGAACTTTTCCCGAATTTTAAGGAATAATTTATTTAAACAAGCTTCAATATCTTGCTTAAAAGTTACTTTTAAGTTAGTTTTGTCTAATTGTTGGTGTATTAAGATGTTTGCACTAGAAATTAGACCAAAAATACTTGGTAAGATTTTGTGTTTTTGCAGTGTGGAGAATGCTGTATCTATGAATTTCAATTCATTAGAAGATAATAAAGAATATTACTAGCTATGAATGAATATTGTTCATAGAAAGCAGCTTTTTTTCTTTGTCACTATTCAAACTAATAAAAAGTCCTTGTTCTCGTCAATAATCGATAAAGAGTGCATGTATTTCCTGAAAACCCAAAGTGATGCAGAGTGGAGCGGTGCAGCAGGCCGAGGAGCAGCAGACGGTCGTTTGTCAGCAGAGCGCTGCAGCTGCTGCAGCACTTTATTACTCGGCAGTTTATGATCTCGCCCATTTACCAAAGTGCTTCTTTCCCCAGGGGGTCTTTACCGGGCCCCCGACTTCACATTGGTACTTAACATTACCAATAAAGCGGGATCCAGTGTCAATAAACAGCACGGCTGGTTTTAAACTGTTTCTGAGGAGCGACTCCAACAGGAGCAGCTCAACCAGGATCAAAAACACAAACAGTGGCAGATGGAAATATTTCATGAAATAAAATGAAAACCTGACAGTCGTCTGTCGCTGTGAGCATCTCTGAACACTTTCAGCTTGTATCACTTTGAGCGGATTTGCATGAACTTCTGATCTTATTTGCCTCCTGGCCTCATAAGCGTCACTTGTTGATGTTTTTATCCGGACAGTTCGGTTCTGGAACTGCTGAGATGTAATCTGGTTCTGTGTTCTGGATGTAACTGAAGATTATTGCAGCCATTTTCTGTCTGGACTCTGGCTTGGTTTTGCTTTTCATTTTATTTAAACTTCATGTTTTAGTTCACTTTAGATTAGCCTTTCATGATCCTTTTGATATTTTTATTTAAGGTATTTAGTGTAATCAGAATTGTCTTACTGATTTCCTTTATGGTGTTTCTAGGTTCATTCTTTAGTTTCCTCAGGTTCTGTTTGTTTTTCTGAATCCATTTCGAGCGTACTTTAATGACTGTAGTTTATTTCTATTTTATCCTTTAAGTTATTTCTTATTTCAGCCCCCCTGCAGTGTTTCTAGCAATGTTTATTTCTTAATTTAATCTCCATAGGTTCAGTTATTTTTCCATGTTCGAATCTATATCTATATATTAATTTATTTGGTCTCTTCAGGTTCAGTTAGTTCCAGTTAGGTTATTTCTTTGTTTAGATCTTCTAGTTTCTCTAGCTCTATGTTCCTTAGTTCTTATTGTTAGCTCAGCCTTGTTTCTATTCAGGTTCAGTTATGATTTCCTTCATAAGTTTCTCTCCTGGTTCATCAGGTTTTCTTTACTCTTACTGTCTTTAGTATTAGTATTATTTTTCACTTTGTGTTCCCAGCAGATCTCCTCAGTTTCCCTGTGCCACCTTCTCCCCACCCCTCAGGCAGCCCCTGTGCCAACTACTGCAGTCTCTCCTCTCATCTAGATAGGCCTTGTTCATTTTACTTCCTCCCAGTCCTAAAGCTCCTCTTTTTCAGTCTCAACTCGTCAGTCCGTCTTGTTCCTCAAATAGCAGAATAAGAGGTTTGTTTACAGAGATTAATTTGCAAATAGAAAAGAAATATTAACAGTTAGCAGGACGAACAAAACATGCATCGGTGAAAATGTACAACATGGTTTAAGAGTAAGAATCAATAAATCCAAAATAAAATCTCTTACTAAGGAGTGGGTCTAATTAATTAATTTTCCATTTGGGAAAATGGTCCAGTACATTTTCCCATTTGGACCATCCAAAGAAACGAACATCTCCGGCAAATGAAGCAGCTCGTTGTGACCTTGAGGACCTGATCAGCTGCGTTTACAAATGTGGGCAAAACTTTGTTTATATTCCAACAAAGTCGATAAAAACACAATTTCAGAGTTGTGATGTTTCCATTAAAAGAGAAATTTGATTAAAATAAAACATGAAACCAAAAGGTATTTTGGCAAAAAGAAATTACCACCTCAAAACATAAATCAGTCACAAAAAAACAAACAAACAAAAAAAATAACACTTTATTTTGCCTATTTTTATGGCTATTTTAAAATAGATAAAGCAGGTCTACAAATAGTATTTTAGGTCTATTTTAGGAAGATCACTGTTAGTGTCTATCTCCAATTTATTCACAGAATAACATGAAGGATAAATATCTGGGCCAAAAAATCTGAAGTTTTAGATAAATCTCAGAATTTTTCTAGTAAAAACAAGAACTTTGGTGAGTTTAAAAAGTCACATTTTGCTAGAAATTTTTTTTTGAGAATAATCTCAAAACTTTTCTAGAAAAGTCAAAGGTTTTTCACTTTTGGAAATTTTTCCAATTTGTACAATTTCAGAACTTTCCAAGTTTTTTTCTACAGAAGCCTCTGAGATTACCAGTAATCTCAAAATATCCGATTTTTTTCTTGCAAATTTAAACTTTTTGAGCTCAGCAATTTTCTTATTTGTGCTAGAAAACTTCTCAGATTATTATTTACATTTGTTTCTTGCAAATTTTCAACATTCGGAGCTCAGAAATCTCTCCAAAACTTTTAGTTTATTTTAAAAATTTCTGAGTTCTTTGGTGGAAACTTGTTCCTTTTTTAATGAACAATGTCTCGTGGACACCATTGTTCTAACCCCCACTCACTCCATGACATGTTTGTTTATTCGAATTTTATTCATTATTTAAACTCATAGGTACGTATTTAATGAGTTGATTGTTTGTGTGACTGTGGTATTTTTCCATATATGTGGCTTTTGATGCATAATTTAATGTTGAACTACTGCTATTATTGTGACATTGTTTATTTCGCTTTCACATGGTTCAGTGAGGTTAGTCAACCTGAAGGCATTGAACCAACTTGACATGATAATTATTGCCGTTTTTCATTCCACAGGTGCAACTATGCAAATATTGACTTAAGTCTCTTCAAAATAAAGCGACTCATTTCCTGTGAATGTTGAAACTGTGGGGTTTCTTTACCGAACACTTTGCACCAGTTATCCTGCCCGCTCTTCAAACAACAACCCTTCAGGTTGCCGTCACCGTGGCGATGGCTCACAGATCCACATTCAGAGGATGACTGATGTTGTGTTTGTGCAGTAAAGCACACCAAACCCCGCTCTTGCTGCTTTGCACTAATTCCCTCTGTAGCAAAATGTCAGCAGGTTGGCACTCGCTCAAAAATATGATACAATATTCCCGTTTATCAAAGACGGAGGACGCGCAAAGAAAACAGAGTTCTCCCAGGCACCTCGCCCTGAAAAACAACAAGAGGTGAAGCGGCTCAAGTGTTCCTATTTAGCATCATTGTTGACATGACAGCTTGCTTTAGTGCCAAGCTGGTGAGAAGGGCCAGTTACATGCTTCTCTGGCACTTTTCATTATCACCTGCACAAAAGCGGCGCTGAAAGACGGGGAGGAGGAGGGGGGTGGACCCAACAGTATCCCTGCGCTTATTCATTACAGCCGAAGGCATCTGCATCATGCCAGGGTGTCAATAAAGTCGGCTGAAACTGGAGCTGATTTCTTGCTAAATTGCACCATTAGTCACAGGCGCATATTTCAGGATTAGCCAATCATACAGAAGGTGATTGTTACACCAGCAGGGTTTTTTTTTTAGCACTCAAAGAAGGTTTACATCTTCTTTGTTCAGGAGTTTTTTTAAAACCGACCAAACATAAAAGTCACTTTTCTCGTCTTTTGCCATTTTCAAGCTAAAAAAGTGACATCAGTTTGAAAAATTGTATAAAAATGTTTTTGCCTTAGCTACTGCTTACATTTAGAGAACAGTGGTTTTAACATTTCAACTCCTGTTAAAAGTCCAAAGTTTTGAGGCCTAAAAATCTGTGATCAGCTCAGATTATCAAAATTATCCCTATGAACAGAAACAAAACTGAAGTTTTTATCTTTGGACCTAAAGATGAACGAGATCTAGCTTCACTTACTACAGCTGGAAACTCAAAATCAGGAGGAAATCTGGGTTTTAACTTTCAGAGCCACATAAAGACAGTTTCAAAGTCGGCCTTCTATCACCTGAAGAACATTTCCAGGGTCAGAGGACTAAAGCTCTAGAAAAACGCCACAAATCTGGAACAAACTTCCAGAAAACTGCCAAACAGCCAAAACAAATTTTTGTTTTCAAATCTTAGAGCTGCTTTTGAGGCTCAATAACTGAAACATTCGCCAACATATTTGAGGTGTTTTGATGATTTTGATTATGGCACTCATCAAATTGTAACCTTTGTTGCTGGTTTTCAGAACTGTTTTCATATTTTTATGATGTAGAGCACTTTGAACTGCCCTGTTGCTACACAAATAACCTTGATTGATTGATTGATTGATTGATTGGTTGGTTGGTTGGTTGAGATGAGAACACTCTGTCTTTGTGTCACTGGGCATTAGAAACCTGGCGTTTGAGCAGGTCTGGACATATGGCCGGTCCCTCCCCCAGCAGGGGATCGGGTTTCTCCGTCGTTCGGAGGCGGTTGGAAGACAGCGTGACGCCCCGGCGCTGCTTAAGGTGATATTTGATAGAAGCCTTAATCGTTATTTTGGGGCAAAGCGAGCGAACGGCGCCCAGTCAGGCTGGATTCCCACTCTTTTCTTTTTTTTTGCGTTGTTTGGATTAACACATTAATGCGTCACATTAAATCTCTGCCACTGAAGGGAAATTTTCAGCACCGGCTTTAAATGCAAGACGAACTGCAGAGGAATAAGCCATCATTATGCAACTCTATCTCGTTTGATTTCTCTCTCCAGTGAAAGGAAATAGTTCCCACTGAGGGCTGTGAAACAGTGAAACCATAACATTTGGTCCGTCTCTCGTGTGGTTTCAGGGGACAAAGCTAAATATCCCGGGCAGAACAGGATTTCATGGACTCGCAGCGCAGTGAACTCCTGCTGAACTGCTTGTTTAATGATTATAACCCTGATACATGCTGGTCTGTATTGTAAATGAGGGCACACTTAGGGAAACCACAGGGGCCTTGTTATGCTTTTGCTGTTTTCTTGCAGCTTAAGGAGGTCCACCTGTTCCCTCTTAAGTCATGTTAGCTGGGAAGATTTTAAAGGTAACACCCAGAGGTAAAACCCAAGATGGCAGCCAGTTTCTGCCACAACCTGGAAGGGAAATATTAATCTCTTAACTCAGTTATTGTTGCCTTCTTTGTTCGTCGTACTGAGAAGAGTGGTGATGTTTGGTAAATGTGATAAAATAATTAACAACTCGGCGCGTTTTACATTATTTACAGTTTCTGAAAGTGAGGATTTGCTTTCTAATCATGTCAAACAAATTAAATTAAAAAAGAAACTGTCCTTCAATACCAAGTGTTGTAATTTAGAAGCACAATAACAGAAGAATACACTGAAAAAACATAAAATCTTACCAAGGATTTGTGGATGAGTTTCTAATGAAGATATTTTAGCACACTTGAATGAAGACAAAACTCACTTAAAAGTAACTTAAAGTTATTTTTAAGTTAAGTACTCTTACTTAAAATAATCTGGGAGATTATTTTAAGTAAATTATTCCTTGATGTTGATAAAAAAAAATTCTAGTAGTAGGCAAAATATTTCAGTTATAATTATGGAAAAAGGTATTATTGACTTTAAATAAACTCCGATATCATGATGAAAAGTTACTTATAAGTTAGTTTGGTCTGATTTCAAGTGTAGTAAAATATTTGTACTAGAAATGAGACTAGAAATACTTGGTAAAATTTGGTGTTTTTGCAGTGTAGAGCTGAGTTGCTTTATCAGAAACAAGAAAACCATTTTCTGTTTGTAAAACTTATTTAATTTCTATCAGTTGTGTTCATTTGCTGATTAAATAATTTTTCATTCAATAAAGATAATAACTGCTGACATAAGATCAGAGCACAGCAAGCAAGCAAAGTCGTAAAGAACAGAAGAACAGTTCTCACCAGCTGAGACTCGTTCAGAAGAATCAAATCTCTTGTGAACGAAACATTAATACTCGGTTTTATCCATCATTGGTTTTAACCACAATCCTTTGGTAAAACAGCTTCATGTCACTCTGAGTTCACCTCATGGCTTTAAACACTCGTTTCCTGTAAACCACTAGGAGGCGCCCATGGACCACAAGTTGGAGAAAAACTGAATAACTTGGGGCAACGGAGGAATTTTTTTTCTTTTGCGTTACCCTACAAAGGTTTTAGAATAATGTTCTCGTCGGTTAATTTGGCTACAATATAAAGGTTTTGTAAATGTTTTTTCCTATATTTTAATATCTCGTTAGAGATATGTCTTATATAAATCTTTTTCTTCAGGATACAAATGCTTCACACCGCTGTATAAGTTGCACAATGGCTGCTGGAAAAGACAGAGGATTGTCTTGTTGACTTACTATTCACAAACCATTTGCTTCATTCTTGTTGGTTGTGCAGGAGACGCCGCTTCTACTTTTCAAAGATGTACAGTTGTATAATTGTGCATCTACTTTCAGCCATTTTTACATACGAACTGAGAAGTTGTGATTATTTGTAGCTCATTTGGATTTAAAGTGACAAATGGCCTTAAAACAGCTCATTCTGAAAGGAGCTCCAGATTGAAATCTCATTCTCTAAGAATGATGTTGTGCAAAAAATGGAACGAACATGGACATGTTCATGATCTCCAAACAATATATATATATTTTTTTTTTTTATTTTGGTCAAATAAAGCATTGAAAATGTAAACTGTACAGTTTTCAAAAGGAAAACGCTCCATGAGCTTTTCACTTGGTGATTTAATGCCTGTGAAACGCGATAAGGAAAGTTTGGTCTAGCAGGAGCAGAGCAACAGAAGTACAGAGTTACAAGACGGGACGGAGGTCGACACCTAATAACCAGCAGGATCATCACACTCATTTCTAGGTGTTGACTTCTGCTTTCACTTTGGAAATCTATGGGAAAAAATAGACCAAACAAGCCAGTCAAGCCCCACTGAAGTTACAGAAGCTGATCTGTTTTCTTTCCTGTGATTAAATGCTCTTCAGTGTCCTGACGATGCCAAGAAATTCCCCATTTAGCAGTCACTTCCTGTTGAATGCAGTGAAAATCCCATCTGATCTGTCAACAAAGCAGCTCTGACCTGTTGAGGCACAGACCAAACTCTGCAGTTTGGATCAAATAAAAGATCAAATAAAAGATCAAATAAAAGATCTGTGCTGTTATAAAGGATGTCAGAGACATTGTCCTGTTACTTATGAATGCAGTACTCTGTTTGTAGAGAGCAAGACCGTATTTCTGACCACATCATCATCATCATCATCATCATCATCATCATCATCATCATCATCATCATCATCATTTTTGGGCATATTTTCAAACTCCAAGCTGGTGGAAGTGGAAATGTTGGTATTTTAAGGAACAAAATGACAATAATTCATATAAGAAAAAAAAATGTTAAAATGTTTCCAAATCAGTTTCTTTCAAGAAAAAAACTTAGAAAACTTTAACAAAAACTGCAGGTGAGTGTCTGTCTGCTGAACTTTTGTTTGTTTTTCAGTCAGTGGGTAGAAAATCCAGTTAGAGCAGAAATACTTCACGATAAAATGACTCAAAAGTAAAAAGTACAGCTTAGTAAAAATATTTCTAAAAATAATTTCTTTTTTAAAAAGTTACTCAGGCAATTGTAATCAATTACAGTTGCCTGAGTAACTAAATGTAACTAGTTACTACCAAAGCAGGTCAACACCTTTATTAAAATGTGCAGAATAATTTGGGAGCTTCTTTTGTTTAGGCAAGACGAGTCAAAAAATAGATTTAACCGACTCTGAAAAGTCAAAAACCAAAACCAAAAGTCTCTCAGAGGGTTGAAATCTCTAATATATTGGAGCGCGAACACAGAACCGTCAAACGTTTTGTTGGAAATATTCAACAGAAACGTATTGAGGAGTAAATGACGCATGTTAGCTGCCAAGAGAAGAATCAACCAGGAATCCTTTATCTTCCAGTTCTGTCGTTTTCCATAATGTTTCGGATTAGCAAAGAGCGCTGGAGGTGGTGATAATCAATCAATCACGTTTATTTATGCAGCACATTTCAAGCAACAAAGCAGTTCAAAGTGCTTTACATCATAGAAACGAAAACAAAAAGTCCCAAAAGCAACATGAAGTCACCGATTAGAGACCAAACATTACAGTTTGTGGAACTTAATCATCAAAAACATCAATACACACAAAACATGTTCCAGTAATTATGGTTCAGAGTCGACTCTAAACAGTCCTGATTTAAATGATTAATAAAATTATCCTCAAAAAATTAGACTTGCCTAATAATTGAGAGCACAGCGTGCTAATCTCATAAATCCGTCTTTTTATTCCAGGCAGCCAGACTTTTTTCTAATTTAATAATGTACCTGCAGTGGAGACCCAGAAAAAACAACAATATTATCGTCTATTGCATTGACATTGTGACAGGGTGTAAATAGTTTTGGGTTTAACTGTGACATGCCTGAGTTTAGGGCTGAGGGAGGAAGCCAGAGTACCTGGAGAGAACCCACCTGTGCACAGGTGACCGAGTCCAGGATATTTCCCTCTGAACTCCCACTCCGGCTTTCAACAGAAAGAAACCTCTGAGTTTCTGAGAACTTTGAGGGCAGTTTGTCCGAAACGTCCCCAAAAATACAGAATTTCCTGTGCTTTTCTTTTTGTTGCTCAGTTTTATTGTGAGTGTTAACACATTTGACTTTCTTTCATCAAAGCATTTCCTCTGGTCAGATCATTATTCCCTCTTTGCTCCTTTGACTGCACATCAGATTCCTCCTGATGACTGCGCTGGGCCTCCTGCGCTCCTGGCAGCCGGCCAGGCCCGTCTACATTTCACTGATGGGCTCATACAGCAATTTGCCTGAACAAACTTATCCCAGCTGTACACTTAAAACCTCTGGAAAACACATCACTCTGACAATTTCAGGCATGTTTGGGTTTTCGGGTGGATTTTTAAGGGATGTTCCTTCCTGTAAGCTCGTGTTATTTGAGTCAAAATAAAAATAGAATCAAAGTGACTAATGTCAGAGATGGCGTTCAGCTCATGTCTTTTCAGAGAAGAAACGGAGTTGAGTGGAGACCTGTCAGGAGATGAATGGTGGAGCAAATCATGCTTTGAATTTGCTTCTTTTTTTTTTTTTTTGTCATAAGATGGAAGAAGCAACTCCCGTCTGAAGGCTTGAAGAGTTTTAATTTGGAGTTTTTCTAAAAACACATGCCTGCTCCTGCCTCTCATCCTTTGGCTGGTATTGAGTTTAGGGCTTTGATTGAACTTAGTCTAAATTTAAAATGTCTGTTTAGAAGTCAAACATGGAAAATTGTAACAGAAACATTTATCCTGCTTATGCTTTATGTGGCTCATTTTATGGGGAATCTCTGTATATCTTTTCCAAAAGTTTGCTTTTTAGCAATAAGGCTCAGTGAAAAAAGTTCATGACCAGATTTTTACTGGGCTAACCCAACATGTCTGCAGACTGAGGCCTTGTCCGTAGCTGATAAACCAAACAGATTTTTATGCGATTTGTCCTTTAATCCACACGTAATCTCAGTTTAATATCACTAAAAACAACTGATAATAAAACATCCGGCCAAAGTGAAGATTTGTGAATTGTCCTTTTTTGCGTTTGTGTTCAGAAACCAGAGATTTAGTGGTAAACGCAGGTCAGTCTGCAACAAATGACGCAGTTCTGACATCTGAGGAAAGATGGCTGCCATCAGAAAGCTGCTGGTTTTTATGTTTGTTCAGACGCTTTTCACTTATTTTTTATAAGCCCAACTGCTTCAGTATGTTGAGTTACAAAGGAGAAAGAGTGACTGGAGGTCAGCCGTTGTGCACCAACTATTCACTCCAATATGGAGGCTGCTTGCTGTTCAGTGCATCTGGCTTCATCAGTCAATTGTTTCATGATTTATCAACTTTATATTCTATTTAAGAATAGTTAAATCTCTCTGCCTGTCCACACAAATGAGTCTCATGTTAGTGGTTGTTGTGAAGGATTGTGATTGGCAGACACAGGTTTTATGTTTGCTCTACACTGCCCCCTATTGGTGTGGGATGTTTAAAACAACGCTCAGTGGGTTTGTGTTGATGAAAACTTTTCATCAATCAGGTGTTGGACGAAGCTACAGAGCACATCTTCCACTGAGAGAAGAGACTTTAAATTACTTCTGTTGGTTTATAAATTACTGAACGGCTTAAAGATCTGCTGTTGTCTTGTCAACCTTCCAGACTTCTCAGTTCTGGTTCTGGTTCTGCTCTGCATCCAGAACCAGAACCAAACATGGAGAAGCAGCATTCAGCTTCTATGCACCACAAATCAGGAACAAACTTCCAGAAAACTGCAAAACAGCTGAAACACTGAGTTCCTTTAGACTGAAACTCCTTGTTTAGAGCTGCTTTTGAACCGTAATAAATGAAACACTGACCAACGTTTTCATGTGTATCGATGATTTTAGTAAAAGGACTCATCAAAATATAATGTCTGTTCAGTATGGTGTTTTCTTTATACCTTTTTAATGTTGTGTTTTTATTATGTGAAGCACCTTGAACCGCCTTGCTGCTGAAGTGTGTTATACAAATAACTTGATTGATTGATTTTACAGACACAAACATTTGGTTTGTCATCGTTTTAAACCGGCTGCGTGTGGACCGGGCCTTACGAAGAGCCAGAGTTACTCTGTTTCATGGAACGAAGGAGGAGACGTAGAAACAACCACAGACTCTTCACACACAATTCTGTGAAAGCTTAGTGCCGAAACGAAACTCCAGCCTGACAAAAATGTGACGCCAATCTGATGGTGAGCAAGTTGTCACAAGATTCGTGTCCAGGGCTAGAAAATTACAGAAACAGAGAGGAGAAATGCCTTTTCAGTGGGTAATGGTGCAGAGGGGGCGGGATTTGTGTTGAGAAAGGCCTTAGAGTTGGGAGGTTGGACTTTTTGACAAGCGCTTTGTTAGCAGAGGAGTCACATATTAATTGCAGTGAAGGGCGGCTGCCACTCGCTGTCAGTGAGCTTTCCTCTGCAGCGCCAGGTGAAATACCGCAGGCTCGTATTCAACATATAAATACTTTTCTTACGCATTGTTCTGCCAAAGTGAGTGTTGAGTCTCGAGTGAAAAGATGAAGGCTGACGAATCTGATCCAGTTTGTCAGAAACATGTCTGTCCTCACCTGAGTAATGGCTTAAAGCCTTGGAAGCTGTCAAACCGCACAAGGCTGACAAAACATACATCATCCTCTGTTTACACACACGCTATTAAGAGCGGTGTGCATTACAGCAAGTGGAAACCTGCGAACGATAAACCAGCACGTTTTCAGAAGATCATGGTGGGAAAAAAATGATTATGAAACTGAAATAAACCTTTTTTAATCTAACATGTAGAGTAAAGAAGAAATGTGACTTCAATAAAATCGGAGACAAGTCAAAAAGGTTCAGAGAGATAAACCAAAATAGAAAACCCAAAGTAAAGTTAAATTTTGACCTTACTTCAAACATTAAGTTGATTTAAATGCCTTTAATTATGCTTTCTATACTATAGAGTTTTATATAAATTAAATTAGATTTTTTCTCATGATAATCACCAAATAGATCAGGGAGTCAAAATTTTACTTGTGCAGCAGTGATTTGGGTTGTTTATCCTGTTACAAGAGAAAAATGGGGGTTCATTTTTAATCCCCATATTTTCCACTTCCAGCTATTGGCAACTGAATTTGCTATATATACATGTTTAGCTTCAAGCTAATTATTTATCTGTAAGCTAGTTTACTTTCAAACTAAATATTTAGCCCAGTAACTAAATATTTAGTTTTGTCCTCAAGCTTTAGCTACTAACCAAATATTTAGATTAGAACTAAATATTTAACATCAAGCCAAATATTAAGTTAGTGAACAATATAGTTTGATACTAAATATTTAGCTTGAAACTGAATATTTAATTTGAAACTGTGACATTTACAGATAAATAAAACATATGGTGAAAATATGACTTTGGAAAATGAACCCTGATTTCTTTTCTCTTATCGCAGCTAAATAAGAAATTACTGCTGCTAATTTTTGACTGTGTAACTTTACAACCTTTCCTCACGCTATGAGGAAAGGTTGTTCTGGATTCGTCCTAATCCAACTTTATGTTTTCAGTCTTTCCGATGCGAAAAAGAGCTCCTGTTTCCATTGTGTCCATGAAGCTCAGCACTGCCCCCTATCAGTGTGGCATGGTACTTTTTTTTTTATCACCCTCTGCATTTTCACTGCACATTAATGTTCCATCAGAAACACTAAATATGTCACACACATTCACTTTATACGTGAATGTGTGTGACATATTTATTACATGCTAACTGGGACGTTAGCATGTAATCAAACTTAGCGACGTAAAGAGAGCCAGCAGTGAGCATCTGCTAACTTCCTGCATCAGTAATCCAGCACCACCAGGTTCATTTCAGGGATTTTGACCACAAACATTTTAAAATTACACAGAAAATAAATGTATATACCCATCAAGTGGACAGAATTTCTCATTGTTAGTATCGTAACTTGTCAGGACGACACACAACCTCACCTGTGTTTACGTCACCGGTACAAATGTAGCAGAGTTTACACACAGGTCAAAACCCATGTGAAAAAACACTGCAAAATACCTTCATCTATCACTTCTGTCATGTTGCTGAACACATCTTTTGTTGAAATCTTCCCCAGTTAAAAGACACTTTGCTTCTGTAATCAACAAAGCATTTCAATTCACAATTGTCACTGCTGGACCAGTTAAAGTTTCCCTTTATGCAGCCCAATAGGGAGGATAATTCACAGTTTACTGGTTCTAACAGATTATTTACACAAAGCACTTCTTAATAGTTACAAAATATCACGTTCTGGCTTGTTTGTTAATTTTGTACCAGCATCAAGGGGAGAGCATCTCACTATCTGAAATATCTATTTGTTTTTACATAAAGTTTGAAGAACACTTAAAATATGTTTCTCTTTTACATTTTCATAAAGATTTATAAGTGATGTTCCATTTGTGAGCATGGCTGGAAGAAAGCATGCGCTCTTCTAATCCTAAAGATTTACTTATTTTATAACTATTTAAGGTTCTTTAGGTGTTCTCAGTTTTTATGTACAAGGGTATATAAACCTAACCCTATACCAAATCTTTAGTCTTTAAACTTCTCCTAACAACTAGCATGCTGCCATTAGCTCTAACAGTAGCTCTTATAGCTTGTACCTAAACATAGACAACAAGCTGCTAACCGCTACTAGCGACGCTGCAGTGCTAACTCTGATTTTATATTAAAATAGGTGGAAATATTTGTGCTGTTATAATTCTTAACTATTTCTCTAACAAAAACAATAACTGATTGTAAACAGGAAACTTCTGAGGGATCAGATTATGCATATTTTAAACTATTATGTTTCTGATTTCCTGAAGCCGCTAGCTCTGCTAACAGAAGCTCTTACAGAAATAGGAGCAACAAATGGAGATTTAGTTTCAGCTACATAATTTATAGGGTTGTTTTTCTGTTAAATTCTGTAAACACATTTCTGTTGGCATTTCTACAGGAAGAAAAAACTACTTTGCTCTTTGCTGCTTATTTATTTATTTTATAGTTAAGTTTCTACACCTGCCAAAGGAGGGAAGAAGCTGCAACTCCGTCAGTCTCCGCTTTATGTGTTCTCACATTCCTTTCTAAATAAATAATGCTTGGTTTTCTACATATCAGATTAGAATCAAGATATTTACATGTTTAAACTCTGGAATTGACAGGGAGTGTTTTCTTTTACCATGGCTGCATCATGATGTATTATAACATCTGAATCTCTTGGAAAAGACCTGAGAAGATCGATGTCTTTGTTTGATTTCTTCAGCCACTCTGTGGTGATTTGCTTATCTTGCAGGTTGAATTGTACTCAAGATGAATGGTGAATGATGATGGATCACCTTTTTACTTGCCAAGTATTTTTCTGAAAGTACCTACCGAACTGTTTCCAACACTTGCTTCACTGTGTAACTAAACCATATGGTGCTTCAAGTTAAGTTGAAACAAAACCTCACTTGTATTTTATGGGTATGAACTTGGAAAAAAAAGAAATAGATGAGATCCAGGAGTACTATAATTGAATGTTGTTTGTGGAAAAAAAAATCATCCAAATCACAATACAAACCTCATGCCACGTATTAAAAGACAGACAGCATTTTCCCCCTTCAGATGCCTGATTCTCCAAATACAAACAGACATGTTGCCTCTTTTTTAAGTGCTTAACACCACTAAGCCCACTTCTGTGCATCTGTTTGAGATGAAGTGGTGCTAACAGCTTACAGATGGTGACTGTTCCTGACGATGGGCAGGTATTCAGGACTGACTCCATCACCCCCCCATCGACTCACTGTGACAAGCCTGAAACACATGCTGCCTTTCAGCTTTCTGCTTCACTTCTGCTACAACTTGAAAGGCCTGGAAACACATTTGGATAAAAAGGTCCAAACTATCCAGTCTTGCTCTCTTTCATCTGTTTTCTCTGGTTCCATCGGGTTGTGAGAAGAGGACACAGCTCAATTATAGACGCCAGTAAACTTCCAGAAGCCATTTTTTCCTTACCTTAAAATGTTGCAGCAAAATGCATTAAATACTTTGTTCATTAATTTTTTAATTCAAATTTAGCAGAGTTAGGTTGTAACTAGTAACTTTTACTCAATTACATTTACTTGAGTAACTTTTAGGAGTATTTGTTCTATGCTGTACTTTTATCTTTTACGTGAGTGATTTTATTATGAAGTATCTCTAAACTGAGCAAAATTTCTGGATTCTCTACTGAGTGAAAAACAAACATGTTTTAACCAAACGGACACACACCTGCAGTTTTTGTTAAAGTTTCATAAGTTTTTATTGAAAGAAACTAATTTGGAAAAAAAGTACTTTTGCCTGATTTTATTTTGTGTTACTTTTATAAATTATTGTCATTTGGACCTTAAAAAACCAGAATTTCCACTAAAATTTATCTTTTGATGATGTAATTCTGAAATATGTATTTGAGGAAACCTTTTATCGAATACAATTTACTTTTCCTTGAGTTATTTTTTGGACAGATACTTTTACTTTTTTTTTTCCCACCAGGGGGTCTTTTTGTGGGCTCTAGTGTCCCTTATATGACAGTAGGCTGACAGGGGAGGGGGGAGGACATGCCGGCCGGGTCCGGGAATCGAACCCGCGATGGCCGCGTCGAGGACTCAAGGCCTCCAAATGTGGGTTGTACTATCCCCTACGCCACCACAGCACGCCCCAGATACTTTTTACTTTTACTTGAGTAAAATATGTTGAAGTAGTGCTACTCTTGAGTAGTTTTTTGGTACTTTAAGCACCTCGGAAATGTAGACATTTTACTGCAGAAAGTTGTCAATTTCTAAATGATCTCTCACACTGTGTGCAGATACAGATCATATGACTTTGTTCTTTGTATAACCTCTTTCAAAAAGAGGTTATTCTTAGTCATCTATCAATAGCTGCATCTCTAACTAGCTACATATAGGCTATCTATCTAGCTAACCAGAACTAGCCAGCTAGCCAGCTAGCTAGCTAGATAGCTCAATAGATATCCAAACTGACTGATATATTACCTTGTCAAACATGGGAAAAAATTATTCTAAATAACTAGATAGCGATTTAAATCTGGCTAGCTAGCTCCAGCTAGCCAACTAGCTAGATTGCTACCTAGAAAAATAGCTCTCTATCTATCTAGCTATTTAGCTAGTTGGCTAGCTGGATCTAGATACCGGTAGATAAATTGGCTCAGTCAATTCAGGCTTAATTGTTTTAGTTATGAAAAGTAAACATTAGATAAGAAAATAAGTATTACTTTGTATAAAGGATACAGAACAAGACTTGTTAAACCATAAAAGGCTTAGTTGAAATTTGATTTTATCATCTGTTAATAATCAACATCTGTTATTATCTGTCAGAGAATATTATCAAGCAGGGTCATCATCGTGCTGCTGCTTTCTTTCAGCCACAGCCACCAGATGTCCAGCAGGTTGCAATATTAAACAGCAGGCTTTAACAGTGAATGGCAGGGCACCTGCAACAAAGGCAACTACAAAGAGGCTTGCTCTGACAGCGTTTCCTTTCTTCACAGCCTCCGACATGGCCCCCGCACCATCTTGGAAAAAGATCTCAGTGCTGTTGCTCTGGACCAGATGCCGGTCCCCGGAGAGTCCTCCGAAAGCAGCTTTTGCAAACATGGAGAAACTGAGGTGGAATGATAAAGGAAGGCACTGGACAACCGCCTGTAAATCTGCTTGACGTTTTCCTTTCATGAGTTGCAGTTAAAGAGAGAAATAGCAAACACTTGTCAGAGCTTCAGGAGATCCAAAAAACAAAGCAAAAAAAACAAAACAACCTACAGCTGTCGTGATCTGTGTTTTTTGGGTTTATTTTGAAGTTTCCTGTGTGTCTGAGTCTCTGTGTTGTCCTGTCTCCCCGTGATTAGTCCCCAGGTGTGTCTCGTTCCCTGATTACCCTCTTGTGTATTTAGTGTCACCTGTGTGTGTCTGTCTTCGTCGGGTCCTACGTCAGTGAACGTCTTGTAACGTCTCAGTTCCGTCTCCGTCAGTCTGTGTACGTCGAGTCCTCGTTATATCCTGTTGCTACCTGTTGGGAGCATTAGCCTTCCGCTCCGTCAGTGCTGCCAGGTCTGTGGACTGTTTTTGTTTTGTTTTCCATTCATCATTAAACTCCTCATCTACACCACATCTGGGTCTGCTGCGTTTGCCTCACCACCACCACCCACACCTCCTTATGACAGAAGGACCCGACCAACACACGGTGAGGCACGCAGCCCAACATGGACCCAGAGGAGATGCAGGAGTTAAAGGACACCATACGCGAGTACGAGGAGGCCATGGCCAAGCCGTACATGGCCTGGCGAAGGCTCGGATTTGCCATCCGGTTGGGTCTGCTGCTGGACTACTGGGTTCCACGTTTTCCGCTTCCGGAGCTGGTGGAATTGCAGAGGGAGGCAGAGTGGGAGCGTGAGGCAGCGCTAGCAGTCATGGCTGGAGAACCGCTGCCTCCCAGACCCGAATCTCTGTCCTCCCGTTCCACCACACCAGCTCCGACATCTCCCGTGCCTCCCGAGCCAGCAGCAGCCCTTCCGCGGCCGGATCCGCCAGCACCGCTTCCGCGGCCGGATCCGCCAGCACCGCTTCCGCGGCCGGATCCGCCAGCACCGCTTCCGCGGCCGGATCCGCCAGCAGCGCTTCCGCGGCCGGATCCGCCAGCAGCGCTTCCGCGGCCGGATCCGCCAGCAGCGCTTCCGCGGCCGGATCCGCCAGCAGCGCTTCCGCGGCCGGAGCCCGTTCCTGCCGGCGCACCCGAGCCCGTTCCTGCCGCCGCTCCAGCCGGGCGCACCGAGCTCCCGTTCCTGCCGCCGCTCCAGCCGGCGCACCCGAGCCCGTTCCTGCCGCCGCTCCAGCCGGCGCACCCGAGCCCGTTCCTGCCGCCGCTCCAGCCGGCGCTACAGAGAGTGCTCCCCCCGAGACTCCTTGTGCTCCCCCCGAGACTCCCTGTGCCAGTCCCGAGCCCCTTCCCTGTGCCAGTCCCGAGCTCCTTCCCTGTGCCAGTCCCGAGCTCCTTCCCTGTGCCAGTCCCGAGCTCCTTCCCTGTGCCAGTCCCGAGCTCCTTCCCTGTGCCAGTCCCGAGCTCCTTCCCTGTGCCAGTCCCGAGCTCCTTCCCTGTGCCAGTCCCGAGCTCCTTCCCTGTGCCAGTCCCGAGCTCCTTCCCTGTGCCAGTCCCGAGCTCCTTCCCTGTGCCAGTCCCGAGCTCCTTCCCTGTGCCAGTCCCGAGCTCCTTCCCTGTGCCAGTCCCGAGCCTCCCTGTGCTCCTCGTCGCCGCCCCCGTGCGGCCCCAGAGACTCCCGGTGCTCCGCGGCGCCGCCGCGCGGCCCCAGAGACTCCTGTGCTCCTGTCGCCGCCCCTGCGCCCCAGAGACTCCCTGTGCTCGTCGCCGCCCGTGCGGCCCCAGAGACTCCCTGCTCTTCGTCGCCGCCGTGCGCGCCCCAGAGACTCCTTGTGCTCTCCTCGCCGCCGCCGCGGCGTCCGCCTCCTGCGCCCTGACGGCCGCCGGACAGCCTCCGTGGTTTCGCCTCCCTGCGCCGCGGGCGCCGCGGACCGCCTCACGTGGTTTCCGCCTCAGCGCCGACGGCCGCCGACCGCCTCCGTGGTTTCCGCCTCGGCGCCGCTGCGACGGCCGCTGGACCGCCTCCGTGGTTTCCGCCTCCGGCGCGCGGGCCCACCCAGTTGGGTTTGTTTTGTTTGTTTTTGGACTCTTGGCCTTCGTGTGCCTCCGCCCACCCGGTTGGGTTTGTGTTTTGTTTGTGTTGGACTCTGGCCCCCCGTCCAGCTCCCCTCCACCCACCCTTGTTGTGTTTTTCTGTTTTGGGCGTCTGGGAGCCGCCCTTTGAGGGGGGGGTACTGTCGTGATCTGTGTTTTTTGGGTTTATTTTGAAGTTTCCTGTGTGTCTGAGTCTCTGTGTTGTCCTGTCTCCCCGTGATTAGTCCCCAGGTGTGTCTCGTTCCCTGATTACCCTCTTGTGTATTTAGTGTCACCTGTGTGTGTCTGTCTTCGTCGGGTCCTACGTCAGTGAACGTCTTGTAACGTCTCAGTTCCGTCTCCGTCAGTCTGTGTACGTCGAGTCCTCGTTATATCCTGTTGCTACCTGTTGGGAGCATTAGCCTTCCGCTCCGTCAGTGCTGCCAGGTCTGTGGACTGTTTTTGTTTTGTTTTCCATTCATCATTAAACTCCTCATCTACACCACATCTGGGTCTGCTGCGTTTGCCTCACCACCACCACCCACACCTCCTTATGACAACAGCAGTCTTTCTGGTTCAGACAGATGATTTGAAAGATCTACACCGTGTACTAAATTATTATGCAAATTGGATTTAAGTGTCATAAAGATTACATATTTTGTTGTGCTATTAAATTTATAGATGGTTTTGTGTGTCAGGGCTCTTGGAATCCCTATAATTAATTTCAGAGAGCTGGTTGATTAGTTTGTCTGGTGAGCTCAATTAAAGGAAATCTACTTAAGAAGGATGTTCCACATTATTAAGCAGGCCACAGGTTTCAAGCAATATGGGAAAGAGAAAGGATCTCTGCTGATGAAAATCATCAGATAGTGTAGTGCCGTATGACAAGGTATGAAAACATTGGATATTTAATAAAAACTGAAGCGTTATCGTACTGTGAAGAGATTTGTGGCTGATTAAAGAACAAAGATGGTTTGTACAGATGAAGACAAAATGAGGAAAGTTTCTGTTAGACAAATTCATCGGATTAAGAGAGCAACTGTTAAAATGCCTTTATAAAGCAGCAAACAGTTATTTGAAGCTGCTGGAGCCTCTGGAACCTCATGGTGGAGGATCCTCCAGAGGCTTGTGGTCCATGAACCTACTACTGGGCCCCCAACCAGAACTCACAAGCAGAACCGGTCCCAGTGGGTCCAGCCGGACATGAAGATTCATTTTCTAACAGACTGTTCACTGATGACTGCTGTGCAACCCTGGATGGTCCAGATGGACGCAGTAGTGGATCGGTGGTGGATGGTCACCACGTCCCAACACGGCTGTGACGTCACAAGGAGGTGGTGGAGTCATGCTGTGGGCCGAAATCATGGGGAGAGAGAGAGATGGCCAGAGTTCAGAGTCCCTGAAGGTGTGAAAATGACCTCAGCAAGTATCTGGACTTTCTGACTGATCACTTTCTTTCATGGTTCAAAAAGAGCCGAACCTTCAGCAGTAAAATCATCTTCATCATGACAATTCAAAAATCTGATGCTGCAAGGAAAACCACTGTGTCATTACCATCACCAAATCTTACCAAGAACTTTTACTCTTGTTTCTAGTCCAATCAAAAATAAAACAACAAAATTGACTCACAGCAAGATATAGAAGCTTATTTTAATAAAATAAGTCCTTAATATTGTTGAGAAAATGCCGGTTCCTTTGGCAGATAAATTCACTTTTTATAACAAGACAAATTCCCCATGTTAAAGTGAAATAATCTGTCAGTGGAACTAGAACTAATATTGCTTTTCAACAATATTAAGTATTTATTTATTTAAAACAATCTCCTATTTCATGCTGTTATGTTACTTTTAGGTTCTAATATATATTCACTAAACCACAAATCCTTGGTAAGATTTTGTGTTTTTGCAGTGTTGACATTTCAAACGTTGACTCAAAATTAAAGCTACTGTTAAGTTAGGAAACAGAATATGAAAATTTTTAGATACCAAAGTCATCAATTTAGCTCTTAGTTTTTAGTTTTTGGATTTTAGTTCAAATTGATAAATATTTAAAATATCATAAAATTTATATTGAAAAGTTGCCATTTGATTATGAAATCTTTTGATTAGGATGCCAACACTGTAACATTCCAGACGCTGTTTGTTTGATCTTTTTCTCAAACTGACAGTTTGGTAAGATGATTTCACTATTTTTTTATATTTGTGAAATTTTGGAGAATAATAGTCTAATGAGTGCTGATACAGGCCAAACTTCTTCTTTTAAACCCAAATATGGCAGAGTGTATTTCTGTCACAGTAAGCAATAAATCAATTAACTCAAAGCATGATAAGTTTAATCAAACTAAAAAAGTTTATTTTTTACTTTTCTTTCTTTCTGTCATAAAATTGATGACAAAAGTCTTCAGTTTGGTGTTTTGGTCTCAAGTAGTCCATTTTTTGAAGGACAATTTTAAAATATAATTTTGTTGTTTCTGTTGTTTTGAATATTTAAAATGTCTTCCAGTTCCAGTGGTAAATGTTCATCAGAATTTAAAGTTTATTGATCTTTGAGGATTTATTCTTGCATCATTATTATGTCATTACCTCTATATTACTTGAAAATGGTCTCAAAAGAACAATATTGTCGTTTATCACAATAACTTCTGGGACAATTGATCGTCCAGTAAAATGTGTTATTGTGACAGGCCTTTCTGAGAATACACTAAAATGAAGTTATTTAGATATTCAGCTGCGCTGTAGAAAATATCACATTTCAAATCCACCATTGGTAAACTGTGTTTGGTTTTAACCAACATCCTTTTGGCTGCAGGATCTAAAACTAAATAATCAAACATTCCTCAAGGCAAAATGACAAAAAAACTGGAGATTAAGTCAGCTTATAATAATTCTTGCTAATATCAGTCATAAATTCCACACTAAATGTTTTAAGGATTGTGAAACAGACTCAAACAGTGTGAACTGTCGTATGTTGAACAAGCACATGAGCAGCATGCTGCCTGTCTCTGCTGTTTAAACAGTCACTTCATCATCAAACTCTGGGAAAAATAATAACTACACCGCAATGTGAGCATTGGTTATTCAAATGGGACGCTCAGGTGACACAGGAGAAAAGCAAACAGCATGCTGCCAAATGTGGCACATGTAAAACTAATTATAGCACACCTTTTGTTTGCACACACCTGCAGATTACTGCGCGGAGCGGAGCGGCATCGATGTCTGTGTTTCTGTAGCTGTCTGTCAGAGGCACAACATGTTTGAAAGGGGATAATCAAAAAAGATTAAATTATTTCATAACTTCATTAACACAGAATCTAGTATAATTTAATTTTGTTGTTCTTTCTAATAATTTAAATCAGGAATAACAGATTTGTTTTAAATTACCAAACAAATATGTAATTCTTTATTTTACAGTATCAGATGTTTTAGTTTTGTCTGATGAGAGACAAACAGGATTTTATTAGTGATTATATCAAATATAGCTACCACAAATGTAGTTCACATTCATTCTTCTAGAAAACAAGTAACTTTTATTATTCTTTCCTCTACATAAGTAGTAAAGGAGGTTTTCTAAATAAACACAATATATGTATATTTAAGGTGATTTAAGTACACCCCTAAAATACTTAAGAATGTATAAATATGTAAATGTACTGAAAGGTCAAAAATAATAAGATTGTTATGAAGAAGGATCAATGTTATTTAAAAACCTTTATGCTAAAATCTGTCAGTTATTGTTGTACAAAATCAGACACAAATTTTCTCCTTCACAAAGTAGATAAAGTAACATATTGAAATATTTATGAAACACTGCTGAATACATTTGAATATACTTGACATATATTTAAAAATGTATTTTGATTCGACACAACTAAGCAATCAGCTGGAAATCAACAAACCACATCCCAATGTGCTGCAATAAAAATGAAAAAAGTTTTGTATGCATTTTGCCAAAAGTATAATTTGCATTGAATATTTTTAATGGTTAAATAGTCTAAACCTAAAATGCAGTCACTTAATAAAAAACACAATTTTTTGGTTGGTTTGTTCAGGTTTCGCACAAATAAAACAGGATTTTAGAAGAAGAATGCACCGTCTTTGTACCTGAATATTCCATTGTTCCACCCATCCATTAAAAAAGGCCGGTTCCCTTTGAATAAAATGTCATGCCATTGACTTCCCGGAGACTTTTTATGGCAGGTTTCAAGGTGAATGGAAGCCACAACCACTAGTCCTTTCACTGACAAATGACTGCGGCCAAACCCTTTCCTGGCTCTGTGACTCTAAAGACGCTGGCGGCTGCAACCGCAAAGTTGATTTGATTTGTTTACTTTGGGAACAATTTACATTTGAGAACCCTCTGTGCATCCTTTCTGTAGATACATTAGAAAGAAGAGAATTGTTGAGGAGGGGAAGTAAAGATCAAAGTTCAAATGAGCGTTGGTCATTGACCTGTGAGTTTAATCAAATGAGGTTGGTGAAGCTTTTGAGCGTCTTCCCAGGTCATCCCAGAGTCACTGCTCATCCACAACGCACACATACCAAACTATTATTTTCAATAATAAATGACGCATTGCAAATCCTTCTGACTGAATAAAAAAAAAACATTTAAACATTTCCGATTGCTGCAAATGCATCTTCTTTCCCTTTAAATAAAGGTAACCTTTGACAGCTCATGTTTATACAAAAGGTATTTCTCAGAGTGAATGATGAGACATATTTTGAATACACATTTATTTAAGCTGACCAACATTATTTTATTTATTTGAATGAGGTACACTCGATGTCAAATACAAACAAATATTGAGCTGCAGGGAAAGAACAGGATAATAATAATACGACTGTTGAGGTTTAACAAAGAAATATCCAGTGAAAACAGCTTTATCTTTTCATCATGAAATCAAAACACAGTTTCTGATGTCAAAATGATGCAAATAAAGCTTTGCTAAACTTGTGTTTCATTTGCATGCCGAGCCTCTGGAACTCCACAATGCTATAGTCAGACTTACTGATATTTAAATACCAGCTACATAGTTTCAGACTCAACTCTTGTTTGTTTTGAGCTCAGGTGCGTGTTATTCATAAAGACTTGGTATTAAACTCCAGGGCCTTACAAAACCCATTTTTTACGACAACTGTGGATCAGTGCTGCCATCTAGTATTCATTTAACGAACTGCCTACAGAAACTAAAACATGCCACAACATTTAACCTAAAATACATTCACTAACAAAAATTCACCTTTGACGACAAACAATATTTCACAATTGTGGCAATGAAAACACAAATTTCATCTAATTACATTTCTTAACACCAATAAAACTTGAAATTTAAGATTTTTAATCCAGAAATACCTACAAAACAATATGTTAGTGTTTAGAAGTATGAGCTGGTGTCAAGTTATGCTGGGAAATTAAATTAGCATCTCCATGAAGTTTGTTAGTAGAAGAAAGCATGAAGAGAGCAGCACTGCAGCCCTTTTCATATAAAACCAATATCTGACTTTTTGAACCAGTTCTGATCTTTTCACACCCAGAAACATCCAACCTGTGCCATCCATATGGAACTAATTCAGAAGCAGTCGGATTGAATTAGTAGTGTGAACAACTATGCAAAAAAAAAAAAAAAAAATAGATTTCAGAAAAAATAAAAACAAAAATAAAAACTGCTAGAACTGAGCATCAAGACATGTTGTGGACACCTTAGGATAACTGTTGACTGAACAACTGTAGTCAGTAGTTTTCTACGAGATTAAAAGGGCCATAACATAATTCTTATCAATCAATGAAACTTTAGTTGGGTCAATTTTGGATTATTTCTTACTTTAATAAATACAGCTAATTATCAAAACTAGCAATAAAATAAACATTGAATTGCCCTGTGATGGACAGGGTTTATACCACCACTTGCATAAAGGATGTGACAGACAACAGATGAACTTGAATACACAATACATAGTTATTGTGTAATGAGTCTGCATAAGAGTTCCACGTGTTGAATATAAATACTGAAAAAAAAAATCTTAGTACCTTTCTATAACCCAAATGAGTGTAAACAGAAAAAGTAGATCCAGGTTTCAGAAAAGAGCTCTAACTCCCGATAATAATTGGCAATAGAGAATGCACACGCCCATATAAACAAAACAAAAAGACTGACTGATATTCACCCAATCATCAACGTCGGGAGGCGGAACTTCCGGTGACATTGACAAATCAGTGTCGGCAAGGCGAGACGAGAGCAAACTGAATATGACAGCAAAACAACACCGAGGGGGGAGTTAACTTCTAGACACCCGTCATATTTCTGAAGAAACGTTACAGTAATCCCTTCTAACAGTGTGCGGTTTTACTACAACTGAAAGGTAAAATAATTCACGTCGCTATTTTTTCCTAATCTTTACGCTTTTCTTATAACTCTGCGCGGTGTTCATCTGTCCAAACTTTGTGACACGGAACACATCACAGGGTAGCAGTGCGAAACGACAGCTAGCAGGCTAAGCTAGCTAGCTGCTAGCTACGTTCTCGCTCGAGCCAAGCAAACACCTTTAAAATCGGCTCAATTATTTGCTCTGCGACGCTCCGTCTTTCTGAGCGTCGTATTTAACTTGCATTACGTCTCTAAAGGTGCTGGCACGACGCTGACAAAAGCCCGACTTTCATCTTAAGTTTGATTTTTGTCTGCACATGATGGCCACCAGTTTTTTAGGGAAGCCATGATGATCCAATCAGAGTCGCTTCTTCATGTTGATAGTTCACTAGCTAACGGTCATACAATTGTACAGGAATGTCTCAGAGATCCCGTTGTATGTTTAACTTTAACCTTTATATTTTGTTATTTAAATACAGGGGTTTATCAGCGGCAGTGTGCATTTCAGTCTTTTAATCGATAGAACATTGAACTATGCGTCTGTTATGTATGTTGCTATTGTTAACCTGGACGAACTCCCTTCACCGAGGATGTCATTTTTACACTGTACCGAAAAATCTGTTTTTAGTATTGACAGCATATTTAAAACAATAACTTTTTATCAGGAAAAGACAGCAATAAACATTACACACTTCCAGTATTTGGAAGATTAGTAATACTGCCATTAGAAGACTTTTCCCCAGTTCTATCACAATATTTGAAATTTGAATATCTAAAGATATGTTTTTAAAGTGTTTTCTGATTTGATTGAAAACAGAGTTGGAATGATGTTAGATTTTATGATTTTATTATCTGGTTGACAAAAAATTAAATAGTACATATAAAATGTTTTCCTTTTTTGTTTCTGCTTGTTGTTTACCTGGTTTAAAATCCAATACTTGTTGTTTATTCCCCCTCAGCTGACTGGTGTCCTCTCAGTCCGGTAGATGTCCACGCCGTCAGACACGTCAGGTGGCATGTCCCATCCTGGCCCCTCACCAGGGGCAGGCCTGTCCCCAGGGCCCATCTTGGGCCCCAGCCCCGGACCCGACCCTTCACCAGGTTCTGTTCACAGCATGATGGGCCCCAGTCCTGGACCAGGGACACCCAACACACCGCACGGCATGCAGGCCCAGGGACAAGGCGATTACTCTCAGGACAACATGTATCCTATGCATAAGGTCGGCTGCCACTTCCACTGCCTCACTGAGAGTTTAACAGTTCTTTGTTGATGCACTGACTAAACATCTGAAGCAATTCAAACTATCTGCATGCAATTCATTTTTTTGTAAGTGGAATGAAGTTAAATTTTCTGCTAAATTCGATTTTTATCAAGTGATTGTCCTCACTTCTATTCAAAAATATTTTATTCATCCCAAAAGGAAATCAAATGTTGTAATTCATGACAGCCAAGTATCTTTAAAAGAGTCGTCGTAGAAGTTGATGCTGTAAGTTGCTACAGGAAGGTTCTCCGGTAGCAGTCAGTATGGCAACAAATCTGGAAATGCTTCTGACTGAAGACAGTTGTTTCTGCTTCTCTCTCTGCTCTGCATTCATGAAGCTCCCTTTTCAACTCCTGTGGGATTTGGGGTTGTAGTTCAGATATTATGTGAACCTTAAAGAAACTAATTAGCTGCTGAAGGGAGTAAAAGTGATACTTTGCTGCTATGGTTACAAATCATAATAAATGTTAAAAGCAATAAAAAGAAAGAGCAAAAGACCTACGAGCTGCAAAAGCAGAGAGATTAATTGTAAAAAAATAAATAAAATCAACCCCAATCAAAAAAGATAAAACAAAAGCTATAAAAAACTTGTTAATATATTTACTAACAGTCAGATTTATCCAGCAGACCAGCGTTTTAAAACAAGAGCAGCATGACCAAGTCTCCTGTTTCTCTGTCTTGTTTCAGCCCATGGAGGCGGCCATGAATGACAAGACGATGGCCGAGGCGATGCATTTCAGTCACATGAAAGGTGTCGGCATGCGATCCCTGCACAGCGGCATGGGGCCTCCTCAGAGCCCCATGGACCAGCACAGCCAAGGTGAAGCTCTGGCTGTAAAATTCAAATAAATATTCAAAGTTCAGCTTTATTTTTGATGCCATCATCCAGTTATCAGTGATAAAATCTGTTAATTATATAGAAGAAATGACAACTAATAACCCAAAACCGAGAAAGCAAAGATTATTATTATTATTATTATTATTATTATTATTATTATTATTATTATTATTATTATTATTAAGAAATAAATACTAGTCTTTACTCCTCTTGAAATAAAACAACCACAGTCTGCAATGTATTTTAATGTTTTATGGGAGAAACCAACAGGAGTTATATGTTAATGGAAGCTACATGATAAATGTTTTTAAAAGAGCGGCTAGCATTTGTGTTCATCATCTTTTATTAGAGGTCATGTTAATAGTGAAATAATCTGACGGTGGAATTAGGACTTTTTAAAATCAATCCTGTGAAATTAATGACTTAAAACAAGTTTCTGTTTCTTGCTCAAAAGTTAGTTTTGTCTTACTCAAGTGTTATGAGATATTTGCACTAGAAATTGGATAAAAACACTTGGTAAGATTTTGTGTTTTTGCAGTGAACAGAAATAAATAATACATTTATATATCTAACAAAATATCTGAACATCTTGCAGATCTCTGTTGGTCTGTCACAAAAAAAAAGTAAAATACAAATTTCATGCTGATGATTGTGAATTTTCTGAAACATGAAACTTTTTGTGGGGTTTTGTGGGGTTAGGATACATGTCTCCACATCCATCCCCAATGGGAATCCATGAGCATGCCTCCAGCCCCATGTCTGGAGGTGGAGGCGGGCCGACCCCGCCCCACATGCCTCCATCTCAGCCCGGCCCCATGATGTCCATGGACCCTCAGGGAGGCATGGCCAGCATGTCGGGGATGGGCCAGCCGGGGCGCGGCCCCTCCTCCTTCAGCCCCGTCCAGCTGCAGCAGCTCAGGGCGCAGATCCTGGCCTATAAGATCCTGGCCCGCGGGCAGCCGCTGCCCGAGAACCTCCAGCTGGCTGTTCAAGGCAAAAGGAGCCTACCCACGATGCAACAGCAGCAGCAGGCGCCACTGCCGCCGCAGCAGCAGCAGCCACAACAACCACAGCAGCCGCAGCAGCAGCCGCAGCCGCAGCAGCAGCAGCAGCAGCAGCAAGCATCTGGTGCTAGCCCATACAGGCCTTCAGGTAGGAAGAGCAACCAGACAGGATTTAATGACGGGTTTCCCTTTTTCAGTCGATCAATCATGTTTATTTGTAGCACATTTCATCAACAGGGCAGTTCAAAGTGCTTTACATCATAAAAATACAAAGCCACAGAACACAGTCAACCAGTAAACATGACATTTTGTTAAGTGTAACGATGCACCAATTTCAGTTTTCTGGCCGATCGCCGATTACCAAACCTAATCTGCTGATTCTGATTTTGGCTGATACCATTTATTTTGTCTGAAAAGTAGCAAAGTCTAACAAGAAAGTTGCTGAGTTGGCGACAGTGAAGTGACTGTCGTTAAACTGCAAGCATGCAGACCTTACCTGGTGGGCCGTCTGTCAGTCAAACCTCTCACTGCAGAGCAGAAGAGAGAGCAGCTGAGTTTTAGACCTTTGCCGAGGAAAACATGGCTTGACATGTTAATATCAGCCAATCACCCAAAATTAAGAAAATCGTCGCTGATAAATTGGCCGACAGATAAATTGGTGCCAACTTTACACATCAGAATGGTGGTGAGTGTTTCATTAATTATTGTTCAAAAGCAACTCGACCAGCTGGCTTCTTAGCCTGGAACTCGGTGTTTCAGCTGTTCTGCAGTTTTCTGGAAGTTTGTTCATATTTGTGGTGCATAGAAGCTGAATGCTGCTTCTCCATGTTTGGTTCTGGTTCTGGATGCAGAGCAGAACCAGAACCAGAAGACCCGACACAAGGTTGATACAACAACAGCAGGTCTTTAATGTATTTTACTTGGCAAAATGTTTTTGCAACATTTTAAAAAAATATTTATGCAAAAATAAATAAACCGAAACAACAAATAAAATGAATTATGAAGTTTCTTAGTTGAAACTAAAACACCAAACTGAAAACTTTTATCAACCAATTTTTGGTAGAAAGAGAGAAAAGAGAAAAACAATAAATCTATTGAGTTGTTTTAATTTATCATGAGATTATTTGTTGCAACAGGCATAGACCTTTTTATTACCTGAAGATATGAAAACATGATTTAATTTCAACAATAATTAATTTTTCTAATAATGCAGCTCTTTTATCTGTTTCCCACTTTATAAATGACACAAATGCATTCAATAATAAAAAATAAAGTAAGTTTTTATACATATGGCTACAGCTTACAGCTGTTGTGGTATTTTTACATCTCCAGCGTTTATTTGAAGTCAGAAAGCATCTCCTGGTTGTTGCTGCTTTCTTCAGCCCACCTTGTCATTTTCAGAAAACTTGTCCGGTTGTCTGTTGGATCTAACTGGTTTTGTCTGAAAGGTATGTCGATGGCTCCCATGAGCGGCCCCCAATCCAGCCCCTGCCCAACACCAGCCCTGCAAGGACACAATCAAAGCACCGGAGCCAAGCCTTGGGCTGACGGTGAGTCCTCAGGCTGTTCCTCTCTGACCTGGAACAGAAACCGACTCCTGTGTCAGTTTCTGTTCCAGCCTCAGCAGCTTGTAACTTTTACAAGCAACATGTTTTTCAAATATTTGTTAAAGTTGTCACTTTTGTCATGTCGGTATAATATGAAACCGAAAAGCTCCTTCACATCATGTACACACTAAAGATTAGCGAAGGGTGAGATCTTTAAAAGTCTTATTTTATTTTTCCAGGTCAATCTAATGACAATCAAGCACAGAAGCACCTCACCCCGGTCCCCAGTGGCCGTCCGTCTCCCGCTCCCCCCCAGGCGCCTGTAGGGGCCCCGGGCCCCGTCCCGGGGAGCTCAGGGGCCGTTCACCCTCCAGGGCAGCAGGTGTCCCCCATGCTCCAAATGCAGCAGAAACAGAACCGGATCACACCGGTCCAGAAGCCCCAGGGTTTGGACCCGGTGGGAATCCTGCAGGAGAGAGAGTTCAGGTAGAGTTTGGACCAGAGCCACAACTTCACTATTCTTACTTTTCTTTGAAACAAAAATATAAAGTGTCACAGTTTTTATTTTTCCTAGTCTAAAATGTGAAAACTGAAAATGAAGATGAGATCTGGAACAAGGCTTCTGTCGTCCCACACTGTTAGATTTCATTAAAACATATTAAAGTTCATTTCTATGAGATGTAGCTGTTTATCAGAGGAATGAAATTCTCTGGAGCTTGAACTGAAATCATTGAAAATTAATCATAAAAAAATGATCTACCAAACTGTGTCTCCTTCAATCTGATAGAAACCGAAGGGTCTGGTGGAGGTCCTGTTTAGTCTCAATTTGGATAAATGTTCTATAAATTTAGTTCATTTGCTATTTAGCTATGATGAATTTAACAAACATGGGAGAAATTAATCTAATTTTGGCATCTGTAACAGGTCTGTAACACACCTGGCCTCAGTTTGTGACGATGGTACGTAAACTGGAGATGTTGCAGTTTTTGTTGACTGTTTCCAGACTGAATTTAGTTTTTTTTGATTCTCTTTAGTTTTGGTTACTCCCTAACAATCTGTGATTAATGTCTCCATTCTGCCGTTGTTCCTTCTTATGGTTGGACAGCGAATGCAATAATCGTAAATTGAAAATGTGTTTCTTGCAGTGATTTCTGTTTTCTAAAACCTATAAAGGTGCATTCTGTGTCTTTTTGTAACGGCGTGATGGTCTCTGTTAGACTGCAGGCCCGGATCGCTCATCGGATCCAGGAACTGGAGAGTCTGCCCGGCTCTTTGCCTCCGGACCTCCGAACTAAAGCGACGGTGGAGCTCAAGGCGCTGCGGCTGCTCAACTTCCAGCGGCAGGTAGGAGAACTGGACCTAAATGAAAATGTTTCGGCCTCCAGTTCAGAACAGGAACTTTAATCCAGCAAGTCTTAGTTTTCTAAAAACAACAAAAATAATTAACAGCAACTTTTGCAGGAAAATTAATCAGATTTTCTTCAGGACTGCCACTAAAGACTGACTTGTTTTATTCTTTTTGGCTTTATTGAACTTTTATTTTATTCAAAAATGATACATTTCACTTACAGGTGAGTTTTTTGTAACAGTTTTTTACTGCAAACCAGGACATAAAATGAACAAGAAAGACATTTGCTACAGTGCTATCTAGATTGTTTAGCCATGACTGAAACAGTTCCCCTCTTTACTTTAACATCTGTTGTCACTTTTTCTTCCTGTCATGTAAACAAGCGATTAAAAAAGCATAAAGTCGAGTCATTTTTTAGATCTTCTCCAAAAGAAGAAGATCTTATGTGACTCGTGTTTGTACTGTTGAAACCAGATTTTCACTTTCACTGAATAAAAAGTCACATTTTTTTTTCACTATCTGAAGTTAAATCAGACTAAACTTCTCCATTGTAGGTTAGTTGGATTTTCAAAAATTATCTATATTTGACAAATGTCAGAAAACAAAGCAAAAATATTTTTGAAATATTTTTGTAACTTTCTTCTCTATGAAATACTTCTTTCCATTTAATTTCTTTTTACTAATAAAAAATGTATTTTTATGCTACAGCTATGTTTTCATTCAATTGTCACACAAATTATGAACAAACTTTTCAAACGTCGTAAAAAAGAAAATGACCATTAGGAGCTCAAACATTTATAGAAATGTGGTTAGTATTATAAAAATGTTAAATAACTAGTGGTTGTTAAAAGTTAACACCACCTTTAGCATGCTCAGCATTATTACACATGTCTGTAATAAACAGGAAGTACAGGTTGCTAACTAGCATAAACCACAAATCTCAGGAAGATGAAGAGTCCGTTTGGAGTTTGAACTCTTCAGTTTTCTGCTTCTGGTGAGGCTCAGACCCACCAGTGGATGGAAAAGTTCGCTACGTCAGAACTTACTAAGAACTCAGAGCCTCAACATTTTGGGAAATGAAATCACTTATTTCAAATTTTAAGCCCTTTTGAATGTGATACTTAATAATGTGCATAAAAAAAGCATCGATGGAAACTTTTTTTCTTCTTTTTTATGTAATCGGACGTAACGTCCAGCTGAGGCAGGATGTGGTGGCGTGTATGAGGCGCGACACGACCCTGGAGACGGCCCTCAACTCGAAGGCGTACAGGCGCAGCAAGCGGCAGACGCTCAGGGAGGCGCGCATGACGGAGAAGCTGGAGAAGCAGCAGAAACTGGAGCAGGAGAAGAAGCGGCGACAGAAACACCAGGTGAGCCTCTGAGCAGAGGGTCAATGTGTAGCTTTTAGTGTGAAACGGTAAAAATCCTGAAGATTTTTAAACCTGAATCATTGTTGCTTGGTTTGCAGGAATATCTCAACAGTATTCTCCAACATGCCAAGGACTTTAAGGAATACCACCGCTCGGTGTCCGGGAAAATCCAGAAACTCACCCGAGCCGTCGCCAACTGGCACACAAACACCGAACGGGAGCAGAAAAAGGAGACGGAGCGGCTGGAGAAGGAGAGGATGAAGAAGCTGCTGGTAAGTCTGTGGCTACATCAGCCACTAAAGGACAAAAGCAAATTATTTGCCTCGAGGTTTTGTTAAATTATGTCTTGCTGTTCAGTGCGCTGTGTTTCAGCCGGACGATTATTTCTGTTGCACAACGATCTGACTTCCACCAGTGAGCTGGTGACAAATGCTAAGTGCTGTTAGCAGCTATGGAGGAAGACGCACCGCCGAAAAGAGAGCGCTCACTCTGGGAAATATTATTTTAAACTTTTATCACTTAAAATGACTTCCAAACCTGACTTTGCTCTCTCTAGGCTTTGGAATATAATTTAGCTTAATATCTTCTGGCTCCATTTTGTTGCTTGGTGGTCTAGAAGAGTAATAATGTGCAAAAAAATAATAAAAAATAGATTATCTAAAATATATATATATATTTAGTTGTTTGAAAGGCAGTGCCTCATTTTAATCTTCCTTTTTAATTTTTAAAATTCAATATGAAATGTTTTATTTCTCACTGAGCGTGTTCTTTGTATTTTAAGTAAGGAAATGGTTTCTTTAAAAAAAGGAACTGAATTATTTATTTGTTACTGCAAAAGGGGGAAATTACTATTACTAATAAAAGGGTTTAGAACATCCATAAACTGAATCCATTGACAAGGTTTAGGATTTGTCTCCTAGCTGTTGTTTGTAGTAGTTTTAGAGATTAGGACGTTGTGTCCGTTTTGAACTTGAGGGCTGCATTAGGAGTCTGAAGGTGAACTAATTACCCTCCTGTCACCGTCTGTCCAGGAAGAGGATGAGGAAGGCTATCGAAAACTCATTGACCAGAAGAAGGACAAGCGTCTGGCCTACCTGCTGCAGCAGACGGATGAATACGTGGCCAACCTCACCACTCTGGTGTACGAACACAAAGCCGCTCAGGCTGCCAAGGAGAAGAAGAGAAGGAAGACGAAAAAGAAGGTGGGAAGAAGTTCTGGGTTTGTTCTTTTCTCCTGGCAAAGGCTCTCAATCCCAGAACCAAAAATATATATTCTTTTTTAGAAAATGTTTCTATAATATTTCTGTAACACTGGTAGCCTGTATTTACAGACAGAAAATGGGCAAAGAAAGGAGAAGGTGGAAACATGCAGCCAAAGGCACCAAAACTATTTACTCTTGATTAATTTTTTTGTCGTTACCGTAATGTTGTTTATGTAAAACATAAATTAAATGTGTATCATTAATCCTGTTCGTTTTGAGCAGTGGTGGACAAACTTCCACTCATAGCAGAGCTCCTTTATCAGTTAGCACTTCCTCCTAACTTTTAAAATATTTAGCACAGTTAGCTTCCTCTAAATTTATTCTGGATAAATTTGAAAGGGGAATTTTTTGATTTGTTTTATGAACTCAGTTTGACGTCTATGTTGAAGTTTTGGATATAAACTGTTAAAACTTCTTCAAGCAGCTAAGCAGTGACATTCATGCTCTTATTTTGAAGGGGGTGAAGATCATTAATAAAGCAGTTTTTCTTTTCATTTCCAGAAGGTGGAGGGAGACGGTGAAGGTACCAGCGCCATTGGACCGGATGGCGAGGTTAGTCACTGTATTTGAATGTTGGTGTTTTTCCACCTTTTGTTTCTTTTTTCTGAAATGTTGGTCATGTACTTCCTCTCTAGAAGTGAATATGCAGCTCTGCTCTCACTTCAGAGCAGAGAGAAAAATGTTTTAGTGACTGTTGACTCTTTATTTTCCTCTCATCAGTAATAAAACTTTAAAACTTTGGTTTTTTCAATATGGGTGAACCTGGTGAGTTTAGAGCTGAGACCAAAGCAAACTCAGAAAAACATGGAATATTGCATCGATTGGATTAAGAGACTTTAATCCAACTCCAAGGCAGAAATAGATTTTCTACTTAGTGCTGAAATCTAAAGTTTCAGTTTCCTGTTTGGTCTGTTTTATCAAACAGTACAGATTAATTGCTTGGTCTTAATCTGTTTGCCTTTTTATTATTTGCATCTTTAGAGACAAAAACCTGTCGGAGAGTTTTGTGAAGCTGCGTAGAGTTTGTTTCCTTTTTTCTGCTAAAAGCTCAAAGCGTCTCGTTGTGTTGCAGCCCATGGATGAGAGCAGCCAGATGAGCGAGCTGCCAGTCAAAGTGATCCAGACGGAGACCGGGAAGGTTCTGCAGGGGACCGATGCCCCCAAGTCCAGCCAGCTGGAGGCTTGGCTGGAGATGAACCCTGGGTGAGAAGCCATACTGTTACGCTGAGCCGGTATCAGCTGCAGAACCCTTTATCTGCTCTGAGCATGTTGACAGGCAGATTTATATGGAAATAAATGGGAATAGCAAACCAGGGCTGGATCACTGTTTCTCCTACTACTGCTGAATTATTTCAATGGCTTCAGTTTGTAAAAATAAATAGGTTTCTTATGCTGTCTGGAAAAGACTAGAGCTTGATTCTGAAAAATGTTTAAACATGCATTTGAGATGGAAAGTTTTTTTTCTTTTCTGACTCACTTTAATCTTGTCCAGAGCGGTCTGTGATTTTTAGCAGACTGTAGTTGACAGGCAGAGGCTGAAAGGATAAACTGGAGCTTTGCTGTGATACGTTCAGCCTTCCTGGGATCTGCTGGAGTCTAACTCTGTTCAAAACTATCGGCCTGAATGAGCAGCAGATGCATTTCTGTAGAAAGTTTCCTTTTAAACAGCTTCTTTGACCTCTTTATGCTCCGTCTGACTTCACTTGGAACACATCACTGATCCTGAAAATGGCTAAATTTGATCCGACTTCTCTCAGTAATAGCATCCACACTGAAGAGTGTCATCTTTTAAGTCTGATTACGCGCTTGTCAAGCTGAAAATATGCCTGTACTGGTTTCTAGCAGAATTAATTTATCAGACAGACACCAAATTAAATTAAATTAACAGTAAAATCCCTTCCTTTATTCCACATCACATCTGAATTTCTGTACAACTCATCGACCAAATTGGCTGTCAGAGAACCAACTCATAAACACGCTCACTCAAAACTAAAAAAAAGATCATTAAATATTTATAGGGAGAAGAAGATTTTAACCTGTCTGAAAATGGAGACTATGCAGATGATATTCAGTTTTACACATAATTTTAACCAAACGAAAAGGTCTCAGCTCCACCGTTTGTTAAAGTTCTGAGACGCCGTTTAACGGTGGATTTTCTTCAATTAAATTAAGATAAAACTGGAATATTTATTGTTGCGCCACAAAAATGCACATATAAGATAAAGGAGACTCTCTTGGGGACCATCTAGAGTCTCTGTTTTGTTCTTGTTTTTAATCATTGTCAAGTTAAGCTGCATTGTCTCACGTCCTGAACTGGGAATAATTATTCATCCTTTTGTTTCAAAACAATTGGAATATTGCAATGAATTATGGGTAAGTCTTATCAAAACCTCCTGAGAGCTTTTTCAAAGTAATCAAATTACTGCTGCCGGGCTTCTGGTTAGTTTAAGAGTCTGTTTTTGACTTGGTGAGCAGTTCATGGGCAGACAGGCGGTATCACAACGTTTCTGCAGCCAGATGTGCACGGAGGATCCCTGATGTTCTGCTGATGGCTCCCCATGCTAAAGTGAAGAAACGAGGAGACAAAGCGTTCTGTTCAGTGGCCTCCAGAATCTAAACTTCTCTTCCTTTTGGTTTAAAATTGGTCGACTTTAAAAGCCAGTCCAAAAAATACTTTTCAAATCTGCTTTTTATTTACTTGTGTTTTTATTAGGGTGAACCGATGAATCACCTCTGATTACTTTCATTTTGGGTGAGCAGCTGATACCTCAATATGAAACTGATGTCATCTCTGATTTTCTGTAGAATAATGCAAACCAGATGTGAAATGTTGAGCCGTTACAGATTCTGAAACAGAATCTCTGACATCTCTGTTTGAGATGTCAAAAAAAAACTTTTAAATGATTTAAATGTCTATATTGGCATAAAATCTACTGGAAACATTAAAAAAGTAAGTCTGTAGGAACCTGTTGATCTCTCCTACTGAGCCTTAGACTCTGACCTCCATGCAGATTGTTCTGGTTTTAAATGAAAAACCAAATCAAGCGGTCTGCAGCCGTTCCTCGTGATGTTTCTGTTTCTGCCTGTTTTCTGAAATCTTCCCTGCTGGTAGAAACTTCCTGTCTGTTTTTGTTCTGACCAGGTATGAAGTCGCTCCCCGTTCAGACAGCGAGGAAAGCGGCTCAGAGTTCGAGGAAGAGGTCAGTGACCTTCATCAGAATCATGTTCTGCCCTGCTTTGAATCAGCTGCCTGCTGGTTGTATGTGAACCGGTTCCTCCACCAGGGGGCGGTAGCTGCAAGCTTTAGCATTTGATGTGTTTGGAGTTTTTTTTTTTTTTTTTTTAATGATCTGCTTTCAATTTGGCCTTATCAGGACGAAGAGGAAATGGGCAAGGCAGAAACGGAGGAGAAGAAGAAAGTTGATCCCAACGGAGACGAAGTGGTTGAGAGCGACGCCAAGAACGTCATCGAGTACTGCATTTGTTCTTCATTATCACACATATTACACTTCAGCTCTGAGAAAACACAAGTCCAACGCAGGCATAATGAAGTTAAAGAAGTGTCAGACGGGAGCAAAAGCGCTTCAGCTGTTCTCTTCCTCTGC
The DNA here is from genome assembly GCF_019740435.1 of Gambusia affinis. NCBI lineage: Eukaryota > Metazoa > Chordata > Actinopteri > Cyprinodontiformes > Poeciliidae > Gambusia > Gambusia affinis. The sequence goes on along the minus strand of NC_057870.1, from coordinate 30,064,940 downwards.
ACACGTTCAGGACGGCCAAACAAGACGTGGATGATGAGTACAGCGTCCCCACTGGGCAGACCAGCTCCCAGTCGTACTACGGGGTGGCGCACGCCGTCATCGAGAGGGTGGAGAAGCAGTCGTCTCTGCTGATCAACGGCATGCTCAAACAGTACCAGGTAAACACGCTCGCAACAAACCCCCTCCTACGTTTGAAATGCTGCGAACCAATCCACTGTTTTTCACTTCCAAGGCCGATATCTGAGGTTTACTGGGTTTCTATTCACCACAAATATGCAATAAACTTCCAGAAAACTGCAAAACAGCTGAAACACTGAGTTCCTTTAAATCCAGACTAAAATCCCACCTGGTTAGAGTTTAGAGTTTTTGAACCGAATTAAATGAAACATTGAAAACATTTGATGTGTTTGATTCTGGTGAAGGAAAAATGTAATGCTGACTTTGTAACTTTGAGTTTTTCTGTGAAGCGTCTTGAACCACCGTGCAAATAAACTTCATTAACTGAAACAGCTGAACTGGCTTAAAATGTTTCTGAAGACATAAATGTACTGAAATAAAAATTTATTTGATAACTCTGCAGCAGTGCAGCTCACTTAAACACTTAAATACCAGTAAAAACACCAACAAACCTTTCAGATGGTTCAGAAAGTGGAATTAGGAATTCTAAATATAATCTAAAACAAATAATAAAGTATGACATCACTCAGGGCACAGAGCGTAGAATTAGACTGAACAGATCTGCACTCATTGATTGGGCGCATTGTTACCGATCTAGAATTTTTTTCAAGTCCGTGTGTAAATTAAATAAACTAATTCCTAGGCTGAACTGAATTCATTCACGTTTTGATTCTTCTTGAGCTTTTTCATGTTTTCTCAGAAACTCAAACCTCCAAAGAGGCTTGTTGGGTTTTTGGTGTGGCAGAACAACACAAAGAGGAACAACACTAAGAGGAAAGATGAAGGAAATATTTCCTTTTTATAATGAAACTTTCTAAGTTTGGTGGGAAGTGGGACTCGGCCTCCTGTTCTTGAAGGCCTCAGAGGAGAACAAACGTAACAAACGGCGTCATAAAGAGCAGCAGGCAGCGGAGACATAAAATCTGAAAACAAATCTAAAATAATTTGTCTTCAGTTTTAAAATCCCCCCAAGATTGTGCTGTTTTATTCTCTTTTTGGTTAAAAATATGAATAAATATTTCTATTAAAACAAAACATATTTGTACCTAGATCTAATCTGGTATCTGAAGTTTTAATTTTGGTTTTAAAATTACTTTTCTTGTCAGACTCCTTTCAACTTCATCTGCAGTCATTTTTCCTCTTATTGACTGTTTAATGTTGCATATTTTCCTGTTAAGACGCTGCGCCGGCAGTTTGAGGTCTTTTTACAGAGTCGTACATTTTCCTGGCTGTAATCAGTGAAAAAGACATTTGTTTAATGAAGTAGTCATTTTCTGCTCATTAAGATGGATGTTAAAAGCATGTTGGAGTTAACAAATTGTTTCCATGAGTGAAAGAGCTGGCTGTAATTTAAGATTCCTCCAGTGCACACAGTGCAGCATGCCTTCATGTTAGAGCATCTGCTTTTAGTTTAATTTAGAGATTTCATACTGAAAACAAAAATCCACTTTTATAACCAACAGGTTGAAGTTTTGAACTACAAAAGTTAAAAGTTGTAGATTTTCCAACCCAAACTTCAAATTCCCAAAAAATGACTGCTTTTAGAAATGATTTATTCAATGTTGGTTTTAATATGTAAACATCATGATCTTAACAGAAACCTGAGCTGCATAGTTTCTGTTTAACTTTAATATCCAAGCATTTAGGGTGCAAATGTCCATGAGATGAAAATTGATGGTGAGGATTCAAACTGAACTGGCAATCCAAAGTCAATACCTGCAGACTCTATTAGCCTTTTATTGGGAGAACAGATACCATCAGATAATAGCACTTCCACTCTGCGCTCTGGCGCTTTTCACACTGCTGCAAACACAATTCAGTCCTCACATACATCATCATTTTTAGAAGCATAAATTAACCCCTTATGGGCCGAGAGAAGCAGCTTTATCGCCCATCACTCATGTCAGCTGATGCAGGTTGTGCATCAGATTTATGGGTGTACCAGAAACTCTGGATTCACAAGGTTCTGTTCTGAAAATAAAAGTGAAAGGATTTATTGTATGTTATTAACATTTTTGTAATTAATTAATCAAAATTAACGTATTAAAGTCCTGGCTGTAGTAATTTGTGATGCCTGAATCTTTTTGTCGAGTCTTGATGAGAAAAGCAGGGCAGATACTTTCAAAATCTGATTTACTGTTTCTTCTCCATCTTAGATTCAGTTTTTAACTTAAAAATAAAAGTTAATGTGACTATAAGGCTCATAGTCACATTATCTTCTCATCCTAGATGAGAGTCAGAGGTACAAACCTGCAGCACATTCCTGTCTTTTACGGTTCATGTGTTTTCAGGCTAATGAGCTTTTCTGTGTTATCGTCTCTAGAAATAAAAATTAAAATTTTAAGAGCTCAAACAACACCTGGAGATCTGTATTGTTCAGCAAAAAGCTGCTCAGTGCAACTCTTAACAGGAACACAAAGGAAATAATCTGCTGGAGATTTGTACTTTTAATAGAAGTTAAGCAGCAGCCAGATCATTTGTTTAGGAATAAATGCATCTTAATAATCCTCATATTCTTAATTAAAATATAAATTATGCAAAGCTGGCTGACTGTAGCCCAGTTCTGTTGTTGTTTGCATCCATTAGCATAATGTTTTGCAGTTCAGTCAGACATCTGGATCCGTCTGGAGCCGTTTAAGCCGATGCCCGTCTTGTCCTGCGTGTCTGTAAATGAGTTTTTACCTGTTGGAGGCAGTCAGGTGAGACCAAGCAGATCTGCTGAGATCTTAGATTCACTGTGCCGCAGATTGCCGAGATGGAGGAGGAACCACTAAATTGGGAGCGGCTGACATTATTCTTCCTTCAGCACCCAGTCGTCTCTCTGCACATCCCCTAATTTATTGTTTGGTTGGTTTTATTTGAGCTGTGCTGCTGCTCCTTAGGGATCCAATAATTGGATCACTTGTTTCCACTTCCAGCATCGATCTGCATAACAAACCTGGGGAATTTACAGAAGCAGTAATATTTCTATTGTTCATTTGTGTTAATATAAGAGCTGCCTTCAGTTTCTGGAGACGTCGCTGACGGACGCACTGATCAGAAACACAAAGTTTATAATTGGACCGTTTCTCTGCAGCCGCTGGCCTCCTTTTTGTTCAGCTTCGTCATCCCGTCTTTTGTTCATTCTTATTTTGCAGCTTGTCGTTATTTTTCCACCTGCTTTATTTGCTGCAGTTCTGAAACGCAGCAAGATGGAGAAACAAACGTAGCGAGCTCACCAGGAAAATCTGACAATCAGTTTTCCCTTCAAACTGTCACCATAAAGGGTTCACTTTTTTGATCTTATAACGCATTCACACCTCCACAAACGAACCAGACCTTCTAGTCGAACAAACTAGAATTGAATTACAGAGGAAGAAACAGAACTGAAATGTGGTTTCATCTGCAGTGTCATTTTCTGCGACAGAAACTTTGCAGCTCTGCGTCTGAAATGTTTTCTTGTTTGTATCTTTTTAAGATCCAGGGTTTGGAGTGGATGGTGTCCCTCTACAACAACGACCTGAACGGCATCCTGGCTGATGAAATGGGCCTGGGGAAGACCATCCAAACCATCGCCCTCATCACCTACCTGATGGAGCACAAGAGGCTCAACGGCCCCTATCTCATCATAGTTCCTCTCTCGTAAGTGAATTATAACCTGTAAAATGACCGACGGTCTTCAATTTTCCTGTCGTTTAAAAAAAATAGTCAAATATGGAAACTATTCTGTTAATGCGACCTCTGGGAAGGAGAGCTTAATTTTTTAATAAAACGTTTTGTTAGAAATGTCTTGATCTGAGCTGAAATCCTCCGGCCATCTTGGAGGATTTCTTCTGTCTGATGTCTACAATTTTCTCTGAACCTTGGTAAAAGTCGTCCAATTAGGTGGCCCATCCTCTCTGCAGTAATCTTCGAGTATCTCTCCCCTCTCCTTCCTGTATCTTTGCACATGAAGGAATCAAAGTGGCTCTTAAAGTAATTTCAGCTGCTGCCTGTGAAGACAGACGCTTTGAGTGCTCCGGGTTCACACCATCCAGGGATGAAAGTTCAAGCTGGAACATTTCATTTGCTCTTTTTCAGGACTTTGTCCAACTGGGTTTATGAACTTGACAAATGGGCTCCTTCTGTGGTCAAAATTGCTTACAAGGTAAAATCAAATCTATTGTTTTATTTCACCGGAGCTGTTTTTCTTTTGCTAACTTTATTTTTTTTCTGTCTTTTCCATTTAAGGGAACTCCTGGTCTGCGTCGGGGTTTCGTCCCTCAGCTCCGCAGCGGCAAGTTTAACGTCCTCATAACGACGTATGAATACATCATCAAGGACAAGCACATCCTGGCGAAGGTAAAAGAGATCAAAGATGCGTCCCGTTGGCTGAAAACGCTCTGAACTTGCAAGTTTTCACCACATCTCTGTCTCAGAAAACACACTCTTTGGCTCTCTTTAGAAAGAAATCTTTATATTCAGTTGTTTTTCTTTGACTTTTATTTCTCTACAATGCTGCTAAATAAGTCCTGAATGAAATAATGAGCTTTGCGGCATTAAAAAAATTAAAAGCATCTGTTTCTTTTTGCAGTATTGAACTTCTGGTTTCAATCAGAGCTTTGATGTCCCTCAGAGTGAGAGCAGGGAGTTTAGATGGATGGAAATGTTTTCCACATTTCCATCTTAAAAAAGGTGCATCTAAATAACAATCTACAAATTTATTAACTTCCAAAAGTATGAATTTCAAGCATTTATTTCTACAGCTAATGCAAACCCCATTAGTAAAATAATTTAAATAACTGATACAAAAACAGTATTTTATGGTTCCTTCTTTGGTTAAACTGAAATCACATGTACTGTATTTTTTAGTCCTGTTAGTCAAAAAATGAGTCAGGAAGATGATGTATATCAGTGGATATTGATTATTATTTTAAATATCTGAAATACTAAGTTACCAACCAACAGCTTAGCTAGCTGAGAGGTTTAGCAGACAAAGTCTTTTTTCTGTCTACATTTCCCAGAAGGCCGCATGGTTCTGGATCCCTTTTAAGTGAATATTCTATTTATATAATATAAAATATTATGTCAGATATATTATCTATTGATATGGATCACATGTCTATCGTGATATATATTGTTATTGATTTATTGTCCAGCCCTAACCTGAAAACTATGACAGGATTTCAGCGTATTTTCTGGAAAATCCAGTATTTTATTAGTTAGAACTTCAGGGATAAGTTTGATGCCAGGGAATAATTTAGTTTTTTTCCATAAAGTTCTTATATTTCCTGTGTTCAGTTCTCATCACCGCTGCTGTTTTTAACGATGCTTCAGTTCTAACTCCACCGCCGGTGTTTTCTTCCACCCAGATCCGTTGGAAGTACATGATCGTGGACGAGGGCCACCGCATGAAGAACCACCACTGTAAGCTGACGCAGGTGCTGAACACCCACTACGTGGCTCCGCGCCGCCTGCTGCTCACCGGGACGCCGCTGCAGAACAAGCTGCCTGAGCTCTGGGCCCTGCTCAACTTCCTGCTGCCCACCATCTTTAAAAGCTGCAGCACCTTTGAGCAGTGGTTCAACGCGCCGTTCGCCATGACTGGAGAGAGGGTAACTGGTTAAACTGCTGCTCTTCTAACTGTGAGAGTATTCTTAACAGCTTAGAAAAACCTTACAAATGGGTTTAAATTAACAGCTTTCCTTTTAAAATATCTTTCAGAATTTCCTTTATTTGAACTGTGGCTACAAACTCATTATTCTTATATTAAGGAAGTCTGACTGCCGGGTCTCTGCCAGTCCGGTCTCTGAGGTTCTGCCTCTGGTCTGTTTCAGGTTGACCTTAACGAGGAAGAGACCATCCTGATCATCCGCCGTCTGCATAAGGTGCTGCGCCCGTTTCTGCTCCGCAGGCTGAAGAAGGAGGTGGAGTCTCAGCTGCCCGAGAAAGTGAGATGTTTACTTTGACTTTTGCGTGACTCTGTTTACGACATGCAAAATGTCAGATAATGTATCTGCTGCTCGACTTTTAACCCCTTACCTGTCACGATGACGCCGCTGTCCTCATGGACATGTTGGCGTTTATAGGGTGACAGTTAAGTTATAAAATCTCTGACATGTGGAGGTGATGCAGCCCGTTGACCAGAGCTCAGAATCCCCAAACTTTCATTTTATTATTTTTTATTGGTAAATATAAAATTATTGAAAAGAATGTCCAATAATTTCACTGAACCGCACGGCATTCTGGGTGATGTGGGCAGAGGAAATCTCTAGTTAATCTCTGCTAGTTTGGCAGTATGACCGAAATTTAAAACCAAAAAACTAATCAATAATTATCTATGTGTATTGATCTGAAATACTTAAATGGTTATACGTTTCCCAGCCCTGTTTGAAGTCGTTTCTCAGACGTTCCTCCTCTTTGAAGCCGGCTGACATCAGTGGTGAAAAAAACCTTCTGAAATCTGGAGAGAATATTTTCAACAGAGAAACTTCATCATTGTTCTTTATGGTGACGAAATGTTTTGGTGTGCTGGTGCAAGCGATCCTAAAGCAGCACCTGCTTCCCTCAGAGAGTTGTTGATTTTATTTTTTCTAAATCATATTTGAATCTCTGCCCAGCTGTCTCTAAAGTAAACTTTCTCTTTAAGTAACATTGTCTTTGCTGACCTTTTAGTGGCACTTTTCCTTTCGAGGGGAAACTAAAGCTGCCAGCCTCTAACTGCTGATATATGCAACTTGTCAGCTGCAGCTGTTAATTATCAACAGTGATGGGGTCACCATGTCAGGAATGTGCAGTTTGGGGAAAATAACACGTCTTGTGAACTAACTTCCTTACGAAGTTGTCAAAAAATCTGTTTTGGTTCCTTCCATTCATTCACTTTGTGTTCACTGTTTTCTCTCTGTTCCGTTGAGCCAGAAAGTCTCCACTGTGCTGATAATCCCTCCTGTTTTGTACTCGTCAGGTGGAATACGTCATAAAATGCGACATGTCTGCCATCCAGAGGGTTCTCTACCGCCACATGCAGAAAGGCATCCTGCTGACCGACGGCTCGGAGAAAGACAAGAAGGTGACTTTTATCCTCACACTGACGCTTCCCTGCTGTTTTTACATCAAAGGAGCCTCTTCTGAACACTTTTCAGCCTAATGTGTAGACGTGCATTTTGATAACATACAAAATAAATATAAAAAGTTCATTCAAAGTTCAGGTAGTTCAGTAACTCAAATCAAAAAGTGAAACTCGTACTATGATTGATTGATTGATTGATTGATTACATGCTTCATTTAAGTTAGTTACTCCATACAAGGACAACAGCAAAGGATAAAAACATCAAGAGCATCACATGTTTATATATCTTTATTCATAATGGTCTTAGATTTGAGTTGGTGAAACCTGCAGAAACCCTGTGAGAGCAGCTACTGTGAACAATTACTGCTGGTTATTGTCACTGTTAGTTTAGCTAAATTCACTACAAAGTGTAACAATATTTTTATTTTCTTCAGGGCAAAGGCGGAGCTAAGACTCTGATGAACACCATCATGCAGCTGAAGAAGATCTGCAACCATCCGTACATGTTCCAGCACATAGAGGTGAGCTCTGCTGACAGGAAAACATGTTTCCTCATGTTCATGAGTTCAGCTCCTTTACAGATATGTCAGTTTTTCTGACGTAGCTGTGTCTGCTCTCTGGGCTACCGTAGATTAAAAGTTGGAGTTGTTTGTGTAGGTTTCTCGTTAAAACCTCATTATCTTCCATTTTGAACATTTTGGTTTGTTATCTTTGTTCATTGTTTAGATCAAGGTAATTCAAAATGCTCTTTTCAAAGATCTTCTCAGATATTTTTTTTCTCTTGAGGACTTCACACCTTTTTCTAATGAAAATCTGACATTTTCTTTGATTCAGGAGTCTTTTGCTGAGCACTTGGGCTACCCGAATGGCATCATCACTGGGTAAGTTACACATAAAAGAGCCCTTCATTTCTACAGCATCGCAGCTCATTTCATCATCTAACTTAAAAGGCCATGAATGTGAAAGAAGACGACTCAATAAAGCACAGGAGTGAAAATGAAGCCGATTGACCAGAAATATTCTACAGTACGGCTCAGGGTTTTGTTTTAATTAGTGCTGGTATTATGTTTTAATATTATTATCATTATTATCTTTAATGAGTCTTTATTTAACCAGTTTGCTAAAAACCAAAACACAGACAGTCTGTTTGTTTCATCTGTATATTTAAGTATTTTTATTTTCACTTGGTTGATGATTTCAAAGTGTTTTTGTTGCCAAAATTAGTTTACATTAATATTTCATTATTTTCCTGGACACACTAAACATATCAGGTGATTTTGTATAAGTAAACATATCAATATGTTCTTTATTCTGGTGACTGTAAAAAAACAACTCTGTTTTTAAGTGACATTATTTTTTGATCAAATAAAAAAAAGCATAAAATGTGTAATATTGCTGTTGTATTATATTCACATCTAAATAATTTTCTGAATGGAAAATATTTGTTTTTGAGGGAGTTGAGTAGTTTGCAGAAAGAAAACAGTTTTGGATTCTGGAAAATAAAATAAAACTACCTGATCAGATTAGATTTGGAAAATGATTTCTGTATTAAATGGGTTTATGGGTTTTTTATGGCTTTTGTGTTGTGATTAAAAATTTATTATCTTTTGCTTCATCTGTGATTGTTAAAGTATAATTTTTTATTGTTAATGTTTTCGTTACATTCATACAAATCAACCCTGTATGGACATGCAAGCTTTCCTCATTCATTTGTAAATGTAAATTTATTAATATTTAGATGTTTTTCAGGCAGATTATGAGCAAAGTGTGAATGTTTTACAAGTGCAAAAGGTTTAATGTTCCACCACATTTCTTCTTAGCAACACTTTTTATTTGTTTTATGTTACAAAGAAGCAGCAGCTGAGCAGGTAAATCATTTTAAACACCATTGTCTCCATCAGGCATGATCTGTACAGAGCTTCTGGGAAGTTTGAGCTCCTGGATCGGATCCTACCAAAGCTCCATGCCACTGGACACAGAGTCCTGCTGTTCTGCCAGATGACGTCTCTGATGACGATCATGGAGGATTATTTCAGCTATCGCAACTTCCAGTATCTGCGCCTCGATGGTAAGATCACAGCTGTGAAATATACTGAGTTTGCCAGAATTTTACTGGTTGAGCATTAAAGAAAGAACTTTTAGTAGTTCACTGATTAACCAGAGTTAATTAGTGAACTAATTAATTAACTAATTAGTGAATTGACCAATTAGTTAGTTAGTTTAATTGGATGACATCCAATTAAAACTTTCCTTAGTTTGGATAGGATCCATGATTGACCAGTCAAATACTAACAACTCCTATGAATAGTTTCTGCAAGTCTGACCTGAAGTGAGTAATTTATTTCTTCCCTGAAATGTTCTGTAATTCTCTGCTTCAGTTTAAATAAAGTAAATCTTTAAATCAGTAACGAGATCCTTGTTTTCAGGAACCACCAAATCCGAGGACCGAGCCGCACTCTTAAAGAAATTTAACGAGGAAGGATCTCAGTACTTCATCTTCCTCCTCAGTACCAGAGCCGGTGGCCTGGGGCTCAACCTGCAGGCCGCCGACACCGTCGTCATCTTTGACAGTGACTGGAACCCGCATCAGGTCCGTCCATCAGAACATAATCTTGTTTATCGTTTGTTTCTGAAGGTGTGCAGGTACGAGACGGGTCCAGCCTTAGGCTGGTGAGCCACGTCTGCAGTGGTTGCAGAGAAAACAGTCCCAGTACTCTGGGACTGTTGGGTCAGTGGGGGCATTTATGCTGCCTCTGCACCGTTATCCCATAAAATTAGGACTGATTCCATTTTTGCCAGATGCTGGAGCAAATATGGAGTCAATCTTAAAAAATCAACAGGAAATTTTAGGAGCACAATATCATTTCTTTACTCACTGCACAGAGACGTCAGAGTACATTTAATAGAAATACTAACTAAGTTAATGAACATATGGATCTGTTTATACATAAATGCTACATATACACACAAAACATGGATTTAATTCTGAAACCAAGTTCAAGTCTCGCTCAAGTCACAGATAAAGTGAAAGAGTATAAAAAATATTAGTTAAAGTTGAGAGCGACAGTATTTTATAACATTTTTATCACTGGCTTTATGTTACAGTTTCTCATTTTCCACATTTCCTCCTCAGCCACCTCTTGGATTGACAGCGCAGCGCAGCAGAGACGCATGCAGTGTAAATGCCTTCAACTTCCTATTAATGACATTTTCTCCTGTAACTGCAGGACCTGCAGGCCCAGGACCGGGCTCACCGCATCGGGCAGCAGAACGAGGTCCGCGTTCTGCGCCTCTGCACCGTCAACAGTGTGGAAGAGAAGATCCTGGCTGCTGCCAAATACAAACTGAACGTGGATCAGAAAGTCATCCAGGCCGGCATGTTCGACCAGAAATCCTCCAGCCACGAGCGGCGCGCCTTCCTGCAGGCCATTTTAGAGCATGAGGAGCAGAACGAGGTAGGAAAGCTCTTCATCATTCAGACACCATCCTGTTCATCCGAGTTCGTCATTTAAGTGCTGCAGCTGTAAGAAACATAAGTGGCTGATTGTTCTTCTTGAGGTAAACTGTGTGTTATGCGTTTGGAAAACTTTAATTAAATCCTTGTCGGCTCAATGAGGGCGTCTCTTTGATGTGCAAATAATTTGCCCTTCAGTTATTTTTTATGGCCTTCTAATCCTTCCTTAGCTGTTTATTTCCTACTTGAAATCTGAACAGCCACTTGAGTTTTTCTCTGTCTGGCAGTAAATATGCTTGAAATCCTAACTGGGTGACGCAGACCGTCCTGATGACGACGTCTTCTGCTTTGTTTCAGGATGAAGACGAGGTCCCTGATGATGAAACGCTTAACCAGATGATAGCGCGTAATGAAGACGAATTTGATATGTTCATGGTAAGAAATTCATTTGCATTTACTGAAATGTCATTCTGTGAAAGTAAAAACATTAAACACTGATGATCTGTCAGCATTTCATCATTTCTCTACTCGCTGCACAGAGACGTCAGTTTGCATTACAACAACCTGATTCCTGCAAACTTCAGTGGAATTCACATTTAGCATTTTGGTTTCTTTCTATTTCGACCAGCCCCACCAGGTCACCACTGCATGTTTTTAGTTAACAATAGTTACTCTGCTGTTACCAACTCACTGACATTTCAGAACAACAAAAAGAACAACAACAAAAAAAGACAATTGTCCAGAAAACTGCAATCTGTGTACTCCTATTGGAAATATTCAAAAATGATTTAAAGTGTAATCAAATTGTTGTTGGAAGTCCTTTAGATTCAAGCTTGTTGTGTTGCTTTCTGAACTCTTGTAGTGTACTCTGTTATCTAACTATTCCTAATTAAGTGATTTATTAACATGACTCAACCTTTTTCCCTAATAAATAAAATCAAATGTAAAACAAAGTGAAAGAACAACAATCTTCTTATGAGCTCCTCTTGCTCGTTTGTCTGTCGTGCTGCAGCGCATGGACATGGACCGTCGGCGCGAGGACGCCCGGAACCCGAAGCGTAAGCCTCGTCTGATGGAAGAGGACGAGTTGCCGTCGTGGATCATCAAGGACGACGCCGAGGTGGAGAGGCTCACCTACGAGGAGGAGGAGGAGAAGATGTTTGGCCGAGGGTCGCGCTGCCGGCGGGACGTGGACTACAGCGACGCGCTGACCGAGAAACAGTGGCTGCGAGTAAGAACTTTCTGTCATTTACGATTTATCCAACAAAACCTGCAAACATTAATTAACATGGGATTAATTAAACCAAATGTTAAAAACTCAAAACTGGGACATAAATATAAAGTTAAACTCAAACAAAGTTGCTTAGATTTTCCTATTTGAAAAAGCAATATATGTTAATATAGAATGTGAATAATAATAATCATTTAAATCAGCCGCTGTTTTATTTTATGATTTTACTGAAGGCTTCTCTATCATTACAGCAGATGATGGTATTTATAGTAAATTAGAGCTTTTTTCACTCTAACTTGAACCCAGTTATCAGAAGTTTAGGATTAGTGTTGCAAAAAACATTTTTCTGTTTTGATGCCTTTATTTGGCTCTGTTGCTGTATTTCTCTAAATATTTTATTTGGCTATAAATATTGATTTTTGAAGGCAGTTTAATTTTAAAGTTATTCATTGAAGAGCTGGATTAATCTTTTGTTTCCTGTTAATTATGTGAATCGGTTACAACAGTCGTCGTGTCGGTGGTGGACGCCTTCTTCAGTTTAAAAACAGGAAGCGTCTTCCTCCACTTGTACAAACACACAGATTATTGTTTTTATTACTTATTTATGATCAGTAATTATTGCCACTATTATTTTTTTCACAGTTGTTTCTCTGTTTGATCCACAACATTTTCTAACTTTCATTTTAATACAAGAGTTAAAACTTTGCTTGATTTAATTGAGTAAATGTAACTTGTTACTCCTCATGTCTGGTGATACTATCTCAAAAATAACAATTGGATTCTCAAATAATTTACTCTTAGTTAGGAGAACGTTAATAAATCAGCCACGTTTTTCTTAATTTTGTTAGATCAGTGATACTTGCATGTCTTTTCCACTGATATTGTGTGTTGTAAATATACCAGATAGATCTTAATTTCAGCCACTGTCCCTTTATTTAGCGACTTTCCAGACAAAACAAAGACTGATCGGCCAGGAAACTCCAGTCGATGCTCACCCTCCCTTATTATTTTACTAAAGATAAAAACTATCGATTTGGTTTCAACCACTCTGTGATCTTTTTATTTGGAGCAACAGAAATGTGACACGTCTGATTTCTGTGCTGCTGGTTTTAAATTTTCTCTGATTTACAGAAAAACAAGAGAATGTCAAGTTGTTTCTTTTTGTCAGTTTTGCTTCTGCTGAGCTTCTGATGCCTAGTTGGAAAAACTACTTTTTAAAAACTGCATCCCTTTAAATTCTCCACTTTTAAATGTATGATGAGGCTATTTATTACTTTCACATTATATAATTATAACTTATGAACATAATTAGAAGTTTAGCTTTGTGGGACGCTGGTGACAAACAACAAATAAACACTTTTCCTCCGGAGAAACACCAAAAGCTCAACAAATCAATTTTATTGAGTTGCTCAGAGGCTTCAGGGAAAAACGGGATTAGAACAAAGACACTTTGAGGCCAAGGTGACAGGATGTTGAGACCAGAGTCAGCTGAGGTTCAAACAAACGCTCATTAGAGGAAGAAAAATGTGGGCCGGCATGCTGGCTGCGTGCGACAGAGGAACAGAAACCACCTCCACAAGGTGAACTCCAAGTTCAGCTGCACGTCTAATGGTTTAAAAACAGGGTGAAAATGCTCTTTTCTGAAAAATTAAAGTGTGTGGAACACTGACAGATGTGTAAATAACTAAAACATTTATAGTTTCATGGAGCGAAAGTAGTGCTGGATGATACGACTGAAAAAAGTGTCATGATTTAATTCTTCCATATTAGTTAATAGATAATGTTTTTTTGTTTTAAAGATCTGAAATAGTGATAATCTGGTTGTGTGACTGAGGTTTGTCATGATAAAAAACTTTGCTGTCCGATAAATTGTCCCAGAAGTTATTTTTGATAAACTATAATATTGTTGTTTTGAGACTATTTTTAAGTAATAAATTGGTGATAATGGCAAAATGATGCAAGAACACATTCTCAAAGATTAATAAACGTTAAATTCTAATGAATATTTAACACTGGAACTGGAAGACATTTTAAAGATCAACATAAATAAATTATCATGAAGACTCTGCATGATTTATTCTTTTTCCCTTTCTACCAAAAAGTCGATGACAAAAGTCTTCAGTCTGGCGTTTTGGTCTCAATCAGCTCCTTTTTGTGATCGACAGTTTTGTGCACCAAGACTTTATAATTAATTTTATTTGTTGTTTCTGTTTATTTATTTTGGATATTTAAAATGTCTTCCAGTTCCAGTGTTAAATGTTTATTAGAATTTATAGTTGATTGATTTTTAGAACGTGTTGATTTGTTATTATGTCAGTCTTACCATTATAATAATTGAAAATGGTCTCAAAACAGCAACATCATCATTTATCACAATAACTTCTGGGACTATTTATTATCCAGCAACATTTGTTATCACTATTATTACTGAGGCTCAGTAACATTGAACCCGGTCTCTGTTCTGCTCTGACTTTCAGGCCATTGAGGACGGGAACTTGGAGGAGATGGAGGAGGAAATCCGCTTGAAGAAGCGTAAACGCAAACGGCGTCAGGACAAAGACTCGTCCAGCAGAGACGACGGCGGCATGAAGGCCAAGAAGAGGCGAGGGCGCCCGCCGGCCGAGAAGCTCTCGCCCAACCCGCCCAAACTCATCAAGCAGATGAACACCATCATCGACACGGTCATCAACTACAGAGATGGGTACGGCTTTCTGTAGAGCAGCTTCCCTTTAAACAGCAAAACACAACCCAGAGACATGAAAATGTTGTTTAGTCCACACTCTCCCCACCAACAAGTTTAATCTAAATAAATGCTAATATACACATATTGCTAGGCCGGTTATTAGACCAGAAATTGTCTCAGTAATTAAACAATTGCAATAAATAGAGCTGAAAAAACCTGCTTATGATTCGGCCCGTCATGACAACAAATGTCGCTGGACAGTCAATTATCCATCCACCCATTTTCTAACACCCTGGTCCCTCCTGGGGCCGGGAGAGGTGCTGGTACCGATCTCCAGCAAACGTTTCGAACGACAGGCGGTGTCAGCCTGGACAAGTCGCCAGTCCATTGCAGGGCAGCAGATGCTTTCAGCACAAACAACCACACACACACATTTAGAGAAACCAGTTAACCTGAGAGTCATGTTTTTGGACTGATGTTTGGTTCTGGTTCTGGAAGCAGACCAGAACCAGAAGACCTGAGAGATCTGGGAGACTGATGCAACAACAGCAGATCTTTAAGCCGTTCAGTGATTTATAAACTAGCATCTTGAAGTCTATTCTCTCAGTGGAAGAACTTTGGAACTGGGCTGATGTTCTCCATCTGCCTGGTTTTAGTCAGAACGCCAGCAGCAGCGTTCTGGATCAGCTGATCGATTTTTGTTTTTTTAGGCAGACCTGTGAAGACGCTGTTGCAGTAATCAATGGGATTGGAGATAAATGTTTATGTGTTTCTCTAGATCTTGCTGAGACTTTAGTCCTCTAATCCTTCTTCAGGTGATAGAAGGTCGACTTTGTAACTGTCTTTATGTGGCTCTGAATGTTTAGGTCAGAGTCTGTTACTGGAGCCAGATTTCAGCCTGGTTGCCAGTTTCTTGCTGTGATAACTGAAAAAAGAGAAAGCATCAGTTGTGTGAATGAAAAGACCTTCTTGTTGTCAGGTTAGAACAGGAAATCTGGTCCGAGACGATAGGAAGGTACAGAATCTGAAGCCAAAGTGGTTCTGAAAGGACTCGTATAAAGGACATGTCCAACAGACATTTTTAATCATCGTCCTCCATGTCGGCGCCACGCCGGGCCGCCTCTGGTTCTGCTGTGCTGGCTCCATGTCGGAAGATGTGGCCCAACCCATTTGGTTTGAGTTTGTCTCCATATCAATGAACCGACTGAAAAAAGGCGAGCCAGTTGTTCACACAAGCAGCTAAATGAGTGAAGCTGCGTGTGTGTGTGTGTGAGTGTGTGTTTGTGGGTGGGTGTGGGTGTGTGTGTGTGTGTGTCTGTGTTTGTACAGCGGTGTCAGTTACTGCCCATATAGAAAACACTGATTACACTGATTGTGCATTGAGCTGTGTGAATGTTCAGAATGACTCTGATGGAAGAGGAGGGAACCCCATGAAGCTACTGATGAAGCACTGAAATACGACGCCTGTAAAAAAAGATATATATATTTCCATAAAGTAGCCAATGGTTTTCTCACAAAACTGATGTTTCAAACTCTGTTGCAGCAGATTTTGGCACTGCAGAAAAACCCTTTCTTAAGAAAATAAAACTATAAATGTTAATATGATAACATTTTTATTTTAATAGAATGACCAACGAATGTTTGAAAGCTCAACAGACGTGATGTTTGTCTGCAGCATTGCTACATGTAGCTGGAAAGATGAAAACTGATCAGTTTATGTGGATTTTAAAGGGGCAGTGAAAAGAATCTTTCTTTTCTGCTGTTCATCATGTTTTAATGCTATTCATCAAAAACAAACCTGGAGTGTTGCCTTGATTCTTTCATGCATATTTGAGAAATCATTTAATCTCCATGGCAACCAGTCAGCTGTGCAAAACGTCTGGTTGGACCTAGCCCCGCCTTCAAGGACGAAGCTCCTCCTCAGAGCTGCAGTTTCCAACCTTCTGTTTCACAGAAAAGCCCTCCTCTGCTATTCCCCCTCTCCACTCCTTCAGACTAGCCAGCAGCAATTAGCAAACACTGCTGATGTCATTATAGGAGCTTCTTCTCAGAGCATCACTGGTTAAAAACGTTGTTAAAGGGTTAACAAGGAGCCATGTTGTGATGACTTCCTGAAGTCATCACAGGAGTTCTTAAAGATATAAAGGCCCAATTTAAGGGCATCTATTTATGAAGTCAAATTTTTTTTAGGTCATATTTGATATATGCAGCATTTTTACAACAACTGAAGGTAACATAGTTACCTGATTTTGCCACTATCTGCTTGGAAAATATATAACAGTGCCCCATTAAAAAAAGAACGGTATGTATTTTTTACTTTCAAACCTGGAGAAAAGACAAAATTATTGTTGGACATCTAAAAGATTTTATTTTTAATAATTTAATCTCAGTTTTCTGCTGTGCCGAATGAACCACAGTAAATCTTTTTCTGCTTTAAGTCTTCATTATTAATCCTTTCATTTTTAACCTATTTTCAGACACATCCTGGGAGAACCTGATAGGATTTAGTCATAATAAAAAGATCAGCCCACACTGGGATTCTTTCAGATTCACTCAATAAAAGATGAATCTTTTTCTTTGAATAAGTAAATGACTTCGACCCTTTGCTGCTTTAATGGCGGCTGAATTTTCATTCAGGCAGCAGGAGAAAAACTCCTTCGGTCCTCCTATAATCCTGATTGTAGACTTTAATTAGTGCCTCTCTTAAAAAATCTTTACTTATAGGAAATAAAAAATCAGTTTTTATGCGGGCTGACCCTGTAATAATGTTCAGGTTTTTACTTTTAGCTGAAAAGCCACTCAGATATGATTGAACCGGATATTTTTTATAAATCCAGAAGTCAAATTCCTTCCTCTGTCGTTGATGGTAATTCTCAAAGCGTTTGTTGGCCTGTAACAAAGAATAGAGTGGGACAGTTGAGACCAAAGCACCAAACTGAAGACTTTTGTCTTTTCTCCTCCAAATAAATAAACAAAACAACATCCAAACTGTGAAACTCCTATGACTGTAGCCTAGTAACAGAGCTTAATTTCCTCACATGGAGGTTTATCAGCGTGGAAATCTCAGCAGATAAACAGCCGCCACACCTTCAGAGAACTGTTCTGGGATCAGTTGTTTTCCTGATCTCACATCAAGAGCCGTAAATAAACAAACCAAGCAGCTCTGAGGTTTCTAGGAACTGCAATCATTCATGGTATCGTCACACTGCGAGGCAGACATCTGAAGAGATCCAGGGGACTTTACAGATTATATCAGACTACAGGCCCAGGTGATATTTGAGACTCCTGAGGCGTTCATATTATATGTTTTACCTTTTTTTTTAACCTTTTTTGTTAAGGTTAGAGATTTTGGTTTCCATCTAAGTAGAAAACAAAGAGACTAAAACAGAATATGAATAAATACTTGAACTAGAAAATAATCTTTATGACTACATATCTAAAAGTTTTTATTAAAAATAGGTGTTTTCCAGGCATATTGGGCCATTTGTTTGCACAATCATACAACTGTTACCTTCAGTTGTTATAAATATCAAATATGACTAAAATGAAGCTCCACTTCCTGATTTAGCATCCTTAAATTGGGCCCCTGTTTCTTTAAGAAGCTCCTGCTCTTTCTGAAACTCCGCCTTCAGGAAATCATCACAACATGGCTCCGCTTTTAACGTTTTGCTTTGAGAAGAAGCTCCTATAATGAGCTCAGCAATTCCACCAGGTGTTTGCCAATTTCTCCTGACTAGTCTGAAGGAGCTTTACATCACACTTTACAGGTGAGGAGCATTATATATTTCCAGACACATTACTTGATTTATAGCATCAAGTAACTATTTTACATTCAGATTTTAAAAAATACTTTATATATATATATATATATATATATATATATATATATATATATATATATATATATATATATATATATATATATAATAACAGTGAAGGAAAAATCTGAATCCTATCCATCATTGTGGCAGATTGCAGTTCACACAGCTTTCCACTTTATTCAGACATTTTCAACTTTACACACATTGTACATCGCAGAAGTAACTGAATAATCAGAAGACGTTTTTAAATCTCATCACTGATTAGAACGTTGCGGCATCACAAACTATTCTGCAACAACGAGTTGGCCAAAACTCCTCCATGGAGATGTAAGAGACTTGTCACCAGTGATGGAAGTTCTTGCTTTTTCTGACATTAAAAAGAAAATCTTCAAGGGAAAAAACTTTTTTGGCTGCATTGATACTTTCTGATGGGAGACTTGGAGGTTTGTGTCGCTTTAATCGCAAAACACTCCAGAACTCCTGCAGGCATTTCAGCAAACGCAGCAGCAGAGAGTCCACTCGACTAACAGATTGTCATTAAGAAGATTAATCATTAAGAAGATTAATAGCAAACCCTCCTAGACCATCGTTTTATGACTCTTCATTAGCCGTATTATCCAACCGTTTCTCAAATCATCCAGGACAAACATGAGAGACATCTGGATGAAAAGATGCTGGTTTGTTTTTATTTTTTATTTTGACCCCATCTGGGCTGTTGAAGTTGTGATTAAAGTCAAAAACTCCTGTCCATACTTTGAAGATCGTATCAAATTTTGGAAAGGTAATAATTAGGCTGGTTGTAAACGCGACAACAGGAAGTCTGCTGGCACATACCGCCAGTGAAGCGATCATATCATGTTGGCGCTTTGAAGCAGATGGTTCAGATTTGGAGCTGCTTGAGTTGTTGGCATTGAAAACTTGTGGGAGAAAACATTTCTGACAGAAGCAATCAAGTGTGTCTGTTTACAAGATGAATGTGGAAGAGGAAACTCTGACGCCTCCTGACTAAAATCTGTTCCCTCTTCTTTCTTTCTCTGGGGAAATCAGCTTTGGGGAAACTTCAGGTAGTAAACAACCCTGGTAATCTTTACTTGTACATGAGCTGGCAAATAAATATTCATGGGTTGCCAACATGTTGGACTTGGTTTTACAACCTTTTAACTTCAACTTTAATAAATGTAGATGTCTGCAAGATGATCAGGACTGAGCTTATTAAAAATGAAAGGTATAAACTGCAGATATGTTCTTCCCTTTTCCTGTAAACATCATAAAACAGGAATTCTTCTGATTAGCTGCTAATTATAAAACTGTATTTGACTGAATTGCTTCAGTAAAATTATCTTTCAACCTGCAAATCTGATAATTAATACACACTTATATATTTATCCTCTCCATAAATTGGTTGTTGCTCTAGTTTTTGCAGGTTTTTTTTTCACATTTGTGGGTCATAATTATCTTTCTGGTCTTTATGACGGCTCTGTTGTTTACACACTGATCCACTTTTCTACATTTCAGAAGAAAAAAGCTCAATTTTTCTGAGTTAGTCAGAGTTTTTGGTCATTAATCAATCAATCAATCAGTCAAGTTCATTTATGTAGCATATTTCAGCAACAAGGCAATTAAAGTGCTTTACATCAGAAAAGCACAAAAATAAAAAGTTAAAATGTAACTTTCGTTACATTTTGATGTGCAGCAGGTCTTTAATGAAGAGGTTCATAAACCAGCAGCAGTGTTTTAAAGTCTGTTCTCTGACCTGTGGATCCCAGTTTTAAGGTTTATTTTCTGTTTCCAGGTCAGGCAGGCAGCTCAGTGAGGTGTTTGTGCAGCTGCCGTCCAGGAAGGAACTGCCAGAATATTACGAGCTGATCAGAAAACCCGTCGACTTCAAGAAGATCAAGGTTTGCTGAGTGACATTTTTATTTTAAGCCCAAACTTAAAAATAAGATCCTGGTTTAGAAAGAGCTTTTGATTAACCTGCCTTGTGAAATGTTTGGTACCACTTAAATATCTCTACGGTTTTTTGGGAGATTGGATGTTTCTGAATAATTTTCCTGAGATTAGGACGTTTTATAGCAGCTTTGATCATAATTATTTGTAGGTTTACGATTCATTAACATGAGAAAATGTAACCTTCAGTGTGATTGCAGATAACTTAAAAAGCAAAACATTTTTCCTTGCCGATAACAGGAGCGTGTGAGAAACCATAAATACCGAAGTTTGGGCGACCTTGAGAAGGACGTGATGCTTCTCTGTCAGAACGCACAAACCTTCAACCTGGAGGGATCCCAGGTACGAAACGCCGTTTCTGTCATTCATCCTCATTCATCTCACGCTTTCAGATCAACGCTGCAGTTTTCCATCTCAGCGTTTTGCAGGAAACAAGTCTGTCTGTCTGTCCGTCCGTCCGTCCGTCCGTCCGTCCGTCCGTGGCAGAATCCCACATCTTTATCCTTTTTTCACACTTTAGTGCTTTCTGTTGTGCTTTGTGCTGAAATTGACAACAGTTCATCATAATTTCTACTGCATATTGTCTTCTGGAGCAAACAGCATCATATTAACCCATTTTGTCTTATTTTTTACTTTTGGACAGTTGGACATGGCAACAAAGTATTTTAGCATTTATTTGTTTAGTTTTTTGTACTGGGAGGAGCTGATTAGCATTTCAAATTCATGTAAACTAATTTTTTGAATAAGAAAATAAAATTTTCTGTCTAAAATGAGAGAGAGTAACATTTTCTTTACAGAATTTGGTGAAGTTAAAACTGCCTGCTGATTTCTTCTTTGTAAAAATATTTTGTCCTTTTTTATATCATAAATAAAACATGTATATTTTTAAACAGTTGTGGCTTAATTGCTGCTCTGATTGTGTTGTTCTTTCAGTAAAAGACCTTTTTATGAGTTTGTATACTCCGATTCAGATTAGTTGACAATAATCGATTAATCTGATTAATCGCCTTAATATTTCATCACTTTGCACTTAATCTGGATCTTCTTTAAATCCTTTGTTGGGATTTTTACATTTTCACACATGCAGTTTGTGTTTATTTAATAAAATGGAGGGAAAAATGTTTTTCTTCCCAAAATACATTTTAAAATTTGTCGTTCATAGTTGAGCCTTCTGGTCCTGAAGGGTTCAGTCTGTTTGGCTCTGCAGAGAAACGGCCGCTGCTGCCACTTTAAAGCATTTTCCTAACCTTCAGTTCAAAGACATTTTTGTTTTTTTAATAACAGATATACGAGGACTCCATTGTTCTCCAGTCTGTTTTCAAGAGTGCCAGACAGAAGATCGCCAAGGACGAAGACAGCGAGGATGACAGCGACGAGGATGATGATGACGACTATGACTCAGAGGCCGAAGGTAACACACTGATTTTAAAACGCACGCACACACACACACACACACACACGCGTCATCTCATTAGAAATCACCGCTAGAGGTCGATTCAGTGTCTTCCTACTGAAAACACCAAACCGCTGCAGCTGTCAAACTTTGAACTGAAAAAGAAACTTGTTATAACAAATCTACATGTTCAAGTACTAAAAACCATTTTAAGCCTTAATTTGTTCTCAGATTTCTGAACATATTCAGACCTGTCTCGTTGAAAAAGCTACTTGTAACTTAGTTTTATTTTATTTCAATTTCATATTTGCACTAGACACTGGTTGAGAATACTGGGTAGGATTTTGTGTTTTTGCAGTGCAGAAAGTCGTTGCAGCTTGGAAGCGATACTTAACCCTGGTTCTGTTCTCCAACTTTTGTTCAGCCAAGTCTGTGCGAGTGAAGATCAAGCTGGGTCGGGACGGACGCAGCCACGACAAAGGCAAGAAGAGGCAAAGCCGCGGAAAGGCCAAGCCGGTGGTGAGCGACGACGACAGCGACGACGACCAGGACGATAACGTAGGTTTATGTTCATCCAACAGGGATTACAGCAGAACGGTCCACTTTCAGAACGCTTCTGTTTCCAGCTCTAGTGCATTTCTTACTATTGGAGGTTTAACTCTTTTTACCAGCTGAGATCATCCGCCGCTCATCATTCAGTGCCATTTCTGTAAACTTTAGATCCAAAAACAAACCAGGAAATGGAAAAAGGATGTTTGAGGTTAACACTGTGAACCGGTTCTGATGTTGAGCCAGATGTTTCCGTCGCTGCGCCTCGCTGTTTTCATCCAGGAACTGCAGGACGGAGGAGGAGGTCCAAGGAAAACTTGGCTTAAAATGCTCCCATGCTAGCGCTTAGCTTCTGGAAGCTAACTGCTAGCATGGGAGACAGCACTGAAACCGAACGAAAACATGGAAGGATTTGTAGTCTGACCTTTTTCCAGAGT
Source organism: Gambusia affinis (assembly GCF_019740435.1). Lineage (NCBI taxonomy): Eukaryota > Metazoa > Chordata > Actinopteri > Cyprinodontiformes > Poeciliidae > Gambusia > Gambusia affinis. The sequence continues at coordinate 30,042,221 of NC_057870.1, read as the reverse complement.
TCCTCCTCTGATGTTCAGCTGAAAGTTGAAAACACAAACGCCTCTCTCCTCTGCTGTCTGACTGTCGACTCTCTCTGCTCCTGCAGGATCTGTCGGATAAAAGCAAAAGCGACGACGACTGAGGAGGACCAGCAGCAGCTGCAGCAGCTGCAGCAGCGTGAGGATGTTGCACTTAAAAAAAGAACAATATCTTCATTTTCTATCGAGCTTCATGCTGTTTTCTTTGTTTCTGTTTGTAGTGCGTTTTATCTTCTCTTTAAAATATATTACTAATCAATCAGTAACTTACAGCAATACCAATCAGCTTATTATCTTGTTTTTTAGAGTTTTCTAGTATATTTTTATGTCTGGCACAGAAGAAATTCTATATGAAAAACAAAGACGCACATTTGGTCATTTTATGAATTCATCTTAAAGTTTATGAATATTCCCCACATTAATTTAAGACAAATAAAATTTGATATATTGGTGAAAGTTTGTTTTTACGTTCACGGGGAGAGAAAAGCAGTTTCAGGTTTTCTTTTTTTTTTTTTCTCCATATTTTGTTCCTCGAAATGGTAAAAATTTAAAATAAAAAAAATCTTGTTTTTCCCAAATGGAGCCACTTCAACTGAGTAAAACAAAAAAAAAAAAACATTTTCAGGTAAATATTAAATATCTGTTAATTGTTTAGGGTTACGCTGTTCTCTTAGTTTAATGTTTTAATTGTCTTGGAAAGTCAATAATATTGATAATTACAGTTAAAATACATTTCAGCTCCCGTTGTACCTAAAAGCATCTAATTTGACGACAAAATTTAAAATAATTTTTAATTATATTCAGTCATAATGAATTATATTTTTCTTGGTTATTATATTCTAAACAGAAATTTAATCAGCTTCAAAGTATATTTTAGTTACTTTTACTTTCTTTAGAAAATAAAAACTGCTACATTGAGCTGAAAACAAGTATTTACCCCCTTTACAGATTTATTCTCCTTTTATTATCATTTTTGTGAAATTAAATATTTCAGATCAAAATAATTTTAATATCAGAAAAAAAATAACCTGAGTAAATAAAAAACGATGCAAACTTCATAATGACTCTTCTTTGCAGGATTGTTTTAAAACAACCACAGTTTGATTTAAATCAAGGTTTTGACTAGACCCCTCCAAAACATGCATAAATAATTAGTTTTTGTCTTTATTTTCAGTCGTTCAGTGATGTGCTTTTGAGAAAAAATTTTCTCTGGGATTTTCTGATCAGCCCCTCAGCATGACACCTCCTCCACCATGTCTGACTGCCAGCAGGAAGTTGTTTTCCTCACATCCTGTTAGTTTTACACCAGTTCTAACCAAGCGCACACTTTCCACAGTAACTCCACAGAAATGTTTCATTTTTTGCAGGATCAATAAGAATCTTTTTTTATTATTATTGTTTTCCAAAAGACAAAAAGAAAAACATCTTTAATGTCTTCTTTTTTTCCTGTAAACAGTTTGTAACAAAAATTTAGGACCATTGAATTTCTTTACATCAGCGAATGGAGCGACTTTGGCACATTTCTGCCTACTTCATGCAGTCAGACGGGCGCAGTTTAAGGGATTCCAACAATAATCGATAAAACTGATCTGAAATATACAAAACTAGTAATTTATGTTTTAATGAAGAGCTGTTTGTGTTTCCCAGAGCACCAGACAGACAAACAGTTTTTCTATTTACTCCGGTTATTTTTATCTTCTGAAGTTTTTACAACATTAGAAATATTTTTACTTCATTACTCTGGGTAAGCGGTGATATTATTATTTTTTTTATAAATCAGAAATAAAACTGTTCTTTTCCTGAAAAACTATTAAAACCTGATCTTTAAAATTGATGTAATAATATAAATCTTTTATTTTAACGCACAGAGGGAGATAAAAATCAACAGTTAAAGAAACATCCACCTTCAATGCTGATGTCAGCTTTTATTTTGATGAAAGTGGATGAAATAAGATAAAAAACAAAACTTTTCTCTTTTGACTTAAACTAACAGCCACAACTTTAAAACCATTTTTAAAGTTGATAAAAAAACTGAAGTTAAAACATGAAATTCAGACGGTTAGACATGCAGTCTGCTGTTTCTTTATTTTATGAATGGAAACATCATTACATGTTGCTTTATAAGCTCCTCCCTTTATTATATTCTGATAGTTTTAAAAAAGTTAAACACTTTTTCCAAATCCTTCCTTGTTTATTATAAGAAATGTTTGTTTTTTAAATCTCTGCATCGTAACGGGCAGCAGCTTTGTGGGGAGACGGTTTGTTTATTATTGTATTTTTTTCTCCAGCATCTTTAAGGAAATGTTTCACCTCAACGTTGCATGAAAACTAAACGGCGTCTCTCTGGTTTCTGAAAGGAATAAAAGCCCCTTTTATTATCTTTAAGGCAGAATCTAAATGAACAGAATATTTTTAAGTGTATTGATTTATCCATCTGGTTTGTGTGTGCCTCGTCCTCCTGCCTCCGTTCTGTGTGTTTGTAGCATGAACTGATGATGCAGATTTATCCCTTCGGTCCGTGAAACGCTCCGTCGGCGCGGCTTGGTGTTTGCTTTCTTTGCACAGTGTCCTTGTGGTTGTAATCTCATAACCCCGAGCAAATAAATATTCATGACTTTCTGCACAAAAAGGTGTGATTTTTATTATTTTATTGTTTTTATTTGATGTTTTATTTGTGTGTGTGGAGGGTGAATACATTGTTGTTGAAAATTCAAAAGGTGAAGCTCTAAGAATTTTGTTGTTTTACTCTTCAAACACTCAAAATTTTACCAAATAATTTCTAACTATAAAATTGGTTTATTTTGCAAAACCGCAATGGAAACATTGTTTTCGTGTCATGCGAGTCACATGATCAACAACCGGATGTTACTGCTGGTGGAAACCACAAAAAAGAGGAAGACAGGAAGTGGTAGGAGGATCATGTTTGGCATGTTTTTAGTGTCTTATTTTAATTGCGTTTTCTATTTAATGGAAACACCATAACTGTGAAATTGTTGGAGTTTTTTACATTAGCAGAACATTGACAAATGCAGCACCTTTTCCCACTGTTCCCGACTGAAACTGAAACATCGCAGGGCAGCAGCAGCAGAAGAAGAAGAAGAAGAGCCTTGCTCTCCACGGCACATCAAAAACCAGCCTCCTTTTTTTATCCCTGCCATTTTAAACAGAGCTTCTCTGAGCCAGTGACCATCCATGGCCTCCTTTTCATCTGGCGCTTTGAAGCGCCGCCGTGTTGGTTCAGGCCTGAGCCGGGAAACGACGGGCAAATTGGATGCTAATCCTCGTCTGAGCAGCCGGGACGTCAGGTGCCAGGGCCCATTCCTGCTCTCCCTCTGTAGCCTTTGTCTTCACTCCACCGCCGGGGATCTGTCCAACTCCAAATAAAATCAGGAATCTTTTTTTTCGCCTCCTGATGACTCATGGATTGTGATCTGAAAGGGCCAGGTGTCCCGTGTTGTTAAAGAGTCCGGTTTGTTTGGTGCATTCAAAGGTGGGAAGCGGGCGCTATATCGGTGCTAACGCTTGCACAGCTTAAAAGGAAAGCTGGGAGAGGGCTTTGTGTCCCTCCGGATTCCAGGGTTCACTATCAGTTTAACGCATGATCGGGGAAAATCCTCAGGTTTTTTTTTCTGTCAGATCGGAGGGCAGCTGAGGATGCATCGTACCTGATTTATCAGAGTTCACACCTGAACCGGATCGAAAGCAGTTGGCATCAGATTTTAATATGTAGTAAAAGAAGCTATTTACATCTGGAGGACTTGACAAAACTATTTTAGTCTAAAAAACAAATTGAATTCAGAATTTTTTTGTTAATTAATTGATCTCAAGCTCAATTTAAGAAAGTTTTCTCACCTGATAGTCAGTAGATTCAGTTAAATTTGGAACCAAAGTTGCAACATTTGTCACCTGTTCTCCTCCTCGCCTGCGGAGGCGCTGCACCAGGAGCCACTGAAGGAAACGACATAAAAACTTCTAAAAAAAAAAGACACAGAGTGCAACTTCCTTCTTCATGAAATGTAAACAAAACTGGAGCGGCATCAGATTTGACCATTTGTAGGATTACTCTTTTCCGCTAGGCTAGCATGTTTGTTTTGCTTCTATTTACCCAGAATGCCTTGTGCTGTTGTCCACTTCCTGCTTTTGGAGCAGTCTGCAGTCCACTTGGTGTTCGCATATGTATTCAAAACACATCAAAGTTCACTTCAAGAAAACCCAGACCGAGGTTTTCAGGTGGATTGAGTTCGATTACGAGTTCACAGCTCAACAAACAACTGGACCTTTTAGACAAATGGACTGGAGTTTGATTAAAGCTGCAGAACTTTTACAAAAATATGTTTTTTTATATATATTTATTAAAACTGTCTCTGTCAGAGCCAGAAGGCAAGCCTTAGCACTGTCAATCAAGCTCATGTATGCGCTGTTAAATGTGTTGGTGTAGAAGCAGATTATTATTACAGAAAACTGCTGTCATTGGTGGCTACGCTAACTAGCTTTATCATTTATGATGAACCAGCGGTAGTGTAGCAAAGAGCCACTGGTGTATAAGGATGATTGACAGCGCTAAGACCCTCCTCCTGGCTCTGATTGGTTATTTCTGACCGAGAGTTTTATTTCTGCTATCTGCTGCTGGTAAGACACTGACTGCTCAGAAGCACTTAACAGAACCGCACTACGTAAAATAAGCCAGACTTCCTCCAGTTTTTTATTTATTAGGTTTTGAAGCAGTTCGATGAATGTTTCTGAATTAAAAGAAACTTTATCATTTCTGGCAGCGTTTTACTCTTGCATGAAGTTGTCAGAATATTTCCAGCAGCGTTTCCAACACTTTGTTTTTCTTCAGCGTCGTTTTTAATTGATTCGCCCTTCAACCGTGTGAGAATGAATACGAACAAGAAGAATAACTTTTAGGTTCATAATGCAGCATGTTAATCAAAAGAGGCAGACTCAAGTCAGGATGTTTGCTGCTCTCATTTACGGAAAATCTGCTAATTAAAAAGAGAAAATAACTAAAAATAAAAGTCACTCATTCAGCGTCTCTGCATTATTTAAAATTCAGATCCATTTAATCCGCTCAAAGTGTGTCCAAAGTGCGGTTCGAGGGCCATCTGAAGCCCTCGGACTGATTTTCTTGTGGCCCCCAATTGTAGTTGAGGAATAGTTTATTTTTTGTTTGTTGTTTTTTTAAAATGTTGAGTACAAAACAAATTACTAATGTTTTTAACTTTTATCAGAAGTAGAACCATGTTTATCCAAAGACCTTTGAAAGATCCAAAGCCTGAATAAATTTGTTAAATTGATCCGAAAAGAATTAGAAAACTAAACGCCTTTCTGTTAAAACAGCAAATTATTTTAAACATTTGCATTTACACTGAAAAAATATAAGACATGCTACTTTTTTAACTTGATATTTGTTATTTTTGAGTACTTTTGACTTGATGTTGACCCAAGTGACAAAAAAAATAAAACCCAAATGCCAACTGAAAAGTTTTTTGTAAAATATATTTAGAGACAAAAGTTTTTTTTATTCTAAGTGCTAAATATGTATATTTTTGTAAAGTTTTTGTTCTGAAAATATTGTTTTTTTTTTCAGTAGATGACCTTTTTAGAGTATCCTCTCCAGCTAACAATGAATTGATTACTAAATTAGTTGAAGATTATTTCAATAATCAATTAATTGTGATTAATCAAATGAACTGTTTCAGCAAATGAAAGTAAATTTGCATTTTATTTTTACGCAGGTCTGTCACATACAGACCTTCACTTTTGTATTTGTAAACTAATTTTTTTTTTACTTCACCAGATCTGAAAATCTCTGGAGGCAAAAAGGATCAAGAACCAAATCAGTTTTCTCCTAATTAACTCCTAATCCACCCACACAGCAATAAATAAATAACTGGAAAATAATGATGCCTGCTTCACATCAAACACATGGACTAAATGTTAAAGGAGTTTTTCTGACACGTTGGGCTGCAGCTGCCACTATGTGGCGTTTACATCGTGTTCTTTTCACTGATGTAATTCTGATTTGTTTGTTTTTTTCGGTTTATTTTTCTCTCTTTCTGCAGGTGTAGAATCAGACTGATGAGTTGTAATTTCCTCTCCTCTACTCTTGTCTCTTTCGTTCCCTTTAAATCTTTTCCACTAACTTTCTCCCTTTCTTTCTGTCTCAATTAAACCTGAATAAATTTCTAATCAACTTTTAAACATATGTGAAGTGGAGCATCGCAGTGAAAGCTGTAACTCTCCACTTGTGAAGGTGAATCTGTTGGCACCTCACTGACAGACATTATACGTTAAAAGAATGAATAAATGTACTTTAAAATATCTAAAAAGTATTAAAATAACCTGAAGAAACTCTTAACTTTCTAGATATTAGTTTTCAAAGAGTGTAAAGTTATAAAATAACTGAGTTGGGTTTAAACTTAGACTGGTGTGAATTGTTTATTAATAGTGAGGAAAGATTCACACTCTGACCATAAAATGACCATTAAAATGGACAATTTTATTCTCAACTTCCCTGTTTTTAACAAGCCCAAAGCTGTTGACGTGAATCCACATCCAGCAGGCAGCTGGATGTGGATTCTTCAACAGTAGAAGAAGAGAAAACGCTTTCAGGTTGGCTAAATGGGCCAATTATGTCTGATAGGTGTGACACCCGGCCAGTGAATGAAAAGAACCTGCAGCAGGGGAAATGAATGTTTGTGTCAACTCAAGAAGGCTTAATATCTGGGTAGGAAAATATGCATTTAGCCAGAACCTGCTTTCCTTTCACTGTTGGTGTCAGGATTATTTTTGCAGACTCTCGCTGCACTCGTTCTCAAATTAGTTTTGAATTTCAAGCTGAACTCTCAGAATGAGGGAAAACAAAGCAATGCCAGAGGAAAGTTAATTAGCAGCTTTGTTTTGACGGATCCATAAATTCAGTTCATGGTTGTTGGCCTGGCTGACGCAAAAACAGAGCAGACGGAAAACCAAATGTTTAGGAGAGTTGTTGCATTAAGTTTAGACTGATGTGAGTTTCAGTCGACCAACATCTGGATCTCTGAGCTGAGGCAACCATTTTCTGAAATTATGTTAGTTTTACTTCGATGTAACGAGATGCAGAGTCCAGTTCATCCACTAAAGATTTCTCCAGAAGTGGATCCATTTTTTTCTTAATTTGTGTTTTTCCTGGAATCCAAAAGCTTTAGAAATAACTTTGGAGCAGAAAATAATTACATGTGAAGGAGAGAAGTCAACAAAAAAATCTGTAATTTCTAAAGCAAAAAACCTCTAAAACTGATTGATCATAAATCATCAATCACAGAATCCTGGAGAGACTGATCAGAAAGATGTTCAATATTAATAATTTTAAGAAACACTTATTGAATGCTGTTCATATTTTAACAGTTTGGGTTAAATGTATTTTGACATGGCTCAAAATGAATTTGACACAATCTAAAACATTTAAATCTGTGAGCAAATATGTAAAACTTAAACTTTACAAGACAATTGGGTCTAAATTAAACTTTAGTTAGGCCAATTTAAGGCGTATTGCTCTAGTTACACAGAATATTCAACCCAAACACTATGAAATAAATGGATGTTTGGTTTCCTGTTTTGCTCGTCTTGCCTGACTCTTCGTCTGATTTCCAGTCTTCTGGAAATGGAGCGACAGTTCAACACAGTCGCCGTTCAGCCAGGGTCACATAATTACCCGACTCAAAGCAGTCTGGGAAATTATCTGGGTGAAAATAACGCGTTTCTTGATTTTCTTTTCAAACACAAATGGATGTAATGCTTAGAGATTACTGCAATCATGGAGGTACAATCATAAATCATCGATATCACTTCCAGCTTCAACTTGTTCTGCTTCAGCCTCCACAGAAATGGATTTTAACAGGCTTTTTGTTCTGTTTATACGTTATTATTTTCAAAAATATAAAGAAAATCCTTTAAAATAGCCTTTTTTATACGTATAATAAACAACGTGAAAATGAAACGGTAGCTATAGAGTGGAAAATTAAAGCTACGTCTTTGTAAAGAAAGCTTCACAAAGCTTCTCAGGATTGCTTTTGTCAGCTGCTGTTTTCAATAAACCTTTTATCTTTAATTGCAGAAAATTGGAGTTGTTTTCTTACATGAATCTACTTTTTCTGTTGTGATACGACGATTATCTTAAAGCAGCTCTCCACTTTCAGGAAGGAGGATGAACTGGAGCGGTGAGTCCGGATGGAGGAGGCATGTGGATGCTCTCCATCTGATGGAGAGTAAAATGACTTTGAGGAATTTAATGTCTGAAAGAGAAGCAGGATTAGAAACGGCCGATGAAGCAGATGAAAAAAACAAAGCAATGTTGTCTCAGCGTTCTGATAACACAGCTGCAGCATCAGGTCTTTGTTGCACTGTAGGCATTTTTTCCCAATTCACTGCAGTGTGTTGAAAACAATAATCAGATCTGATCGTCCTCACTGGACTCATTCCTCCAGTGTTTGGGACTAAAATCTGATGAAAAGTATTTTGTAATTAAAAAATGGAGGAAGTTTTTCACAAACATTTGTGAGTATACTTCTGTGTAAAAATGATGCAGGAAGAAAATTCATTAATTTGATTAATTAATGCAGAATGTCCAGACTCTGCTTTGTGCTTTCTGCTGTAATAAAAGGTTTGTCCATATATGTTCATATCTTGTTTGTGAAATCTGAGGTTTTATATCTTTCATGTTCAAAATGCAAACGCAAAACAAGCCAAACATTGGATTTCCATCTCTTTCCATCCCTTCTAAGATCATTGATACCTTTTCCATAATTCGGAACATCACCACCACAAATTTTATCCTTTTTTATTAGGATTTTTCACGAGTGGAAATCTGAAATGCATGACTTGCTTTTACTTGAACCCCCTTCATTCCATGAGCTCCTAAATAAAATCCAGTGAAATAAACTGTTTTCAGTAAATGGATCCTCAAATATTTGTAATAAGAAACTTTATTTGAGAAACATTTTCTTGTAAAAAAAAAAAAAAAGTTTTCATAAACTAAAAAAATAAATTGTCACATGGGCGTCGCCATGTTGTTTACGCTGCAACGCATCCTGGGTAGATGTATGCTGTTGCTACGGTCCAACCGGAACAGTCGTTTTTGCGCATTAAGTAACATTTGATTTGAACCGGAGGGAAAATGTTTATTTAGCGTCCCGGTCCACACTCCACTCCATTCCAGTAGATGGCGGCAATGCACATCTCAATGTTGCTTGCCAACCACCATAAAAAAGAGGAAGAAGAAGAAATAGAAGGAAGTGCTGAAACGAATAATAAACGTGATTTTGTGGCGAGTGTATTTTTCAGAGCTCCAGTTTCTAACTCAAGCTGTTCATGGTGAGATTCGGGTTAAATATTTTCTCAAATAAATTAGAATGGTGTGTTAGAAATGTGTTTTTCATATTAAACATCCATTAATTATCTTCCTATTTGATTTGATTTCTGTTTTGCTGCTGCTAATGGTGCTAGCTCTAATATATCTAACAGGACCAAGTCCATTATGATCGTTTGTTCCAACAGATATTTTGAAACAAAACTTTGAGGCGTTTTTTCTCAACCCAAATGTTTGTGGTGTGTCCTCATCAGCCTCCATAACCTTCACTTCTTGTTTTTGTTTAGAGATTTGCGTCTTCTATAACCAATCAGCGTCATTGGCCGGGCAGGTACAGAGCAGAATGTCTGCAGGTAGGTGGAAAACATAACAAACATGCAGTTTTGTAATTATGAGTTTTAGAAATCACAAACAGGAAGATTGCAGCACATTTAGGCCAACATGTTCAACTGATCATGGATTTTAAGAATATTTTATTGACTTTTTCTTGAGACTTTCTTTAAAATGAAATTATTGCTGAGTTTGTTTTGGTTGCATTTACCCAGAATGCCTTGCGCTATAGACCATTTCCTACTTTTGGAGCGGTCTCCAGTCCGCTTGACGTTAATCGAGGCATTCTAACCGAGACTGAAGTTCACTTTTTTTCCCACATCAGAGTTCGATTACGTATTCTCACCTCCCAAACAAACCAGACTTTCTAACAAATTAACACACTTTTTCTTACATTTTTATGGCAAATGTATAGACCTTATTAACAAATAGATGTAAAAACACTCTTATTGGTCAAACAGGCATGATGTTGAAATAAAAAACAAATAAATATTAAATCCTGGAGCATTCAGATGATCATCGTTGTGCCTGAAAATAAAAAGCAAAACGTTCATTTTCTAACTGAGCGGCACAAACGTAACAGAACAACTCCCTGTTTTTCACCACAGTTAACTATAAAACTTCATAATGTGGTTGTGTGCTTCTGTGTTTAATTTCATATCATCATCCTTTCATGTCCAAGTCAGAAAATTCACTTTGCCACCAACAATGAAACACTGAGCTCACATCCAGTATCAAACATCAAACAAAACCCTCACAAGTTACTAAACATGAAATAATTTAAAGAATAAATTACATTAAGACATTTTCACCCTCATGTTTGCCTCTTTGGGCTCAGGGAAGCTTCCGGTCTGGATATTCACTCAACCTGCTGCTCATAAGCAGCTTCACTTATTTCATTGGCCACTTTGACCACTCAGACGCACTTTGTAGAATCTTAATTAGCCGTTCCCCGCAGACGGATTGGACGGTTGAAATGCTGCTGGCGTTGTGATGTGATTACTCTGAATTGTTTCACAGATGCCCAGTTCACTGGTTGGACGTGCTCAGACTCTCAGAACGTATCGGTTGCTTTCCTTTAATCCACCTGAGATGTTCATGTTCTCTTCTTCTTTTTAGTCTGTTCTCTTTCCACATCCGTACAGTTTTTACTTCTGTCCAAAACAATGCCAACCATAAGACAGCATGTTAGGATGTTTGGTTTCGCTCCCTCCATCAGTTTGCAGCATAAAACCACAGCCTGACCTCCTGCTGTGACGTAGACCTGTCCCAGAATTAGAGCATTCGTTTAGCAGAAGAGGTGAGGGGCTAATTGGCCTCAGTGTGAAATGTTTCCAGTTGTGACAGGCGTCAAGTTGCTGCGTGACGAATCAAAAAAACCAAAAAACAGCTATAAGAAGCACTCCCCTTTCAGGTAAATATGTTTTAAAGGGGATATATTATGCAAAATAAATATATGTATATATATATATGCTTCTAAAAACATCCCAAACATAAAAAAAGCCAGCCAGTTTTTGCTGTAAGTTGAACTTTTTTGATGTCTGAAAAACGAGCCGTTAAAAAACGTCTAAAATGTAACATCACAAATCACCAGACACTCCCTGTTACCGAGCAACCCCAGCAGAGCTCTGCCCGTTACCTAGCAATGAAATGTAGCTCCAGCACAGCAGGTCAGCTGGTTTTATTGCTGTACAATGGCTGCTGGAAAAGACGTGTTTTGTTGTTGACTTAACTCCCAGAAACCACTTGCTGCATCCTTGCTGTTTGTGCAGTAGGCTCCACTTCTGCTTTTCAAATATGTATTTTTGTATGATTGCGCATCAGTTTGCAGCCATTTTCTCATGTGAGTGTAAACGTTGAGATTGTGGCCATCAGCAGATTGTTTGGTTTTAAAGTGACAGAACCCTAAAAACAGCTCAAAATGGGCAGAACTGAGCAGATTAAAAATCTCATTATCTAAAAATTATTTTGTGCAAAAAAATGTAATGAATGTGTTTTTATAGAATATAGCTCTATCCTAACCTAGGGAAGCACAATAAATCATAACACCATGATTTACAGTGGGAATATAAACAAGTGCCTCTCTTTTGTTTAATTCCTCACACGTTTTTCAAATGGAAGTAATGATTTTATAGCTGCTTCCTGAGACGCATTAGGCTCAGATTTTCTTCCTCCATCACTGAGTTTTCAAGTGATCTTCAGAGTGACAAATGGCCAGGAGAGGAGGGGAGCAGCTTTTACTCTGAAGATCAGATTAAAACCTCAGCGTGGCGCTGAAGAGCCGACTTTAAATGAGTCTGAACTCAGCGGAGAATCAACAAGCTGAAGGCATCTGCTGAGGTTTATTAACTGTTGGCTGTTTGGAAACACCAGACACAACTTAAAACCAGAAATGTTCACTTTCCCAAGTCTAAGTTTTAAAGGGAAAGTCCATTTTAAATTGGTTTAATGCCGTTAGGGGCCAGTATCTGAAGTCGAAATAAACTCTGGACGGAATCGATAAAAAGTCTCTGAAATCGTTTAGCGAAAAACTGGATTCAAGTCTCCAAAACCTTTCAGAGGAGAATCGGAGTAAGGTTTTTGGAATGCAGTTCATCGTTTAGTTTTAAATATTTGCTATGCCAGTCAGTAATCTCACAAGTTCAGTTTCAAGTCTTTCACAAGCAGAAGAAATGGTGTCAGAAGTCGAGTCTCCAGCCTTTGGCTGTGTTCATCAGCAGGGCTCATTTCTGTCACTGTCATTATTTTGTTGAAGAAGAAAAAAAGTTTAGAATAAAAATATTTTGATGGAAAACTGGCGTTAAGTCTAAAAGCAGATGGAAGGAAACCAATGAAATGAAGGGAAAAAGCAAATGTTTTCAGTTACAAAATGAAAAACAAATTAAGCTTAAAATGAAGTAACCCTGGAAACGACACAAACCCCTAAGAAAGCCTCTGGGGTTTGTTAGCCAAGCAAAGATAAATCAGTGAATAAATTTACTGAGATAAGCCTCAGAGAGCAGCTTTGTTTCTGCTTTGAGTCTTTAGGGTCCAAAAATCACAATAAACACTTCATTTGAAAATCAATTCTTAGATTTTTCTTGGTTTTCTACAAACTTCACGTCTTCTTAACTTCAGTGATTTTAATTAAACTCTGGATTCTTTGGTTGTTTAAACATAGATTATGCCCACCATGTTTTTGGCCCTTCGTTTAATTTTTTATTCATAACAGAACGTTGATAATTACCAACACTTCCTCCACACTCAGTCTTATCTGACCTCCGTTTAAATAAGTTTACGGTTTTATACGAACTGGCCAGGCAGCGAGATTTCCTCACAATAGATGCACATTAGAAAATGCTGAAACCGAACTGGTGATATGATCTCTGCTCATTACTGACTGCACGTCTGTAAAGTTGCTGCAGTTAAAGCCGTAAAATTTGTATTAAAATATTCTGTCCGGTTTTAGTGTTGTAGATAAACTGTGTGGCCGTTTGGGGCGTAATCTAAGAGTTTCCAACAGGACTGGGTGAGAACTGGGAAGGTTATCAAAAATATCTGATCCCACTCACAAAAAGGATTAATTCTTTCAATAGAAGTCAAATAATTATCCATAAAAATAAAAGCCTATAAACTCTATAGTTCTTAGCTCCTGTTAAATTGCTGTTCTCTATCTGTTCTCTATGATCACTTATTTTCCTCTGCTCCTAAAGAAATGAGTTTTGCTCTGAATATGTTAAAACTCAGCATCTTTTTACCTTTTATCCAGGTAAATCCAAACACTCCTCCATGTGATCATTTTGACTGCTTTGCCACATGATTATCCTGCGGATGATGTGACTGAGTGATGTGACAAAGTGTAGCGGTGTGATACTTGAGAGCAGCCAAGTCATCTTCGGACAGCTGTGCTGTCATCAGGGTCACACCTGGAGCAGCGGCACAGAGCGCTTCTGATTCCAGGCACACAGGACGGCAGCCGGTCCTGAGCCTCACAGACGAGCCTGAGACTCTCATTTCGTTTAAAACAGAAAATGTGTTAGTAATGAGGTCTGAGCTGCTAGTTTCCATTTTACAAAATCCCTCAGAGAAGCTGGAGGTTCTTCCATTTTCCAGTCATTTTAAAACCCAACTTCACACATTATCAGACTGACAATTAAAGACGAAGGAACATTGAAAATGACCTTTGGAAATGTCCTTGTGGCAGCTGAACTGCCTCTGAAGCATGAAACAGAAGTTAATTCTGCTGCCCACACACACCCTGCTGACCAAACATTGGGTGGCGTGAAGGTGAGCCATCTGCATTCCTGCAGCCCTGCAGGGTCTGCAGACAGAGCCGGAGCATCAGGAGGAGCTTTCCCTCTGCCGTATCACTCACCGCCCAGTGGGCTCGTTTTGAAACGCTCTGGCTATAAATACGTACTTCAAGACTCAAACAGCAGAAGGTTAAACAAAATTTGTTTTTTGTTGTTGTGCTTTTGAGAGAAAGCTGAAGTGGAGGATGATGGATGGTTTGGGATATGTTGGGTGAAAGCAGAGAATGTCGGCCTGTTTTACCCGTCACTCAGTGACTTTATTCTCAGAGCTTTAAAAACCAAAAGCACTGCAGGAGTGAAGAGCTCAGCCAGCTTAAAACGCTCCATAGAGGATTCCTCTGAAAAGCTCAAATTATTTCTGACAAACTAAAGAAAACAGTGATTTTTTATTTTTTTTTTACCAAAGGTTTGGACCTCTGGTAAAAGTTTCTGTTGCCAATATTTATAGATTTGAATTCAGTTTTTTCTTTTTTTGTTTGTGACATTTAAAAAAAAAAAGGTTTTTGTGGGAAATGGACTTGAATCAAACCACATTGGCTGCGTTTCCATTCTGCCAAAATTGGAATTACAGAATTAAATTTGCTTAATGCAAATGCCAAATTAAAAAAAATTAAAATGAGCAAATAAATAAATAAATAAAAATTTTTGATAAAAAGTTTTTGCAATTGGATGATTTGGTTTTTCGGTTGTATTGAAATTAAAATATTTCTCAAAATTGCAATGGAAAATTTTTTTATTTTGATCAATAGATGTAAATCGATTTGTATTTTTAACACATTCAGGTGTTAAAAATAGCAAACAAATTGGATTAGGAAATACATTTATTTACATTTTTTATTTTATAAATCTAGCTAAAGACGTTTTCATGTGTAAAATTTTCAGGATATTTTTCAAAAATACACTTCCTATTAATTATAATTTTTTTCTATTCTGGCAAACTGTCATCTAACTTTAAGGTGTGATTCATTATTTCAGTCAGTATTAACAATATGCATCGTTTCCACCTTAGGCAAGAAAATTATAGTTTCCATGGTAACAGATTATAGACCAGGTCTTTGAATTATACAAAGATAACTCTGCTACAGTAAAAGGAAAGTTGGATCGTCTTGGTTGGAGTTAAATTCAGGAAAGTACCAGAGAAAATAAAATGGACTCCATTATCAAACACGGACCGACTCTCAAGTTGCTCTACAAGTCCTGATGTTTTTCGTGAGTGTAAAATGTGATGTTTTGGAAACTTTTTGGGAGTTTTTAGTAGTTTCATGTTGTTTTGCCTTCCTGCTGACAAACCACCAGGGGGCGTAACACACTCAAAATATTTCATAACTTCTTAACTTCCACTTCATTCCCGGTGATTTTAGTGCAGTGAAACTTTGAGGCCCAATCAAAGAAATATTCAAGATTTCTGTTTCAGAAAATGTTTTTTTAAAACATGAGTAAATTTAAATGATGTTGTGAATTGGGAATAGTTAAGTTATTCACATAATTTGTTGATTGATTCAAAAACATTTGTTAAAATATGAGCCTTTAAAGATTTTTGCTGTAGTTCATTTTTAATATGAACTGTTGTAAAGCTCAGCTGGTAAATAAATCATAAACTTCCACAGCGGGAATTTACAAAAATACAAAGTTTTTCTTTAGTGTGCAGATTGTGTGTGGACAGATCGATATCACATTAAATGTGTGGATGTGCCAAAACTTTCTCCAGCTGAACAGAAAAAAAACTGAAGTTATTATTTTTGGACCTAAAGAGGAACGATCTAGAGTTAAAGATCTAGAGTTATAGATCTAGAGTTATAGATCTAGAGTCAGTGCACAGCTTCAGTTATTATCACTAAAAACCAGCGATCAGTCCGAAACCTGGGAGTAGTGATGGACTCTGACCTGAATATTCAGAGCCACATAAAGACAGTCACAAAGACGGCCTTCTATCACCTGAAGAACATTTTCAGGATTAAAGGACTAATGTCTCAGCCAGACTTAGAGAAACTCATCCATGCGTTTATCTTCAGTCGTATTGATTATTGTAACGGCGTCTTCACAGGTCTGTCCAACAAATCAATCAAACAGCTACAGCTGATCCAGAATGCTGCTGCTGGAGTTCTCACTAAAACCAGGAAGATAGAGCACATAACACCAGTTTTAAAGTCTCTCCACTGGCTCCCTGTAGCTCAAAGAATAGACTTTAAAATACTGTTGTTAGTTTATAAATCACTGAATGGTTTAGCACCACAATACATTAAAGATCTGCTGCTGTTGTATCAACCTTCCAGACCTCTCAGGTTCTGGTTCTGCTCTGTATCCCCAGAACCAGAACCAAACGAGGAGAAGCAGCATTCAGCATCTATGCACCACAAATCTGGAACAAACTTCCAGAAAACTGTAAAACAGCTGAAACACTGACTTCCTTTAAATCTCAACTAAAAACCCACTTGTTTAGAGTTGTATTCAAAACGTAATCAATTGCAAATTTATTGACGGAACCTGACTTGATGTTCTGTTTTTATTGTTGATTCTATGTTGCATTGTGTTTTTGTGTTTGATTTGATGTAAAGCACTTTGAAATGCCTTGCTGCTGAAATGTGCTATACTAATAAAATTTGATTGATTGATTGAATAGAAATGGAGGATTGCAGAAAGAAGAGGATTCTGGGTAATTAGTTTGGCTTTCAGAGAGATTACTGAGGAATAACGGGTGAATTTAGTAAGGTTATGCGGTTTAATATGTAAAAAATTTGGTTATTGTAATAAAAAAATGGGAGCTCATTTTTCAAAGTCATGTATTCAGTGTTCTTCATTTAAGAATATTTAGATAGAAACTAAACATTTAGCTACAATACTGAATACTTACGTAGATCAGATAATTTAAACACCTGCTCTGCTGATGATCTGTCAAAGAGTCTGTATTTACATCACCTTTTCTATTTTATAGCTGAACCCAAAAGTCACAGATTTCCACAGCACATCTACATCTTAAAATTGTCAAAGTCAAGCTAGCATAAATGAGCTACTTCCTTCTGCCTTGCTGTTTTTGTCATAATTAAAATTTTTCTCCTGACCTTTTCTAATTGTTGAAATGTTGAGAATTAGTAGCAAAGCACCGCGTGCCTTTTCCTTTTAGATATCACATCATTACATTTAAGACTTGGTGTTGTGTTGGGGGCAGATATGTAGTAAAATATTGTGTTCCTTTTCAGATTCTGTAAGTGATATTTTATTTTACTGACCACCATGTGACATACGATTGAGCGTCCTGTTTCTATTGGAAGAACCTGCATATATTTACGTCTATTGGTTTGGGTTGAATGTCATTTTTCATTTAGTCTATACGTTTTGTAAGGAATGAGATCTGACAAGACTCAGCTGTTGTCAGTGGGAGTGGTGCAAATAAAATGTAATTTATATCCAACCCCTCAATGACAAAAGGAGTACTGAAACAGTGACTGAGGTTTCATCAAGGACGGAGCAGCTGTCGGTTGTTTTTCATTTTAGTGACATGTTGTGATGAGAAAAACATTATCTGCATAACGACGTCTCCGCAGAGTCTGACAGCAGCCAGCAGAACGGCACAAAGAGTTGATGGGACTCATCGTTCACCCATCAAACGCTGCCACTTAAAGTTCCCTGAAATTTCATTACACTAAAAAAAAAGGTAGCCAGAAAAACAGGAGAAAAATTCAGCTTCTATTGTTTGACTATAAAAAGTGATGAAAAATGAACAAATGTGACAATTATTTACTTGGAATTCACTCAAATGCTTGGAAATATTTAGATTGAAGCTCAACATTTATTTAACAAGCCAAATGTTTAGCCTCTAAATATTTTGCTTGAACTAAATGTTTAGTAATTAAGCTGAATATTTAGCTTAATTGGGAGTTTAGGTTCGCAAGAGCCATCTTTTGTTTTAAAAACATTTAGTTTAGAGCTAAATATTTAGTGATAACTAAATGTTTAGTTTATAAGCTAAGTATTTAGGTTGCTAGTTTGAAACCCTGACATTAATAAATGACATGGTGAAAATGTTACTTTTGAAAATGAACCTCCATTTATGTAGCAGTCTCGTCTCAATGCAAGTTTTATTTCAATATTACCCCAAATAAAAACCTGATAATGCTCCTAAACTTTTAATTTGAATATCAGATAATCTGCAGCAGACCCAGAAAAAAGTTTGACATCTTTAAAAACTGAATTGATTTCTTATTCTGCTACTTGTGAACGCTGAAGACAAGGTGGAGCAATGTCACAAAAAAGATGAAGGCATTGCTCAAACACCTGAGGGAGAGCTTTTCAGACAGATTTGAGTTCTGACTATCTCCAGGGAAGCTGTTAAATTTCTGCATGACCCTCTTCACCATCAGCCCAGATGGAGCGCTCTCTGTTAATATGAATAATGTGATGCTGTTTGAGCAGCTGGAGGTTCAACGTGAGTGACGGACACCGAGGTTTTCCATAAATTTACAGCTTCTCCTCTTTGTGCAAAAACGGGTGACCCACTGTGTCATTCTCTCTCTATTTCAAATGTCCAACATTTTCTCCATTTTAGGATCCCAAACTTCATTGTATTTCACTGGAATCACACAGAGTAGTGAAGTTTGTTGGAAAGGATTGGAAAGTTTTCAAAACTTTTATCAAATGTAATCAGAAACTGGGGAACATTAAGAACATTTGATCCCAGCAATGTGAAAATCCAGGAAGTGACACTCTGCTGTTTGCTAAATGTGTAAATAAACCACTTTCCAGATTATGCAACGATCTTCAGTCATTTCCATTTCTCTGCAGCCAAATGCCAAGTTAAGATACGGATGGATTTGGGTGACATTTGGTCCCTTTACTGTCCACTAGTAGCTTTGAGTCAATTTATGCAAACTGATGTGCAGATGTACTATTGTAATGTAATACTAATAATATTTTACACCAGGAAGTCATCAGTATGCTTCATTCTGAATGTTTACTATAAACATAAATTCTCTAGTTTGGTTTTGCTGTTTGATCCACATGGATGTAATTAAAAAGCATTAGATGAGATCAGCTGTGACATAACTCAACCACAGATGGTATTTCTGTTAAAGCTGGAGTCTCTGAAGAAAGAAACCTCAGAAATGTTTCACATCAACATGTCAGCCGTCCACTTATCAAATTAAGGAGGTTGTAACCTTTTCACACAGGGTCAGGCTGCTCTGGGTAGCTTTTTCCCTCAAGAAGTGAAGTCATCATTTGAAGACCAAGTTTTCTCTGTCTGATATAAAAATGCGGCGCCTGGAAGTCTAACAAAAATGCAAAAAAAATCAGCCAACATTTAATCTTAAAAGACTCAGGCCTGGTCCACATGTAGGTGGATTTCTGGGAAAACTAATACATCTTTATGTGCTTCGGCCGTTTATCCACATGAAATATTCATTAAATATCAAAAAATATCATTCATAACAGATTTGAGCAAAGTGGAGGTTTGAGAAAACGCTGCGTTTGTTTGAATGTGTACATGAAGAAACGGATTTATGCTGCAGCGCCTTGCAGTCTGCAACAAAGAAATGTAAAAAAATATCCACATACTTGCTTTAACGTGATTCCCAATCGACATCAGCTTGTGTTTTAATAACTTTATATTTTAATATATTATTTAGAAGTATTTCAAGCTGTAGACTCATTGCAATGTGGCGTCACACAAATACAACCCGATCCCCGGCTTCCTGCTGGAGGGCAGAGAGCTGCTCGTCAACGATGACTAGCATTTGTTTTAGCTGTCAGGTTGTCAGCTTAACGCGGTAAAACTTACATTTACACGTGATGTGTGAAAGAAAAAGAGACGCTGTGCTTTGCTACTAGTTGTCAACACTACAACAACTAGATGACAAGGTCAGAAAAAGGTTTTAATTAAAAAAGTAAGGGAGAGAAAAGTAGTTCAGTTATGCTAGCTTGACTTTGACAACCTTAATATTTAGATGTGCTGTGGGATTTGGTCTGTTTCAGTTCAATAAAAAAAAATATAAGAAGACCTACACACCAACTCTGATGCTGCATTCAGACCGAATGCGATTTGAGCGTCATGGGCGTTTACATTCAGAATCGAGTCGAGCCAAAACACTCTCAATATGTCATCCGCCATTGTTCAAAGTAACTGGGAGCAGAAAAAAGGCAAGAGACTCCTCCCAACACGCGTTGGCCGTTATCATCTGTCTTTGTTCAATAAAAACTGAACACAAAATATTCAGCAAAGACGTCCGAGGCTCTGTTATGATTGCAGAAACTTTCACTACGTAATGTTTTGGTGCCACTCTCAGTTTTATCCGCCATTGTACAAAGAGACTGGCAACAAAAAACAAAGGCTTGCCCCAACGAGCAGCGAGAGCGATTTTGACGTCTCTAGAGCAAAATGTCAAATGTCGGACTTCAAAGTGCAAACGAGTCCAACTTGAAGCGTCGTATGTTTTTTTTTTTTTTTTTTTTCTCATGTTTGAATGTGACAGATCAGCATTTAGTCTGAACATTTGGTTGATTAGTTAATTTAAAAAATCACTTCTTAATAATCACAAAAGAAACATCAGGTCTGAGAACATAATACTGTAACGGACTGACTGTTCTGTTCTGTTCTTTGGAAAATGTGTGTTTTATGGTGTTGAATCCTGATACAGTCAGTTGCTATGACAACGTCTTCTGTTTTATTAACCTTATATCCATAGACTATTTAAAAGTAGCTCAACTATCTGTCCACACAAATTAACCTTGTGGTGCCATGTTTAGTTCATAACAGGAAGTCGTGGTTGAAACAATCTGATTGGCTTACAGAGGGTTTACTTTTGCTCTCTGCTGCCCCCTATGGGTGTGGCATGTTTAAAACAACGCTCAGGAGTGGATTTGTGTGGGTTTATGTGGATGAAAACTTTTCCAAAACAGATTCTGTGTATATAATATAATTTTATTAAACAATGTAGCAGAGATATTCATGTGTACGAGGTCTCTTATTTATACTTATCTAGCAACCCAGAAGTCCAGAGGATACTTGTACTTTCTTACAGTTATTTAGCAACCAGAACCGGGATTAGAACAAACTTAGAATCCAGAAAATCTACCTTAACAAATACGTTTTAGATTCTTCCAACCCAGAAAAAGAATTAGACCAGAGGATAATTACTTATACTTGTTTAGCAACCCTGAATAAGAGTATTTAATTTATATACTTTGGATCAACATTATTAGACTACTTTTTAGACGCCTGTTCTTCCAACCCAGAAATGGACCAGAGGATACTTAGCAACGCTGAACAGGAGAATAGATCAACATTAGATTCTTTCTCTTCTTTTGCTCTTTCCTCTGGTTTGTTATTTTGTTTCCATTTCCTTTTAATTCCTGTAAAGCACTTTGTATTGCCTTGTTGCTGAAAATGTGCTAAATAAATAAAATCACCTTACCTCAGATTCTTTCAGAAACAGATAAATTTAAACATCTCAGCTGACTGGTAGCAAAATCGTTGATATGTATGGTTCACTCTCATGTTGATGTTCCTTTTAATCCGATAAGTAAAAATCTGGGTTCAACAGTGTGAAACATTCATCTCTTTCTTTTATCAAAAAAGCTGTTCAAAAGATCATGTCTGTTTTATCTGAACAATAGAGATTAAACAGCACTTCGAGAACCAACTGGGACCCATTAATATCCAGCAGAGATGCATTAGATGAAGTGAAGAAGAACTACACCCACGTTACGTTTGAGACCCTTTGTATAATTTAGACGAAAGCCCTGGTGTGCTAAAAAGCAACACAGACTTTTAAAAGCTGCAGGGTGTTTATTGGCCACGTTGTTTTTCAGACCTGACACAGTTTCAAACAATCCAACAGTGTGATGCCGTAAAAAGCCCCCTGGTGGCCCAGAGTCATGGCAGCAATGTCACAAGATAAAACTTAGTGACATATTTCATACGTTCACTTTAGCGTTATGCCATGTGAGTGTCACATGGCATAATGTGCTAAAATACTTTGGTCCAATTTGACTGAAATATGAGTAAAGTCACTGATCTAAAATCTTACTCAATCAAAAGTTCACTTTATTAAAATGTTACTAATTTACCATTTTAGGAACAGAAGAAGATGAAAGAGGAGTTCATAAATAAAAATGCTAAATAAAACATGTCAGCATATGACATCATAAATATTTGTGAGGTTTTATGTGTATTTTAATGTGACATAATGTTTTTATTATTTTTTTAAAGATACAGTTTGATTTTGAATGTAAAATACTTCACTAAAAACAACCTAAAAAGTTCAGATATTGTAAACAACTTAAAAAAACTTTAAAAAGTACAAATTACAACAAAGTGAATAAATTTAACCACTTCATTTCCACCCTTGGAACTAAGGCGGTTGATTTGTTGATCGATCGGTTGATCAGTTAATTTGTTGATCGATCAGTTGATCAGTTAATTTGTTGATCGATCAGTTGATTTGTTGATCGGTTGGTTGATCAGTTGGTTTGTTGATCGGTTGGTTGGTTGATCTGTTGATCGATCGGTTGATCAGTTGATTTGTTGGTCGATCGGTTGGTTTGTTGGTCGATCGGTTGGTTTGTTGATCGATCGCTTGGTTTGTTGATCGATCGGTTGATCAGTTGATTTGTTGATCGATCGGTTGATCAGTTGATTTGTTGGTCGATCGGTTGGTTTGTTGATCGATCGGTTGGTTTGTTGATCGATCGGTTTTTGTTGATCAGTTGGTTTGTTTGTCAGTTGGTTGGTTGGAATATCTGATCTCTTCTTTATGTGTGAGTTAAATAAATTTCTAAGATACAAAACAAATGTGCCTCTTTGAAATATTCATTCCTTTCATATCTTTAATATTTATTTTAACATAATTTTCTTAAAACCAATTATTTATCTTTATACATTATCTTCCTTCCATTGATTTCCCATAATTCAATGCAAAAATATTTTATTGATCCCAAAGAAAACTAAATGCTTTTGTAACTCATTTAATTAGAATTGAATGAATGTTGCTGTATGATTAAAGTTTCCTTTTCTTGCCATAAAGAAACCTGAATATCATCAGTGGTTATTGTTTATATCCACAGGACAAAGAAATAATAATAAAACTACTAAAGTTATTGATAATTAAGCTGGTTTAGATACACACCTCCTTTCCTTTTTTATGTCTCCTGATGTTTTGTCCTTTATGTATTAATGTGGTGTTTATATTCAGTCCTTTTTGTTCAACAAACTTTAATAAAATAACTGGTTTTATTTGAATCAGGTTGTTAAAACAGTAAAATAACTGGAACATGCAGGGACTCATATTTTACTGTTAATAAATGAAAATTATCCTTCAGTCCTGAATATTTTGAGTGCATAAAAAATACTGTGATTATTATTCACTGCTGGGTTTTATGTAAAAATATTCTTTTTATTTGGAGATGGCATTTAAACTGAGGTGGTTTAAGACAGAAAGGTCAGCTGTGCAGGAAATAAACCTCTGAAAATCAAGTGCAGTCTGAAGATGATCTTTTCTTTCATTCTATATTTTTAATATTGAAAAAATATCAGGCAAAGATAAAAGAAATGTATTAAACCCAAAATCTATTTATCCTGTTTCTTCTTCTTTTTATGTTGACTCTTTGTTGTTTGGGTTTTATTATGGGTTATTCGTAATTAATTGATTTTGCATTATTCATTCTTTCTGATAAGTTTGTTTTTATAAGTTATTCTGCTTTTCCTCATCCTGAAGAGTTTCTGTTGTGTTTATTCTAGTTTAAGATTTTTCATAATCTGTCAGTTTCCTTTATGCCGCTCTCATCAGGTTTTGTCATTTCGGTTTGTTTCTGGCCTTGTAGTTTGTTCTTTAGCTCTGATTCTTTCATTTGGATTATTCCTGTTATTGTCTCAGTTGCTGCGCTTCCATTACAAATGTGCTCAAAACTTTGCTAATGCTGACAAAACACAATTTCACAATTTCAGTGCTTCCACTGAATAAGAAATGCAATTAAAATCACACGTGAAGAAGTTTGTTCATGTGATAAGACACTAAAAAACATCATCCCACAACTACTTCCTGCCCGTTTTTGTTTTTGCCAGCTGTAACATCCAGTTGTTGATTATGTCACTTTTGTGATGCAAAATTTCTATACGGCAAAAAATTCACCTCATAAAACTTTTTATTGAAAAATTAGGGTTTTGTCTTTTTCAAAATTGCCACATTCCCATTAAATAATTGCCGTTGCAATCACTAACATTGTTGTTTTGAAATAATACCTGCAAAATGATGAGACTAACCTTTGAACTGGTCTGATCCAAAGAGCCGACCGGCAAACATTTATCCAACGACTGAGAAACAAACAACAAGCTCCTAAAAATGCAAACTGCTGGATCAGACAGACAGATCATATGCTGTTGGCTTTCAGAGAAGTTTTTCTGTTTGAATTGCTTATGACTGCACTGCAAAAACAAAATATTTTTGCTCTACTTCTAGTAAAGACATCTTCATAAACAAAAATAACTTACAAGTAACTTTTCAGAAACATATAGGAGCTTGTTTTACATCAACAATTCCTTAATATTGATGAAAAAAGTTCTAGTTCCACTGGCAGATTATTTCACTTATTTCAAGTTGTTACCTAGCAACCCCAGCCAAGCCCAGGCCGTTACCTAGCAACCAAATTCTAGTTCAAGACATTTTCCCATGTTATGTGAAATAATCTGCCAGTGGAACTAGAAATCAATATAACTGATTTTTAAAAAGCTCCCATATCTTAGTGGAAAGTTTCTTTTAAGTTGGTTTTGTCTTAGTGAGATATTTGAACTGGAAACTATAAAAATACTTGGTAAGATTTTGTGTTTTTGCACTGTACAAACTACTCTGTCTTCCTCTGCTACTGGAATTTCTCCTGTTTTTTGCTCTGACTGTGATAAAACGTTTACTGCAAAAAAAGATGTCAAATGTTGCCAGAAAGAGGCCAGAATTACTTGAAGTTTTTAGCTGATTGTTTTGAGAAAGTTTTTTTTTTATTTCAGAGATCTAACAACAGCATAAAAAGAACAGTTACACAATAACCTTTACACAAAAGAAAACGTTTGGCTTATTGCTTGTCAATAATGTCTGTTGACGTATTTTATGGTAAAGGGGGAAAACGAAACCCAGCAGCTGCAGGAAATGAGCAAATACTTGCTGGTCGTCTTTTTCATCTCCTGTTTACAAGATTATGTGTAAAAGGTTGAGACAGCTCAGCTCGGCCTACTTCCGCCTCCACAGGGGGCCGACTAATTTATCCGTTTTCCAGTTGGGGGGCAGTTTGCTGCTGCATCCAGCAGGAGGTGGCAGCCAGAGCGAGTCTCATGAAAGCAGAAGGTGATGGGGGGTCGGAGGTCGCTGCTTCACGTTTATCACTCATCACAGAAAGTAAGAGGGAAACCGCAGCAGGAGCCACTCTGAGTTAAATAGTCATAAATACTGACACTTTTATCTGACAAGAGCTGCCACTCTAATGAAAGAACAACAGAACATTTATTCAGTTAACTGAGGCACAATATCTTCTTGAAATTATTATTCACAATCCCCAAACATATAACCAAATGTCCATATCAACCTTTTAAAGAAACTTGAATAAGTTTTGAGTATGATGATTTTTTTTTACTTGGCCACACACACAGATCAAAGGTGCACATGAAGTTGCAGTGCAGTAATTAGAAAACATTCCTGTTGCTAATCGATAACAGCTGGTTTAAAACGATCTGATGGGCTTTCAAATCGTTCCCCTTACAAAAGCACGATGTTTCCCCCAGTAACTTTATTTTAAACAAGAAACAGGACGCCAATAAAATAAACATGGACAGTATTGAACAGGACATTAACATAAACACAATGTCTAGAGGATTATAAAACATTTAAATTATGTCAAAATTAAGTTAGCGCTTGAAGGTTGGAGTGTTTCAAAGGTAAGTGTAATTTAAATTTAAGCATTAGCTAAAGCTAAATACTGTTGGTGAGGAGAGTTAGCATTTCCTGAGCTAGCTTTTTAGTTTAAGGGGCAGCATCATGTAAAAAGGGCTCTTTAATCTTTACATCATGTTATAATGTTCACCTGGATCATTGCTTTGATTCTTTCCTCCATGTTTCAGAAATCCTTTAATCTCTATGGCAACCACACAGCCGTAGAAAAACCTTCGAAGCTCAGCTTCTCTGCTACTCAACTCCTTCAGACTAGCCAGCAGCAACAAGCAAACACCTGCTGAGTGCATTGTAGGAGCTACTTCTCAGAGCATCGCTGGTAAAAACGTTAAAATGTTAATAGAGACGCCATGTTGGAATGACTTCCTGAAGGCGGAGTTTCAGACAGAGCAGGAGTTTCTTAAAGAGACAGAGACCAAATTTCAAGGCACTAAATAAAATCAAATCACTTTTAAGACAATTTTGATTTGTACAACATTTTTATGACAACTGAATATAGCACAGTTATTTGATTGTGCTATAAAACACAGAATATCCCCACTTTAAGACAAATCTAACATACATTTAACTTTTCAGCACTATATAGGACCTTGTTTTAAGTCAATAATTCCTTAATTATTAATGAAAAAGTACTATTTATAACCATAAGTGAAATAATCTGCCAGTGGAACAAGGTATTTTTACTTAAGATGTTTTTTACTTTTATTTGATTAAAAGTAAGTTTTTGCTGAGTGAATGCAAAACATGCATTACATCATGATAATATGCAGTAAATTGTTTAAACTTAAACTGAATGTTTATGTATTTTTTAAAAATATTTCAAAGATAAAATACAAGAAGTACGGCGGAAAACTTTAGGAGAACCCTTCAAACATCTGTCGTGGCATTTAAGCAAAAGTTGTTAAATTTTAACCACTTTTTACTGAGCCTTCATACAAACTGTTGCTTTATGAATATTTAATGGAAATATGCTTACTGAAACCAGGAAGTTCAAAGTACCAGAAAGCTGAACTAACGCTGCAGGAAACTTTTTCTCTTTGTAAAAGAAAATCTCATCGTTGCTCAGGGAACGTCGGAGAAACTCCACAGCTGCAGGCTGTTAAAATTTCAGAGTCTTAACAACCAGAAATGTTTTGCTTTCTATTCCAGAGTTTACACAAAGCTTTTCTTAGTGCAGTTTAATTACAATCAGTCTTCAGAGGATCATGAAGACATAATATGGACACATTACATTTCAGTGAAACTCAGTCGTGTGTCATAAATTACAGTCAGAACAGATTGAGGTCGTCAGTAAATCAAGTCAGAATTATAAGTTATTAGGGACAAGCTGGAAAACCATACATTTATTTATTTTTCTTATGCCAAAGCACACAAAAAACTACATATAATTTAAAAAACTAAATACACAAAACACCAAGGTGTTTGCTCATTAAGTTTGCTCATTCTTGTTTTCTAAAATAAATCCAGAGGTAAAGTTACACTTGGAGTTGCAGTGTTTGGCGTTCAGATAGCCTGACTTCATCTGGAGCTGCAAACCAATTAATGAGGCTCTGAGGGATGATTTGACTGGTCCATTTCAGCGTGAAAGAAACAGGCGTACAGAGCAAACAAAGAGCAAAGTATCACAGCTGATTTCTGTTTCACACCTGAGGCGTTTCTGCAGCCCTGACTTTGAGCTGGAAAAGTTTCAAAAGTTTTAAATAAAATATCCATTGCTGGTTTAAAAACTTTAATGGCTAATTATAGTAAAACCTCAGTAAATCTGAAGAAAAGCTTTATGGCCTGTACAGGACATGGAATCAGCTGGCCAAAAGTCCAGGAGCTCAGCTTACGTTGCTAGGTAACAGGGATGGTTTCCCCTGGGGTTGCTCGGCAACAGTGCAGTGTGGCTCAGCACTTTTGAAAAGGCTCATTTTCCAGGCACCAAAAACATTAACTTATTGTTTTTTTTATGCATTTTGACTGTTTGTAGAAGCAGCAGAAACCCGAATGGAAGTAAGAAACCTTCAAAATGTGGGGCTCTTTAATAAAATGTCAACCTCTTTTTAAAAAATTATTTCTCAAAATGAGAGATGATAAATATTTTATGATTAATTCAATTATTTTCCATAAGCTGCTGTACCTGATATTTAAATCAGAGCTTTTTCAGAGACACTTCTTCAGTCAGGGAGGACAAAGGAGCAACATTATTACGGTAAAACGAGGATGGCAAAGTCATTTACTCTTTATATATTCATAGAAACACAAATCAGACCTATAGAATGAACTGAATATAAAAGTTTATGAACAAAATCTGATTTTTATGACTTTATTCTGCAGGTTTTTAACAGAAACCAAACAGCCTGCAGGGAAATCAGATGCTGCAGCTGCTGTCTGTCTGTTCTGATTTGCTGTTTTTGGAGTCTGTCTCACAACAGCAAAGGTTGAAGAGCAGCGATCTGTTACCGTGACGCCGCCAGAGCGGCCTGATATAGAGCTAAAATACATAGAATTGCAACAGAGGAAGCAGAACCATTTATTAATGGTGCTAAAGATTCAGTTGACACGTTTCCTACAAGTCAGTAAAGTGTTATAAAACAATTATTCCTGAGGATTCCTGAAGGTCTCTGAAAATATTTTCTAATTTCAGACCAGTTCTTCTGCTACATTTGTGAGTTTTATTTTAAAATATCCAGCCAAAAAAACCAGTTTAAAATCAGATTTCTGGTGTGAACACGAGCCTGGTTTGTTTTTCTCCTTTAGGAGACTTTCATAGGATTATTATTTCTGTATTTCTTTGTTGTCACGCAAATCAAACAAATAGTATCAGATAGAAAGATTAAAACCCAGCAGATTGCATCGAGTCAGCAGCTGCATTTCCATGAATAAACAGTTTCACAATGTTGGTGTTTCTATCAAAAAAGAAATTAAAACTAATTTCAAGTCATTCACTCGATAAATCCAAAAAAACTGTTACATAAAATATATTCATAATTCAGCCATCAGAGGAGCTGTTATGTGATTTTAAGCTAATAAAATAAAATCTGATAACTTTTGTAAGTTAATAAACTAAATGTAGTTTTAGTTTTAGCTTTTCATTTTGAATCGGTTGTTTTTCTCATCATCCTTGCAGTGATTCCTGTTTCTCTTCCTGTTTCTCTTCCCTCTGCCTCCCTGCCAGCTGATCCGCCGCCTCGTGTCGGTGGACGTCCAGCACGTTTCCTTGCTCTCGTTTCCTCTCCTAGTTTCTGACCCAGTTCATGTCCCTGGATCTTTCCTGCCTTGATTTCTGGATCTGCTGCCTTTCTGTTAAGTGGACATCAATTCCCACCTTTCCTTTATGCTAAGTTTATCGCTTCCTGCTTCTCGGTGCATTTGTGGATCGTTTTTATGTCTGTTAATGATTTTGTGTTGAGGTCTTTCTGATGTTATTGCATAACATCAGAATGACCTCTAGCAGGTTGTTTATAACTAAAATCTCTCAGATGTGGCAAAATGCTGCAATAAAAAGTGATGAAGAATTTTCAGAAAGTGTCGTAAAAGTTCACATTTGATGCTCGATTAAGATTTTTTTATGTTTACTGAAATCTGATTATCTTTTAAATTGAGTGTTCATTTATACTAGTAATTGATTATTGGTGTTGCACAGCGTTGCTCTGCTACAGGAGAAACAATAGATGTAGCCGTTTATGGACGGATCGTAAAGTTTTTCAGGATCAATAATGACAAAGGAAGCTGATAAAAGAAAGAAAAACTGCCTTCACTGACACAAACTGCTTTCATAATTTCATCATTTTAATTTTCATCCATTGTTTACGTCCTGATTTACCTCATCAGGCTTCTTCTGGTGCAGAATTATGATTCATGTCTCATGTGAAGTCTTTAAAAGTTGGTAAATCAGTCGTGTTTCATGGGCTTTGAAAACTGTTTGATATGAATCCGGTTTAGTTTCATATGGAAGTGAAACAAATCAGATAGTTTGGGTGTGAGAAGATCAGACTGCTGTGAAGAAGCCAGATAAACGTGTGTGTCATGTTTGTCTGCTCTGTGAACATCAACACTCATTGCTTATTATTACAAACACTTGATGGAAGTTGTTGCCACCAATGTTACTGTAAGAGGCAATAAATGTTTCCACACAGAGTAAAAAATAAGCAAAGACAACCTTTTTCCCTGCAGAGTCAGAAGGGCTCCTCAAACCATTTATACTTGTAAATATTTTGCAGTTTCTGAATGTTTAGGTGTTTTGGAAGTTGTTGCCTTGAAGCCAGATGAACAAATGAACCGAGAGCTTTACAATCTGCTGCTAACGCTGAGCAAATCCAACACAGAGACCCGGAGAACATCCAGAGCAGCCAAATCAACACTTCAGACGTTTCCAAAGAAAAGAGACTGCACCGCTGCTGTCGGCTGTATAAAAAAGCTTTCATGCAAACAGAAGACAAGGACTGATTAACACAGGATCCTCTCCATGGAGAGGGGAAAACCCCTCACACCATCCAGTCAGGAGAGCAGCTCTCTGCAGGAGGAGGGCGTTTATCATGGAGTCAGAACAGCACAGAGTTCAGCCATTCACTGGCATTTCCATCCCAAAGGTCAGATTAACCTTTTGAAAAACATGAAAAAGAAGCACCAGGAAGATTATTTTGTGGACGGATCGAACTTTGAC
The DNA here is from genome assembly GCF_019740435.1 of Gambusia affinis. Lineage (NCBI taxonomy): Eukaryota > Metazoa > Chordata > Actinopteri > Cyprinodontiformes > Poeciliidae > Gambusia > Gambusia affinis. The sequence continues at coordinate 30,011,660 of NC_057870.1, read as the reverse complement.
CTGCAGTAGAAACACAGCAAAGAAAAACTTTAGAAAATGTTTGATTTAGTGATGAAAAAAGAATCTGGAAAACCTTTGGATGCAGCTTGATAACCGAGCCAGAATTCACATTTCACCATTTCACCATTTCACCTGTATTTAAGCAGACGGAGATTTCTAGTTTCACTTTCTGCTTCATATTTGGACAAATATGAAAAGGCTGGCAAAAAAAAACAAAAAAAAACATAAAAAAATTCCTTTTAAAAAAGTAAGACTATTTTTTGCTTTGTAATTTATAAAGTTTTCACTAGATTTGATTGTACTTACCTTGTATTTAAATATAATATTAAGACATGTGGCTTTAGTTTGTGAATTAGAAAACCATAAAAATATATTATTAGGGATTGTAACATGTTAATTTCAGTTAATTATTTACTTAATTTAAATTATAAATGTTAATTCAATTAAGCATATTTTCAAAAAGGTTCTGGAAGCAGGAACCGTTATATTTGTGTGTTTCTGATACAGCCATAAATCTGACGCACGGTCAACATCCTGTCAGAGTGACGGACAGCAGAAGAACTTCTCTCGGCCCGTCGAGGGTTAATTTCTGCTTTAACAAACGATCTGATTGGACTGTGGGAAACAATACTGTTGTGTTCAAGACGTGCTAGGAGGAGTTAGCCTTTCAGCTTTTCAAGGCTAAAATAGCATCTTAACGCTAATCATGTAGCAGCAGCCCAGATGCTAATGCTAATGTCAGTGAAAGATGAATTGGTACCAATCTGATGATTGAATAAACTAAATAACAGATTAAAAACAATAAATATTGTTGTTGTTTAGCTTTTATCAACTTAGGGTTTTTCATTGTAAATGTTGCTTATTTTGTCAGTATATAGGTTTTAATTAAATTGTGATTAATAAATTATAGACCTTGCAATTAACATCAAACATTTTGACCTTTTTGGAAGAAAAGTTCCTCAGATTTTAAGAATTGTTAATTTTTTTTTATTCTGAATATATTCAGTGAAAATGCTAAACTGGGTTTCTGTTAAACAATCCCATCATTCCTTTCTGTTCAGCTAAAGTCTATGAATAATTCTGAAGAAAAATAACTAACATTTCCCTCCTAATGTGCTCAGATCTATTCTTTTGAATTTGCGTCTATTGAACAGAACAATTCATTTGATTGCACAGTTTTCTCTCATCATTTCTCTTCAGTTCGTATGTAGATTTTTACACTCCAATGTCACCTTTTGACCTCGGTTTAATTGTCTCCCTCTTGTTCCCAAACAGGTCTATTCAGTAGTGGCCATTTTTTAACGTGAGCAACAGAAAAGGGTAAAAGGTTTCGTCCATGAGGGCGTAGTTAGTGGACCTGCTCTCTGCACCACATCCATGTTTTAAATTATGTCTGCTGGAATGTCTGCTTTTGTACGGGGATTTTCAGATTTCCAATCATCCCTCTGCTGTGGTCACAAAACAAAGGTCAGCGCTGAGGTTCGCGTCACCAGTCTGGCATGACTTTGGCGTTAGACGTCACCAGGGCCAGATTTAGGAGGATGGGGGCCCCTGGGCTGGAGTCAAAATATATATATATATATTTTTTGTATGTGTTTGTTTTGTTTTAGAGGATGAGCAGAAAATGACTGAACAGTAAGTTTTGACAACTTACAACTTTAATAAGCCAGTTGTCACAAACTACAAACAACTCTGAACTCTTTTCTAGAAAGACTAAACCATATGTTGGGGTTGAAACTAGGATATGATGCTTGCATCACAAAATAAAATCACTGAATAGTTATTGTTGCCTGGACTTCAACACAAACTATAAAACAGATTGAGTGCAAGAAAGTGCAATGCTCAAATATACTTTTACAAAGCAAAGCGAGTAAAACAATATTTATACAAATACACTCAGATTCAAATTGTTTCTGCAGTTCTGTCTATCCTCCCGCTGGCTGCTGCAAGTGAAACATATGTCAGCATTGCTTTTCTATGATGTTCGCTGTTTTCGTGCTCTCTCATGCGTTCAGTTGCGTGCTTCCAGTCACTGAAACCAGTTTCAAAGTTTGACTGAGTATTAGCATTGCTGAAAATGCGGCATGCAAAACAAAATGCAGCTCCGGTGGATGGAGAGTAGAGCAGCCACGGTCTTTCGACGTACTCACCATTTAACATCTTGCGTTTAAAGTGAGATTTGGAGAAGTGACGCTTTTGATGCTTGTACACCCGTTCTGATGCTTGAAAGCCAACATTCATATTTTGACAGCTCTCCGGTCCTCGCTCAGCCCAGTAAGCTCGCACGGACTCGTCAATTTCCCCCCAATGCGCCGGATCGGTACTGTACGGATCCACAGTCGTCTTTCCATCTGCGGAAGAAGATCCCGCTTCCACCAACTCTGACTCCACAGACGCCAGTCCAGCCACAGACTCAGTCACGGTTATAGGTTCTGGCGGGATCTTAGTGCCGGTGTTAGCATAGCTAAGGGTTTGAGGAGCGGGGATAATGATGTTTCTGCTCCATCTCCGCTAACAGGTTTAAAAAAGCCTGTCAGTTTAGGCATTTTGTTTGTCGCCTCTTTGGCGCGATGCTCTTTTTCTTTTCTCTTCCTTCTTTTCTGCGCTCCGCTGTCATATTTCCTGTTGTCCGCCATTGTAAAATAATATTCCCTTGACGCTCCTCCTCCCCAATGCGTAAGATGCGTCAAAAGTGGACCAATAACAAGCAAGCATTCAAGATGGACGTTTGCCAGAACAAATTGGAACATTTGTCATCGGTGCTGTCAAAATCATGGTAGTCATTGATTAAATTCTGACACTATCCATTCACAAAAATATAAAACATCCTTCGGGGCCCCCGAAATGCCAGGGCCCCGGGCTACAGCCCCGGTAAGCCCCTGCTAAAATCCGGCCCAGGACGTCACAAGTCTTTGTCTGCAGGAGTTTTGTGTCTCGAGACAAAGTGTGTGAGAAAAGAAAACATTTCAAGGAATTTCTGTCGGAATCAAAACCTACTTTTGATATTTGGACACTTAAGGTTAGAATGATCAGAGCCACACAAATGTATTTGTCTGAACGTTAAAATCTGCTTTTTTTCTTTTATATACGGAATTAGAAGATAGAAGAAAACATAAAATTTCATTAAACACTCACTAAGTCGTTTCTTGACATGTTAGTTTTGGTCGGTGGAGTTGCAGACATTCAGGTAAAATGTGCAGAACACATCCTGCAGGTCCAAGATTTCTCTGATTTGGTCCTGATCTTTGGATCAGAACCTCCAGCCTGGTTCCTCCTGGTGCTGCTGTGATCAGTTCTTTTGGATTCCTGCCTGGACCTTTTAGTTTTTGTATTTCTCCTTTTAAGTGAAGTTGTTAATTTTCTCCCGCCGGCCTGCATTGGGTCCGATTCGCGACAGACTTGTGTGTTAGACCAACACACACATTTCAAAACAATCTGGATGAATCTGAACCAATTCAATCATTATGATAATTAACTGATCTACATATATTCTTTCTATAAATGGTCAGTCTGCAGAAACTGTCACCATGTCATGACAGTTCAGATAATCTGTGAAAAGCCACTTTAAGAAATATTCCCATCTCCATGTTTCGCCTCAAAGTCAGACCTCGTGTTTCTTAGAGACGTTACAAAAAACCCCAATGAGCTTCAAACTCTGCAGGCCTCAGTTTGCATGTTAAACATCAATATTCATTACTGAACCATCAGGACTGAAACATGAGGCTTGTTTCTGAACGCTGCCAACAAAAAGCTCCTTGACTCCATGACAACCCTCATCTGTGATCTTTAACCCGCATTAAAAAATAAACTCCAATTATTTTCTATCAAACATCCCACACCAGCAGCGTCTCCTTCGTCCATTAATCATTTTCAAACTTGTCCTTTTGAGAAATGTCAGAACCTTTTATTAAACCGTCCACAGCTGAAGTGCGGCGGCAGATTTAACACGACTCATCGGAGGTTTATGACGTCCGTTGGCGCCTGGATGTGTGTTACACGTTTACAAAGTTTAGTCTGAATGAACATCAAGACGTCCTGAACAGATGAGACCAAATGAATGTACAGCACCAGAAACCAGAAAACCAACTCAGAAGGTGATTTGGGTTAACTCTGCAGATCAGGGGAACCTTCAGTCCAAACTCCTGACGCCTGGTTCTAACTGGGTCATCGACACGACGATGATCCAAACACAGCAGCAGATCTGGAATAGAACGACTGAAAAGGAGAAAAACTCGAGGTGTTTCGTTGATCAGACCTTCCTGTGTCTCATGAGAGCCATGAAGAAACAAACGTCTCAAAACACGAGGAGCTGAAGCAACGTGGCTGCAATGAGAAACACCTGAACGGTTCGGGTCTGATCCAATCTGAGAGAAAATGCTGCTCTGCTTTTCCTGCTAATGATGATGCTAGGCCTGTTGCAATAATCAATAAAGCAAATAATTACAAGATAAATTGTAACAAGCTCAATAATTTCCATTTGCATTATTTATTGTTTTTCTCTTTCTACCTAAAACAGGATGATAAAAGTCTCCAGTTTGGTGTTTTGGTCTCAACTGTCTCCATTTTGAAAGACAGTTTGGTTTTGTTTTGAGACTTTATATTTCATTTTATTTGTTGTTTTGTTCTTTTCTTATTGCAATAACATCTGGAACAATTTATTACCCATTACAGAAACATAGTACAAAGTATAGATACTCAGTATAACATGCAGTTGAAAGTATCCACAATTAAATCTACTGCACCAAAGTAGAGATATAAAAGAAGAACGGTAACAAAGTTCTGCCTCTGCAGAAAACCCAAAAGAATCTGGAGCAATAAAAGCTCTTCCTCTAACCTCCTGAGTAAAAATATTTTATCTTTCTATCTGCTCTGAAATCCAGTTTCGCCTCCCAGGCCTGCTTTTAATTTGCCTTGTGATTCTCTGCCAGTTGTAACAGCAACTTATTTGTCTGGATGTGCGTCTGTGAGGAGGACCAGATGTTGGCCTGTGAGGCCAGAAGAAGGACGTCTGCAGCGTGTCGACCATGAACAGGATGTCCATGAACTAAACAACCATCACTGCTTTAAAGAGGAGCTGCTCGTGTCTCAGCTGTCATTATTTTCCTTCTCTATCTCCCTGCTGCTGCTTTAGGCTCCCAGGGCTTCTCATTTATATGCTCCTCTGCCCTGAATCCTCGCCCTCTTCCTCTCTCCTTCCTCCCATCTGTAGCCGTGAGGCGGGCAGATCTGCCAGTTAATCAGGCTTCCTTATCTGCTGACCGTCCGGCACCCAGAGCTCACTTAATCAAACTCCGGCAAACAACAGCCAGCCTGGATCCAGAAGGTTTTCTTATCGGGCCGAGGAGGAAGCTCGGTGTCGTGACACCGCAGACGGAGAGGAGAACCGGCGATTGGAAAGAGAGAGAAAACGAACAGAACGTCTTGACTCAGACGTCTAATGGGCGTTTGGCTGTTCCCAATAAAAGCAGTGATGGACGGTGGTGTGTCGTCCATGTGTGATGCAGCCAGAGTTCAGCGGCTCCATTAGTCTGACACTTCCATCTCTCTCTCTGCAAACCGCGAAGGGAAAACGAAAGACTCGGTTGTTTTCCTCTTCTGGTTTGTTTGCAGAGAAGACGAAGGAAGTAAACATGAGAAAACAGCAGGACTAACTTCAGCTGTAATTAAAATGATCATTATGGCATCTTTAATAGTTTGATTTAACTTTTATTTAATGGTTTGATTTAACACTAAAACCAAGCAAATAAAGTTTCATTTTTAGTTTTTTATTTAGAGAAAGGAATATTTTTCTACAACTGGATATTAGAATTATACTAAGAAAAAATAAATTGAGAATAAAGTCAGAATATTATGACAATGAAGTTGAAATATGAGAATAAAGTATAAAGATTAATAGAATAAAGTCTTAATATTATAATAATTAACTTGTATGAGAATGAAGTCATAATAATATCAAAATGAAATTGCAATATTGCTTCATTCTCATAAAACTATGAAGTTATTCTAGTAATATGATTTTATCCTCGTAACTTTATTATTTAGTCCATCATAGTTATTCTCTGTAATTTAGGCAGATTTGTTGTCTAAAAAGAAAAAACATTTACCTTTCAAATTCTTTTGGCCTCAATTTAACAAACTTTATTACGTTTAATAAATTATAAAAAGCTGGTTTGGGTGCAAAGTTGGTTCTTCTTTTTACAAAAGTTTAGTTATAGAAAGACAAACACTTTGTGTTAGATTTAATATTTTCCATTTAAAGAAAATTATTCCAGTAATAATATTACTCTTATTGCAAATAAATCGTCTCCATCTAAGAATGC